>NC_140945.1:88097220-89297220 GCF_014529385.1 Adiantum capillus-veneris
AAGGTGAATATTTGGGTCGATATCTCTACTTTTGGGATGGACTGATCACATGTTTGATTCACCACCGTATTTGCTTGCTATTCCGATTAGAGCTCCAATCATGGGTCATTAGTTCTTTTTTGGATTGGACTGATTCATGAAAGGAGGTAGGAAGGTGAATCTTTGGGTCGATATCCCTACTTTTGGGATAGACTGATCACATGTTTGATTCACCCTGCTGTATTTGCTTGCTATTTCGATTAGAGCTCCAATCATGGGTCATTAGTTATTTTTTGGACTGGACTGATTCATGAAAGGGGTAGGAAGGTGAATCTTTGGGTCGATATCTCTACTTTTGGGATGGACTGATCACATATTTGATTCACCGTTGTATTTGCTTGCTCATGTTTGAGTAGATTGAGGTTTATTCCCTTCAGGCTTCACTACTACGCTTGTGTGTGATATTGATTATAACACTAATGTTTGGTTTGAATAATACTTGAAAGAAGAGATAGCATACTGAGCTATGTTTATTGGTATTGCAGGCATCCAATAAGTATGTCTTCCACCGGGAATGTGAGCGGTGATGTTGATGTCTCAAGCTTGGCTTCCTTGAGGAGACCTCCTACCTCGATGCCAGGTCCTGCTTCGCAGGGCAAGCGAAAGGCAGGTGGAAAAAGTCTAGGACCAGAGTGGAATTTTTCCACAAATTTAAATAAGTATCAAGATTGGAAATGTAACTTTTGTGGCGAAGAGAAATCTAGAGGAGCACCAAGAATAAGGGATCATTTTCTAGGTGGCAATACCAGAATCCAAGGAGGAAAGTGCAAGGGCTTAGGTGCAAAAGAAGTAGCTATGCGCTTAAAATCTTTAATTGGTAAGCTAATTTCCACAAGCAAAAGATCAAATCTCTCTACTTTCGACCATCACACCCCTGTATCAATAAGATCAAACCAGTACGAGGGATCATTGGGTGTAATGCCCACCAATGGAAGCACTCAAAGCAAGGAACCAACTTCTCATATCGATGGAACTACACCTCCAAACCATGGATCTCCCGACTTTCAGGTAGGATCGTCAAAAAGTAGACAGGTTAGCTTACAGACGAGCTTCAAAACGCTTGCCTTAGAAGAAGCACAACTTGCATTAGCTAAAGCTGTCTATTTCACTGGGGGATCATTGGCCATTGTCACCCATGATGCATGGAAGTCAGCTTGGAAATGCATTGGGGAGTATGGTGTTGGATTTACCCCTCCAACATATCACCATATGAGAAACCAACTGTTGGATAAATGTTACACAAGCACACAACAGGATATTCAAAGGGTAATATTAAATGCAACAGAACAATCTGGATACACCATAGTTAGTGATGGTTGGTCCAACGTTCAAAGGCGTCCATTGATCAACATCATGCCTGTATGTCCTCGTGGTGAATGTTTTATCAAAGCTGTGGATAGCTCTTGTCAAATAAAGTCTAGAAGTTTTATAACTGACATCATTGGTGACGTAGTTGAGGAACTTGGAAAAGAAAATGTTGTCCGAGTAATCATGGACAATGCCAAAAATTGCAGGGCTGCAGGTAGGATACTTGAAAGTCGCTTCTCTCACCTATATAGTGCTGGTTGCAGTACACATAGCTTGAAATTGGTATTGCAAGATTGGTACAAGAGGGAGGACACAGAGTGGTTCAAATGGATAATAGTAGAAAATGCTCGCTTAATAGTCAAGTTTGTTTTGAAGCGTCAGAGGGTTCTTGACATGTACCGTCACAGGATGTCTACTATGTTAAAGCTGCCGTGCAAAACTAGATTTTGCACCAACTACTATACGATAGAATCATCAATAAAAAATAAGAATGATGTGATGGAGACATTTGTTTGTGCCACTTTTTCAGAATGGGAGGCCGGTCAAAGGGAGAAGATAAAAAGCAAAATAGGGGTGATCAGAGATCTACTAGCTGATCGCCACTTCTGGGATGATGTGGTGGATGTGCACAATGTCATGATGCCAATTATGCTCGCATTACGCCAACTGGATTCTGCCTTGCCTAACATAGGTAAGGTGTGGATGGCTTGGTGGATTGTTCAAGAAAGCCTTGCAAACCCAGAGGAGCCCCAGGAGCCAATTGTGAAGCCTTGGAAGACACCATTCACTCAAAAGAGGAGAGACATTTTGAGAAAGTATGTGCATGGTCGATGGGTTGGAGCACATAGTCCACTACACAGCGTAGCTTTCTTATTGGATCTAGAGTATTGGGCAATGGAAATAGACAAACTTGATGAGGAGGTGCTGGAAGACTTTTATGATGTGATAGGCAGGTTTTATGATAATCCTGATGAGCATGCATCAACTGTTACTGATCTTATGAAGTTTAAACTCAAAGAGGGTAAGTTTGGTACAGAATTTGTGCAGAAACTTGCCACGGAGCAACCAACATGGAAGTGGTGGATGATGAATGGTGGTAGTGCACCCACCCTTAAACCCCTAGCTGTTAGAATCCTAGCCCAATGTGCATCCAATTCAAGTTCTGAGAGAAACTGGAGTACATATAAATATGTACATTCCACCATCAGAAACTGCCTTCTAAATTCAAGAGCTGAAAAATTGGTGTATATGTACTGCAACCATCGGCTATTGGCAAGAGTGCAAGCTGAGAACTACAAAGAGGAGATGCCGCGCTAGACTTATGATGTAACCAATGATGAGGTGGACGAAGACAGTGAGCTGCAAGGGGAATCTCATGAAGTAGAAACTACATGTACTTTAGAAGAGATTGAAGAGAATTTGGAAATTGAAACAACTTTGACCCGTCGCAGCAAGCGACGGTGGTTTAATTAATAGATTATCGAATCCATTGAGTGACTTCTGTTTAAGTTCAGAAACTGTTTATCTTATAAGATTTTTATATATTTAGTTTAAGGTTTAGACATTTGCTTAATAATAAACGAAGCCCTTAAAAACCTTTATAAGGCCACAAATCACTATTAAAGCTTCATAATATACAAAGCCCTAACAAATCTTTGCATTATCACATATCATAATTGAAGCTGAAGTGAAGACAATTCACAATTCACTAATAAATTCTCGCAAGACAACGAGTAAATGTTTTCAAATGTTATAAAAACTATCCAAGTGATAGTGAAATATTTGTGAGAATATCTTCATTCTCCTGTTCACGCTGATCTTTAAGCTTATTATAGTCTTCAGACATTTTGAACATTGCATATAGATTTTTGGATATCTCATACTCACATATAGCACAATGAAAGTTATTCATCATGCTTTGCATCAGCATGATATGTGGTACATATGTCCGCATGGCAAGCTGAAGTGACCACACCACTCATGAAAGAATGATCTACATATGGGGCAAGGACCACCGTGCTCACCTGAAGATGGAGGGGCCTCAATAGATGTTGGGTGCTCAATCAATGTGGCAACATTTTGTTTTTTTTATAGTTGCCTCTAACTCTTTTACGTGGTGAGATAGCACCTTCACCTCCCTTTGCAAATCTCTATTTAGGGTTTCTTCTGCATGAGAGCCTTGTGTATCTTGTGATGCTTGCCTGAGTTGAGTTTGAAGCTCCTCCCTAACTTGGTGCACTTCCATTGATGCACCTTCTAGTGCCAATGACATCTCTTGCCGTGTGACGGTGATTGCACTACTCCGAATGTCCTCAACCGTCATGTGAGGTGTCCTTGAGATGAAGTCCACTGCTTCACCCAAGACATAATGCATGTATAACATCTTGGCAAACCACAATGGACAATCCATATGATGCATAGGATGACACATAACATCAAGATATATGTTCTCTCCATTGTCTTGTATGTCTGCATTAATGCATTGTGACAGCTTGAGTCGGCCTTTCTTGATGTTGTCATTTGCAACGCTTGGCCATATGGATTTGACCATTTCTCGGTCAATCCTAGTGTTCACCTCTTTCCATTGTGTACCCACTGGGTTGGCCCACTGGGAGCAACGAGCTGCAATTCGAGCGGTGTCCTTCACTCCACCGCCTTGACACATGGATCTGAGACGCTCAAAAGCGCGCTTAGCCCTTTGATTATCATTATCCATATCCTGACTAAACAGTATACTTCAGTTATGGCATACAAACTTAATGATAATCAATTGCTATAAGAGTAACCACCATTTTACGACAATCAATTGCTATAATTTTAACCACCATTTTACGACAATCAATTGATATTAGAATAACCAGCATCTTACGACAATCAATTGATATAAGAGTAACCACCATTTTTTAAATCAATGAATGACAATCAGTGATTCCACATGGCTTATTGCTTGAAACTTAAGAGAAAAAACAAAACTCATAGAAAATTTGTTGTCTATTGAGATATAACAAAGTGTTTTTATTACTCAAACATCATCCATGGCGCATAAAACCCAATTTTTAAAAGTGCTTTTATAAGTCAAAAGTCTCAGAAAACCCTGCTTCATAAAGTACATCATATATCCATAAAAAAAAGGCTACACTCATTTCAGAGGGAGGGCGTAAGCATCGTTCTGGCTGGGCTTCAAATCTTTCTAATTCTTTGTCCAAAAGTGCCAAGGTCTTTCTGTCTGTGGATTTCTTCCTCACCCAACCTTCCACAACAATCCTAGATATGGCTTGTACCTCCACTGAAACCTTATGTTTGAACCAATCTGTGCTGTAGTAGTCAGAGAACTCTCCACAAAACTTACAAAATTGCCATATCACCCATCCTATGGCGTACACATCTGTGGCCTTGGTCCATGGGCACGGGTGATTGCCATCTAGTAATTCAGGAGCTCGCCAAGGATGAAGCTCTTATCGGTATTGTTGGTCTTTTGTGTCTCTAAGCCAACGTGTAGAGCCAATCCCCAATCAATTATTCCAATACGGGGAGTGAGATCCTTGGTAAAGTCCAACATGATGTTCCATGGATGGAGATCATTGTGGATCACTACCTCGTCATGTGCGAATCGCAATGCCTTCACCAAGGCATGGATCAACGAGGGAGCATTATTGCACATGCTCTTGATACGTGTTTTCTGGTCTTCAGAGGGCTGCTCCCATTTAAAGTCTTCAGGGATCTTTCCTTTCCCATCTTGATGCGCTACAAGCGTCGTGAAAGAGCATGTGGAAGGGGCACTGTCTCCATAAGATCACCTAAAGTTCCCCCATTGAAGTAGGGGAATATCAGAAACCATGGCAAGGTTACAGAGTGGGAAATACTCCTCACAATCCCTTTATGGTTGAGATCTACCCCACTTTCTGATGCAAAGCTTTTCCACTGATGCTTGGCCTGTCCTTTGAACTCCTTGGCACAATAAGTATTCGTTGCAGGAAGGAAACTGATCCCTTTGATTTGAACTTGCCACCCTGTGCCATAAGCCCCTGACCCAAGTTTCTTGATCTTCTTAATGGACTTATTTGGAATACCCAGAGTCATACTAAATTCAGAATTGTATATACTGCTCTCCAAGTGACTGGCAGAAGCAGTAGAACCCGATGTTCCCTCAATGGCAACCTCCTCAATAAAGGGTTCTCCAACTTGGCTGCTCCCCATAACTCTGGTGATAGCCATTCGCATTTTCTTGCTTAGGCCAAACTGTGTGTCTATGTGGTATGCTCGCCTTGACCTCTCCTTTCAGCTCTCCATCTAGTGTTCCAATGCTCTAGCTTACCCTTGTCTACTTCTTGAGGGCATTCCTCTTTCAAATCAGAGGTCACCTTGGGCAAATTGCCCACCCAACTGCTCAGTAATGAGATTATTGATTCGGTTGTTTTGTCTGGATATAACAACAACATTTTGCGGGCAATCTCGCTGTATAATGATTTCAATCTAGACTCATCTGCAACAATCTACGCTATATCGTCGGGATCTAGTGCACTGACGATTGTAATCAACAATTGTATAATTTTCTTTTTGAACTCTATCATTGAAGTAGCAGAAGGATCCATTTTGCCTGCAATGGTATTATTGCAAAAAACACATTGTGAAATATAACTATGTGCCACTACATTTGGATCTTTTCTACGTGAAAGAAAAAGTACAGTATAGACCATAGATCTTGTACGCTTTTGCAGTGACACACCTAATTGCAATTGCAACCATGTGCCAATGCCTCACCGTACGAAAACTTACAAACAGATGCTCCTGTCATTCTAGCAACAACACACCTAGTCGCAATTGCAACCATGTGCCAAAGCATGAATGACTGGGAGCAACATAAAACATAGTCACCCTATGCTTTTGCAATGACACACCTATCCGCAATTGCAACCATGTGCCAGTGCATCCACGCACGTTGACTTATTTCAAACAGGTGCTCCTGTCATTCTAGTAGTTACACACCTAGTCGCAATTGCAACCATGTGCCGAAGCATGCATGATTGGGAGCAACATAAAACATAGTCACCCTACGATTTTGTAGTGACACACCTAGCCGCAATTGCAACCATGTGCCAGTGCATCCACGCACGATGACTTATTTCAAACAGATACTCCTGTCATTCTAGCAGCAACACACCTAGTCGCAATTTCAACCATGTGCCGAAGCATGAATGACTGGGAGCAACATAAAACATAGTCTCCCTATGCTTTTGCAATGACACACCTAGCTGCAATTGCAACCATGTGCCTGTGCATCCAGGCACGGTGACTTCTTTCAAACAGATGCTCCTGTCATTCTAGTAGCAACACCCCTAGTCGCAATTGCAACCATGTGCCGAAGCATGAATGATTGGGAGCAACATAAAACATAGTCTTCAATGACACACCTAGTCGCAATTGCAACCATGTGCCAGTGCATCCACGCATGATGTCTTCTTTCAAGATTCAAGCATATGAAGCATTATGAAATTATTTGAGCACACATTCATGCATTAGATGCTACCATCAATCTAGCAGCAACACACCTAGTCGCAATTGCAACCATGTGCCGAAGCATGAATGAAGCGAAGAAACATAAAACATAGTCATCTTGCGTTTTTGCAATGACACACCTAGCCGCAATTGCAACCATGTGCCAGTGCATGCACGCACGTTGACTTCTTTCAAAGAGATTCTCCTGTCATTCTAGCATCAACACATCTAGTCGCAATTGCAACCATGTGCCAAAGCATGAATGACTGGAAGCAACATAAAACATAATCACCCTATGCTTTTGCAATGAAACACCTATCCGAAATTGCAACCATGTGCCAGTGAATTCACGCACGGTTACTTCTTTCAAAAAAATGCTCCTGTCATTCTTGCAGCAACACACCTAGTCGCAATTGCAACCATGTGCCGAAGCATGAATGACTGGGAGAAATATAAAACATAATCATCGTACGCTTTTGCACTGACACACCTAGCCGCAATTGCAACCATGTGCGAGTGCATCCACGTACGATGATTTGATAAAAGAAATTTTATACCTTTAAGTTTTAACGCAAAAAACTCAAAAAAACATCAATAAAATAAGGAAGGGTTTAAAAAATTACTGCTACACTGCTTTGAGAATGTGGAAAGTTGCCAGAAAGTTTGGTGAAGACTTTTTAATGTATCTCTTTTGTGAAAAAGACAAGCACCGGCGTCGCCTTTATATAGCCACGACGGGCCCAACGGGGAAATAGCTTTACCTGACGGGCCAACTAACTTGCCCGGCGGGCTACGAGCCGGTCTCCAGGTCTCCCTGGAGGTCAAAAAAGATGAATGTCAATTAACATAATATTTGTTATTTTGCATTTTTATTGTTATTAACCTGAAATTATAGTGTGATCACGTCATTTTGAAATCCCTGTTTGGAGGCTTCTTTTTGGCTTTAAGAAATTGTCCTTACATGATTACACAGACACTTTTGACAAGGGAAGTATTTTTTATATGTGTATACTGGAATGAAACTTCATACATATAGACATTGTACAAAGATGATTTTGAGACTGAGTTATTTTTGTACTTATCATTCCTTCTCTCTCAAGCCAGTTGTCTTTTGAATGTAAAAAGTTCAATCATGTTTTATTATTTATGGTAAAACAGCTACACACACATCCTAAACATATGGTTTTTCCATTCTATGCGAAAACCGGTACGCTGGCTTTAGAAAATAGTTTTGAAGCATAGTTCTAAGTGGGACCCACAGTCTATAAATCCTTAACCGTCTGATTGGTGTTAGGTGGCCCCTCATAGACTATGTTTCTGGTCTCCTGCTCATGGCTATCATAGTCTCTAACTTTGCTGGTTTAAGGATTGCAGGCCCAATCCACATGACTAGTTCTATGTTCATATATTTCCTTTCAGGATCACAAATACTTTAGAATGACAGCCTACATGAAAGTAAAACACAACCCGGAGAATCATACGAGGATTCTACAGTAGCAGATTAAGTTTTACCTAAAAGACCATAATCCTAAAAAAGCCTTAGGAGCTAGAACCCGATCTTTTTTACCAAGAAAGGACAAATGTTGTATTACTGACTACACTAAGTAGTCATATCCTCATTAACTTTTTTGTATATTGCAGACCCTTCCTCTCTCGCAAGGTTTGGAATTATCCTCTAAACCCCTCTCTGTGGCTACATCTCTTGTCCTCAGATGTATCAGCAACCTGGATGCTTCTCAACTAATTTATGACTCGGCTCTTACATCAAATGGATGTTTATCTTACACATGTTATCCTTTAATGATTGGATCAAAATTTTGGCTACCTTGGATAAGGATTCAAAAGAAGGTGTTGATTTTATTTCCCAATACACAACACAACTTCCTATACTCTCTTTACAATATCAGCAAGAGCTTGCCTTGTTCTCATCCTCTGGGGTTGATTTGTCCAAATTTTTGAAGAAACTATGCGGCTTCAATCCTACCTTTATATGTACCCCAGATATCCCTCAAACAGGTGGCATCTTTTGTTGGGATAGTGCTACTCTAGAAGCCGTTAAAGAATTTCAGAGCAATCTCTACTGCCTCACTGACTCTAACCTCTTAGAAAACCTACCAAAAATCTCTAAAGTCTTTCCTTTCCTACCTGTTAGGTAGATTGAAATTGAATCCTTTGGGGTAGACCATCAGCTCTGGGTCATACCTAACAAGGCTTTTTTAGCACCTATTCTAAGTGAAACATGGGTTTACCTTGCTAACCTCCCTGCCTCTACCATTGAAGACTGTAGACTCAAAATTTTGAAAGGTGGACAATTCCTTGCTAAAAGGGAACTCATAAATCCCCCTTCAACCTCAACCTCATCGATCATTCCAAATGTCCTTCCAATACAGGCCTCTACATCCGAACTAAGGGAAACATGGAGTTTGCCAAAAACAACCTTGACTTCTACACATAATCCATTTGGAATGTTTTTTGGCCCCATGTTAAATGTGCCTACAAGTTTCTTGACCCCAAAGCTTCATGAGAATCTAGCATCATGTGGTTGATCATTCCATATGGTTTATTCTCCAACCATCTAGACCTACTCTTCCCGGAGAAACCAATGGACTTTTATCTCTCTCTTATTTGCTCTTGGTTAGGTGGCCAAGCAAAATAGACAGTAATTGCTCAGATTGCTTTCAACATCTTTCATGGACTAATGCTAGATATTCTGAAGGAACTAAAATTTGATGAACCTGGGATCTATTTGACCACTTATGACAATTACAAAGGTGTAAATATTATCCCTAGCTTACTTAAACCATGTATTGATGAAGATGATTCCCCTTCTTTAAAAAGACCCCAATTCTCTTGCTACCCCCAACTCTTTTAGTTCTTTTTTGACACCTAGCTTGTCTTCTAATCGAGGGAAATCTCGTAGCTATACTAGAGAAGAGGTAGAAACACACCAATCAGGAACCTTCTTGAAATGTAATTATTGATATAGGTTGCTGTGAGCCCACGTGGAAGGAAGTTTGTCTACAAAAAAGTTCCAAGCCAGGACTTTATTTACTTACACTGTTGCTTTCAGAATGAGCTTCTTTATTGGGTACATCCTAAAAGACTTTTTTGTGAGTGCTTTGACCTACTTTTTGGCAATCACAAACTACTAGACACTGTACTTATCGGATGGAAATATCAAAAATCCGTTAAAAATTTGGTCTATAGTAATGATTTTCTTTGACATAACTCAGTCCTTGAATGCATGTGCAATCAATTTATCACATTTTGTAAAGAGTTTGATACATATGGTATGCATGTTTGTACTTGTGATCTTACCATCATTGGAAATAACAAAGTCCAAAAAATCTTGGCTAAAGGGCTAAACCACATACCTAAATTTCCAAAAAACCCATATCTTGCTCTATCAGCTTTACTTAGCTGCTTAACTAATCTTGTCAGATCTCTCCGACTGGAGAAGACAGTCCTACTGGACTTAACCAGAGTAGTGGAAGAATGATTTTTTCAGAAAATCTCACAAATACCTAGGAAATGGTTATCTATAGATAACTCTTGGCTAAGACCACAACTAGCAAAAAATATCAAAGATATGGTTTATTGTTGGTCTAGATAATAGCTCTAATTTTGCCACTCTTATTTGTAAAAACTCAGCCTGGAATACTGCTCATTCTTGAGTATCCAGTAAGGAGTTCACAAGAATCAATACTTCTCTATAAACAGTTACCAATAACATCTCAAAACACTTAGAAAATTTGGGATATTCTCTTCAGTATACTAAACTGCAATTACTTTTTCCTACCTATAAGATCCATCAACATAAATTCAGATGGATATCAGATGCTTCAAATGGCATCTTCAAAGATTTCATCAAAGATATCACTCTTTGTCTTGACCTTATATTAGCAAAGTTTGAACTTATTTGTGCATTTGAAGAAAAAATCTGCCATAACTTTCTACGAGTACAATACAACCCCTGTTGGATAACAAAAAAATCTATTGAGGTTTCTCTTAACATCCCTAAAAACATGTTTAATCTTTTCTCGGCAGCAGATATTACTCATGTTAAGTATGGAGCCTGATTTACCCTTGTAATTTTCTGTGGTAAAAGCGCACATTTGTAAGGCCCCCATTATGAGGAGAAGCCATCGTGCGTGAAGGAAAATCACTCACCGGAAACCAAAATTTTCACGGAGAAGAATCAGGGGCAACTTTAAAGGCCTCGGAGGCGGAGGCCCCTGAGACTTTTTTTTTCTCCGGAATATTATGGCCTGACGGCGGCCGAAAAGTGGTCGGAAAACAACCGGTTGGTTGGCCGGTGGCCGGTAGTCAATGGCCGATGGCCGGTGGTCGGAAGTCAATGGCCGGTGGCCTGTGGTCGGAAGTCAACGGCCGGTGGCCGGTGGCCGAATTCAAAAGCCGACTTGTCTTCTCAAGGGAGGCCACACATGGACGGATTGGAGGGTCCGATTTGGACTTATTCGCACAAGGGCGGCTACACATGGCTGTCTCTCATAAGAGAGGGCAGCCCTTTTGGCCTATAAAAGGAGGCCATTTCTACACACATTTCATAGTGTGAAGTTGATGCAAGAAGGTGAGTGTGAGGTGGTGAGAGTGAAGCAAGGCGAGAGCTCCATTAAGGGTATAATCCCTTTGTAAACTACTTTTTGTTTTGAAGTACTAAAGCCATTGAGTGGCTGCTTTCCCGTGGACGTAGCCCACATTGGGTGAACCACGTATATCGTGTGTACTCTCTCTGTCTCTCTCTCTACTCTATAATCTCGTGTATATAAATCTGTCTCTCTCCATTAAGTAATCTACTCAATTATCTATTTAGCTACGTCTTATTTCCTAACAACTAGTATCAGAGCAAGGTTTTCTCGTAGCTAAATTATCTGAACGAAAGGATTCCTTGAATTGAGTGGGAGTTATGGCGGAGGAAGGGAAGCTCAAGATTGAGAAGTTCAACCTCAAAAACTACCAACATTGGAAGATGCAGATTGAAGACTATCTCTACCAGAAGGACCTCTATTTGCCACTAGGCGGTCTTGCGAAGAAGCCCGCAAAAATGGCAGATGAAGCATGGATTGTCCTTGATCGAAAGGCACTGGGAACAATCCGGTTAGGCTTGGCGTCAACGGTGGCCTTCAATGTTTCGGAGATGAAGACCACGGAGGACTTGATGAAGTCACTTGACGACTTCTACGAGAAACCATCGGCATCCAATAAGGTATTTCTTATGAAGCGCTTGTTCAATCTAAAGATGGCAGAGAATGGTTCAGTTGCAGAACACCTAAATGAATTTAACACAAACATAAGTCAACTTCGATCAGTGAAAATCAATTTCGATGACGAAGTGCGAGCTCTCCTTATACTATCATCTCTACCGGATAGTTGGGACAGCCTTGTGATGGCTGTAAGTAATTCTATCTCTGGCACAAATACTCTTAATTTTGATGATGTTGTGGGTGTTCTCCTAAGCGAGGAAACGCGAAGGAGAAGCACATGAGAATCATCAAGTGCTGCACTATCAGTGGAAACAAGAGGAAGGCTTAAGGAGAGGTTCAAAAACCAAAAGGGTCGTGATCGCTCAAGGCGGAGCAAGTCACGCACAAAGTCAGTTCTTGAATGTTGGAACTGCGGCAAGAAGGGCCACGTCAAGAAGGATTGCTGGTCCAAGAAGAAGAAGGAGACAGATTCTCAAGACAACAAGCCAACATCGGAGGCCAATGTGGCAGGTAAAGTAGAGCAAGATGCTCTAATTCTCTCATTAGACAATGTGTCTAATTCCTGGATAGTAGATTCCGGGGCTTCATTCCATGCGACACCACACAAGCAACATTTCCAAGACTACACCAAAGGTAATTTTGGGTATGTATACTTGGGAGATGATGAAGCTTGTGAGATTGTCGGCAAAGGTACAGTTTCTATCAAAACTGCTAACGGAAATGAATGGAAGCTTAAAGATGTTAGGCATGTTCCTTCTCTTCGCAAAAATTTGATCTCTACAGGACAATTGGACGATGAAGGTCACAACATTGCATTCGGAAACAAACGGTGGAATATCTCAAAGGGATCTTTGGTGGTTGCCAAGGGTGAAAAAGTCGGTACACTTTACTTGTGTAATGTTAGCACGCAACCTTCAGCTTGTGCAGCAACTACAGACGTTGACAGTGCGGTGTGGCACTACCGACTTGGGCATATGAGTGCCAAAGGAATGCAAATCCTTCAAACAAAGAAGCTTCTACCAGGTTTGAAAGAAGTGGACTTAGAGTTCTGTGAAGATTGTGTTTATGGTAAACAAAAGAGGGTAAAATTTCAAAAATCAGGAAATGAAAGAAAAAAGAAAAAACTTGAGTTGGTTCATTCTGATGTTTGGGGTCCTGCAAGTACACCATCACTTGGTGGCTCATTGTACTATGTAACATTCATAGACGATGCGACTAGAAAAACATGGGTTTATGTCATGAAGAATAAATCCGATGTATTTTCCATATTTCAAAGGTGGAAAGCCTTTGTGGAGAATGAAACAGGTACCAAGGTAAAATGCCTCAGATCCGACAATGGAGGCGAATATTGCAGCCAATCTTTTGAAAGCTTTTGTGCTAGCAATGGCATTCGGAGGCAAAGGACAACCCCAAGGACACCTCAACAAAATGGGATTTCAAAAAGGATGAACAAGACAATCATGGAATGAGCACGAAGCATGCGGCTACATGCAGGCCTACCGCTTGAGCTTTGGGTGGAAGCTTTAAGTACGTCTGTGTACTTAATCAATCGGTCACCCTCAACGGCATTGGATGGGGGGGTTCCAGAAGAGGCATGGACAGGTAAACCGGTGAATTATGCATTTCTCAAAGTGTTTGGGTGTGAGGCTTTCATGCACATAGATAGAAGCCTAAGATCAAAGTTAGATGCAAAGTCCAAAAAGTGTTTCTTCATTGGCTATGGAGAAGGAGACTTTGGGTATCGCCTATGGAATCCTGAAGATGGTAAAATCTTAAGGAGTAGGGATGTAATTTTAACGAACAAAATATGTACAAAGATTACCTGGAAAGAAAACAAACAAAAGAAACAGGTGATGAGTACATGGAGCTTGAGGACGGTGAAGACTCAAGGACTGCAAACGGTGACAATGTGTAACAACGTCAACCAAATGAGGAGCCTCAACCTATTCCCCGAAGATCTACAAGAGCAAGTAGACCTCCAGAAAGGTTTGTTCCTTCCTTCAACCATCTCTTGATCTCAGATTTTGGAGAGCCGGAATCATATGAAGAAGCTATGCAACATGAATCCAAAGAAGAATGGACGAAGAGCATGCAAGTGGAGATGGACTCACTACATCGCAACCAAACATGGGAGTTGGTTGAGTTGCTTAAAGGTAAGCGGGCACTTCAAAACAAATGGGTGTACAAGCTAAAGGAAGAAGAAGGTGGGAAGAAAAGGTACAAGTCTAGGCTTGTGGTAAAAGGTTTTTCTCAAAAGAAAGGTATTGACTTCAATGAAATATTTTCTCCTGTTGTAAAAATGAACTCAATTAGGCTTGTCTTAAGCCTTGTGGCTACTCATGATCTAAATCTCGAGCAAATGGATGTAAATACGGCATTCCCTCACAGTGACTTAGAGGAGGAAATCTACATGCTTCAACCAAAGGGGTATGAAGTAAAAGGTAAGGAGAAAATGGTTTGTAGATTAAAGAAGAGCTTGTATGGTTTAAAGCAAGCATCAAGACAATGGTACTTGAAGTTTGATCGATGGATGTTGGATCATGGATTCACAAGATGCAACTCGGATCACTGCGTCTACACGGAGAATTTGGGAGATGGGAAATTCATCATCCTAATGTTGTATGTTGATGACATGTTGATTGCAAGTGCTAACATGCAGGACATCAAAGACCTAAAAGAGGAGCTGTCCAAATCTTTTTCAATGAAAGATTTAGGTGCTGCAAAGAGGATACTTGGTATGAAAATATCAAGGGACATGACAAAGAAGACAATAAAGCTATCTCAAGAAGATTACATCAAGAAGGTACTAGAAAGGTTTGCAATGCAAAATGCAAAACCAATTTCTACACCTTTGGCTGGTCATTTTAAACTAACGAAGGATATGTGTCCAAAGACACGAGAGGAGATAGCCTATATGTCTAAAGTTCCATATGCTGCAGCGGTAGGTTCTCTAATGTATGCTATGGTCTGGACAAGGCCAAAAATTGCACATGCAGTGGGAGTTGTGAGTAGGTTCATGGACAACCCAGTTAAAGAGCATTGGCAAGCTGTGAAGTGGATACTTAGGTATCTAAAAGGGACAACAACAAATGCTTTGTATTTTGGAGGAACTGATATTTTTCTAGAAGGGTATGCTGATGCAGATATGGCATGTGACAAAGATACTCGAAGGAGCACTACTGGCTATGTGTTCACGGTTGGAGGCACAGCAGTAAGCTGGGCTTCAAAGCTGCAGAACGTGGTTTCACTTTCTACCACGGAAGCAGAGTATGTAGCAATGACAGAGGCAAGCAAAGAAATTCTGTGGCTTCACAGATTCTTATAAGAGCTTGGATTCAAACAAGACAATTGTGTCTTGTACAGTGATATCCAAAGCGCTATCCATCTTGCGAAGAACTCAGCCTTTCATTCAAGGACAAAGCACATTGAGGTGAGATATCACTTCATACGCACTCTTTTGGAAGAGGGACAACTAAAGCTAGGAAAGGTGCATACAAGTGAAAATCTTGCAGACATGTTTACAAAGGTAGTCAACAAGGAGAAGTTGAGCTTTTGCTCATCTTCAATCGGCATTCAAGGATAAGAAGCTAGAATGGAAAGCAGTCACAGGTTTGGTTTGGAGATCAGTCTCCAAGTGGGAGATTGTTAAGTATGGAGCCTGATTTACCCTTGTAATTTTCTGTGGTAAAAGCGCACATTTGTAAGGCCCCCATTATGAGGAGAAGCCATTGTGCGTGAAGGAAAATCACTCACCGGAAACCAAAATTTTCACGGAGAAGAATCAGGGGCAACTTTAAAGGCCTCGGGGGCGGAGGCCCCCGAGACTTTTTTTTTCCGTCGGAATATTATGGCTGGACGGCGGCTGGAAAGTGGTCGGAAAACAACCGGTCGGTTGGCCGGTGGCCGGTAGTCAATGGCCGATGGCCAGTGGCCGGTGGCCGAATTCAAAAGCGGACTTGTCTTCTCAAGGGCGGCCACACATGGGCGGATTGGAGGGTCCGATTTGGACTTATTCGCACAAGGGCGGCTACACATGGCTGTCTCTCATAAGAGAGGGCGGCCCTTTTGGCCTATAAAAGGAGGCCATTTCTACACACATTTCATAGTGTGAAGTTGATGCAACAAGGTGAGTGTGAGGTGGTGAGAGTGAAGCTAGGCGGGAGCTCCATTAAGGGTATAATTCCTTTGTAAACTACTTCTTGTTTTGAAGTACTAAAGCCATTGAGTGGCTGCCTTCCCGTGGACGTAGCCCACATTGGGTGAACCACGTATATCGTGTGTACTCTCTCTCTCTACTGTATAATCTAGTGTATATAAATCTGTCTCTCTCCATTAAGTAATCTACTCAATTATCTATTTAGCTACGTCTTATTTCCTAACAACTCAATGTTATGAGAATATTCCTTTAGAAGGAGATTCCTAAAAAGATTCCTAAAAAGATTATCTCTTCCTCTTTGTGGACTATCTCTATCTCTCTCTTTGAGAGAGAGAGAGAGAGAGAGAGAGAGAGAGAGAGAGAGAGAGAGAGAGAGGGAGCGCCACATAGCCTCGAGTCTATCAAGCAATAAGTACTATTGGTGAAGAGAGCACCTCGGATATGCTCTTCAACTCAAGAATAGATGGAAGCTTTGATGTCAAGAGATCCATCTGTCAAGGGTGCCCCTTAGCACCGCTTTGGTTTTCCACCTACACCCACCCTCTAATTGCTCTACTGGAGCAAGTGGCAGGAAAAAGGGAGATTAAAAGGATTCAAATCTAGAGTGGTAATCAATTTCTCAATAAGATGCTCGTTGATGATTCATACTTTTTCTCCAGGCGGAATGGAATAACATTTGAAAAGCCTTGGAGATTGTCTAGGTGTTTTCCACAAGGATCCCAATGTAACATAGAAAAATCGAGACTTATCTCTTTGAAGGAAGAAGATACTTTGACACTTCAGGTTGAAGTCGCAAAGTTGTTAATCTTCCGACACTTAGGGGTGCTCGTTGGGGAAGGAATTACTCACAAAACTGCCTTTGACTAGATTCAAGAAAGAAATTAAAAGAAAATGAAACGTTGGGAGTTCATCCTAACTTTTTTCGATAGCAGGGCCATGATAATCAATACCTTCTGTATCTCATAGATAACCTTTACATCACCTTTATTACAATTATCCCAAAATAATTGGAACTCCTTCTTGAAGCCAATCAAGGAGTTCTTGCGGAGAAATAAATTGACTGCAGGAAGACCGTGGCAATGGGGTAAATGGGCGGCTATTGCTAAACCAAGAATCTCAAGGTGGATTAGGAATTTTTGACCCTCACTCATGATCTAGCGTTATGTGCAAAATTCTTTTTCACCTTGCCAATTCAAAAGAGAGATGGCCTTTTTATGATTAATACAAATCATGCTCAAGTGAGCATTAAAAAAAATTGTGGTCACCCATCAAATTTGAAGAGTGAAGTAAAACTCCATGGCCTTTCCAAGGACAATAAACAATATAAATATAGATAGAGTTTTAAGTTTACAAAATTTTCTTTATCTGTAAACTCAAACTCAAACTCAAACTCAAACTTTTCATATTCTACCATCATAGTACTTACTACTACCCTTCATTTTTTTCATTTCAAATAGAATTTTTCTTAAGGTCTTCTTTGAAATGAATCAAAGTGTGACACATAAATGCCCTCTCCTTCCTCAAAATTTTTAAGCTGCAATATATATAGTATAGAAGGATAAAGTCTTATAAATATCAATATCTTTCAAGTGACATGATATGGGAATTACAACCATTGTGCTCACAACATGTATAAATTTGATGTGATTTAAGTGAAAAGGATCAATTCTTGTAATATTAGTAACTTTCAAAAGACACTACATGGGACTTACAAGTATTGTGCTAGAAATGCTTGTATGTGATGTACTCATCAGACTCTCTATCTACAATATCATTGAGATATATACTATTGATAAACCATTAAAAAAATATATGTTTTTCTCATTCTAATACATGTCTATCTTTTCCTTTCCCTTTTCCATTCCCTTTTTAGTGAGACTTACTATCATACACCCTTACTCAACTTATACACTTATGTAACCGTTTTAAAAACTTCCTCCCATGGACTTTCATGGTATGGTAATCCTCAATTTCAGCATGTGAGAATATATAAGCTTGATGTGATTTCAGTGAAAAGGATCTAAGTCTTGAAATATCAATAATTATCTAATTTCAGCATGTGAGAATATATAAGCTTGATGTGATCTAAGTGAAAAGGATCTAAGTCTTGTAATATCAATAATTATCAAATGATATCATATGGGAAGTACAAATATTGTGCTAGCAATGTTTGTGTTTAATGTACTCATCAAACTCTCTATTTTCATATATCAATGGACTTATATGTTATTGATAGACCATAAAAATAATGTATGTTCTTGTCATTCTAATACATCTTTATGTCTGTTTCTTTCCCTTTCCGTGTCCCATCTTTAGTAAGACTTGCATCCTATCCACCCTTATAATTTCAGAAGGGGAAATTATTGGGGGTCTATCCCTAATTTATACCTTATTTAGATTTATTAAAAACGCTTCTCCCAAAAATTTGGGTGGTATAATAATCTTCAATGAAAACATATGAACACATATAAGCTTGATCTAATATGAGTTAAAAGGATCTAGGTCTAGTAATATCAATAACTTTCAAATGATATCATATGGGGATTATATCACTAGACATATATGTTATTGAAAAACCGTGAAAATAATGCATATCCTTATCATTCTAAGACATCGCTATGCTTTATCCTTTCCCTTTTCCCCTCCTCCCCTTTAGTGATACTTACATCCCATACACCCTTACTCATAAGTATAGAATGATATATTATTGGTACCCTTAATATACTTATTTAGCTTTCTGAAAAGACCTCCTCCGGTGCATTTGCATGGTATGGTAATCCTCAATGGCGACATGTGAGTATGCGGGCATAATCTTGATGTGATTTAAGGTAAAATGATATAGATCTTGCAATATCAATAACTTCCAAATGAAATCATATCAAAATTAAAAATATTGTGCTAGTAATGTATAAGCTTGATGTGATTTGAGTTAAAAGGATCTAAGTTTTGTAATATCAATAACCCTCAAATGACATCATATGAAAGTGACAAATATTGTGCTATCAATATTTGTGCTTAACGTACTTATCAAACCTTTCTATCTACATATAGCAATGGAGATATTTGTTATTGATAGACCATAAAAAGATTTTATGTCCTTGTGACTCTAATACATCTCTATGTGTTCTCCTATCCCTTCCTATTTTTTTTTGTTTCCCTTTCCCCCTCTCCCCTTTCTATCTACATACATTAATGGGCATGTATGTTATTGATAGACCATACAAAGAATGTATGTTCGTGTCATTAGTATATATCTCTATGTTTTCTTGTTTCCCTTTCCCCCTCTCCCCTTTCTTGAAATCTACATTCCATATACATATTGGGAGCAGATTATATACACCTAAACTATTTGCTTATCTAGCTTTCTTGACCCCCCCCCCCCCCCCCCCCCCCCCCCCCAACAAGGGGTTTCCATTTTTTGAGATAAAATCCACGAGATAGAAAGCCAAGGTTCAAATCCATACACAATTTATCCTTTAGTGATAGAAAATATTGATTATCAATAACTATACTTTGAGTAGAAAATATGTTAAAAGAGATTTTTTACAAAATTTTGATGCCATCACCTTTGAGCATAAGAGCTATTGTACCCTTTCAATAAAATTTACTATTAATCAAGCTAGTTAAGCAAAGGTAAAGCATTTCCTTAAGACACTCATTTTCATTGTAAACATACATATTTTACTTTAATTATCTTGGAATTTAAAGCCAAAAAACAAAGGAAATTTGAAGTACAACAAGATAAGCATTGGCTAAGGAACACAAACTGGTAGTACATAATGGTATTTTAATAGTATTAATTGAGAATGTGAGGTACAAAAAGGAGGAGATCGGAAGCACAAAAAGATGGCCAAGCCACAAAGGCACCAAAACTAGTACTATCTAGGTTATCAAACTTTTAAGAGAGCAATGTGGAGGTCATATTTTGTTAAAATAGCCTAGTGAACTAGTTTATTGATTTTCAAGTCAAGTTGCAAGTGACGCAGAAGGACACAATAAATATTTTTACAAGGCATGTAACACTTTGCTCAGAATGACCTACAAATAAAGTCCTCACAAGAGCATGATGGGAACACAAATATTGTCATAGTGTATGAAATACCTTTCCTCCTTGACTTAGGAGTGGCCATAACAAATTCAACATACTCCCTGTGCTAAATAACATGTGTATTCAACAACTCATATTCCAATGACATTGCATAATCAATCATAGCTTTTGTTTTGTGCAATATTCTCTTGTGCTTGTCCAAAAGGAATCAAGGCGGGTCATTCTTTTTAAAGACCAATGGAGAGACAAGGAAACACCACAAGAAGACTTGTTCTTGGAGAGTTGATTTATGTGTTATTGACTTACCTATTGGATCTATGTTTTCAAGTAATGTTTGGTTACTTTATGAAGATCTTAAATCACAAATTTGAATAATGATAATATGTATTGCTAACTTGCTTGTTGGACACGTGATTTCAGGGTATGAGGTTATGCCTCATTGGAATGAGATATCTGATGATCATGTTCTCTACTCATTTTGGCATTGAGACTACTTGTATGGATAATGGAGAATGAACACTTGTTACATGTTCCACATCATCTCTACCCATTGTCAAGCATATGGCCTCAAAACTGCAAATGGAGGTTCATTTTGATGGTTAGGTGAGACCATGGAGCCATATGCCTACACTAACAAGAGTGACTTTGTGTGGTGAAGATTATGTTTTTGGAGTTCCTACCTACCTCAAAATAGTACTGTGTTGGAGCTTGGAGCAGGAAACAATTTTGAGAGGATGTCTACATACAGGAAGGCGGTCTTGCAATGGAGAATGATAAATCCATTGTCAATAACCATCTTTAGCCTTTGATAGCTTCCTACTTTATGGATGTTGGAGCCTCTTCCTCATATATACCAATGGATGAGGAAGAATTAGAGACCTTCAACTTTCAAGTTCCAATAGATTGGTAAGATCTAAATAAAACTATGATTTTTGTCTCTTTAAGTTAGGTTCTCCTGTATCTAAGAAGCCGATGACATCTAGCATAGAGTGGCTACCCTGGAAGAGGGGCAGCTTTAGTTTGATTGCTCCTATGTGAACATCTTGTATTCTTTCCTTGGCTAGAGCATCTGCTTCTTGATTTTCTGTCATAGGGACACGAAATAATTGCATTGCTTCAAACTTTCTTAAAAGATCCTTAGCTTGGCGTAATTGGCCATGCAAACCTATTGTGTACAAACCCAAGTGCCATTTATTTGATTTATCAAGAGCATGGAATCATCAAACACATTTAGGCACTGAATTCCTTGCAAAACACATTATTCTAATCCAAGAATTTGGGCTGTGTACTCTGCTTCGTTGTTGGAGTGGGAGTGTAGTAGCTTCCCAATAGAGAAGACTTTTTTTTTTGCTCATTGAAAATGATGATGCCAGCTGCAGCCTGTTGGTCCACTATCCTTTGGTAAGCTCCATCAAAGCAAAGAGAGTGAGCTCCTTCTAGCATTAGGGAAAATTTGGACTCACAAAGGGGCCTTATAAGGAGTTTGACTTCCTCTCTCATGTCCAAAACAAGTGTGCAGTATAATTTTTGCAAATCAACTCTAAACTTGGCGAAGATTTGGTAGTAAGAATCTACCCTTCAAGATCTTTCTATTGATATATAGCACGCCACAAGATTCCTCATATTTTGAAAGATTCTATTTTTGATTCTCTAGATTCTAGACAGAGTTGTCACATCACAAGAGAATAAAAAATAGAACTTTCAAAATATGAGGAATCTCACAACGTGCTATATATCAATAGAAAGAGCTTGAAAAGTAGATTCTAACTGTCAAATCTCCGCCAAGTTTAGAGTTGATTTGCAAAAATTTTACTGCATGCCCGTTTTGGACATGAGAGAGGAAGTCAAACTTATTATAAGGCCCCTTTGTGAGTCCAAATTTTCCCTAATGCTTAGGAACTTCTACCATTGGTGTCACTCGTTTGCCTTCTGTGTTCACCTTTAGCTTCTTCTCATAGTGACAATGAGTAAGAATACCTGCTAGACTAGCTCTCGTGGAGTTCTCCACTTGCATAGTGTAATCGAACTCTTGTAATCTAATGAGCCACTTAGAGATTCTAGATGAGACATCCATGTGCTGCATCACATACGGAAAGACTTCTTCCATTGTTAGAATTACAAAGGGTCTAGGCAATAGATAAGAGCAGACATTTGTAGTGGTAAACATTAATGTAAGTACCATATGCTCTACCGTGGTGAATCCTTTTTTTGATGGGGTCATGACACAACTAGAGAAGTAGATAGGACACATGAAAGAGGTTTGGGGGTCCTTTTGCATTAGTACTTCCCCAAGTGTATCACTTCCTACACTGGGGTTAACATAAAATGGCTCATCCCATCTAGGGGGTGCAATGGTGGTAAGTGTATCTAGGATTTGTTTCATTTTGTTGAACTGTTGCTCATTTCCTTTGCTCCATAGGAAGACATCTCTATGGGTGACTTTTTGTAAAGAGATAACCACTTGAGAGAGCAAGTGAATAAACCTGCTCAAGTACCTTACCTTCTGAAGGAAGGAGACCAATTGATTAGCTGTTGTGGGTGATGACAAAGATACTAAAGCTTGAACCTTACTTGGGTCAACCTCAATTCCTTTGGCTGAAATTACATGGCAGAGAAGAATGACCTTGCTTTCACCAATGTGATACTTATCTACGTTAAGCTAGCCACCCAAGGCTTGTAGCCTAGACACGCCATCATAGACCTTGCTCAAATGGAGGGTGCGAGAGCTATAGATGTAGAAATCATCTATAAAACTCGTACTGACTTACCAAAGTATGTCTCATAGTGTTGGAATGTGGTCAGAGCATTGGTGAGGCCAAAAGGCATCACTCTGTAAGCAAAATATCCCCATGGTGTTATGAAGGTTGTCTTTTTATAGTCTTCTTCTCCAATTCTAATGTGGAAGTAGCCTGAGTATCCATCACACACTGTATAGCGCTCATGACCTGCTACCTCATTGAGAATCTTGTCTTGGAATGGGAGGGGAAAATGATCCCTCTTTGTTGCTTTATTGAGAGGTTTATAGTCTACAAAAACTCTCCAATTACTGTTCTTCTTTGGTATGACCACCACTGGAGAGACCCAATTTGAGTCTTTGACGGGGTAAATGAAACTTGCTTGTAGCAAATTCCTTACCTCTTTGAGCAATGCCTCTTACTGAACTACCCCAAGCCTTCTAAGCTTTTTCACTACAGGCTTACTTCCTTCCTTGAGTCTTATGCAGTGCTGCAACACTGTGATGCCAGTGATATTTTCATAACCATCAATGAAAATTGTGGTAAAATTACCCAGCATAGAGATGTATTATTCTCTCTCTTCACTAGCCAACTCATTGGAGAGCATGCGATGTAACTTACTTGTATCCAACAAGGGTTGCATACCTGATGGTCCCTCTTGGTTCTCTGGTGGTGCTTCAGATTGTGTCAATCTCTTTGGATCTCTGAGGATGACTCCCATCTCTTTGATGCTACTACCGCTCTCCTCAGGTGTTATCGTCTCTTCTCCCAAGGTGGTCGAAGAGTCACTAGTGAATTCATCTTCCGATGCTTCCAAGATCATGTTGTGTTGTTTACTAGTCTTCACGTCCTAGAATATGGGCTTTCCCTTAGCATCCTTCATTTGGATCATTCCGGTACTCCAGTCCTACTTAGCCTCCATTGCCATGAGCCATGGTCTTCCAAGAATGATAGGGTAGCCTTCCCCTTTGTGAGGCATGACAAAAATGTCTACCTCTACTTCCGTGCTGAATGCCTTCACCTTGGTTGCATTTACAATGCCTACACACTTCACTTTGATGTTATTTACCATTTTAGCTCGGCAGGGTGCTAGCCTACGTACCTATAGACCTAGATGGTGCATCATTTTCTCATTCATGATGCATATTTGTGTGCCATCATCTATGTAGATGTTTGAGATGCATATTTGTGCGCCACCATCTATGTAGATTTTTGAGATGCATTGCCCCTTTATGTGGGCATCCATGATAGGTAGGGTGTCTTCTAGATTCCTCCCAGAGATAGCCCCAACTATCCTTGGTCTTGACATTCTAGTACTTACCATCTTCGTCCATTGTCTCCTCATCCTAGGTGCAAGATGGAGTAATTGGGCCCAGGTTATTTTTGGACCCTACATCAAAAATATTGAACTAGGTCATATGGTTTAGCATACTTGCCCAACAAAAAATCCACGACATTGATCTTCCACCGAGTCTTAGACGCATCCTTGCTAGACTCTCCTTTTCCTTTCATCTTTTCCTTGCTTTGAGAGGCCTCTATGTGCCTACCACGCTTCACTCCCATCGCATCCACTTCTTCTACTTTTCCTTTTCCTTTATCCTTCTCTTTGATGTGCTCTTCTACCTTTGCCTTTCCTTTAGCTTCAAGAGTGATGAAATTCACTGCTTGGTTTCCAACAGGTGGTGGAGGTAGTGGTGGAATGAGAGGTTGGAGTGGTGGTGGTGGTTGAAGGATTTGGACTAGTGGAATTGACTTTGGTTGCCTAGGCGGTGGTGGCCTCGCCCTTGGTGGAGATATTTGATTCTTCCTTACTCATTTATTGAAGTTATGCCTTCTTGGATGAGGACAATAGTACATGCCATGGCCGTCCTCTCTATAGTTGTAACAATGGTAGTCCTAATTTTGTCTTTGCTGCCCTCTTCCTTGCTCTCGATTTTTGGCAGGTGCATGAACTTGCTACACTAGATGTACTGAAAGATTCTCTAACTAGTTGGTGATTTGTTGGTTGAGAAGGTCTTGTTGATCTTCAGTCGGTTCCAGTGGCTGGCTCCTCTAGATAGCTGATGCAAGTGCGGGTAGGTGTGGTCAGGCCCTACCCAATTCCTCTTCCTCGGTAGTTCTGGCTTGTAGATGCAGTTTATTATCTTTAAGGTAGGCTACTTCATTGCTACCTCATATGTAGTAGGAAACCTTCCCTTCACCTTCTTTTTAAGAATTGGCCACAAACTAGCCACAAACCGGTCTTTCTTTATGAAATTGGGTGGCCCTTTGACCTCCCTCAGCGATGCAACCTATCATCCCCATAGATCCATGAACTTTGATTTGTATGCTACATATTCAGCCATACTTCCTTGATTCAACTCCATCATCAATTGCCACAATTTCTCTGATGTGGTGCCTTCTCCAAAGCGTCTTAGAAATGCTACTCTCAGCAAGTCCCACCTCTCCTTGGTGGCTTGCACCATGGCGGTGTCGAGAAATTTGCGGTCTTGCCAGGAAAGCACCGGGCTTATGGCTGTGAGAGTTTGTGAGAGAACTCAACAAAAACTATATGAAGGAGTTAAACCATAGATGCCATGAAGACTAGGGTTTGGAAAGAAGTGCAATCAAAGAAGACTCACTCTTTCTCTCTTGCACTCACACACACACAAAGAAAGAACGCAAAAGAGAATGTTAAAACAATAGGAAGATGAAAACATCAAGGCTATGGTCATATCGTATCATGGGTAATATGAAAGGGTTAATGGATGAGTTAATGGCATTCAATCTTGGCTGACCAAATAGGCTACGAATTGTTCTTTGGAATTGTAGTTTTGTGCTTACCATAATATAGATATTTTGTCTAGTGATTGGGATTAATTGTGTGTACAAATCCTCTTGGTTCATAGCAAGATAACTACGCTTACATCAAAAGAAAAATTATAGTCTATGAGAGGTAGTATGATGGGATCCGGTGATAGAAGTATTTCATTGAGCCTTTCAGGGCCGAAGAGAAACACTATACGTTGTTGAAAGTGTATTTTACGGCTAATCTATATGTTAATTCTAATAGATTGTACAGAGTGACAGCGATAGAAATGATCATCATGTGGGTTATTCATCTAGGATAGTATGTGAGAAATGTAGATATGAGAGAAGTGAAGAGATGAGAAGTTTCCCTCCCAAGCCCTATTCTTGCCCGTAGGCAATAAGGATACTGCGGGGAGAGATGTACCTGTAGCAAAGAGAACCTAGTGAGCATGAATTACTAAGAATGAAAGAGATAGGTTTGGTTAAGGAGATAAGACTAGATACATATATATATATATATATGTTGGATTAGAGATGAAAATGAAAACAACAAGAAATCAAGAAAACATCAATGTAGAACACATTTTACTTGAAACCCTTTGGCACCATTATTGATGGGAGAGAGAAGAAGAGTGGATAATTCCACTTTGATTGATACACCAAGTGCAAGACCTTCTTTGATTAGAGTTGATCTTCCAAGGTTAGCTTGTTGCAAGAATGGCTAGTCTCCCTCTAGGAAAAAGAGTAGGCTTGGGTTTATGTTAATGGCTAAGTACAATTAGGCGTTACTACTCACTCCCTCATGAATTCCTCTCCTCAATGGCTCAAATGCTTGAGTTCCTTCCAGGAAAGAAGAGGTCCCCTTTTATAGGTGAAGGGAACCCCCAAGGGTTTACACAAGAAGAGAGGAGCCAGTGTGAATAGGAATTGAAAAAGTTGGAAATGAGCTGTCCTTGCATGATGTGGGCAGACTGGGGTCCAGTATTTTGATCATATCTCCTCATCCGTGGCTCCAAATAAAAAAGTAAAAATATGGGCACAAACTTCAGCTCATTAGACAGGATTTTCATTTTTAAATCGTTTTCCAGTTCGGATTGGAACCTTGTGTAAAAAATTCATCAAAATAGGGTCCATTTATGGCAGCAAAAGTCTTCATGTGGTCTCCTTAGCCTAGACTTTCATTTAATTCCAAAGGACACCTCATGCCATATGAAAGCATGACATTGCTCCTTGACAAAGTTTTGTAATCATGCTTGCAATAATGCATTAAAATAAGTGTATCTTTGAAATCATGCCACCTAGTGTCCCACTAGGATTTGATTCTCTCCTAGTAGCTATTTAAAAAGAAATATAAGAAAAGCATAAAAAATACATAGAATATATATATATTAGAGTTTACCCTAGATATAGGATCTAGCTAGGGTGTGAGATGATAATGAAATAGTAGAAATAAAGAATCAATGCTTTTTGCCCCAAGTTAAAGAGGCGGAGCTATTGATGCTTTTCCCATAGTATTTTCTGATGGTAAAGTAAGGATATGTTACCCTTGAGAAAAATAATAGGATGAGATAGAAGGCTTATTATTATACTTAAATATGCATATGTACACTATAGGAAATATAATTATGTATCTAAAAAATTACAAGATAGATCTTGTAGCATGCGTTCCCACTATGTACGTGTCACAACACGACATCCACCCCCTCTAAACCTGCACATCCTCCGGTATGTGCCACATTGTCTCTTTGTGAGATTAGACCTCTTGTACATCTTCGTTGTCTTCTTCTTCACTGGATGATTCCAGAGCTTTATGTTCACTTTGATCTTCACCTGTGTTTTTCTCTTCTTCCTCATCAATATCTTCTAGATCATTATCTCCTCTTCTCTTAAACATTTTAATCCTTTTTCCTGCAATGGGAATCTTTACTTCTGTACCATCTAGTTCAGACAAGCTGTAAGTAGCATTTTCATGCACATGCTTTACAACATATGGTCCAAACCATCTTTTCTAGAACTTACGCATGACTGTGTGCTGGTTATCAAGGCTACTATCATACACTAAAACCTAGTCACCTTTGTCAATTGCTTTTCTCCTGAGTCCATGTCGCTTATCAAAATAGTCCTTGTTTTTCAACCTTGCATTTTTGAGTCGTTCTTTTGCAGCTTCAATGTCTCCAGGTCTTCTCTCTAGCTGCCTTATACGCAGTGCAAGGAGATCTTCCCTACTAAGCCCCTCTTGCCAAGGTAGTACATTCCATGTGGGAATTGTATCCTCAATCGACATCACTGGCTTTTGACCATGCATTAGCTCCGCAGGCATGTAGCCAGTTACTGAGCTATGTGTTGTACGATCAGCCCATAAAGCATATGGTAACAATTTTGGCCACTCACCAACTCTTCCTTCGCAAGCCTTGGCCAAAGATTTGATGATAGGAGGATGCCCTCTTTCACTCTTTCCATTGCCTTCAGGGTTGTAAGCTGTAGTAAGAGAAAGCTTGATCCCTAATCTAGAAAAGAAATCCCTTGCTTCTTCGGCATCCAGTTCACCCCGATCTGCTGTGATTTTTTCCACACAACCATAACGGCAAATCACCTCATCAAGAAGAAATTTGCACACAGCTTCTGTGGTCTTAGATCTTAATGCTCTTCCTTCAACCTGGTTAGTTAGGTCCTCTCGTGCAAGAACCAAGTATCTCATCTGCCAGAGTCCAAAAGGCATCGTGACTAGATCCACAACCCATTTATAGTGCATGGCTAGTGGATATGTAGGGTGCAATCCATCAGATGTCGAACATTTGAATACATTTGACAAGTTACACATGACTCTACAAACTGAGATACATCTTTATACATACCCTTCCACCAGTATTTTTCTTTCAACTTGGAGAAGGTTGCCCACACACCCCTGTGTCGAGCCCATAGACTCTCATGAAACTCTTGCATGAGCTTTACTTGAGTCTCTTTTTTACATATAACCCGTTGTGGTGTAGCACCCTTTTGTTTAGGATGCTTCCACAAGTAACCATCCCTTAAAAGGTACCCATATGCTTTCCTGCGTATCCTCTTGAATTCTTGTTCAGACCAATCATCCTGTTTTGTTAGAGTACTCAAGTACCTTCCAATAGAAAGCCAATCACCTTCATAAAGATCTTTCAAGAACAATTCAAGTGAATTAGTCATGCAGACATTGTTACCTTTGACATGAGAGATAGAATAGAATTTTTTGCCTACATCATCTCCCTCATCAATCATTTGTGACTCATCTTCATACCTTGCCCTTGATAGCATATCTACCACTGTATTGTCTTTACCTGCAATGTGCTTAAACTCGGGATTTAAGGAATTAATGTAGGCAATCCACTGCAACATCGCAATGTCTGGTGTTGATCAGCTTGTAATCATCCCAAGAAGTGGTAGACAATTTGTTTCTACAACCACACATGCACCAATTAGGTACTCTTGCCCACTTTTCAAGGCTGTAACCATACCCCATAACTCTCTCTTTATCTGTGGATAGTTTCTTTGGCGAGCACTTAGTACCTTTGCTCCAAATCTTACCACATACCTGTGTCCTTCTTTGTCTTCTTGCCCTATTGCCCATCCAATCCTTGTAGGACTGGTATCTACTGTCACAATCACTGGCCTTTGACACTCATAGTCTACCTTTCTCAAATTCGTTGCTGACTGGAGTAACTCCTTTAGCTTTTTCATGGATTTTACATGTGCTTCTGTCCATTTAAACTTTTGATTCTTTCTAAGCAGCTGATAAAGAGGATCAGCTACATGTGCATAATGTGGAATCCAAATAACATAGAAGACACATGCTCCCAGAAACCTTCTAACCTCAGTGATGCTAGTGCATGTTTCTTTCATTCTTTGGATGGCATCTACCTTTGATGGACAAGGTTTCCTACCATATGGCCCGCACATGTGCCCCACAATGAGCACTTCTTTGACACCAAACATAGACTTTTTCCCTGACAATGTAAGATTCACTTCTTCCAACCTAGACAAAATTTTATCACAATCATTTATGTGATTTACCTCAAACCTGCGACATCCCTTGAGATCCAAAGCTTCATCTTTGTCACTTTCTTCACATCCTTTGATAGGCAAATCATCAATGAAAGGCATTGTGATTTGAGGAATAAATTCACGTAAGACCTTATTCATCCCATTCATCATATGTGCAACCGAGTTGGTTGCTCCCTGTGGCAAGGTACACATCCTTACCAAACCCAAAGGTGTCCTCATGGTTTTCAAGTCTCTGCTTTCGATTGCAAGCTGAAATTGATCATACCCTGAGTAGAGATCCCCCATTGAGTAGATTGCGCTCCTTGCAAACGCCTCTGCAAATTCATCCACAATTGGATCCGTACCTACATTTCTAATTGTCACCTTGTTCACTGGTTGCATATCTTGGATGAAGCGTAGAGAACCATTCTTCTTTGGAACTGTGAACCACCTGTTTGAGTATGGAGCACAAGAAGGCTCCAAGATTCCCATTTTGATTTTCTCATTCAGTAGCTCTACTGGCAAATGAGCCTTTGGAACCGGAATAGGCCACAGATTCCAAGGCACATGAGGTATTGTGAAAATTACCATAGGAGCTACAATATAAGGATCAACACATCCTATCTCATGTGGCTCAAATGCAAAAGCCTTACCATGCTTTGAAAGCATTTCTTTGAAGCACTTTGTCTCCTCCTGTGTTAGAAACTCCTCGCAACCAATCTGCAACTCTTGAAAAGACTCCTTTGTGAAGGTATGCGCGATCTTTTTAGGATTCCGCAAACTTGGTTGTAAAGAAGCATGTTCAATATTTTCCCTGTTGTTGGGTGGTAAGGGTGAAGCTACTGGTTTCACCTTCTTTGCTACACTCTTGTATTTAGTTTCAACATGGACTTCTGGGCCAACTGTTTGGCTTTCTTTAAAGGCTTCTATTACTTGATACATTTCCATAGAGCAAACTTCCACAACTTCATTTTCAAGATGCAAACTAGACCTCATTATAGCATCAAGCTCACCCATAGTATCTACAAAAGAAACTTGCTCACACAAACCCAAAACATTTTCAGTAGGCTTTAGCAACCCACTCTTTTTCATGCCTATTTGTACATTATGCACATATTGCCTCTCATACCTCTTCAAATCTTCAAGTTTTGTAAAACATACTGATCCATTCCTTGTTACCAAGGAGCTCATTGAGAAAGTTTCACCTATTTTTGGATCAGGCGAGACCCTTTTTCTTTCTGTACCACTGCAATCCTGCTTTACAATGGTACTTGGCAAAAACCCATCATTTCTCTATGATCATGAAACTCTTTTCTTACCTTTGGTAGAGGATGTTCTCTGAGGTTGTCACGATTTATTTCATGGTTTACACAAACTGTGAGAAATTGGACAACACGTTTACCATCTTTGCTACGTATCCTAACATATGCTGAACCATCGTCCATTACCTTTGTTTCCATTCAAACTCCCACAATGTAGGGTTGTCCAAGGATGAGATGATATGAAGATGTATCCTGTACAAAGAAGTTTTGTTCAATCTTTACATCACCTATTGTTACCATCACACCTGGACATGCTGCATACAATTCGTCGGATGAATTGTTTGCCACTTTTACCATCCAGCCATGATCTGTGTCCATCGGCCATTTGCACTTGTTGTAGAGACTCTTTGACATTATGTTTATTTCTAAACCATGGTCAATCAAGGCAACAAATGGCTCTTCAAGATCACCTACCTTGACCAAAGTTTCTGTAGTAGCCCTTGCCCAATGACTTTGTGAATAGTAACTCCTAGGAATATCTTCAACTTCTTCATCATCATTTGAGAAATACACTTGCTTCACTCTCCCACTAGATTGGTAGCATCCTACCACAGCTCCATCATTCTCCTTATTTTGCAGTTGCATCCCTTGTGTCTTTGAGGTTTCCCCTTCAACCTGTGGACGAGAAACTTCAGCAAGGGTTTGCCTCTTTCTCTTGATGATGTCAATGATCTCCTCTTGGAATTCACGCTTTGCAATGCCAAGAACTTCTCCCAGAGTAAACTCAATCTTGCTATTCAAGATCCTTTCCTCCAAGACTTTCTTTAAATCTGTAGCAACCTCATTATCAGATTGTAGTTTATAAGTTGGGCCTTTTGTCTTACCTTTCGTTGGCTCTTTCTTCTTTCCTATTGTAGACTCCTCCATGAGTACTTCAGGTGGAGATTCTCCTTGTGTTGAGGGTGTTTGAGAAGGCATGGAGTCGCTTCTTCCCCCACTTCTAGAAGCTCTTTTTGATGGTCCTTCATCAGCATTCTCACGTCTGCGCTTCTCTTCTACAATTGCCTCATTTTGTTGGCATTTTGTAATGTAGGCATGCATTGACAATGAGTCCACTGGATCATTCTATCTTGTTTCTAGACGTATGCAATCACCTGCTTCATGTAGAATATCTTTTGTAAGCTTTCCCTTTTTAGCTAATTGCATGACATTTGGCCAAATTTGACCATGATGGTCACTCACCTCTTCATCACAAAAATGTTCAATTTTTACTCCATAAGTAGCTGCCTCAACTGAAGAGGTGGCATGCTTGGTTGCCATATCTTCAACTAAGGTTTGCATTCCCCCTTCCCAAAGTTAGTTCTCAAGGGTAGACCTGTCTCTCTTAAGTGGATTTTACCATCCTTAAAAAAGACAAAATCTTTTGACAAAGCATCACTAAAATCATCACAATCCCTTCTTACATGGTCTGTACTATCACACCAAATACATCTATTAACAAACCCTTCTTTGGGCTGTTGTCTTTGCCTAGGAAGTGGCCCTGATGGTTGGCCTTTTTCTTCAAGCTTTGCAAACTTCACCTTCAAGTCACGCATTCCCTTCACAAGCTCATCTAGCATGGACTCATCAAACTTAGGAGCAATAAAAGTAGGCTTTACCATTTTGTCAGAAGTTGAGGTGGAAGGACTTGTAGTGTTTACTACCATCTTGTCCCTTCTTATTTGTCGTTTGGCAAGCAGTGAGAGAGCACCTTCAACCTCATTCCAGTCGGTCTTTAGTCCTTGCTGAGCATCATTATCTTCAAGAAGAAGCTCCAAATTTTCTTGAAACTCGTTACCTGCAGCTTGTAAGAAAAGATCTGTCTTCTCTGCATCTAGTGTGGCCCTTTCTGTCCTTGTGAGTTGTGCATAGCGCCGCTCAAATTCCCTAAGTAGTTCTGTTATTGATAGTCCTTGCTTTGGCTTGACTACCCATTCTAAGAATGTCCTTTTGGTCACTCTCTCAGAGTCCTCCATGAAATATTCCTCCTTTAAAGCTACTTTGAGTTCTTCCCAATTTCTCCCATGCCCATCTTTAATTGCCCTAACATGCTCCCTAATTTCTGGAGCAACAACTAGCTCAAAGCTTTGAATCATCTCACCTTTTGACACGCGATGCAGCTCCATCTCCTTCACATACTCGCGTAAGTACTTGGTTACATCTTTGCCATTGAACTGATCCATTCTATTGACGAACGCTTGTATGGCCTTCGTTGCTGAAATCTCCCTTCTTTCAGTAGCATGTTGTTGTTGCATGAACATTGCAAATGCTTGAAACATTTGCATTGTTGCTGGGTCAAAATGCATACCCTGTTGCTCAACATGATCACCCATGGTTACCCACAAACTCTCACGCTAGCAGATTCGCATCGGGTTCACCAAAAATATGTCGAGAAATTTGCGGTCTTGCCAGGAAAGCACCGGGCTTATGGCTGTGAGAGTTTGTGAGAGAACTCAACAAAAACTATATGAAGGAGTTAAACCATAGATGCCATGAAGACTAGGGTTTGGAAAGAAGTGCAATCAAAGAAGACTCACTCTTTCTCTCTTGCACTCACACACACACAAAGAAAGAATGCAAAAGAGAATGTCAAAACAATACGAAGATGAAAACATCAAGGCTATGGTCATATCGTATCATGGGTAATATGAAAGGGTTAATGGATGAGTTAATGGCATTCAATCTTGGCTGACCAAATAGGCTACGAATTGTTCTTTGGAATTGTAGTTTTGTGCTTACCATAATATAGATATTTTGTCTAGTGATTGGGATTAATTGTGTGTACAAATCCTCTTGGTTCATAGCAAGATAACTACGCTTACATCAAAAGAAAAATTATAGTCTATGAGAGGTAGTATGATGGGATCCGGTGATAGAAGTATTTCATTGAGCCTTTCAGGGCCGAAGAGAAACACTATACGTTGTTGAAAGTGTATTTTACGGCTAGTCTATACGTTAATTCTAATAGATCGTACAGAGTGAAAGCGATAGAAATGATCATCATGTGGGTTATTCATCTAGGATAGTATGTGAGAAATGTAGATATGAGAGAAGTGAAGAGATGAGAAGTTTCCCTCCCAAGCCCTATTCTTGCCCGTAGGCAATAAGGATACTGCGGGGAGAGATGTACCTGTAGCAAAGAGAACCTAGAGAGGATGAATTACTAAGAATGAAAGAGATAGGTTTGGTTAAGGAGATGAGATTAAATACATATATATATATATGTTAGATTAGAGATGAAAATGAAAACAACAAGAAATCAAGAAAACATCAATGTAGAACACATTTTACTTGAAACCCTTCGGCACCATTATTGATGGGAGAGAGAAGAAGAGTGGATAATTCCACTTTGATTGATACACCAAGTGCAAGACCTTCTTTGATTAGAGTTGATCTTCCAAGGTTAGCTTGTTGCAAGAATGGCTAGTCTCCCTCTAGGAAAAAGTGTAGGCTTGGGTTTATGTTAATGGCTAAGTACAATTAGGCGTTACTACTCACTCCCTCATGAATTCCTCTCATCAATGGATTAAATGCTTGAGTTTCTTCCAAGGAAGAAGAGGTACCCTTTTATAGGTGAAGGGAACCCCCAAGGGTTTACACAAGAAGAGAGGAGCCAGTGTGAACAGGAATTGGAAAAGTTGGAAATGAGCTATCCCTGCATGATGTGGGCAGACTGGGGTCCAGTATTTTGATCATATCTCCTCATCCGTGGCTCCAAATAAAAAAGTAAAAATATGGGCAAAAACTTCCGCTCATTAGCTACGATTTTCATTTTAAAATCGTTTTCCAATTCGGATTGGAACCTTGTGTAAAAAATTCATCAAAATAGGGTCCATTTATGGCAGCAAAAGTCTTCATGTGGTCTCCTTAGCCTAGACTTTCATTTAATTCCAAAGGACACCTCATGCCATATGAAAGCATGACATTGCTCCTTGACAAAGTTTTGTAATCATGCTTGCAATAATGCATTAAAATAAGTGTATCTTTGAAATCATGCCACCTAGTGTCCCACTAGGATTTGATCCTCTCCTAGTAGCTATTTAAAAAGAAATATAAGAAAAGTATAAAAAATACATAGAATATATATATATTAGAGTTTACCCTAGATATAGGATCTAGCTAGGGTGTGAGATGATAATGAAATAGTAGAAATAAAGAATCAATGCTTTTTGCCCCAAGTTAAAGAGGCGGAGCTATTGATGCTTTTCCCATAGTATTTTCTGATGGTAAAGTAAGGATATGTTACCCTTGAGAAAAATAATAGGATGAGATAGAAGGCTTATTATTATACTTAAATATGCATATGTACACTATAGGAAATATAATTATGTATCTAAAAAATTACAAGATAGATCTTGTAGCATGCGTTCCCACTATGTACGTGTCACAGCACGACAACGTTGAACCATGATCTTGCTTCCAATTACATTAGCATTGGAAAAATATGCTGACATGAAGCATCGTCATCCCTTCTAGAGACAACACATGCTATTTCAAGATTATCTAGGAAATCTGAAGCATCTTCCCGAACCTTACCCGTGAAGGTTGGGAAGGAAATGTTTGCCATTGCAAAACACGATTTTCAAACTCTTTTTTTCTTTTTCTTTTTTTCTTAAACACAAATGACTTAGTGGCTTATAGAGGCTTTCTTACAATGTTGGGTGGATAGATCAAAACACGATGAAAATTGAAACAATAAAGGAGTGATGGTAATCCAACACGGGGAAGATAATGGGGTTTGGGGAGCTAAGGATCTTGGGCCTAGCACCTCAACACCAAATAAGAACACAATCTTCTACTGATAGAAGATCTTCCTATCTACATATATATGTACGTGCATGTGTTGCAAAAACCTAAACAAAAAAGCGGTTGGTCCGTTATCCATGATGCACAGAGTGTAGAGTACTCACTTATACCCACCTATATAAGGAGGGTATTCATCACCAAAACAACAATCTCACCAGGCACACGTAGTACATACTATAGGTTATCATGAGAACTTTGAGGCATAGGTACTATGCCTCCACATTGTAGCATGCAAAGGGTTTTGGGAGTCACCATCCACATCATCACACGACAAGGCTTAATGAGGCTATGCAACACATGATGCATACACATAATAAGAGCCATGAAACACATAAACCATAGTGTACACCCTACCCTTCCATCACCATCAACACACACATCCTAGTAAAATCTCATTGGAGGACTCCAAAGTTGACATGAACAAGAATGAAGGTCACTCTTCTCCATCACCTATCATCTGTCAATGATGCACCCATGGTCTACTCCCTTCTTTGTTTCCCTTCTCTATCCATTATATCTTTCCTCTACATATAATCTACTCTCTTTGTGCCATTGTTGGTATCACATTGGCTAGCACATTCTTGTGAGCATTTTCTACAATTTTTCTTACTTGTTTTTATTGTTCACCTATGAAGGCTTTTTACCTGTTGTATGAATAGCAAGACACACATCTACGCTCACACACTATCTCTTGCTCACTCTCTCTCTTATCTTGTTTCTCTGCCACCATATCGCACATCTGGTGTTATCCAATGCATTAGTTCATAGCATGTTTGGTTGTGTGACATGGTCTGTAGTGTATCGTATGATTTGTCTCTCTCTCTCTCTCTCTCTCTCTCTCTCTCTCTCTCTCTCTCTCTCTCTCACACACACACACACACACACACACACACACACACACACATTTTATGGAACATAGTTATTATTTTCCCTCTCCCTGAATCACACATATTTCTCTCTTTCTCTTTTTTATCCCTCTCTACCTGTGTTTGTCTTTCTCTCTCTCTCTCTCTCTCTCTCTCTCTCTCTCACACACACACACACACACACACACACACACACACACACACACACACACACACACACACACACACACACACACACACACACACACACACACACACACACACACACACACACACACACACACACACACACACACACACACAGGCCCACACTTTATGGTACACATACTGGAGTATCATACACGAAGACCATGCACTTTTTTGAACACACACACACACACACAATTTATGGAAAACATACTGACATATCTCATATCTAGCTTACTGTCAACTTTTTTGTATTGGCTCAACATCATGCCCCAATTGTTTTTCTCTGCTCTATGGGTGTCATAATCAATTCAATTCATACAGATTATAGGTATAAACACACTATTCGATATACACACACACACAACATATAGAACAAAAGGATACGGGATGTCCAACACTTGATAATATAAACAACATAACACACACATGTTAGCATAAAAACAAAAGCGAATGTTGTACTAACATTTTTTATAAAACTGACACAGACAACAACATCATTGTCTAAGGATTGATGAAAAGTCGAAGACATGCAACACAAGCAGGATGATGGATTATTCAAGCAGGCACCCTTACTTTTCTGATTTTTGCATCAACAAGCCAGAAACTTTGTAAAAGTTCCCCAGATTCATGTTAACCTCCTTGAAATTTTCAAATTTTTGAGAATTTACACCATATGGATGCAAAGTGTGTAAAAAAATCTCAAGAGCCGTATCCGTATCAAAATAATTTTTTCCCCTGATTTTTAAACTCAAGCACTTATTGGTACTGTATACAAGTAGAACTGTTTTTTTTTAAAATCTTGGAGGCAAATATACACAAGAACAAATAAAAAGCGGAAAAACCTTGGTATACAACACTAACCATGGTTGGTTAAAAGAGGAGCCTTGAAAAATACCAACCTGGCGAATTACCAACAACCATATGGTGTTTTTAAAAAAAGCATTATGCACACCATGCAAGTGGCGCAATTTGCCAAAATAAGCCAGCGCAATTAATTGAACGTCGTAAGCAGGCTCTGGTAAATTCGCTCTAGCTAGGCATCAACGCGGACTGCTTTGAAAGCACCGCAAGGAAGAACCCTTTATAAACTAAGGCGCCGCAAGGCATGAGAAGCGCTAAATCAAGATACACACACACTCTGCACAGAGAGCCTCTCACACACAGCAAAGGCACTGTAAAGCACTCATATTGGCAAGGCACTGCATGCATTTTGGAAACGCTACACCACTAAGGCTCCCCAAGGAAATCATCCTCTCCCATCCACAAGGGCAAGCTTGCAGATTGCTAACAAGTACAGAGAAGGTAAAAAACATTTTTTTTGGTGTAGCTTTCTCTGCCAAATAAACCTTACTCTAGTTTTTTACAAAGTATGCTATGATGGTTGTTGTATTAGTTTCTCTGTCAATACTCAAAGCTTATCTTAACGCATAACACTAATCTCCCTTGACAAGTCTTCCACTAGCAGTTTTTTTCACAAGGAAGGTACTCGGTTATAGGCATACACATGAGCCGTACAGTCTCATAAGCAAGAAACTCATACAACTAGGACTTGCCTACGGGAGAGACCTCTGGTGTATCATAAACTTGTTATGCATACATGAACGTAATGCTTACAATTTTGAACGAATAGCTTCACAGCATATTCATGACACGAAAGTAGTCACAAGAATCATGTATTAATATTCCACACTCGTATGTTTTCATACTCAAGCTTATGACATAGAAGGCATAAGCACAGTTAATCGTTATGTTAATGAGACTAATGTCTATACACAATTCTTTGACAAATGAAGGTGACAATTTCAAGGAGTACACTACCTTAAACCTCAACTAGCAAAAGGAGAACCACAGATGTCTACTTCAAGTAACAACCAGGTGAACTCTAAAACGTGAGTATACTGTTCAAAGTTTATTTTCTCTCCTTATCAGTTTTTTTCTTTTGCGAAATATCGGACATAGAGGTATCAATACTTGGCAAAGGGCTTCGTGATAACCTCCGATTAAGAAATGGTCATTAGGAAAAGAAAGTTTTTTTTGAAAAAAGATTGATAAAACAAAAAAGGTTCTGCCAAAATTTTCACGACATGAGAAACATAGAAAAAACTAGAGAGAATGGCTGTCTCTAAAGCAAACATGGGGTATATAAAGAAAGGAATTCGTACATAAAAACCTTGTATATAAGGTTTGTAAGTATAAATGAAAGGTTTAAAATCTACACTGCTAGAAACGAATGGATCAATGAGTTAAGACACCTCTTGTGAGGATACATGTCTAGTTTGATTGGAATATGGTTTTTTTGAAAAATAACTGCCTTACAAACAAAATGCTGCCGAAATTTTCAAGAAATCATGAAAACTTAGCAATTAGGAGATTTTCTTGTATACCATAATGATAGGTTTGCCCCGGTGGTAGCATATGGTAGCATATAGTAGAGTTTCTACATAGAATACAGGCAGACAACTAGGATGAGCGTCACATGTGATGTATTCAAGCTACAAAGGATTTGGGACAAGCTCATGGCAGCACATAAAGGGAATAATCAGAATAGGCCATTAGCAATTAGAGACCACATCCCTAAGCCTTGTAAACAAGTTAAAAATTTCATAGACCGTACTTGACCATACTTACATAGACGAGCAAAAGAAAATGTAACATATACCTAGGAGTGGGGTTGGTGGGCTTCAGGGTGTGACAACGATAACAAGCAGTGGGGATTGCTTGATATACCCATTTAGTGCAAATTAATTCTAATTGATTGTACTTGTGGTTGGTTGGCAGGTAAAGATCCTTGCTTTCATCTGATAGGAGTTCTGGCTAAGCTCCTATATATTTTATGTACCGAAGGATCTTGTAACAATTTTTATAATTTATAAAAAGTTTTACTTTTGTTGTATTTAGAAGATAAGTGCAAATAATATTTAAGTTCTCTCAGTATATGATTCTAAGTGATGGGATTTTTCAATCAAACACACACACAATTTTCCCAAGATACCTTTGGTCGGGTATCTATCATATACTGAGAAAACTTAGTATTGTTATAAGATAAATAATGGTTTGGTCATTTGTTTAAAGCAGGCTTTTTGGATTCCATCTCTCACCCGTCTGGGATATGGAACATAAGAAGTGGGCTAGTCTTGGAGTTGGAAGACAAAAAAGACCTTGTCTTGTGGTACTGTCAATTCAACCTTAACTACCACAAGATCTCTATACCTTTGGCATAACCTTCCATCGCAAAGGGAGGGGCCATTTTGTGTTCTCATGTGATGCATCAACCAAACCAACCTTTTCCAAGAGATGAGAAGATGAAGGGGAGATTGCTTGCAACATATGGGTTGTCAATGGAGATAGCGTGCCTTACAGACAAGAATCTGCACATACAAGCAAAAGCCAATGAGTCAAAGGAATCAAGATCAATTCAAACAACCCCAGTGATTGCAACAACCATTCAAAGCACCAAACCACAAGAGGCATCAAAAGAGCATCAAGACCTTTTGAGATGCATCACTAATCAATTGGAAGATCCTATCTATGCATTTGGTGCATCAAGGGTATACACACAACCACAATCTAGAGTAAGAGAGAGGACAACAAAAGAAAAACCAAGAGTACCATTGCTATAATTGTGGAGAGGATGGCCATGGTATGTATTACTTTCCACACCCTAGGAAGTAAAATTTTCATAGGGAAAAGAGGAAAAAACAACTCTCACAACCAAGAGCAAGACCACCACCACCTAGGCCACCACAACTACCACTTGTACAAATCCTACAACCACTATTCAACCACATCCACCACCAACACAGACCCTCATCCCACCCTTATCCCCACAACCAGTTTGCAACCAAGTAGTGAGTGGCAATGACTTCTTTCTTTGATGAATGACACTTAACATTCTGTGAGTACTCAATTTGTGATATTTAGCATCTCTAATCAGGTTGATTAGTGAGGTATGTGTGGACTCTTGATCTTTTGATTGAATTATGTGCCCTATTGTGTGCTCATAAGTGGGTACGTTTAATAAGATTCAAGTACCATTCACCCTTGTGTGTGGAGATTTTGATCAGGTACCTTGGTTGGCATGTGGTGATTGGGGAGACAATTAAAAATTCAATTAGTGTGTGCTTGTCAAAAGGGTGCATATTCAATTCATTGGAAGGTTGGACTTTGGTGGGCTTTATGTGTGTAAGTGATGTTTGATTGATGATTAGGGTGTGACTAGAGTTAGTCTAGCCAGCATGAATAATCTCTACTTGCATTGGAGGAGCATTCTCTTGAATCTTACTACTCAATGTGTCCGATGACACTCTCACACTCCATTGTGTGATGTTTCCATGCCCTAGCCGGGTGATGCTCTCTCCGTATTGATAATTTTGTCAGTGTCAGCCTATGCTATGACTATCTCCTACATTTGGCGTCATTGCTGGGTAGAGGTTGCCTAAGCTAGAAGAGTAGAGGATGCTTTGGTAAGAGTAATTTCATCACTTATTTATTCTAATTGTGTAGGATTTTGAGTGTGTATAGCTCAATGTGGTTTAATTGGATATATGTATGGAATGATTTTGAGTTATTTCACCCCAAAACCCACCATTTTGAATTCTAATTCTACTAATCTCACACTAGCTCCTATTAGTTTCACTTTACTTCCATGCTAATATCATGCTTAATTCTACTACTTCATGCTAATCTACACTAATCCCATGCTAACTTTTCCAACATAACCTCTAATTTAAGTGTAGTGTATGTTTTGTCCCCTAATTAGAGGTTGATTTCTCACTCAAATCAAGCTAATTTGAGCTATTTGATTTCTATTTGTTGATTCGAGAGCTGATTTTTGGCCATTATTTGGTCAAATTTTGGTCCAAATTGGAGAGGCACACATGTGTGTGCAATGTTGAATCTACACGATGTGAAGTTGATGGAGAAAAAGACGTTGTGCGCACACTCCCACACCCAGACAACTCAACACCACACAAGGAATCTTCTTAAATTCCAACCCACACACACCACCACTCAAGAGCTCAATAAAAATACTACCCATGAGCTCAATTCAAACTCCAAACACCTCGACCTACAAGCCCTCGCCTGCCCGCAGACACTACAAGAAGGTGAGTCGAGTCGATCAACACTTGAAATTACACTTGATGGTGACCCAACTATATAAGAAAAACCATCACAAACTCAAAAACTCCAGCCACAAAAGGAATCTCTCAAACCATTGCAAAGCCTTCACCAAACTCCACTCTGCTGGACTCTTTGGAGTAGTGCCAACCCTAATGGCATTGATACAAGGTCACATAGTCTTGCAGAAAGCCGCACCTCATTCCCTCAATTCCTTGGACACACACATCCATGGAAACCTCAGAACCTCCATAGACTCTCTCAAGTGAAAAATTGAAGAGAGAAAGCTCTCATTCACTCCTCCACACACTCGAAAACAAGTTGCAAATGCGATGGGACTACACTAGACCACCTGTAGGAACCCTGCTTCCTGACACAGAGAGGTGAAAGTGCCAACAATTGGCTTCAAAAAGATCCCTCAGCTAGAGCACATCACCGTGAGTGATGTGGCAAATTGAAGCCTTTTCACACCATTTTTGGTCATTTTTTGACCCAGTTTTGGCCAGTTTTGACCCTTGGCGGGAAATTTTCACGGGAAAAACCCCAAACGGACTCCAAAATTCGCCAACTTTTGTATTCTTGATCCTTGACACCCAAAACACTTTGCCACATCCCCACATTCCATTTTTGACCACTTCTAGTGTGATGCACACATCACCACAGATCAAGCACCATATTGTTGACTGCTGGGTCAACAACACAACATAACTCAAGTTTCGTACCAAAGTCTTATCTTTTGCGAGTTATGAAATGCTGCGGACTATGGCTATAAACGTCATTTGTAATGAGTAGTTATTCTAGTTTCAGAAGCCGGGGTGCAATGGCACTTCCAGATTGTAAATACAAAGCCATTTGACCCTTTCAACCCCATTTTTGGTTAAACCTAAGGTAGCCTTAGTATATAAGGTACCTAGGTTATTCTGAAAAAAAGGACTTTTAATCATAATCAAAACTTTACACTGCTGTCTACTGTGTGTGAGAGAGAAAGAGAGTGAGTGTGAGCTTCATCCTCTTGCTACGCCCTGCTCGCTCAACACATTGGAGATCCGAATGCACCATTGTTGTAGTCTTGAGGAGAGCTACGTGACAACGCCAAGCATTCCACGCGAGACAAAGTGCACACGCCGATGCATCTACGAGCTATTTGTGGCCGCAAGTGTATCAAACGATGTCTTTTTCCTGCATGCTAGTAGCCTATAGAATCGTGGAGACATAAGCTATGCATAGGTACTCATAAATTTCAGTTTCGGGCACTTTCAAAATTCTTCTCTGTCATCCTATGTGTTTTCCACAGACGGGTTTAGAGTGAGGGTTTTGAGTGTAGAAGCTTAGGGACAGGTGTATCCTAGTGAGGGGATGGTGTTCCTTAAGTTTCGTAGGAATCTGGCATGATTAGGTGAGTTACCTTCCATATGTGTGTATGTGGCTAGGTGGTGTAGTTGAGAGAAGTGAGGTTCTTGATTGTAGTTTAGTTGGCCTTCCTGAGTGTTGTATGTGTAGGATGGTCTCAGCCTGACAAGCTTAAGAGATTTCCTCTGTGTGCCTATCGTGTCATCTGTGTCCTCAATTGTCATTATGTTGATCTAGGTAGTGTTTGCATGCACTTCATGGGTGTGTGAGTCTCTCCCGTCCAACATTGGCGCCGTTGCCGGGGACACAAGGACCTAAGTAGGTTTCCTACTAACACTCGTGTGATGGTTGCTTGATTTAGTTTCAGCTAAAGAAATCGTTTTCCTTAAGTGGATCCGGAAGAGGATATTCCGCGATCAAGTGGATAGCCAAGAAACGTGTGTCTTGCCGAGGGTCTGCGACTAGATAGGTTTAGCTAGGATCTGTGGATTAGAGTAGTTGTTGGTGGTCGAGTGATTTGTGAGGTGATAAAAGCGTTTACTAGTCCGTGTGTGGCAGTGAAGTGTTTTTCTACTCATAGATGCAAAACCCCATATGATTTGTAGGAGTAGCTTTAGGTAAGTGATTCGATTCTGATCTAGAGCTATTCAACACTGAATTATTTGCTAAAGTGCTTGATTACATTTGAAATCACGAAAAAGTGTGCTTTTGAGGGTAAAAATGCATTAAACAAGCTTGTGTGGATATTTTTGTATGACTGACTGATGCTGTGCATATAAAAGAGCATTTGCAAGGGTTCTGTGAAGATCCGATTCTGATCTAGAGCTATTCAACACTGAATTATTTGCTAAAGTGCTTGATTACATTTGAAATCACGAAAAAGTGTGCTTTTGAGGGTAAAAATGCATTAAACAAGCTTGTGTGGATATTTTTGTATGACTGACTGATGCTGTGCATATAAAAGAGCATTTGCAAGGGTTCTGTGAAGAAAACCTCCAATTCTGTAAACATAGACAACCTACGTGTAGGATGTCTCAAGGGGGTTCTGGAGACCAAATTTGAAAATTTTGACTGCACCAGTGGGTTCAGAGGGTAGTTTCGACAGATTTGGACAGATCAAAGCCAAAAGACGAGAATTGCCAGACATCCTACCCAAATTGTGTCCAAGGTCTAATTTTGAGACCAAACCATAGGATGACTTCATAGGCATGTTCTAAATGTTATATTGAGTGCATGTGATAAATTTCATCTCATTTGGGTAAGTGAAAGTGAAGATTGAACAAACTTTAGCGTTTTTGGACAGACAAAAGGCAAGAACAGCTAAAATTTGGGACTTTTGAAATCCAAACCAAAATCTGAGCATACCACTGGGTTGCTGACATCAAGGGGAAGCTTTGGGTCAAGTCTCGGGTCAAACAGGCCAAAAAGACATCCTACGCGTAGGATGTCATATGTGTGATTTTGCACTCCAAACTTAATTCTGAGCATACCATAGTGATCAACACCTTAAGGAGAGTCTGTGATTCAAGTTTGGGTTCATTCTGAGCAAAAAGACATCCTACGCGTAGAATGTCTAATGCATAATTCTGAAACCAAAATTCGAATGTGATCATACCATGCTGTCATATAGCCTTAGACAAGCCTCCTAGTCAAATTTGGTCCAATTTGGAGTTGATTTGACTTAGGAATTCATCAGAATAGACATCAGGCTTTTGGAACAGATTCTTGAGCATTTGGCCAACCTATAAGTGTCAGAATCAAAAAATAAAAATAGTTGTGAGTTTAGCACATCAAGGGGAAGCTACAGTGCAAGTTTGATCTGAAACAGAGCAAAAAAACATCCTACGTGTAGGATGTCTCCAGCTTGATTTGGGACTTCAAACCAACCTATGAGCACACCACTGTGATCAGCACATCAAGGAGAAGCTGGGGTGAAAGTTTCAAGTCATTCTGAGCAAAAAGACATACTACGCGTAGTATGTCTCAAGGCCATTTTTAAATCCAAATGAAAATCTGAGCATACCATTGTGTTGCTGGACTTAAGGGGAGTCTCTGGACCAAAGTTTGTTAAATTCTGAGCATATAGACATACTACGCGTAGGATGTCTCTATGCCAGTTTTAGGGTCCAACTGTACTTTTGACCATACAGAAGTATTCACAGTGTGACAGAGATCCCAAATCTTTTTTTAAAAATTGAATTTGGACTCATTTTGACCAGTCTAAACTGCATTTCACTGTTTTGGCCATAACTTTCACAAACGGTATCGGATCGGAAAAGTTTTTATATCAAAACATAGCCTAAGAGTGGCTCTACAGATCTTAGAGCAAAACATGAACTAAATGCATGCCGACGACGGCTTGCATTTAGTTCTATTTTGAAAAAAACGTCGTTTAAGGCTTCAAAATTCATCTGAAAGTCAAGGGTGTCTGAAAGCGACAATTTGCGAGAATTGTGATGAAATGGTTGCGCTTTTGGACATAGTTTCGACTTTTCCCTAACCAAAGCACTTGAACACAGTGGACTAAGTCTAGTTGAACCAAGCAAAAGCTCTTAAGCCTAGAAATCATGTCTACCCTAGATTCAAACGCAGCTTACACAAGCTTGGAGAGCCCTACGATAGAGGAATATCCTCCCACAATGGATCTTCCAAACTTGCAATTGATGAAGACCCATCTTCTTGAGAGAGTTTGGATGATTGGTCATGAGAGTGAAGGACTATATAGGTACATTGACGACAATGAGGTCAATCTTTATAGGTGCTCAGATCCATACCTAGAAGAGATAACGGATTACAAGCTCTTATATGTCTACACATACGGAGTCGACTGTCAATGGAGATCTATAGTTGTCGACAAGTATGGACGAGAATACAGAGTTGTAGAAAGCACAAATCCACAGTCTGTACTAGAAAGCGGTGGATATTTGGTCAATGAAGGACCACAAATGCCTCCACCAAACACGAGAATTCCTATAGGAATTCCAAGAAGAGAGCCACTAGGATTCCCTTCAAGAGCGATAACGAGAGAAGGATTGGGAGAGTCTCTGGTTAGACTTCTAGACAATCGACGAGTTAGACCATCCCAAGTCCAGAAATGGGTAAACAGAAAATACTCCGGAGATGAAGATCCGAGAGATCACGTAGCGGCTTGTAGAAGAGTGATTAGAGCAGAGGAAGTTTCAGATTTTGCGACACAGTTTGCAGGATTTGGAAATACTCTAGAAGATGATGCAGCTACTTGGTTAGAATCGGTGGAAAAATGGGATTTTGAGACCCTAGATGAGCTGTTTGAGGAGTTTATTGAAGAATTCTCGCCAAAAGGCATTGCTCATAACACGGTCTCGCAAATCCATAGATTCAAACAAAAAGAGGATGAATCAGTACGCAAAGCATCATTACGGCTCAAGAGATATGTTAAGCTCTGTCCGAGAGTGGAATTACCTACGCAAGCACGACTGATGCTGATCTTTATCCAAGGAATGAGACATGCGGGCCTTCAAAAGGATCTTCATATGATAAGGAGGATGACGCTAAATGAGTTGATCAAAGAAGCTCTTTATCTAGTGGATAACTGTGAGGCATACAAAGAAAAGGACTTAGAGAGTCAAGGAGATGACACATCCTCTTAGCACAATGTTTCACAGATAAGTGAGTCCATTGCCAAGCCAATGGCACCTATTGATCAAGAAAAGCTTATCGACGACTTGGTCAAGAGGTTGATTCCTCTTGTAAGGTCTAATTCGGGAGAGCCACAGTCCTATTCCAGAAGCCCCTACTCCACCTAGATACATTACGGAGAATGCGCCAGGACCAGTAGAAGTTTTAAGGCCACAGCTTGTTGTCTTAGGACAACAAACTCCGCTACCAGGTGCTAGAATGCCGGTAGACATGAGATGCATGCCAATGATGGAAGCATCAAATAAACCAACGCCAGTACCAACTACAATGTGGTATAGCAACCAAAGTGAGTAATACTCTTCAGAGCAACAAAATGTGAGAGCAACACATGGAGTGGTGAGGCCGGTACAACCTCCACCTCCTGGGTTTCAGTAGAAAGAAAGAAGGTATGAAATGGACAAAAATACATTGCGATTTATTGAAAATAGCGCTTATCTAGGTCAAAGCTTGCTTATAGACAAGAGGAAATGCTAAAAGAATCTCCTCAACCAGAGACAAATTGCCACAAAAGTCGTGACAACCACTTGGTCAAACAATGTCCTCATACGGAGATCACTGAAGTAAATGCCTATTGTCTTGAGTGTGGCATCACTTACTTGATCCCTGATTGCCCAAAAAAACCAAACCAAATCAAGAAAATCACGACAAATGTATCAGGGATTGTTCAGCTCCCTAGTAGCTCAGAAAATGAAAATCAGCCCTTAATCACGGTAACCACGGTTTAATTAATGCCATATGTAAATTCCTTTCTCTATCATCTAAATTCCTCGTCTATTATGCTTATTCCTATTCGTAATTCTCTATAATTACTCTCTAATTTCTCCTTAACCATATTCTATTATGTAATCATCACACCATAGCTAAATTATCAGCCATTCATCATCCTTAATTAGTGATTAGTGCACGATTACTTACAAGAGCACAAGCCCAAAAGAAAGCTGATGAGAATCCAGAGACAAAGAACACGGAAAGTGACATGAGTCCAGAGACAGATGATGGACCAAAGACAGACACACCTAGTCAGAAAACCAAGAGCAAACGAAATAGTTGGAAAGCTAGAAAGACTAGGATGAAAGCATGCAGGAAATGAGAGCAAAAATCCCTAGCTGAGAAGATTACCGAAGTTGAGGAGAAGATAAAACAACATGAGGAAAAGGAGGCACCTTCTATTACACAGATGGTTAAACCTCTAGAAGAACCATCCACGGATGAGAAACCGAGAAGTGCTAGTTCAGGAGGATCTGTGTTGGTAGACAAGGTTAATGAGACATTAGATGCCCTCTTGAAAGCCTATGATGCGAGGCTCAAAAACAACCAAACCCAAGAACAGAGGTGGATGACATATCCCTATGCGGAATTAGAAAAGCAAAGGTTGGAAATGTGTAGGAAAATGATTCAAACAGCCCAATCTTTACTAGAACCACCAGTAGCAAAACCTGAGGATGTGATCCACGTCATGCCTACACAAGTAATCCCACCAAACCATGTACTAAAAGAGCCAGATTCTAGTCATGAGCACAGAACAAACCTCAAAGACCCAACATTAGAACCAAGGATAGTACTGAATACCACGGATAACTCTTCCAAGGGAGTTCACCAAGCTATACTTGAGGATTGTAAAGAGATAGATGGTCTTGACGAATTGTGGAAACAAGTCAGAGAGGCCAATGAAGCCGATGACCCAAGAAGACGAGTAGACAAGACTGGTGATGAACGAGGAGTGTTTCTACCACCAATAGAGGAATTTGAGACTGGATCTCAAATGAATCTAGACGTGCAATCGTGTTGGGGCGACAAAGGATCTGTACAATCTATGGATAGTCAACCCCATTCGCTAAGAACACTACCATCCTACATGGGAGAGTACAAGACCAAGTTAGATATGGTTGCAGTCCCATCAAAGAGACTGTCTCCCAACAAGGCCATCGATTCAAAGGGGCTAGTAGATATTCTATCTACCCCAGTCACCTGTACAATAATGTTAGCCGAGTTTCTCAGAATAAGACCAAACATGTGGGCTAATGTGGGTAAATGTCTAGAGAAATTTGGTGTAAAAACCCCAATGACTCAAATCGAGGAAGGCATCAAAGAGCTTGAAATGCCTCAACTAAATACTAGGCCAGTGCCATTAAACAAGGTAGGCGAGTATTACAAGGGAGAAGATGGAAACACCACCCTTCTTGTGGAATTCAATGATGTAAAAACCATGGCAATCCTTGACAGTGGTTTTGGTGTGGCCATTGCAACCAAAGAGGTTTGGAAAAAATGGGGAAAACCTACCTTGATATCCACACGAATGACCCTGCATCTTGCAGACGGACACAAGGAAAAGCCCCTAGGACTGCTAGAAAAAGTACTTGTTACTTCTTGTGGCATTGAATATGAACACACTTTTGCTGTTTTTGACTTTGGCAAGAAGAACAACTATGAAATCATTCTGGGAAGACCATTCATGCGACAATTGAAAATGGTCCAAGATTGGGGTTATGACCATATATACCTAAGACATATGGAAACCATAACAAAGGTAAAATTGAAGGACCATAGCTATAGGGATGTGGTGAGAACACCGGTTGAGGAGTTTGATTCCGCCACAGTAGCAGGATCAGAACTTCCAGCTTGGTTAGGTAAGCCTAAAGAAGTGTGGATGTGTGGAGCTTCACAATGTGGTAGCTTGAAACGTGAGGAATGTGTCCTAGAGCGGGTTATAGAGGATATGGACTATATCCCAGAACCATTTCCTGAAGAAGAGTTAGAGCCTTTTGGATGGGAACACATCTTGGCTACTCTGGACGTGTGCGCCATGGAGGATGCTCCCACAACAAATTTTTGTGATGAAAATGGATATGATGTTGTTCCTTATTTTGCAGTGAGTCTAATCCAGGAAAACGAAGAGAGCCAGACATCAACAAGCTCTTGACATAAGGAGCAAACAAAGAAATGTGGAGAATCAAAAGATGAAGAAGACGACGAGTTCTATGACTCTGTAGAACACTTCGAACTTCAAGAAGATCAACGACCCGGGAATCAATGTCATCGCTACACGAATAAAGTGCATCAAAAGTGGATTCCAAAGTCCTTGGTGAAGACACATCCACCACAAGCATCCTCATATATGGCTCCTAATAAGGATGAAAAGACTCAGCTAGGAGAAATACGACTAGAGTAACGAGATAACAATGCTCTAATCAATGGGCTAGAAAAGTCCTCCAAGAAACTACCACCCACGAGCAAACAGAGAGTAACTTTCCACTGCTAGCCAAAAAATCAAGGGAAAGTACAAGAAGTCAACCTTGATGAGGATAGTAGTGATAGTGATGAATCTTATGACATCCCCTATCATCAACTCACGCCATCACTATCACCAACCCCTTCAGCAACAACCATGACAGGTCAAAAGAATAGGACAACAAGTCAAAGCTAAAAAGCTCGACAAATCTGGATACCAAAAAGCCAGATCGGCCAAAAACAGATATGGATCAAGAAGACAAAGATCTCTAATGACAAATCACAAGATCCAACACCAAAACAAAAACAAGGAAAGCGTGCACGAACGGGTAAGAATATCACAAAATCGCAAGATTTCACAACTCAGGTTTGGGCTCCAAAGAAGTTGATTCAAGCACAAAAAAATCAAGAATTCATTTGGATTCCAAAACAACCACAGTATCAACTTTCAAAGCCTCAATCCCGTCACCAACCAAGCGTACAAGGGCTAAAGCAAAGACCCCTGTTGACTCACACAACAAAAAGGTGGATCCCAAAGAAGTCTCTTCAAACACAAACGAAGCACCAGCAAGTATGGGTTCCCAAACGAGCGTCAGCAACAAAACAACCAATAATCACAAAGAAATGGGTCCCAAAGAGGAACAACAAAACTATTGTCAGTGCATCGCCGCTTGAATTCTTACAATTCTTCCTACGATTACAGTACAGTTAGAAGAGAGAAAATCGCTTCAATCAAGCAACGATACAGGAGCTTCAAAGACCATTACATTGCTTAGAATAGGAAGCCTCGCCAACAAATGCCCATAAGCAAATTGCTTATACCCACATATTGCACAACATAAATCTTTTCCATGCATTGACTGTGTATGCATAATAGGGCTACATTACAAGGCCTGCATAGGCACAACTTTTAATTGCCCAAGCAAAACACATACCCTTTGCGATACCCTGTCGTAAAGGATGACTCCAAATAGGAAGGGGGGAGGCATTCTGATGCGGACCTAACATTATGACTATTAGAGGGCAATGTTTTGTGAGATGCATTGAATTTTTGCGTTTTATTATGATAATTTTTTGACAAAATTTAGAGTATATGCCCTCATAGTAGTGTTACAGAGGAGTATGGGGACAAAATCCATATATGAGCCCCTAAGGACATGTGTATAGTGTACATAGTTTGAATGATTTTTCTTTTGTTGAGTTGTTTTAAGATTTTCTTTGTTTATTATTAAGAAAAAAATTAAAAAATCCATAATCCACATGAAGAAAAGACTGACGAGCGGCCTGAGCACTACAAAGAGAAGAAGGTACAGGTAAACGATGAAACTTCACGAAGTATGTCTCAGCAGCCACTACAACAGCCGAAGAACTTGTCACAAAGCAGTGTCTACATACAACTGACAAGTCATACAAGTCAGAGTCAAGTAGCTAAGCCACAAAATGAGTGAGGTGTTAGTCCCAAAGCTTCAAGTAATATTCTCTGTGGTCTAAGCGTCTTAGCTATTCTAGGTACTGCTCAAGCTGGAAGAGTTGAGCATATTTACGTTGTGTCGCTCATGCTGGTATAGGTGAGCAAAAGAGTCGAAGTCTAAGTATTTAAGTCTAGTGAAGTGAAGAAGAAGGTCCAAAAGACACTCACATACAGAGCACAATGAGATATGAGTGGAGAAACTTCTACATCGAAAACCCTTCTTGGAAAGGTGGAAGCTATTGAGACATCTTTTGATGTCACATGTGCTACATTTATTCCTCGAAACACCCATCATCTCCTTCTTTCACATTGCATGCTTTTGTTGACAAAATTTCTCATATGCATATAGAGTGTCCCATAATTGGCACTTGCATCAGGCACTCTTTCCGTGTTTCACCCAAGCACTCACCTTTCATGAACATGTACTTCACGTTCAACTGCTCAACTCCAATAAGAGCGTATACCAAAGGCATTTTTTTCCCACCGGGTTTTTTCCCTTTGGTCATCCAGGTTTTAGACCCTAATCTAAAGACACCTATCACCATACTCTTGTACATATTCCTTCTACATCAAAAATAAGGAAATGCTACTCAAATCAATTGACAAATGAATTGGAGCACCAATTTCAGATCATAGCATACTTCTCCTCAATGGTGAGTCGAAGAATGGCCTACAATGACAAAGTTGCAGACAACACTAACAACATGATTGCACAGAAACAAAGAAGTCCCCAATGCAGAAGCGCAGACATAAAAGTAATCAGAGGATCTCAAAAGATGAATGGATACGATAATAGATGTCAGCTCTAATGGATCATAGTTCTTGTTGTGGTCCGACAAAGATACAAGCAGTGCAACAGATGACGCCAAAACAACAGCAAAGTGTTGACCGCTGAATCAACAACACAACATAACTCAGGAACAAATCAGTCCCCAATGAAGAAGCGTAGACCTATAATGACAGAAACAGATGCTGCAGCTCAGACCGTGGATGTGAAAGGCATAAAGTTCGTCATCAATTATGATTTTCTTGAATCATGCGAAGACTATGTACATTGGATTGGACGAACAAGACAAGCTTCTGCAAAGGCTCTAGTCTATACTTTCTTAACGACAACAAAACGACAGCCAAGACCACATCGCCATCGACAATCAGGTCATGTCGGTGACCACATGAACGCGGAAGGGGGGAATGTTGACCACTGGGTCAACAACACAACATAACTCAAGTTTCGTACCAAAGTCTTATCTTTTGCGAGTTATGAAATGCTGCGGATTATGGCTATAAACGTCATTTGTAATGAGTAGTTATTCTAGTTTCAGAAGCCGGGGTGCAATGGCACTTCCAGATTGTAAATACAAAGCCATTTGACCCTTTCAACCCCATTTTTGGTTAAACCTAAGGTAACCTTAGTATATAAGGTACCTAGGTTATTTTGTAAAAAAGAACTTTTAATCATAATCAAAACTTTACGCTGCCGTCTACTGTGTGTGAGAGAGAAAGAGAGTGAGTGTGAGCTTCATCCTCTTGCTACGCCCTACTCGCTCAACACATTGGAGATCCGGCTACACCATTGTTGTAGTCTCGAGGAGAGCTACGCGACAACGCCAAGCATTCCACGCGAGACGAAGCGCACACGCCGACAAATCTACGAGCTATTTGTGACTGTAAGTGTATCAAATGATGTTTGTTTTCTGCATGCTAGTAGTCTATAGAATCGTGGCGACATAAGCTATGCATAGGTACTCATAAATTTTAGTTTCGGGCACTTTCAAAATTTTGCTCTGTCATCCTACGATTTTCCGCAGACGGGTTTAGAGTGAGGGTTTTGAGTGTAGAAGCTTAGGGACAGGTGTATCCTAGTGAGGGGATGGTGTTCCTTAAGTTTCGTAGGAATCTGGCATGATTAGGTGAGTTACCTTCCATATGTGTGTATGTGGCTAGGTGGTGTAGTTGAGAGCAGTGAGGTTCTTGATTGTGGTTTAGTTGGCCTTCCTGAGTGTTGTATGTGTAGGATGGTCTCAGCCTGACAAGCTTAAGAGATTTCCTCCGTGTGCCTATCGTGTCATCTGTGTCCTCGATTGACATTATGTTGATCTAGGTAGTGTTTGCATGCACTTCATGGGTGTGTGAGTCGCTCCCGTCCAACACATATATAGACAATTACTGCATGTCCCAAACTTTTCGAGTGGGATGAGAGTGCCTGCACTTGTTGCTTGCATTATTTACATTCTAGAAATATCAAACACATTCTCTAGAGCAAAAAAAGGCCACCAAAAACCATATCCCAGGCCCCGATACCCTATCTAGGCATGTACATGTGTCCGACTGTGTTGGCACGCGAACCTGACTATTCACAAGGTGGATACGCTACATGTTTTTTAAAACTTGAAACCACTTTGCAAAGCTCCCAAATGCATGTATTTACATCCTTTTTTACATATGAACGTGCATATACACGCTACTTTGTACACGTCAAAAGAGGTCTATTATCATTGCCCACCCTCTAGGTAGAGCATTTATTCTCAACCAAGAGACTATTTTCATCTGGAACCACACCCCTCGCAAAATATTTCTTCAATCTATAACCATTTATTCTATAGCGCAAACGTTCCCCTCACAATTTTTCCAACTCATATGTGCCATTAGGAAACACATGCTTCACTATGTATGGACCCAACCATTTGTCCCTCAACTTCTTTTGAAAAGTAAAATCCAAGAGAGAATCATACTTCATCACCAGATCTCTCTCTTTGATCTCTTTCTCTCATAGCCTCTTATTCATTTTCTCCATCCTTGTCTCTGCGTTGAAGATAATAGTCACTGGCCTTCTCTCTATTCATTTGTAACAATTCTAGAGAAAGAATTCTTTCCTGAATCTTGTCATTATGTGAACCTTGCATCATGCACAACAACTTTAAGGCATCCAACTGCACTTGTATGGGCATAAACGCTTCTTTTCCATAAACAAGCTCATATGGTGTAAACTGTGATGACACTCTATACGCAGTTTTATAATCCCACAAACACTTTTCCAAATCCAAGTCCCACTCTTTAGGATGCTCTCTAGCATACTTTGATAACATCTTCACAATTTGACCATTGCAGTTTTCAACCATCCCATTGCATTGTGGGTAGTAAGGAGAAGAATGCCTATGCTAAATTTTCAATTTCTCCATGAGAGCAATAACAAGTTTTCCGCTAAACCGTGTCCTTGATAAAAAATGACAACCATAGGAGCTCCAAACCTACAACACACCTGTTCATACAAAAAAGCAGCCACTCTTCCCACTGTTACGTCTTTTACTGCTCTTGCCTCCACCCATTTTGTCAAATAGTCCATAGCCACAACGATATACCTGTTGCCATTATTTGTTCTTGGGATTGGACCTACATCATCCACTCCCCATTTCAAAAATGCATCCGAAAAAAATATTATAGATTTTTGAGGCTAAGCCAAACACTTTCGATTTGCAAACACTTGACGTTCATGGCATGACTTGCACCAAAAATAAGCATCTCTCATCATAGAGGGCCAACAATAACCTGCTCTCAAAATACAAAAGACAACCTAATCCTTGACTTGATGGCCTGTTTCCTCATGGTAGTACTCCAAAATCAAGCCTATTTCTTCTTTGTATGGAGCTTTTCTCAAAATGCTATCCTTGCCATAAAGCATGAGATCCTCACCTACCAATGTATAGTTTTTTGCTTTTGCAACTATTCTCTTATGCCAAACCTTTGACATGCCCTCTAGACATCGACCTTTACCAAGAAATAATTCTACATCTTGCAATGATTCCCTTCCTGCATACAAGACTTCCTTGACCTTTAAAGGATCTACCAAGGCATCTAGCTTGTCCCTAGCCAACTCATCAGATTCTTTATTCTGCTCATGAGGAACATGCTTAAACTATATCTTCTCAAACTCATCCAAAAGCTTCTTGATGCCATAGAACCACTCCTTCAAATTGTCTTTCTTAACATTCCACAAACCAAGCAACTGATTCATGACTATCAACGCATCCCCTTTTGCAATGACCCTCTTCAATCCAAACTCAACACACTGCTTCAACCCAAGGAAAAGGGTGATATACTCGGCCTCATTGCTACTTTGAGCTTCATCAAGATCATAAGCTCTAAAAAAGATTACATCACCTTTTGGGTTCTTAACGACTACCCCACCACTTTCCTTTTGAAGAACTTTACTGTATGCACCATCAAACATCATTGTATACGCATATGTAATATCTATTTCGTCTTCATGATCATCCTTGTCAACCCTTGGGTAAGATGGAAGCTCCCCTCCCTTATGTACCACTATGTCCGCCAAGTGAGCTTTAACAGAATGATCCACTTTAAACTCAAAATCACACTCTTGAAGCTCCAAAGTCAACTTTAAGATGCGCTTACTAGGCTTCAAATGTTGTACTACATCCGGCAAAAGGTTTGATGTGGTAAGCACATAGAACTTTTGGGGCAAGAGATATGTTTTTAACCTGTGACAAGCAAGAACCAAGGCGAATACCCATTGGTCCATTTCCATGTAGAAGAACTCGCTTACATTATTCATCTTGCTCTCAAAATAGACTTGCTTGAAGTTCCTTCCTTGCTTTTGTAAGAGAACTAACCCAAAAGCTACTAACCCCACACTAATAGATACATAGAAAATTTATTGCAAGTCAGGAGGGCTCACTGTTGGTAAAGCACACAATACCTCCTTGATACCATCAAAAGCTTGTTGCATGTCTTCATTCCACTCAAACCCTTGAACTTTTTGACTCAATTTCTGGAGAGGATACACATACTGACATAGCATCCAGAAAAAACGTGAGAGGTACCTGAGTTTATGCACAAATGATGCCAAATCCTTTGTGCTGCTGGGCGGATCCATAAGCAACAAAGCCTTAAATTTCTCTGGGTCGGCTTCTATTCCATTTTGGGAAACCACATGTGCTAGCAAATGGACTCTGGCATGAGCAAACTTACACTTCTTTGGGTTGAGTTACCTATGCTCATGTTGACTCAACCTCAGCTTCTCCAAAAGTGTGACCCTAGAGCTATAACATCCAATCTCATCCATGAAAACTCGAATGAACTTACCCAAGTAGGGACCAAACATTCTATTCATCCATCCTTGGTAGGTAGCATATGCATTAACCAACCCAAAAGGCATTCTTTTGTTGGCAAAACAACCCCAAGGAGTAATGAAAGTCATCTTCAATCGATCTTCAATTGCTATCAAGATGTGAAAGTACCCAAAAAATCCATCCATGATTGAGTAACATTCATGACCTACAACCTGATTGAAGATTTCATCTAGGAAGGGTAGTGGATAATGATTCCTTTTTGTGGCAGCATTTAAAGGTTTGAAATCAACACATATCCTAAATATTCCGTTCTTCTTGGGCACAGTAACTATTGGAAAGACCCATTTGGACTCCTCCACTCGAAAGATTCTTCCAAAAGATTTGTCACCTCTTTACGAAGTGCCTTCTCATGAATGACCCCCAACCTCCTAAGCTTTTGAACTTTTGGCTTGGCACCTTCTTTTAGATTGATTTTATGCTTGACTCCTTTAGCTCCTTGCAACTCTATATAGTCAGTGACGGATAGCTTTGGAAATTCCGTGAACATGTCTTCATACTCCTTTTTTACTTTCTCTGTTGCAGTTCACTTTGGTAGGCTCTACAATTGATTTTGTATTATTCTTCTCCTCCTTGACCTTCACATCATGCATTGATGCTTCCTTTTCAACACTTACCCAAAATAGATCAGGACATAATTGCATCAAGCATTCGTCTATACTCTCTTCTGATGATGTAGATGAAGCATCCAATAGGCGCTGTGTACGGCTCTCGTGTGTCTTCATGTTGTAGTAGAAAATGGTCCTTCCTTTCTCTTGGTCGGGGATGGTGATCAAGCCCGTGCCCCAATCCTACTTAGCACCAAGGGTTATAAGCCATGGCATTCCTAAAATGATTGGATAACCATTCTCACCCGCTTGCATCACGTAGCCAATCAACCAAGCACTCAATCCCCAAGACTTTTATCTTCACATCTTCAGCTATCCCAAGACACCTTGCCTTTTTGTGATTGGCCATCCTCATAAGGATCGAAGCATTCACTGACATCTTGACGCCTGCTTCCTTCATGATGGCCTCAATCATGACACACACCTGGGCACCACCATCCATATATGCTTGCACTTCCATCTTCTTTCCCAACATATCTTCAACTATTGGTACCATATCCACTGGGTGACCAAATCTCAAAGATGACATCATGCTTTGATGATTTATTTTTTGGAAGGAAGCCGCGTACTCACACACTTGGTCCACTACCTCCTCAATTTAGCATTCAAAGCCACCAACTGACCAAAGGATACTATTTGCCTTTTGATTTCGTATGTCGTGGACAATATCATAGTCTTCAACACCTTGGCCAAGGGGGTAGTCCTTTGGACCTATTTTCCTTCTTCGTCGCCTCTTGCTACGTTCTGGTTTGTCTTCTACCTTAGCCTTTCCTTTCCTTGCTCTTGTTTCCCTCTGTTGTTCTTTCTCTTTCTCCCTATCATTCCTAGCTCTCTTATTGGCTAAAACATCCACATCTTGATGCTCAAGGGTAATGATGTTAATAACCCTATGGTTGTTGTTGCGGCGGTGGTGCTTCTAGTGACTGCTCTTCATGATTTTCTTATATTCTCCCTCAACCACATCCATATATGGGGTATATTCCTCCTCTCTCTCTTGGTGGTTCAAGACAATCATGTGTGTAGTGATCCTCTTCATCACAATTGTAGCATCTGCCTTGTAGCCTTCGTCCCGTACCTCTCTGAGCTTTCCGCTCTTCTCTTTGGTTCCTATTCATTATGTTAATTTTTAATTCTTGCAACTGGTCGGCAAGATCATGCAAAACTCGGGCCATAACGGGATCCGGACTTGAACCACTTGCTCCACTCTATCATCTATTGCCACAAGGACCATTGGTTGCACTATAAGTGGCTCACCGTGTGTCATGCCTTGCTCCCACCTTCTCTTGGTCTTCTTGCTCTTGACCTTGGAAATTTCCACAAATCTTTCAAATGTAGCAGGCTCCTCTTGATCGAACTTCTCCCTTACACTTGGATGGAGACAATCCATAAACTGATGCGCTTTAAAGAAATCCCCTCAAGGTACTTGGGATGCCGCCTCTAATTACACCCAAATTCCTTTGAAGTGTTGAAAAAACTCTTTAAAGTTAGCATGAACATCTTGCTGCAAACCTCTCAATTTTGTCGTTGCTTCTGTTGTGGTTAGCTTCTTTCCAAACTTGTCAAAAATTGCCTGCTTCACCTCCTCCCATGTTTTCTTTTTGTCTTCCTCTAAACCTTCAAACCACTCACAAGATTCTCCTTTGAGTGCAAGAGTAAATACATGAAGATTTTCTTCATCATTCACAATGTGCATACGAAGCATACGACACTCGAAGTCCGCTATCCAGTCCTTCACATCCTCCTTCCCTGTGAACACTGGTCGACTATACGCCTTCCCTTCGAAGTCGCTTCTCTCGCGTGTGAGTAACTCCACAAAAGTTGAAGTCTTGAACCTCAACCAAACCACCACTTTTCTTCAATGAAACTCAAAATTCACAGCAAAACCGCTTGACCTGGGTGCACAACCGGCAAATTTCAGCTCCCCAGCAGGATCGCCAAAGAATGATGGATCAAAAGACATTGTGCGCACACTCACACACCCAGACAACTCAACACCACACAAGGAATTTTCTTAAATTACAACCCACACACACCACCACTCAAGAGCTCAAAAAAATAGTACCCACAAGCTCAATTCAAACTCCAAACACCTGGACCTACAAGCCCTAGCTTGCCTGTAAACACTACAAGGTGAGTTGAGTCGATTAACACTTGAAATCACGCTTGATGGTGAACCAAATACACACGAAAATCCATCAAAAACTCAAAATCCAGCCACGAAAGGAATCTCTCAAACCATTGCAAAGCCTTCACCAAACTCCACTCTGTTGGCCTCTTTGGAGTAGCGTCAACCCTAATGACACCGATATAGGGTCACATAGTCTTGCAGAAAGCCGCACCTTCTTCCCTCAATTACTTGCACGCACACATCCATGGAAACCTTAGAACTTCCATAGAATCTCCCAAGTGCAAAATTGAAGAGAGAAAGCTCTCATTCACTCCTCCACACATTCAAAAACAGGTTGTGAATGCGACGAGACTGCACTGGACCACCTGGAGGAATCTTTCTTCCTCCCACACACAGAGAGATAAAAGTGCCAAGACTTGGATTCAAAAATACTCCCTTAGCTGGAAAACTCATGGAACTGTGAGTGATGTGGAAAATTGAAGCCTTTTCACACCATTTTTGGTCTTTTTTGACCTAGTTTTGGCCAGTTTTGACCCTCGGCGAGAAAAGAAAAACCGCAAACGGACTTCAAAATCCACCAAATTTTTTATGATTGATCCTTGATACCCAAAGCACTTTAAAACATCCCCACATTCCATTTTTTGACCACTTCTAGGGCGGTGCATGCATCATCGTAGATCAGGCACCATAAATAGACAATTACTGTGTGTCCCAAACTTCACGAGTGGGATAAGAGTGCCCACACTTAATGCTTGCATTATTTAAATTCCAAAAATCTCAAACACATTCTCTAGATCCAAAAGAGGTCACCAAGAACCATATCCAAGGCCGTGATACCCTATCCAGCATGTACACGTGCCCGACTGTTGGCAAGCGAACCTAACTATTCACAAGGTGGACACGCTACATCTTTTTAAAAACTTGAAAACAATTTGAAAAGCTCCCAAATGCATGTATTTACATCCTTTTGTACATATGACCATGCATATATACGCTACTTTGTACACGCCGAAAGCGATCTATCAATGTGTTTCGGTCTAATGGTGCAGGCTACCCCAAAGACTTTGAGAAGTGTTTTTTAATGCTTTTTCAACCCTTGGATATACATAATGCATTCTTGTACAAAGTGTACAAAGGCGGTTTGTGCCAGCTGTCTCTACGCATGCGGGCGAATTGTGCGGGGTCCATAGTTTTGTTGTTTTTGTACATAGAAGTATTGAGACTTCAAAGAGAGTTACTAATTAAACAATATGAACAAAAACTGAAATTTTATCAGCTTGGGGTCGTGAGTGAAGAGGGATATCTAGCTATGAAGAAGAAACTCTGTGTTGCTGCAACTTGCGCGGTGAAGGGTGGGGGGTTTTGATGTAAGGGTGTCCCCCTTGCCTTGCGAGATCCTGGTGTGGTGAGTTGAGAGTTTGTCTCTCCTCAAGGGTCTGATGAAAGTGGACTATTATCTCTGCATATCGACATCTCTTCATCTTGGTTTGAGGTATGGCAGCCATGTTGTGTGTAGTCCAGTGTGGTGTAGCTAGTCAAGGGTTTGTCTCTCCTCAAGGTTCTGATGAAAGTGGATTATTATCTCTGCATATTGACATCTCTTCATCTTGGTTTGAGGTATGGAAGCCATGTTGTGTGTAGTCCAGTGTGGTGCAGCTAGTCAAGGGTAGACTATGCGCTGCAATTCCTTGCTTGTACATACACAAAAGGGCAAGATTTTCCCCAAGTTTTCCATCACTTTTTTTTTTTGAAAATTTTTAAAACTTTCTGGTTTTTTAAATTGACCTTGATTTGGATGGGTTTTGGTCAAACTATGGGAGCACCTATGGAGTCTCTTATAGCAAATGGAAGGGTGTTTGAAAAGTGAATCTCTTGGTTTTATGAGGAAAAGTGCAGAGATTTCCATTGTTTTTCTTTTCTTTTTTTCTTTGGTTTTATTGATTTCCTTGCTTCCTTTAATGCATCCAAGTATAGTGGGAGGTGTAGTGGTGTAGAGGGAAGCTAGTTGAGGGTAGTCGAGGTCGAGTGTGAGCGTGGTTGTCAAATTTTTTGAGAGAGGATCAGCCCACATTTTTTTTAAAGAGCTATTCTCTTCATAATATTTTATTCATGTTGGTTTGAGGTGTTGTAGAGGACAACCCCCCAATCCTTCACATAAACTGGTGCCCCCATGAAGGATAAGAGAATCCATCTAACAGGGGTTTGATCTACATATTGGCATCCATTTGAAGGTCAACTCAAGGCCTATGGTGGGAGATGGGTATGAAGTCTTCAAAGGTGGGAAATGAAAAGATGTGTACAAGTTCAACTGAAGGATTGAATTGATTCAATTGAAGAGCAATAGGGACAATGACGCATTCAAGGTATGTTTGGTGAGCTTGCTACTTGAAGGTGAAGCTTGTGAATGGTATAAATATAGGGTTGAAGATGATGTAAAGGGAAATTGGAATCTTCTTTCTCATTCCTTGAGAGAAGAGTTTGAGAAGAAGATGGTCCTGAGTATTTGTGGAGAGAGCTATGCAAGCTGCAACAAGGAGAACATGAAGACATCAATGTGCACATAAACAGGTTTGAAGCTTGTTGGAGAAAGATCATAAAGAGAATTGAAGAGAATAAAATGCCCCTTGATTTCTTGAAGAAAGATAGGTTTTTGGTTCTCTTACATCAAAGCATTAGAGACAAAGTGGAGCTCAAGGACCCAGGGACCTACAATGAGGCAATAAAGGTTGTTAGAGAGCAATGGAGAAAGAACGTGAGAAGGCATGACATGGCAATTAGATAAAGAGAAGAAAATGTACATCAAAGGGATGGTTATGTATCAAAGAATAATGTGGTTGAGACTTTACCTCTGGATATGAATGTTGGAAGGGAAATCCATGCGGAATCTCTAAGAGTGGACAATAGAGGGCATGAATCCCTTCACCAAGACATTCAAAGATTGATAGAGAAAATAGGAAACTCCAACCTTGCTATGCAAGCTATTCAACAAAAAGTAAGAAGAACTCAAGGAGAACGGCCTCAAAGGATGGCAGTTCTTTCACACTTGGGATCAAGAAGAATATTTTGTCTGCATCTGCACTTGCTAGACTTGGTCTTGTAGTCAAATTTGTGGATGATAGATGTACAATACATGTTGCATCTGGAACTTTATGCTGTGGATTGTATAAGCTCACTTTGTATGAAAAGTGTGGGTAAACGTTCAAAGTTTCCAATGGATGGTTCAGTTGGGGCCACATGCAGGTTGTAGCTTGTGCATAATGATGCTTGTGGGCTCATACAAACTCCGTCCTTGGGAAATTACCTTTACTTCCTCACTTTCATTGATGATTACTCCATGCATGCAGGGGTGTATCCACTTAAAGTAAAGGCCAAAGTTTTTATGTGCTTCAAACAATTTCTGGCTATGGCTGAAAATGTCTTGAAATGTACTATTGATGATGCTTGTGGGATCATGCAAACTCCGTCCTTGGGCAATTACCTTTACTTCCTGACTTTCATTCATAATTACTCCATGCATGCATGGGTATATCCGCTTAAGGTGAAGGCCAAAGTTTTTATATGCTTCAAGGCTATGGCTGATAATGTCTGAAAATGTACTATTCATGGATATTTTTCTAGGCCTGGGCCATGGAGCAGACCTAGACAAGAAAAACCAAGCAAAGACTATACTCAAACCCCCAATCCAAGCCCACCAACAAGGAACTATGGATAGATATGTGTTGCTAAAATTTGTTGCCAACAAATGTGCAATGCACTCTCAGTGTGAAATTGTACCAACGACTATCCACAAACAAAATGATCACTTTAACATTCATCGAGAGAGAGAAAGAGAGAGATTGAACATCATTGTTTTTTCAAAAGAAAGAGAAAGACAAGACGAGCACGAGATTTTGTATGGATTATTGTGCAATTATGTATATTCAAAATATTGTTTTTACCACAGCTTAACAAAAACTTAAGCTCCAAACTTTGAATGATGGTGAGTTGGATTACACCCTGTAGGGCAGTGCACAAATTATTTTCCCTTACACCCTATAGGAAACCCCTTCAATTTCGGCTTACACCCTATAGGGAATCACACATGAAATGTGCTAGTAGTTCCAAATACTCTCTCTCAGCAAAGTCTCCTCTGTCTCTCTCTCTCTCTCTCTCTCTCTCTCTCTATCAAATATGGCCCAAAAGACCCTTCTCTCTCTTTCCACCTTCACCTCTTATTGACACTTCCATTTCATCCACCTCTCCACATGTCACGGTACAAGTTTCTCACGGTCCCCCATCTTTTCTGACTTATCCTCAATGTACTTCTACCACTGCACCTTCCATGCATCACAAGGGCGGGGATGGTTATGAGAGCACTGCATCTAGTATTGGGGACTTGAAAGACATGATGACTAATACATGAACCAGCTAAAGTAAAACATGAAATCTATGACTCTAGATGTGAGCTTTTTGAAGCACAAAAAAGATTTGTTGTCTGCCCGTCACCCTGAGCCTAGTCCCACTACGATTGTGTGTCATGCTTGTGGCATACCGGGCCATCTTTCCAGAGATTGTCCCACCGTCATTTGCACTTATGAGAGATTTTTGGGTAAGGGGCATACTAAATGAAATTTCTATATTAAGATGCATCACATGATGTATAGCAAATCTACAATACCACGGCCAGGCCACATCAACCATCGTAGCGGGAATGAGAGACCTTCGGGCCCTAGTTGGACACTTTTACAGAGAGGGTCTCCTAGTTCTCCATCCATGGATCCTTCTACTTTGGCACCCACCATGACCAATAATCCATTAGTTAATATAATTTATTTTGTTGCATTGCAACCATTACACGAAAGGGGAAAGAGAAAGTTGTTGAGGAGGAGAGAGACCCTACACCTGATGTTGCTACCCACCCACCCACCCGTTCTCGACCCCGAACCTTTGCCCCAGCTTCATCATGTTCTTCCTCATCCTATCCCAAATGATGATGGGTGGTGAGTCTTCTCTTTGGTTTCTCTACTTTGATGGAGCTTTTCGCGGCAAAGAAAAGGTTGGAAGTTGTGGTATTGTCATATACCCACCCGAGGGGGATGCTATTTTCTTGGGAGTTCTTTTGGGAGATCATTTGAGTAATAATATTGCAGAGTATCAAGCACTTTTGATTGGTTTGAGAGCACTACTTATTTTGGGAGTAGCGGATGTTTATATCTATGGAGATTCACAGCTTGTGGTACACCAGTTTCATGGCCACGTATGCACCCTTTGATGCACTACTATATTCTTTTAGCCCGTGACCTCTGCACCTATTTTTACTCTTGCACCCTTACCTTTTTTCCTTGTCAAGACAACCATGTCGCAGATTCCCTTGCTATGATGGCCCTATTTGGATCTTTCAACCAAAATTTTGATAGGTCCTTGGTGACAACCTCATCCATCCATGATGACCCTTTGGATATGTTTCAGATTTCAAATGCTTTGGATTAGAGGGTTAACTAGTCATCTTAGGATTTTGAAAACAACTCACCCTACCACTTTTGACTCCCTCATCATATCCATGACTCGTAGACTTATGCACCTTTCTGATATCACTTTCCTCACTATTTGACCCGTGCCATTTGCTTATAATTCTATAGCCCAATGGATAAAGCACCACTCTAACTGGAAATTTTGGGTTCACACTAGTAGGCTAGTTTTCCTCGTAGGACACCATTGTTGGAGATTTTTTTGAGCCTCAAGGAGCATTCATGCATGAACATTTGCACTTAAGAAAAATTTTATTATCTATTATTTGACGATGATATGCATGCTTGGTCGACCCTGGGGGATGTTTTGCAGGTATAAAGAGTTGAAGAACTACTAGTGACAAGCCGAGAAAACAAAGTTTCAAAGCTACTGATCAGATGATAAAGAACATGCCATTATGGCTATATGGAGTTTGAAGACCAAGAAAATGAAATCTCAAAGATTCACTTTGGGTGATCGAATCACTTAAAAATTGTTTTTGCTATGCCCAAATGCATATTTGGTTTGGCAAGGATTGACACGAAGTGCCATCATCTGCATGTAGTGTTCTTGATATGCATGAGAAGATGTCCATGATAACATGTTGTGAGCATTGCTACATTGAGAGCATACGTGTATGCCATTGTGTCTGTGTGTATAGTCCACTTGTAGCCGAGAGAGGGAGAGTACCTCTCCGTAGTTGAGAGAGAGAGAGAGAGTATCTCTCCTTAATGTGAAATCAAAGAGAGAGATTTAACGTGATGAGAAAGATTTTCTCTCTAGTTAAGAGAGAAGAAAGAGAAGAGAGAGATTTCCCTCTATAGATGTTGTTAAGGGAGCGAATTGAGAGAGCCTCTAAGGGTTGCCCAAAAATAAGGCCAAAAGAAAGAGAGAAGGAAAAGAGCTTCCTTTTCTATCAGTGGGAGATGGGTATTGGGAGTAGAAGAGACGATGGTGCAGCTTGAAGTTGGATTGGGGTAATATGTGGTAATTGCAAAAGTGGTGCTGATTCTAATTGGGGTACATAAGATTGGGATGGACAAGATAAACCAGGAGTGGACATGGGTAAAGAGTGTGGTGCTAGCCATGGGTAATACAATGGAGATGGTGTCGCAACTAGTTGTGGTTCATAAGTGCACCTAAAGAAACTCTCCACATTAACGACATATGTGATAAAGGTATTACAATCTTGTGGAGCCTAAGCCCTCACTAAAATTTTATTACTAGGATGCAACCCCCTAAGAAATGATTCCATGATGGTAAGCGGATCAATTTTAAAAGTGGGAGTATAATGATTAAGAAAATTCATGAACCTTGTGGCAGCTTGCTCAATGATTTCATGAGGATAATTTTGCTTAAAGGAGCATAACTGCTCAAAAAATGAGAAAAAGTTTGCAGGTTTGCAAAAAGCGACTAAGAATTTTTACTCAAAATCGGCAAAACTAAGAATAGAATTTGTTTGCAGCTTGGAAAACCAATTCAAAGCTTCCCCTTTAACACTAGGTTGGTAATGGGACACTTTTATGTCCTATTAAGTGACCATTTTCCTTGAATTATGTCAAGAGTTTCAAAATGGATTTTGAGGTGCTATCTATCTAGAAAGTTGTCTCATGAGCTGAAAAAAACTCGACATTTTTTTGGAATATCAATTCCATCTTTAACCTTGTCCTTGCACAACATGTCACAACCTAAACTGTGTGAAAAAACGGGTCCTGCTTTTGGCTTTTTTCAACTTTTTGCAACTATACCACTCTAGAACTCATGTTTATGAGGTCTATAATGCTAGAGAAATATCTTTAGTAGTCCTCAACATGTCTTGATGCTTCTAGGGAGAAATAAATGTTAAAGTTGTAAGTTATGACCAAATTACAAAAATTATCAAATCCTGTTTTTTAGCCAATTTTATCTCTTCTATGATTTTTTTGGTGGCTTTCATGATATCCAAATGCAGTTTTGATTTTCTATGTCGCATATTGTAACATAAAGCTAATATTCCTTGAGTTTTGGGGCACCTAATACCCTATTTTGCATAGTAGACAACGATGGTTGATTTTTTCAATAATAGAAGAAAACGAAACATTCTAGTATATCAAGTATAGCTTTTTCAATATTGTTAGTTTCTTGTGACAACTACATGCATTTTGTAGGTAGTAACCATATCTAGTCATAAGGATCAAATTTGGCTAGATATTGAATAGTTTCTATGGGATTCTACAACTCATAATGTTGAACCCAGTTTTTTCATGTTTGCTGTATTTAGCACTTCATCTTTGTCCACAAGATTCCCCTTGGTAAGAGATGTATTATTATTTTGACATGCTCCATGGCTCCTTATGAACCTAAAGGACAATAGGGAACTAAGAAAACATGCATATATTATTTGTATTGAGCGTGGCTATAGAAACTTTGATGATAGGTATGCAGAATGGTAAAAATTCAACTTTTTTGTACCTATTTCTTTTGGCAAAACAAAAAATAGTGAGCGAGAAGCAATCATATGTTCTAATCACCAACCCATTGAAGTTAACCCGGGAATTTATCTCAAGTCCTACAAAAATCCCTAATCTTATTTTTATGCAACAAAACGTAAAAAATGACTGTTTTGATGAAAATGTAATAGTCCATCAACTTTGGAGGCTTGGTGTGACCAAAAGATGAGAAATTTTACAAGTTTCTTATTTTTTCCATGTATAGTAGTCCTTGAACTATAACCTCATGAAAGGATTTTACAAAATGAGTGGATCTACTATGGTTTTGGAGGTTTTTTTCAAAACCCTGAAAGGACACTTTTATGTCCTGTTAGGTTACCAACCTAGTGTTAAGGGTGGTGCTAAAATAAGTCATCACATGTCCCTCCTAGACAATATGTGACGTCAAGCAAGAAATTTTAAAATTGTTTACATGAGCTGCAAGATCTTCCAAGGGCAACCCATGAAATGTCGGGAGTAGGATGAGTGGTGCATCAGGGCGAGCGAGATTAGCTAGTAACACTAGGGGTGATAGGATTGCAAACGATTGAGCCATAATGGGAATATGAACAAAGAGTGAGATATACAACGAACAGTTCCCTGGTGGAGTTGATACTTTTGGAATCTGTTGTTGTGAAGGAATTGCAGGGCTATAATGCTCTTCTAATGCTTTTTCCTTTTCCCTTTCTTGATATCTCTTAGCTTGCTCACTCTCCCTAAGATGTTCTTGCCACTCTTTATCAATGTGCATACACATCCTTCCAAATAGGTTCATGTCGCGAAACCTCGACTAAGTCAAGGTCCCACCAAGCGTGCCAGTGATGGATATTTTTCTAGGCTTGGGCGAGGGAGTAGAGCCCACCAATAAGGAAAAATGGCTGGAGATGTGCTACTGAAATCTGCTGCCAAGGAATGTGCAATGCAGTCTCAGTATCAAATCGTGCCAATGATTATCCCCAAACAAAATGATCACTTTACCATTCATCAAGAGAGAGAAAGAGAGAGATTGAACATTGTCGCTATTTCAAAAGAGAGAGAAAGACGAGATGAGGACAAGATTTTATATGAATTATTGTGCAATCATGAATATTGAGAATATTTTTTTCACAATAGCTTAACAAAAACTTATCTTTTGTACTTTTGTTAAGGCGGCTTCGTAGGCTCCAAACTTTGAATGATGGCGACTTTGGCTTACACTCTATAGGGCAGTGCACAGATTATTTTGCCTTACACCCTATAGAACAATGGTTTAATTTGGGATTACACCCTATAGAGCAGCGCACATAGGCAATGGGCTAGTAGCTCCAAATACTCGCTCTCTCACTCTCTCTCAACAAAGTCTCCTCTCTCTCTCTCTCTCTCTCTCTCTCTCTGTATCGATCAAATATGGCCCAAAAGACCCTTCTCTCTGTGTCCACCATTCTCCCACTCAAATGCAGAGAGAATAGGAAGCTCTAATATCTCTCTCTCTTTCTTTTGGCATTGATTTTTGACAACCCTCATAGGCTCTTTCAATTCACTCCCTTAATAAAATCTATAGAGGGAACTCTCTCTCTCCTTGATTAACTAGAGAGAAATTCTCTCTCATCTCGTCAAAAATCTCTCTTTGATTTCTTGTTATAGACCGATACTCTCTCTCTCTCTATGTGTGTGTGTGTATGCTACAAGTGGAGTATACACATGGAGACAATGACATACACATTTTCTCTCAAAATGCAGCGATGCTCACAACATGCTAGCATGGGCATCTTCTCATGCATATCAACAACACTACATGCAGATGATGGCACTTTGTGTCAATCCTTGCCAATCTAAATATGCATCAGAGCATAGCAAAAACAATTTCTAAGTGATTCCATCAACCAAAATTAATCTTTGAGATTTAATTTTCTTGGTCTTCAAACTCCATATATTTATAACGTCTTTCTCTTTAGCATCTGACCAGTAGCTTTGAAACTTTGTTTTCTCCGCTTGTCACTAGTAATTCTTTAACTCTTTATACCTACAAAACATTCCCCATGGCCGATCAAGCACGCATATCATCGTCAAATAATAGATAATAAATTTTTTGTCAAGTGCAAATGCTCATGCATCAATGCTCCTCGAGGCTCAAAAAAACTCCAACAACTATGGGCACCCTCCGTTCAATTAAGGGGGGAGTATATGTATCTTGAATTTAGTGCATTTTTGGCTAGTCATGGGATATAACACCAATGTACAGTGCCTTATATGGATCAACAAAATGATGTTGGTAAGAGGAAAAACAGGCCACTTACGAAAATGGCACAATGAATAGTCAAAAGTCAAGCTTTGCTGCATTCTTTTTTTCTTGCAGCCATTGTTGATGGCAGGATACAGAAGAGGTTTCCCAACACATTGTACTACTATTTTTTGAAGTGAGATGATACCTTTGTAATATTTGAGGTGCCAATAAACCTTGTGGGAACAAGCCTCTATTGAAAAATGTATATAATTCAACTTTTGTAACCAAAACCCAACTTTTTGAAATTAATCAAATCGGTTTTATCACTATGCATGGAGTCTGAGAGAGAGAGAGAGAGAGAGAGAGAGAGAGAGAGAGAGAGAGAGAGAGAGAGAGACTTGATCTCTTTGTGACACACACTACGAAAGGCCCATTGCTGAAGGGACACTACCACCACGTTAGTAACTGAAAGGGCTTCCTTCTGATGCCAACAATGTATGATTTTGAGAACAAGGTGAAGAGAGCGTCTACAAGCTTCCGAGCCAGTTTGCTTGCAAGCCGAGTGTTTGTTTGGTGACTTCTTTGTACCTATGGGTTAATGGCAAGTAGGACTACATGCTAGGATCATATGCCATGAAAAATGTAACTTCTATTTTGCTGCCTGTCTTTATAGGCGGTTGTCGCACAAGGGGTAGTTGGAGGTGGGTTATCCAGTCACAGTCCATAAGATATTGATCGCAAGTCAAGGAGAGTGTACCTTATGAGTTTCGTGACGTTCTGAGTGCATTTGACCTAGATTTGGTGAGCGTTAGCGTTGTAGTTTGGATTGTCTTCACTAGTACGATCTTTGACCTGATTTCCTTATTAGTAATTGTCTTACAAGGTCGAGAAGAAGGTTCATAACCATCTTCTTGTTTGCATGCACCTATGGGTTAAAAGCTTCATCCTTGGCCGACATAGAGTTGCTGGTTTTGTTCTTGCTATGTGCACGCGACGTACCCGCCAACATTGGCGCTGCTGTTGCCGGGGATCGAAGCCTTTGGTAGGTGACCTTAGACTAATCCCATAGGCGAGAGTTCCTCTGGTTTACCAGAATATTCCTTCTTTATTAGTTTAGTTAGGACCTATAGAGAGGTGCTAGGAAGCGTGTGTCTTGCCTTAGTCACCCATGTTGATGGTTTTAGTTTAGCTTGAGTGGTTGAGGAGGTGGTAAAGCATTGCCTAGGCTGTTTGTGTCAGTTGAATGCTTATCTACTCACAATTACAAAAGCCACTTTCTTATGCTTAGGAGTAGCTTTAGGTTTGTGAATTGATCTGGATCTAAAGTTGTCCATCAATAGAAATTTTCTTGAGTTTATTATCAAAATTTTTGGTTGAAACAGTGAAAAACAAGGATCATGAAGATGTTTTGCATGGCTGAGGATCTCTCAGGACTAAAGAGGGCATAAGAAAGGACCCTGCACATCAAAATATGAAATCTGTAAGGCTAGACTTCATACGCGTATGAAGTCTCCAGAGCCAAAAAGAGACCAAATTTGGAAAAAACTAACTGTACGAGAGTGTGCAAATGAGTAGTTATACCCTAGGAACACCTTAAGTTGGGAGTCTTGGCAAAGATTTGGGGACCAAACACCAAAAGATGGAGTGGTTGTAATAAGAAAAAATCAGAAACTTGTGTTTGGAAGCACTTTTAAGCTCTAAACTTTGCTGAGACCATATGTATATGCTGATAAGTAAGGGGAACTTAAGGAAGAAAAAAATCTGAATTCTGAGATAGAGGACTTCATACCTGTATGAAGTCTTCAGGGTAGATTGGACAGTAATTTGCATGTGGTCAGCACTAAGCCATTTATAAGGGTTATCTAAGCCTGACTACAAGAATTCATATCATTTGGTCAGCTAACTTTACTTTTGGAGAGTTTATAGCAAATTCTAACCAAAAACAAAGAAAAGTGGGGAATTGGTTAATCTTTGGCATTGAAACTTGATTTTGAGCACATAGGCTTAGAATACACATCAAAGAGAACCTTGGGCTGAGGTTTAAGTTCATTTTGATCAAAAAGTATTTATAACGTATAAAGACTAGCAACCGAGAATAGAGCCAAACTGAACAAAGGGAGATGCTCAAAGTTTCCTAAAGCCTTGGGGAAGCCCTTGATTCATATTTCATTGCATTTGGATCAAAACAAAGCTTAAAAAGAACAAGAAATAATGCAAACACTCTACATACCCCTCTTTTGGTCACAAATTGAACAAATTTGATTCCTAACTCAATTTAGAGAATTTTTGTGAGGTCCTTGAGTGCTAGACTACCTCTGGAGAAAGATACATGTCAATAGGCCCTAAAAGTCTTTATATGCATATAAAGTATTTTTGATGCTATTGACCAATAATTGAACTTAAGACCACACAAGGGGTGTCAACACTCAACAAGAAGCATTGATTTGCAAAAATCTAGTCAATTTTGTCAGAGAGACTTTATACATGTATAAATTCTTTCTGACCCTATTGACTTCCAAAGTTGAAATGGGATATATCATTGCATTCTAAGAGACCTTACATGCCACTAGCCAATATTACACTCAAGTTGGAAAGAATATGAGTGTGCAAGTGCTAAGAAATAGAAACAAGATCCCAAATCGACCTGCATCACCTTGTAACTCATACTAAAGTGGTCGAATTGTTATTTTGAAAATTTGTGTGGGTTTCATGAGTGGTGGAGAACCTCTGGTGAAGAAAGATTACCATTTCTAATAAAAAAGTCTTTATACGCGTATAAAGACTGACAGCTAGATTTTAGAGCAGACATCATATCTGGAGACTGCCAAGTAATCCACTTAGCTCTGACAACACCTTTTGTTAGTCCATTCTGTGATTATAACATATACTGGGGATCAACCCTTCGAAAGGAAATTTGGACAGGAAAAAACTCGCATGTTCTTCCTAATCAATACTGAATGTTATTAACAAAGAACCATCATTGACAAGGAATTGCAGAGTCTAACGTTTTGTAGAGATAGCCAGCAAACGAAGTCCAACAAGTACATACCAATCTAAAGTGCAAGCAATCAACCAAGTGAAGAGCCAAAATAGTCAGAGGAAGACACGACAGAGTGAACTCAAAAGGTAAAAGGTTTGGATTTGTAGTGGTGTATTAACGGATTGAAGTATTTGAGATCAAGAAGAAACCTTCAAAGAGACAAGAAAACACCAAGTGATCAGGTCATCATAGTGTCTACGGAAGAGAGTGTGATTCAATCAAGGGTAAATCCACTAGCACCAATCATAGAGGACGTAAGTGGGATCAACACCTCCTCTGGGCAATCCTTTTATCTCAAGGCAAACCAAAACACGGTGATGGACCATACAATCCAAGGAGAGGGAGGGAGCACCTTAGAAGCCCTCCTCAGACATTAAGGTTTACAACCCTTTACTTAGAAGGACCAAATATCCAGGGGGATTTGGTTTATGCTGATGAAAGGGGATGAAAAAGCATATGTATTGAGGAAAAACCAGCAGAAGGAGTGGATGTCCTTCTAGAATAGGATGATGGGGATAGATTCCGTGATGAGGAGGGAACACATTACCTTATAGTTAAGGATCCAGAGAATTACAACAAGTATGGGGATAATTTGGTAAAAGGGAATATGATTTTTGAAATCAACAAAATACATTCCTAAGGCCACCCTAGTGTTTGAGAAGATGGTGACTAAAGTTACGACTAGCCATGGAGCAGTAGGATCTATGAGCACCTAAATGGAAGATTCAATACATATTTTTGATGCCTAGCACCATTTGCCTTTGAGCTAGGCACAAAAAAGGCTCTGTACTTGTTCTCTTATGAATCAGGTGAGGGAAGCATCATAATATATGTTGACAAATATGGATGTGAGTATAAGCCAATAGAAAAAGCAGAGGTAGCAAGATTGATAGCCACTAGGGTGATCCCAACAGAACTTGCTACCATGCAAGGACTAAACCCTACCCCCAGTAAATCTACTAATCCTTTTGAAGAAATGGAGGATGAGATCAGAATCTCAGTCAGAGAAGCTGGAATGGTAGAAATACCAGCCTTTCCTTCATATCTCAACACAAATCTAGAAACACTACAATCATGGTTGCGACCTACGATAATGAGAGAACAAGAATTCTATAGAAGTGAAGACCCTATTACAAATAGTTTATATGTGACTCAAATAGTCTCACCTATGCGCATGTACTCTTATTCTTATCCCAAGGAAATCAAGGGACCAACCACGATCCCAATCACAACAGAAAGAGGGTTTGTAAGGGAACCACCTGTGGAAAGGTCCTACAGAGGAATTGGGATGGGAGGAGTAGTTGATGAAAGATTGAGGCATGAACCATACCCTGTGAGGAGAGAGGACATGGAGATATGGATCGATTGGTAGAACAAAGACGTGTAAGACCATCTTAAGAACAAAAATGGGTACACAAGAGGTATTCATGAGAAGGAGATCCTAGAGATCATGTGGCAAAATTTTTGCGAGTGATCTGAGCAGAAGAGGTTAGAGACTTTGATACACAATTTGTAGGATTTGGACTCACATTAGAGGAAGACATTGCCACATGGTTTGACTCTGTGGAAAGACGAGATTTTGGGACAATCCAAGAGGTTTTTGATGAGTTTGTGGAAGAATTCTCTCAAAGAGGGATAGCTCACAATACTATCTCTCAAATCCACAAGTTTAAATAGAAAGATGGAGAATTTGTTAGGAAGGCAGCCCTACGATTGAAACAATACATGAAGTTCTATCCCCACTGGAAGAACTATCTACTCAATCCAAACTGATGTTGATATTTATCCAAGGATTGAGAAATGCAGATCTTCAAAAAGATTTGTATATAAAGAAAATCCCAACTCTAAATGAGTTAACCAAAGAGGCTTTGTTCCTTGTAGATAATTGTGAGATCTACATAGTCGGAGATCTAAGGGACAAAGATGATTCATCATCATCTCAACAAAGTGGATCAAAAAACGGGAGAACTGTACAACGAAACGAACCAAGAGTAAACCAAGAGCGATTGATAGAGGAGGTGCTAAAGAGGATTAGCCCATTTTCCAAGCTAGAAGATAAAGCTAAACCTTTAAAGTGGTGTGCCATTGAACAAAAATGGACAAATCATGTTACTGAGGAATGCTACTACAACAAAGGGTACGTGGAGTCTTACCGTATGGCGAGCAAGATTTTCTGAGCGAAGGAAAATCCGAGCAAATGAAATAAAGAAACAAAATGGGTTTTGATAACCAAGATGAATGAAGATCCTACTTTAATAATAGTAGGGTCTTGAATCCGTAAGTAATCGTAGCAATATAATTGTTCAAAATTAGACTCTAGATTCTTTTGCGCATTTGATACTTGATGTCGAGCAATGAGAAACCCAAGCTAGTAGCAAAGCTATTACAAACCATACAATGATCCACAACTACATTCAACACCATAATTTTTATTGTAACTTTAATTTTACGGAGCAATCTAATGCAAATCAACAATGCTCATACACCTACAAAGTTTCTAAACTATACCAAGAGAGAATTGCCATATCTTATACAAAAAAGAGAGAGATTTCTTTAGAGTTGTAAGAAAACAAGAGGAATATTTAGTGGAATATAGAGAACAGCATGTCGTGCCTTTGCACTCTAATAACAACAAGAAATGCTATGGTTCTATCTCGTGACTATGAAGAGTCACACTCGTCATCAATAAAGACATTGCGTCTCTGACACTTCTTGTGGGTGTCAAAATCATATCGTATATCATCAGCCATGGTTTTTGCAATCCCCTCAACATAAACTGGCAACACACTTCCATACAAAAAGAAAAAGATAAGTCTGACAATCCACATGCAAGCAATACAAAATATACATCATAAAAGCACAAGAAATCTCAAATTGTTGCTTGAATCATTATCCATAATTTTCAAATACTAAACAATGATACAAAAAAGTGACAAAATATCATAAAAGTATGATGGAAACATAAAATAGGTGGGGGAAATGAAGTGTAAGGTGGACTCTCACTAGTCATCAAAGGGTTTGACACGCGAAGGCATGTCACCCTCATCATCAACATCAAGAGAGGTGGAGGCTCCCTCTCTACTTCGCTTTTTAGGGCGAAATAATGGTTGCACATAATCTGAAATCAAAGTGTCATCAATATCGACTGCTACACACACCCGCCTTGTGCCTAAGCATGCTGCCAATACGGGTGTTGTACCACATCCCAACTCCAAACAAAGACCTCCAGGCCTACAAAGAAGCTCCACAAAACATGCAATAAAAGAGTGACTTCGCTGCAAGCCACCACGCCATGGCTCCCCTGATGATGATGTGGCTAGAGAAGACTCTGGAAGATGGTGCATCATGTAAGAATCCAAAGGTTGCATGCCAAGACAATTGAATAGTGGGGTGGGGTGCTCTCAACCACAAAGCAAGGTGGTTGCATGCCAACCCTATGCACCATAAGTAAGAGAGAACAATGACACCACACCACCACATAGACAATTAGAGGGCAATCACAATAATAACAACACACCAAAATGAGAAACAAACAAGTTAATATGTAGAAGAGCATTACCTCAATCCGACCACCAAAGCTATTACCATAACCATAAGCTCCATGATGGAGGACCACAATGCGACAATGAATAGCCATCTCTGATGCACGACAAAATCTCTCAACCCAGTCAATGGTATCTCCTGCAACAAGAGGTTTCAAAAGTCACAATAGAACACACAACAAAAATCGACAAGTATTGTACAAAATTATGATTGAAGCAAAAACCTGCCATAGAGACCATGATCAACAACCACCCTGAGTCTGACAAACTCGAATATGCAAGTTGCATGCATGCACGAACATGATCCTCACTACAAATATCCCAAAGGGGTACAATAGGTGAGGCTAATGGGGAACCACCAAAGGGAAGATCCAAAAAAATAAAATCAGTAGCCCATGCAACTGTTCTCCCACCACGCACGCACAAGGTCCCATCAAGGTGTGCACATCCCATGTGCTCATAAACACGAATCCATGCCGGATGTCGAACACCGGCCCTAAAATCAGCAGCAATGGCTATGTAGTCCCCATAAATGGCCATGCATCGTGAGTCAGGCAATGAGGACAAAGATGACCAGGGAGTATCAACAATGTAGACAAAAGAAATGGTTTTCTTTGCAACAATCTCCCCAAGAGCTACTGCGATACAAGAGGCTAAACAAAGTGACTTAACTCCAATAAATGAACAAAACAAACGATTGCATCGCAAGTGAAAGCTCACCATGCTCTCGCTCCATGTTTGCATCCACCCTAGTTTCAACAATCACCTCCTTTCCCTTGCGAGAAGTATTTGTAGCTTGAAAAAAGAAAAAAAACACAATAGTATTACCGGTATGCAAAACAAATAATTTTAGGAAAAAGAGAATTTAAAGCTCTTACACACAACTATGTTTGAGACTGTTTTGAGTAACCATTTACCCGATATCACCTCATCCACTCTAAGAGGGAGAGGCACATCGATGGATGTGCCACCAAATCTCATAGTATCGTGAAGCTCTCTCTCTCTCTCTCTCTCTCTCTCTCTCTCTCTCTCTCGCGCCAATACATGCCCAGAAGCCATGTCTATCCACCATGGACATGCCTCCATCTCCCAAGTAGTGAGCTTATGCATGGAAGGGGAGTACATGCATCCTTGCCCAGTAGATCTAGTTGTGCCCACTGCTTAGCTAAGAATGGAATCCCTGGTAGAAAGCCTTTTCCAACCAATAATAATAGAAATCTAAAACAAAATAAAAAAATAACATCACTACATACTTCATAATTATGAAAAGCTTGAAATAAAAGTATGATGAGCTTGACATGTAGGCTAGTTGCTGAGATGCCATGCGTACTGTATCCACTTTCTTCAAAGCTTGCTTGTCAACATCTTTTGTCTTAGCTTCAAGAGAGGTCTCCAAAGGATAAAGCTAGGGTCGTGCTTCAAACTTGAGCTCCTCAAAGTAAGAGGAAAGAGAGCAATCATGAGGCAACAAAATACCACCAGCAATGTTTCTCAAGTCCTCCACAAACTTTGTGGCCCTATCAAAAATCCTTTGTAGAAGGCCCTCTCTACGGATCCAACTACATAACAAGGAAGATGAGAAAAAACTAAAATAATCACAAAAAACTAGCAAATCTACATCAAAGATCCTTGAAAGTCAAAAGAAACTTTACTCACATGCGATACACATGATCTCCTTTCTTTAAACCATAAGAGGATCTAGTAATTTTATCTGCCTCAAGCAAGCAAACCCATAACAGTTCGCTCAAGACAGGAGCATCATGAATAGCAATCAAGTTCAGTTTCTCAAGCATAGCCCAACTATCAGGACCCCATTTGAGTGCAAGAACTCAAACCATCCAATCCGGTCCAAGATTCGGATCAACAATATTTAGCAACTGCAGTTTTTGATCAACGAATAGAAAACCAAGTGTAAACAGCTATTACACTATGTGAAAAACACCCAAAAAAAAAATAATTCAACCACCTTCCCAACGCGCTCTCCATATTTGAGTGCTAAATCATTCAATATTTTCTCCTCCTCTTTTATAAGTTCTTCATTTGTCATTGTGTGCCTAGCTTGCTCTATTCTTTGGCTCAATTCCTTGGACATTTGAACCTTCAACACATACTTCAAAATAAATACCTTGCAAAAAACAAGCACATACTCTTTGGCTCAATTACTTGGATATTTTATCCTTCAATATACAATTTAATATATGTAATTTTCAAAAAAAAGAAAATATAAGATTGTTCCAAAAAAGCAAGCCAAAGACACTCACATCGTATAAGAGCTTTCACAAGTATCGACGAGTAAGTGGGTACCAAGGCTCCACACCCTTCGAGTATTTCTTACGGACTGCAACAATCAACTTTTGATCTTTTTCTGGTAGCCCTGCTACATAGGTTTCATGATCTGCTGCACAAATGTGGGAGCAGCTGACAAGCTCATCCCTAAGATGCGTGACTACAAGAGCATGTGTATTCATGCTATTCCAAGGTCATATACAATATAAACAAAGTAAAAAACACAACATAGAAATTTCTAGCTAAAATATATAGAAATTCATGAAGCTTACAAATTCATTCTTTGCAAGCTACTAAGCAAAGCTATCTCTGGCAGTCGAGTAGGATCAATAACTGTACAAAGCACACTACAATGTTTCTCTCAATCAATGGAGAATCTCTCTTTGATAGCAGCCATCCAAGCGACCGTTCTATGATTACCCTCCCAAACATAGAACATTTTATTAGAGAGAACTTGAAGATTTGGTCTTTTAGAAAGCTCAATTTCAAACTCTTTATGTATATCAACCCATATTGGGTCCCATGAAGCAATAAGGTCCTCTGCAAAAAATATAACCATAGGCAGAGAAGCACACTCAACTACTATTTATGAGAGAAACAAAAAACACCATAGAAACAGACAGTAGGAAAGACCAAAGCAGAGAAATGAAATACCTGTCACATAAGCTTCCTCCTTCTTGCAATTCCAAACTGAAACAATAAAAGCTCCTTTTTCTTGCATGTAGCCCTCCTTTGCAAAAGCAGCTTTCAATCCACTAACATCATCTCGTAAGCCTCTCACCCTTGCATAAGGGATCAATCGACATAAAGGAATTGGTAGACAATCAAAACAACTAAACATGCGAGTACATTGAAGAATATCTTGTCCTCTATGGATGTAAAGTTTGTTCTCTTCCTCTGTCTCAGGCTCTACTGCTACTTCATCTCTTATGACATAAGGCACTATTTGAAAACATGCCTCTTGTGGGGCAAGAGATTCATCAACATCATTTATGGAGCCAAGCCCCAAGTCCTGACTTTGCATCTCCTCCTCCTGTGTCTCCAAACCATCTGTCATATCTGTGATAGAGACTTCACTTATTTGATCACTGCTCTCTAAGATATTGGAAGCTTGAGTTGAAGAAAGCCGTCTCCCTCTGCGACCTCGTCCACGAATTGAAGGACTTGCAAAACAAAACCAAAAACAATTTATTTATTTCACTAAAATTCCCTCTAGGCGTCCATGCTGATGAGGATGCCTAGAGGCAATTCAAAAAATCAAAACTTTATCTTATTGATCTCCACCTTAGCATCCATGTCACAAAAGATTGATAGAGGAGAGCTAACAATTTTTAAAAAATCATGATTAAATTCCCTCTAGACATCCATGTCGGTGTGGATAGCTTGAGGAAGCTTAATGAACTTCATAAGAAACGAATAAATTCAATGCGAGAATGAATCACTACCCCTAAACCAAAGTCACAAGAAACCCCTTCTAGCCATCCACGCCGGCGTGGATGGCTTCAGGTAGTTTTAAGAGAAGCTATGCAGCTCTGAAGATTTCTAGAGAGAACTTACAAATAGGTAGATTTTCACATTCAAAACTCCTTCTAGCCATCCACGCTAGCATGGATGGCTACAGGTAGTTTAGGCTTCTTCTAATACAAAGTTTAGTTAATCTTGGTAGAGCTTTGGCAACTAATCCCAACACAAGCACTCGCTAGAAGAGTTGGAGGTCCGATTTTGAAAAGCAAGTGGAAGGTCATGGAGTAAAGATTGTCTATGGGACTCTATGTATCTCTCTCTCTCTCTCCTCTCTCTCTCTCTCTCTCTCTCTCTCTCTCTCTCTCTCTCTCTCTCTCTCTCTCTCTCTCTCTCTCTCTCTCTCTCTCTCTCTCTTTACGGGGGGTGCAACATCTCTCTCGTGTTGTGCAGGGCACGCTCCCAAGGCTGTAGGTTGTGGGAGGGCTATATAAGCCCAAGCTCAACTCCAATCAAGATTTACACAGAGAGCCTTACTGACAACACATAGAGTTACAATTTACAGAAGGTTTCTTTTAGTTTTAATTTAAACATAACATAAGCTTTACAAATGTTATCTAAAGCATTGAAAAAAAAACTACCTGTAGCCATCCACGCCGGCGTGGATGGCTACAGGTAGTTTGCAAATGTACCTGGCAGGAGGTTTCCGGGCCGAGGTAGACTCCCTTCTCCCCATGGCTGAGGTAGACTCCCTTCTCCCTTCTCCCTTCTCCGAGCTTGGTTGCTCCCGAGTCTCAAGATTCAAGAACCGCAAGGCAGTAGAGGTTTTCAATGAAACGAAGTAGAGATTATCTTGAAAGGGCTGCTCAAGAAGTCTTCAAAGGGCAAGAGCACAGGAGAGATGGAGAGGCCATAGCGCAGGAGAGTTGGAGAGCAAGCAAAGCTTGAATAAGGCAAGAGAGCACAAGCGCTGGAATTTTGGTGAGGCAAACGATCACGCAAGGAGGTAGGAAAGCGCAGGAGAAGGGATTGCGCAGAGAGAGAGGGGCTCCTGTGAGAAAGGCAAACAATAGCGTTAAAAAAAGCAGAGAGATGGGCGCCTGTTAGCTAGCGTTAAAAAAAAACACTAGGGGCCACGCCCCCTTTCACGAAAAGATTTTTTCATTCCCGAGAGTAGGAAGATTTACATAAACATTAGCTTTGAAAAGATTTTTAATTTCCCGAGAGTAGGTGGACAAACAATAGCTTTTAAGACGTTTCCAACAAATTATTGCAGCACAAGATACTGTGAATTTCACAAGCCTTGCACTTTCACTGTGGACCACTTTTAGAAAAAAACCGGGGTCTAGTGTATTTTAACCGGCTGAAATTATAAAATCCTGGTTAGATTTTGAGCTTGCCTTTAAGAAAACCGGAAAATTTACACAAGTTTTAGTGTAATTACCGGCAAAAGCTTCAAATTTTGACCTAAAAACCGGGAGAATTTCAAGTTTCCCCTTATTTTGTTCGGTTACCAAAAATGTATTTTTCTAGCCTTGCTGAGGATTGATTAAGGTTGAAGCTTGCGCTTCAAATGTGTAAAACAACCAATATAAGAAAATGATTGTGCAAGCTGCAGGAAGGGTCCAATGCGTAGTTACTGGACATACTCGTAGTAGCAAAAAAGGTTTCAATGAATACACTTTGAACTTAGATCCGTTTTTGAGTTCTTAGCATGTATTTTTTCACAAATTGCCATGCAAAAAGGGTAGTTATATCTAAAAATAAAAGCGATATTTAAAGCTTATGTAGCATACCTAAACTCTATTTTTTAGCATCTTTTATTATGAAAAGCTACAATTTGTTTTGCCATTCAAGAAAATTTAATCTCCTTTTTCCGGAATGTTTGAAATTTTAGGGGTATTTTGGGAATTCCAACAAATTAGAGGGGTAAATGTGCAATTTTTCTGTTATTAACTAAGAGCAGCTATGAACTGATGGCCTCTCTAACAAAATTAATATGCAACCTCTCTTTCAGGCACGCAAAATCTTATCTTAGAATTTAATAAACCAAAAACACTCAGCAGTGTGTAAACACCCTTAACTTTGGCATGGGATATTGTGCATGGGACATTTAATTGGGTAGGTGAAGCTCGAAAAGTCATTATTATGCTCGCTTGACTGAAAATCGTAAAACTCAAAGAACTAAAAGCAGGCTCGTTTTTTCAGTGTTTTGAAAATTAAAAGCAAGCTTGTTTTTTTAGTGTTCTTAAAACTAAAATAGATTCTTTTTTAGTGTTTTTAAAATTAAAAGCAGGCTTGTTTTTTTAGTGTTCTTATAACTAAAATAGATTCTTTTTTAGTGTTTTTAAAACTAAAATTAGGCTCGTTTCTTAAGTACTTTATATTTCGTGTTGTGACTATATTATATAGTGAGTTGTTTTACAAGATAGTAATTGTTGTTCATGGGAACAAGCACATGCAATATTCCTAGTGGCTTGTGGTTATGGATAGAATTTTAAGGATATCAATCTGCTCTATTTAGACCCTCTGCATCAATCAGAACCATGCCACTGCTCTTTGATATTCTTACCTTCTGCGAAACACACTATTAACCCATGGGGAGATGCATTACAGTTTTTGGTCCGGGGCGTGGACAGAAGCTAGTGCTTATGTTTGATACCAGAATTTATTCTTTGACAGTTGCTTCTTTGCAAGAACATTTTGAACTTCGCGATGCTAATTTTTGTCTTCGTCCACTAACATTATCTAGACCGCAAGTCAAGGTAGAAGCTACTATATCATCAGATGGTGAGCAAACTTTTATGCTTGATCATGAACAACACTAGTTCTACAAGGTGGATATGCGAACTAAGGATCAAATTGATGGTGGCATTGGAAGAGTTTCTCAAGACATGAAAGACAAGAAAGTACCTCTGTCTGAGATCAATGTGAGTGTCATTAACATGATTAAGTGCATGCCATTGCAAAGAAATTTATATATTGCCCTCCATCAAGCCAAGAAAGTGGTCTGTACTGATGAGCTACCAGCTCATTATGATGGGTATATTGCTTTTGAGTTACCGCCATCTGGTAATTCTTCAAGTATGAGTGGTATGGAGCAAAGACATGATAGTCACATGTGGACAGAGTATGTCACTTGTAGCAGTGATAATTTTAATGGCATTGTCAGATTTAGTAGATGCTCTGGGCATTTGCGCTGCATCAACATTGATTGTCCCTTTTATTTGCGCTCAAATATGTTCAATGAGTCTCAATGGCGAGGTCGGCTTGTTAAATCTAGTCCTAAAGGATTGATCTCTTCTCAGTATGGCACACGGGTATGCACTCATTGTGGACAAATTCCTGAACGTGTATCTATATGTCCTGCAGTTATTTACTATTGTTTGCCTAGAGATAAGCATAATTGTACTAGGTGTGCTTTGCACCTTGGAGAACATAATCATCCATGTGCAGAAGGGAGGAGTCGGATGGTGGAAAGTCACATAGAAGAAATGTTGCTTGATCGAGCAGGTCGGGACCCTTTGGTGACTGCAAAACAATTGGAGCGGGCCACCACTAATGATCTTATCATGGAAAAGCTTATTGGAGCAGATTCAACTGCAAGTGCTATGATTGAAGATTTGGAATTTGCTGAATTCCTTGACAGTATGACTCCCCTATCAAATAAAAGGAGAGTCGAACGAAGTTTGGAGTGTGCAAAAAGATCAAAGAATATAACTTTCAAAGGTCTTGAGGCAATGCTTGACTTGAAAAGCAAGTGCAGATATCCTTTTATCCATAGTATCCTTTTCCCAGGCCAATTGGGTGATAAAGTACAACCTCATGTATTTAAAATGTCAATTAAGGGACTGGGCAGTGGAGTTGATTCGGTGAATCGCATGCGTCCTGGAGGTAATTTGGAGAAAATGTGGGTGCACTTTGATCATGTTCACCGTGTTCAAGGATGGCCGACTATGTCAGCGCATGTCTATGACCCTTATGTATGAGAGCTACTCACCATTGAAACTGCTGAGTTTAGCGTGGAAAATAAATATGCTCAGATTGAATTTTGGAAGATGCTAAACAATGTGGTTAAGCAACAGGGTTTTTACAAGCCAGAGTTCAGGGGATTTATGGCAGATGAAGCCAGTGCCAATTGGAGTGCTGTACGTACTGTTTATTTTGGAGGAGGAAAGAAGTCTACTCCAAACAAAGAGAGATCATGTTTGTTTCATTGGGAGCAAAGTATGGTTCGACATAGTGTCAAGTGCATCTGTCCAGCATTTCAAGAGGAGCACAAGATTTTGTGTCGCAACTGGAGAACTTCACCTACAGAGAATGCGGCTGAACAATGTACGGTAAAGCTTAGAAGATTTTGGCAAACAGGAATGGCCATTGAAGGGGAGATTGCTTCATTGGAGACATGGTTGGATTTGTGGGATGTACAAGTGCCTCATTGGGGGGAAAGATTTGTATCACAAGATGCTACAGGTATCTTTGTCCCTAGCACAAACTTGTCTCAGTCAAAACATGCTAGTATGCGTGCCTCGGTTGGTTACAAGGATCACATAAGTTTGTATGAAGCAGCATGTGCAGATATGGCTTTTGCGGTGCTTCAAAGTGTGAAATATAATGCCTATTTGAAAGGTGTTGGGAGCTCCACCGGACCGGGCATTAAAGATTTGGCAGATCGCTTCATGACCCGACCTTCATCTACTTCCGTGGCTGGAAAGAAACTAGTTGACCTCACACATTCTTCAATGCATGAAATGGGTGTCAATAGTCCTGAAATGAATTGAAATGTACTCCAAGAAAAGAGTATTAGAAAAAAGAGGACAATTTTTGCTGATGCAAATATTGTCTTGGAGGAGGATAGCCACAGGTGAGATCATGTTACAATGACAACTTCAATTGGTGGGCTTCAACAGAAAAAAACAGCTTCAAAAGATGTCCCATATCCCGAAGTAGATGTAGCAAAGTCAGTTTGGGCAATAAGGAGAACAGAACCTGGGAAAAAGATGACTTGTTTCGGTGTGGTGTCAAAAGATCGAGATAGATGTGGGCGGTTCATTAATGCATGTTCAATGGATTCCAAACTAGGGGTGCCAGCTCCTTGTTTTTGGGGTCGCAAGAAGTATCCTCCATCTGGTTCACAATTGGGAGGCCTTGTGGAAGGGTTCATTTGGTTTTGTAACTCCAATAACATGCACACCTGGAAGGTTCACAGCATAGTCGAAGGGCCACTAGGTCCAGCTCCCGGTGTTTGGGTGGTCGCAGAGGGCACAAATTTGCAACCTCAAGAGGTAACGCAGCTGCAAGCCAATGGTTTTGTTTTGCAAGCAGGAGTTACATCAGCATCAAGAATGCATGAAACAGTTCCATTGAACCAAAGAGTTGCTAGCAGCATTCGTCCCAAATTTAGAGATGGAAAGATTGTGAAATGGAGAAAACCATTAACAAAGGAGTTTCATGGCAAGATTGAAGTGGGTAGAACCATGGCAGTAGATTTGGTGCGAGAGGTCATTGTGGTTTGCAATGAAACACATGCTTTCTATGTTAATACTGTGGGGTCAAGTGCAAAGGGAGTGACATACTCTGTGAAAATGTCAAATTTTCCTAGATGTACTTGTGAGGAATTTCAAACTGAGGAAAGAAAGCACCTTGTGTATATGCCATGTATGCACATTTACTTCATATTTCTGCAAGTACTTGGAATTGACCCTCATGCTCATGAGTTCATGCATCATGTGGCTTTAACGAAATTGGAGTTATTCCAAGCACTTGGCGGTTCACGGGTGCTGATGCAGCCCTAAAGGCTTGTGGACCTTGCTATGGATTTATAGAAGTAGTTTTTTCGGTGATAAGTGCTTATGGCTATTAACTTTTGCTCCAAATATTCTACTGTTGCAGTGTCCATTTTGATTTGTAGATGCAATACACCTTCTTGGTTAATTTCAATGTTGATGGAAGCTTTTTGTCATGTGTTAGAGATAGAACAATTTAAAGTTATTTTTATAGGTTAAGAAACTAAGTAGGGAGTATTTCCAACCAAGAAAAATCCAAGATATTGTAGTGTGTGGTCGACTCTGTCTACCCGACCAAACCAAGTGTGCCTCTCTCTCATCCGGCACCTCCTTATATTGTCATCAAGCAGTTACAACCATAACATGTCTGACCACACTAGGTGGCCGGCTTCTACCTCCACAACCACACACCACAATAGACACAACTAATATATTGCACAAGGATATAAAAAAACATTGTAAGTTTTGCAAATTTTATGGTTTGTGTAATTTTGTATTGCAAGGATATAAAAAAAAACGTTTGCAGATTGCTTACTTTTGTATTGAAAGGATATCGAAAAAAGTTTATAGTTTGGGTAATTTTGTATTACAACTAATATATTGCACAAGGATATCAAAAAAATTTGTTAGTTTTGCTCGGTTTATGGTTTGCTCGCTTGTATTGGTTTGGATTTTGGGATTCCTCGGTACGTGAAAGAATGACAGTCTGTTTCCCAACCTCAAGTAACACCACCTCAAGTGCCACATGTACCTAGATATACTGCGGGAAATTTGCTAGTACCAACTAGGGTTGAAAGACCACAACGAGTTTTAGGGCAACAACCAGCACTCCCAGGAACCAGACCGATAGGTGTGAGATACACGCCCATTGTGGAAGAAACATAGGAACAAGTCTTAGTGCCTATCCCTATTTATTATGAAGAATTGGTTGAAACAATGGCCAGCCCAGCATACTACCCACCACAAGATCCAAGAACATCGGAACCATGGAGTATGATTGGCAATGTTAACCCACCAACCGCGGCACAGGCTACAGGAGAGAGTAGATATAGTTTGGACGAAAGAACATTGTTGTTCATAGCCAATGGGGGTTTCGGTGGACCTAGACCAACTTACGACAGAGGGGTGCCCAAGGAGCTCCACAACAACCACTGGGACCTTGCTATAAATGTGGGGGAGACCATCTTATGAAAGATTTTCCTCCTTCAGAAATTGTACGAGTGAATGTGTATTATCCAGATTGCAGCATCACTCATTTGATTACCGATTGTCCAAAAAATCCAAACAAAACAGTGAAAGAAACCATAAACCTTTTGGCGGCTATCCCTTCTAGCAGTGGTTCTGAGAATGAAACAATTATACCAATACAAGTCATCACACGAGCTCAGGCTCAAAAAGAAAAAGATAAACTTGGAAATGATGAAACCAGAGGTAAAATACCTAGCATTGAACGAAAAAGTCAACAAAACACGTGGAAAGCTAGAAAAGCACGAGTAGAAGTGAGGAAAGAACGAGAAAAGAATGTCATAAAAGAAGAGTTGCAGCGGACCAAAGACAAGCTAGAAAAACATGAAAAAACGAGCACTTCAAAAACCAGAAACACCAAAAGAGATTGAGCTTGAGAAGAAATTGAAATCCAAAAGTGCGGGATCGGGCGGATCGGTACTAGTGGAAAAAATAAATGAACATCTAGATGCACTCTTCAAAGCATAGGTCTCCAGGCTTCAAATCGACCAAACTCATGAGCAAAAATGGATGACATATCCCTATGCTGAGTTGGAAAAACAGAAATTGGAAACGTGCCAAAAGATGATCAAAACTGCACAAAATTTAATGGAACGAGCTCCAAGGAAACAGGTGGAGAAGGTAGAACATCGAGAACCAATAACAAGGAACCCTCCGACGCATGGATTGGACCAACTAATTGTTAGTCTAGAAATTGAATTAAAACCTGAACATTCAATCGAAAGACCTGGCATAGTGTCGAACCAACAGAATCAACGTCAGAAGGGTTTCAACCTACCCCACTTGAATCGTATAAAAGTGACGAGGGTTTAAATGATCTCTGGGGACAAATAAGGGAAGCCAATGAAGCTAACAAACTAAGACAATGGGTTAAAAAAACTAGTATGGGAGAAGATGACTTCCTTCCGCCTATTGAAGAATGTGAGGCAGGACCTCAAGTAGATCTAGAGATGCACTCTTATAGGGGAGACAAGGGATCAAATAAATCTTGGGATAGCCAACCTAGGTCTATGAAAATGTTACCATCCTTTATGCGAGAGTATGAAGAAAATTCGGATGTGAAAGTTGTACCATCCTAGAAACTCGCTACAAGGAAGGGCATGGACTCCCAAGGGTTGATAACACTCTTATCATCTCTAGTAACTTGTACCATTACTCTCACAGAGCTTCTCAGATTGAGACCTAATATGTGGAATACGGTAGGAAAATGTCTCAAAAAATTTGGAGTGAGGGATCCAAATTCACGAATGCAGGAAGTAATCAAGGAATTAGAAAAACCCAAGGTAGATATGCAACTAGTGCCTTTAAATAAGGTAGGAGAATACTGCGAAGGGGAAGATGGCAATACCACGCTCCCAGTGGAATTAGAAGGTGTTACCACCATGGATATTCTTGTTAGTGGAGCAGGTGTAGCCATCACGAAAAAGGATGTATGGAAGAAATGGGGACAACCGGCTTTGAAAACCACCAGATGAAACTACAACTGGCTGATGGTTATATGGAGAGACCCACCGGACTTTTGGAGAAAATAGTTGTTAATTCTTGTGGAATTGAGTATGAGCATACCTTTGCTATAGTGGATTTTGGCAAGAAAGATAACTACGACATAATACTTGGACGACCCTTCATGAGACAATTAAAGATGGTTCAAGATTGGGGCTACAATCACATATACCTCAGACACATGGAAACTACAACACGAATAGACCTTAAAGACCATAGCTACAAAGATGTCGACAGAACCCCGATACAAGAATTTGACTCTGCCACTATAGTAGGATAAGAACTTCCCGAATGGTTAGGAAAGCCAAAGGAGTTATGGATGTGTGGGGCATCCAATTGTGGAAGCCTAAAACGAGAAGAATGTATTCTAGACAAAGCGATCCAAGATATGGAATACATTTCAGAGCCTTTTCCAGAAGAGTCCTTAGAACCATTAGAATGGACACATATTCTAGCAGCCCTAGTTGTGTGTGCTATAACGGAAGGACCGACGAGGATGAAGTTTTGTGACCAGGATGGGTATGATGTAGTTCCATATTACATGGTTGCGCTAATAAAAGAGGATGATTACAAAATCTCGGATCAATCAAGAAAAATAAAGAATAGGCAAGAAATGAATGGAGAGCTATTTAAGGATTCTATAGACCAACTTGAACAGGATGAAGATGCAGATAATGAATGTTCTGACAACCCTAGTGAGCTAGAGGAAAGCCTACCTGATGTAAGGTTTTACGATTTTCCAAATAAAAAACCAAGACGTCAAGCACATTACAAAAAAAGGAGAGAAACTTACAAGGCCAAAAAGAACCCAATGCCAATAATTAAAAACAGAATAGAATTCTTATCTATGGTAAAGGCAAAAAGATTGCATTAAAAATAAAATATCAGATCAGTTCTTTCAAGATCGAGACCCAAGGACAAAAGGCAAGCCTAGGGATGTGAAAGAGAGAAAGGAAAGGATGAAAGAAAAAACTAAATAAAAAAAAGGGGAAACATAATCAAAATTAGAAGAACCAAAAATGACTAAACTTGAACATAAGAAAAGGTACCAAGAGCTCAAGAAAACTCTAAGGAAAGTCTAGACAACCGAAACAAATGATAGAGAGGATGAAAAAGACACTAGCGGGAACAATAGGAGTTTACCATCCCATTACAGAAAGTTCACAATTCAAGACCAAAAAATAGTGTTGACAAAGCCATAAGAGAGGGACGGGAAAAATAGTCTTATGATGGGCAAGAAGATGCAAAGAAAGTAGACTTAGCACAACCTGGAGAAACACCTCAACGTGTATACATAGCAACGGACCTAAGCCAAGACGACAAGGAGGAATTTCTCAACATTCTTGGAGAATATAAGGATGTGTTTGCATGGTCCTACAAGGACTTAAAGGGAGTGGATCTGACAATTTGTCAGCATACTGTCCCGTTAAAACTTGATGCGAAGCCAAGCAGACAACGGCCTTTTACATACAATGATACCTTTACAAAGCGTATCAAGGAAGAGATTGATAAACTTAGGGAGGTAGAGTTTATCTATGAGATAGAACACATGTATCAGAGAATAATATTACTACCCAGCTATCACATGCAAGCCTTTGAAGAAGATTTGTACACTGGATTCATTACTTATGCTAGTGAGGCGTTCCGGGGCGGGCAACAAGAAGAGTGGCCTCTAAACACCCTTCTAGGCTCCCGTGTTGCTCAATTGGATTGGGGTTGGAAAAAACAACAAACACACACACAAACCTGTAACCTAACCCTACACAAATTTGGGGCACCACCTAGATTTGGATGCGAACTAGGATGCATAAAGAGAGAGAGAGAGAGAGAGAGAGAGAGAGAGAGAGAGAGAGAGAGAGAGAGAGAGAGAGAGAGAGAGAGAGAGAGAGAGAGAGTGCTCGGGCTGCTTTGAAATGTATCGGCAGTGATCAAACCAACACAATTATATATGAAAGAAAGAGAGAGAAGGGGGAGGGGGTGCTTGCTGCATTAATACCTTCTTACAAATCTGTCATGACCAATCAAAGTGAGATTAGTATTTGTTCAACATAGCTTGAGTAAATTACACCACAACACATCATAAGAAAAGCCACCCCAATCACTGTCTTAAGGCCAGGGCAGTGATCAAACAAACACAATCACTGCCCTGTCTTAAGGCCAGGGCAGTGATCAAACAAACACAATTATATATGAAAGAAAGAGAGAGAAGGGGGAGGGGGTGCTTGTTGCATTAATACCTTCTTACAAATCTGTCATGAAAGTGAGATTAGTATTTGTTCAACATAGCTTGAGTAAATTACACCACAACACATCATAAGAAAATCCACCCTCTCGCCGTCTTACAGTATGTGGGATTTATGGCTAAACTGATGACAACACCTAGAGACAAGCTATCAAGAATTTAAATAAAACACCAAGACACTTACACATCATTGTTGTCCATGACTTCACGTTGGAAGAGAGACAAAGTATCCATGCTTAGTCCAAATCCACCCTCCTTGATTAAACAAATGTTGGGCTTACACTAGTAGGGGAAATGATAGATTTCCTACTCTCAATTGAATGATCACTCTCTCTTACAATGGCATAGAGCTCCCTTCCTAATCACCCCTAATACAACACATGCATATCATAAGCCAATTAGATTCCACTAAAGAGCTCCTCTCAAGAGGTTGAGCTTAGCTTCTCAAGCTATAGCATATTGCTCTTGTTTATGGCTCCCCCCCCCTTTTTGTGCTAGCTATACCCTCCTTTTATAGCAATTTTGAGGGCTAGGGTTACTCCTCTAACCATGGTTGGGTTAAATTTTCAGCACTTACCTAATTTCTTTTGCTTGGAATTATCAAGAAGTTGGTGGTGATAGATGAAGAAAAGAGAGAGGAGAGAAGTGGAGGTGATAGGACTTTTCATAGTAGGTTAGTGTTAGTAAATTAGTAGAGTTAGTATGTAGGAAACAAATAAGGAAGAGAAAACTCTTAATAGGTAAGAAAATATGGATTTCTTACAATGTTGATGCTCGAAGTGTCTTGAGTAGGGTATATTTTGACGCTTGTTGACGGTCCACTAGCTTTGACCATACGTTTTTTCTCCACTCTTGGCCTTCCTTGGGAGCCAAGGTAATTGAATATGAGTAATCAATCACCATGATGCTGTCTTTCAAGAGAAGAGGCTGAATTTTGTGGTTTTTTGATAGATATGGGTAATATGGAGGAGGAAAAATGAGACTAGGTGGTCAATTTTGGAATGGAAGTGTGTGTAGAAGACATGAGTTCACCATGGTTTCTCTTATTCTTAAAGTTTGAGAAGAAGGTGAGTAGGATGCAGAGAGGAGTGGTGAGAGAGGTGGGGATGATGAGTGGAGAAGTGTGTGTGAAAGAGGAAAATGATAAAGTGGAAGAGGGAGTGTGGCTGCATAGCATGGGCAAACTGGGGTCCACCAATAAAATCATAAGTCACAGCTCGTAGCTCAAAAAAATATGAAAAACTCTGAGGTAAAAGTTCAGCCCACGAACTACAACTTTTGTTTGTATTACCTTTTCAAATTCAGAGAGCAAATGACCTTTAAAAATTCAGCAAAACTGACTGTCTTTTCCCAGTGCACAAAGTCCTTGCGAGGTCCTTCTTTGAATGAATATTTCGGATGCCTCCAAGAGTGAGCCCTCCGTAGTGCATGCATGCATGCCACATACCCTTGATCTTATTTGGTAGGTCTATAATTGAAGATATTGTTGAGATCATGATATAAATGAATAGTACAACTGAGGAAATCAAATATTGAGGGGTCTAAAAAATATGTACATGTCAAATATAAATAATATAGGTGGAAAAAATATAAAGAGGTAAAAATAAATCTCTCATTATAATTATACCATAAAAAGATGAATATTTTTGGTATTCTAATTTATGAGAGTAATAGAGAATAGATGTAGGAAGGAAAAAATCATGATAAGTAAAAAAATATACACATAAATATAACTAGTTTGTTTGGATTTTTGTTGGGATGGAGTTACACCAAAAATAAGAGTAGCTTGCATGAAATTATTTCTATATGGAATAAAGAGTATGCAAAATGGTAAGAAAAATTGTGGTAATGGTGAGTCAATGTACATAGCATAAATAACACACATCTAGGTAGAAATATTTGAATAAATACTAAAATAATTTTGAAAAATCTTATATTTAGGCCCTATATACAATGAAATATTTACACACAAAGAGGCCATAATACACATTTTTTAAAAATTAATTTTGTTATTTTTTTGGTTCAACTAGCCCACTGACTAGCTAATTGAGGGTTTTTAAGAAAATATGGGGAGAGTCGCCTAACTCACACACGCCTATGTACAATGAAATGGTAGGGATAGCCACAGTGTTTGGGTGATTTTGGTAGGGTGAGGTAGCTCACTATGGTAATTTGGATAGCAAAAAAACGGCTATCATTAGCCCTCCCCCCGGATGATGGTATATTCATGTACCATCATAGAGCATCTTTTCCAAAGAGAGTGCTTCAGAGTCCTTGACGAGATCTTCATTGTTTGGCCCCTTGGCATTTTGGCTCGAGTTACACTCATGTTTCATGGAACAATACTTAGATGAGATAGCTGCCCTTTGACAGATCTTTGGTAGATCCTTTGGTAGAAGGCGACTCAAATAGGGCTTCGAACAATAACCATTTACCTTCCTAGAGTGCTCTTTCCCATTCAAGTCGATAAGTTGATAGTAACTTGAATTGAAAGCCTTCTTAACTATGTATGGACCCTGCCATCTAGTTTCAAATTTGGCATCAAAATGATTATCGAATCAATTGTCATACCTTAGCACAAGATCTCCTTCATTGATGCCTTTGTCCTTTAGTTTCTTCTCAAGCTTCTCCTTTGCCTGTGTATCTTTCCTCTTGTAGCACTCGTATGCTGCTTCTCTTTTCCACTCAAGCTTAGCTAATGTAAGAAGCCAATCCATCCATGCTTCTTGATCATCTTGTGCTTCTTTTCCATGAGATCGTATTGTTGGAATGTTGAGCTCAATTGGTTGTAAAGCCTCTTGACCATAGACGAAGTGAAATGGTGTGAACTCTGTGGCTTCCCTATATGTGGTTCGATATACCCACAAGGCACCATCCATGAAGTCATCCCACAACTTTGTCTTATTTTTCACCATCTTTCTAATGATGCCTGAAATGACACCATTAGCTTTTTCTACCAAACCATTTGATTGGGAATAGTAGGTTATACTATGATGATGTAGAATGTGAAGTTCTTCACAAACTTCTGTGAGCAAGCCCTTTCTAAACCTTGGACCATTATCAGAAACAATCTCCAAAGGTGTGCAAAATCGGCAACAAATGTGAGTGTAGACAAATTTGCTCACTGTCCTCTCATTTACCTTTGCCACACTTTGTGCTTCCACCCACCTAGTCATATAGTCTACAGCCACTAGAATGTAGAGTTTACCATTTTTTGTCCTAGGTAGAGGACCCATAGCATCAATGCCCCACTTTTCAAAGGGTCCATTTGTAAGCACGATTTGCCTTGGATCATACACCAATCTTCTCTTCCCATTTACCTGACAATTGTGACAACTTTTACACCAATGTTGGACATCCACATGCAGACTTGGCCAAACATACCCTGCAAGAAAAATCTTCTTCATAGTTAACTCTTGGGAAAAATGACCACCACATGCCTCTTCATGTAAACCTTTGAGAATAGCTGGAATTTCCTCGATAGTTGGTACTCTTCTGCACACTTGATCCTTCCCTCTTTGATAGAGGGATCCTTATAGGAAGATATATGTGCTTGCCTTCTTCATGAGTCTCCTCTTCGGAGCCTTCGTGAAGTCTTGTGGAAACTCACCCTCCAAAATGTAGCCAATAATGGGAGTCAATGACTCCAATCCCTAGTATCTTGGTTGCTTGATAGCTGCTGCCACCATGATGACCTGCATTTCTTTCTCAACACATGTAACTGCTTGTTGTGCAAGTACATCAGCATCTTCATTTTGTTTCATAGGAATATGATATAGTTGCACTTCTTGAAACTGATTAAACAATCTACGAATGGCATGAACTTTTGTCCTTAGGCTTTCATTCTTGCATGCCCAAATGCCTAAAATCTGCTTCACAATGAGAAGTGCATCCCCTTTTACCATGAGACGTTGTATACCTTGGCCAATGCATATGTTTAAACCATGAAGTAGTGTGTCATATTCTGCTTCATTGTTGCTAGTTGATCTTGGTAGATTGACCTTCTCTTTCATGACCACCTCTCCACTTGGGTTGAGCAACACTAGCCCTCCCCCTAATTTTCTTGTGGCTCGTCGAAAAGCTCCATCAAAGAACAAGGTAAAAGCATTAGGAATACTTTTTGGTGGTGGCAATGGTAGGGTCTTTATTTCAGGCACCTTAATCTCCTTCTCATGTACCCTATAAGTAAGGATCCCTACGAATTGTGCACGCACACTATCTTCTACCTTGAAAGAGTATTGAAACTCTTGCAACTCCATAATCCACTTTGAAATCCTAGTACTAAGATTCATTTGAGATGACACCCAAGGAAACAAATTTTATGCAGTGAGAATTACAAAAGGTTTTGGTAGCAAGTAGGATCTAAACTTTCTCACAGCAACCATGAGAGAAAGCATCATGAGTTCTGCCTCTGTGTACCCTCTCTCCAAAGCATTCATGACCCTACTAGCAAAGTAGATGGGTCGCATCCGGATACTACGGGGATCTTGTTGTAGAAAAACCGCACCGATTGTTTCTTTCCCAACACTAGAGCTAACAAAGAATGTGTACTCCCAACAAGGAGGCATGAGTGTTGGTAGCTCTTACAGGATGACTTTAATGTTACAAAAGTACTCTTCAAGCTCATCAGACCATGCAAATTCTATTTGTTGTTTCAACTTTTGTAAAGGGTGAAGCAACTCCGAAGCAAAGTGAATGAAGCGTGACATATACTTCACCTTTTGAATGAATGAGATGACCTCTTTGAGATTCTTGGGTGATGGGAGCTCAATAAGAGCCTTTGCCTTTGAAGGATCCACCTCAATGCCTTTATAGGAAACAGATCACTTCATCCTCACCTATGTGACACTTGTCGGGGTTGAGTTGACCTCCCATGTCGTAGAGCTTCTTAACACCTTCTTCTACCCTTTGTAGATGCAATGATTTTGAGCTATAAATGCAGAAATCATCAATGAACACCCTAATTGACTTTCCACAGAATGCTTGAAATACCATGTTCATGAAACGTTGGAATGTTGCAGGAGCATTTGTCAGACCAAATGGCATGACTCTAAAAGCATAACAACCCCAAGGAGTGATAAAGGTTGTTTTCAATTGATCCTCCAATGAAATTCCTATTTAAAAGTAACCTGAGTAGCCATCACACAAAGTGTACTTCTCATGACCAGCTACCTCATTTAGTATCTCATCCTGAAATGGGAGGGGAAAGTGATCTCTTTTTGTTTCCTCATTGAGTGGACGGTAATCCACACACACCCTCCACTTGCTGTTTTTCTTAGGACTGACAACAACGGGAGAAACCCAATCTGAATTCTCCACTCGATAAATGAAAACTGCTGCTAGAAGCTTTCTTACCTCCTTGAGTAAAGCCTGCTCCTTGATGACTCCTAGCCTTCGTAGCTTTTGAGCCTTAGGTGTGACCTTTGGCTTCAACTCAATCTTGTGTTGAACAACATCTACTCCACGCACATCGGTGTAATATTTAGCAAAAAGCCTAGGAAATTTCTTTAACACACCTTTGAACTCCTCTCTTTAATTCTTTGTAAGTGTTGTAGACAACATACCTTCTAACATTCCTTCATCTTCCACTTTTTGGTTCTCTTGGGAACCTAACTCTTCCAAACCTGGGCAAGAGGTCTCTTGGCCCTGTTTGGCTTAAACCTTACCCCCATGACTTCAATGGAAGACTCCTCTTCAGTAATGCTACTGCTACTTTCTTCTTATGAAGTGCTATTGGTCCAGCCTTCCTCTCTCTCACTTTGTGATGATTATTCATCGAGATCCTCTTGGTATTGCTCCTTCATGTCAAAGACAACCTTCTTATGATTGTCATTCATGCAAATTAGCTTTCCACTCTCCCAATCCTACAAAGCTCGCATTTTCATTAGCCATGGTTTTCCTAGGATAAATGGGTAACCATTTCCTTTGGTAGACATGACATAGAAATCCACTGCCTTCTTAATGCCAAAGGCCTCCAAAAAAACATTTTTACAAATGCCGACGCACCTAGCCTTGCTATTGTTTGCCATCTTGACTTTAATTTCAGGTGTCTCATGGATGTGCATTCCTAGTCTTTGCATGAGTCCCTCTGTCATGATGCAAATTTGTGCACCCCCATCCACTAGACCTTTCCTAACCAATCTTCCTTTGATGTAACAATCTAGCACATGTGTAATATCCTCATTCATTTTAGCTTGTGAAATTTTTACAACAGGCACACTCTCTTTTACCTTTCTCCTAGTGCTAACTGCCTTTGTTAAATCCCTCCTAACTTGTGAGCATACTGCAAGAAACTGAGGCCATGAAATATCAGGACCCTTACCTCTCATGTCTTCCAACAAGTTGTATGGAACCATACCATGTCCAAGAGGGAAGTCTTGGAGGTCGAGTCCTCTTAGCTTTCTTGGCTCCTTTGCCTTCTTGCCTTGTCCATGGTCATTCTGTGATGTGACTCCTTCTTTCTCTATACCTTTTCCTCGGACACACTTAATGCCATTTGCTTCCATGTCAAACTCATTTGAATTTGTCAGCTCTACCACATGCACATTTGGATCTGGCAAGGGTGGAACTCCTTCTACCCCTTGTGGAGGTGGTCTTGTTCCATTTGGCCTTTGTAGAAGCCTTGGTTGTTGACCCATTCCTTCACCTGCATTCATTACTAGGTAATTCAAGTTAGGTCTCCCTGGCTCTCCACGGGGCGAAGGACAATTATACATCCCATGTCCAGACTCTTCGCAATTCCAGCAGTGCAAGACTCTCCTAGGTGGTGGCTCTCTCTCTTATTACTTCTTTGCTTGTCCCTTTGGACCTACGGCTTGTGCAAGGTGAATAGATAGGCTACTTAAAGATTCATTTAACTTCTCGATTACTTCAACTGTTACCTCAGAAAGCTCCCTAGATGTCCATGCTTGTGACTTACCTTTGGGTCTAAGACCTTCTATTGGAACCTCTCCCCTTAGGCATTTGAGTTGACTATACTTCTTGGAAGCTCTAATTTTAGCTGCATCATACGTGGTAGGTGCATCCGCCTCCACCTTTACCTTAAGATCAGGAAAGAGTCCATCTATGAATCTCTCCTTCTTTAGAAATTCTGCACCATCACAAAGGTTAGCAACATTTCGTATCCATAGAGCCTAAAGACGTAGAAACTCTTGCTTGTACAAGTAGTAGTCATCTAAATCTTTTTTCTTATGAGAAACAATGTCTTGCCATAGTTTTTGAGTGTTTTGGGGATCAAAGAAGTATGTCTTGAAATGATTCAAAACTATTTTGTAATTACCCTTAACTTCTGTGTAATTACCCTTAACTTCCTCAGGCAAAGAGTCAAACCAAGTGATAGCATCTTTCCTAAGGACCACCTCAAACATTTCTATGCGTTTTTTATCAATTACTATCCTCTTGATACGGCAAGACATCTTGAAATTTGCTAAAAATAGTTCTGCATCCTCTCTAGGCTCTCCAAAGAAAAGAGCATATCCGGACATTTGGCGTTGGCTTTCCATTATTATAAAATATTTCAACACGAGTTACAATAAGAGATACAATAGAAACTTAGAATCACTCACCTGCAAATGAAGAAGTAAGAAAGTACCACTCTAGGTTTTCTTCTTCAGCTATCCAAGCTTCAATGAGGTCTCGATTTGTTTGATGAAAACAAAAAGGTAGACTATTTATGAGCTGTATAAAGGGTTGAAATTCTTCAAAGCTAAGGCGATAAACAAAAATCTCTAGAAATTCATTTTTTGGATCTAGAAGAGCAACCACGTCCCAAGTGATGAATTGCACTTGCTCTACAATTCCCAACGCACAAGCGGTTTGTATAAAAACTAGATCTTCATGCTCGTTGAAGGCTGTGAGAAAGTAGCAATTGACTAGGAGTTAGACATAGTTGGAATGAGGCAACCTTCTCACAATTTCATAAAGAACATCCTCATCAAGTACAATCAAGCTTGCAAGATTTAAAGAGTCCACTTGTGCTACGAAATTTCTGGACAAAAATCCTTAGGATTATGGTTAAATCATTCATAAGCATCAAGAGATTTACAATGTCTCTATGAACAAAGTGTCATAGAAAGTAGAGAAGGATGAAAATTTATACAAATTTGCAATCTTCTCTATGCTCTCTTTATTAAGACAAGCCCTAAGTAGCTCCCTATCTCCTTTGTTGAAAGTGAAAGGAAGACTATTAATAAGACGCAAATGAGGGAAAAATTCACCAAATGTGAGTCTATGAAGCATGAACTCTGGCTGCAAGTTTCCTGAAGAGTCTTCCTCAATGGTGAAATGCACTCGCCAAACACCAAACTTCACTCTATTTACCAATCTTAGGGCACACACTATTTGGATGAATGTGCGGTCTTCCTTATTTCCCAACAGTAAGAGGAAAATGGAATCCACATGCAGGACCTTTCGTCTTAACTTCAGCACCCTCTTGTTATGAGGGAGACGCTGACGAAGGCAATTTGGAATGGCGGCCTCTACACCAAAAAAAACTCCATTGCGCCACAAGGGAAATGAGATGAGGGCACCACCTAGTCTTGGAAGCGTGGACTAGGACCGCTACACAAAGAGAGAGAGAGAGAGAGAGAGAGAGAGAGAGAGAGAGAGAGAGAGAGAGAGCTATCACTATGAATGAAGCATTAACCTTAGTGTGTGTACAAGGAATGGATAACTTCAAGCACTCCCAACACAAATAGCATGTAGATTACTAAACAACAACTGAAGAATTAGCCAAAATCACATCAAGCACTCTCACACACACATAAAAGATCTCTCTTAATTAACATAAGTAAGAGGAGGGGAGGTTACTAGCATAAAACAATTTGCACTCTAGAATGTGCAAGAATAGAGTGAATGAATGAGCTTTATGGGCTCATGATGAGTGATACAAAGACTCAATGGGGCTGAGGGAGACTTGAAATTACAAAGGGGGGGGGAATCTTTATATAGGAAAGAGAGTGATTAGGAGTGAGATAAAGATCCAAGTGCAATTTGTACAAATGAAGCTTGATTAGGGACATTCAACCAATGAAGAAGCTCCTTCCAGGTGATTTGTTGACCAATTTGCAACTAATTGGCTCCATCATCACTTGTGTTGTCTTCACTCCTTCCTCCATAGCTGGAGTCCAAGAGCGTCCTTATTTTAAAATGTAAAGAATCTACATAAAATCAATACATATCTAGTAATAATAGAAAGGGGTTGAATGAGAACTTATGAATTACAACAAGATTAAGCATGATTTGAGAGGTGATTAGAAGAGGAATTTGTGATGGTTTTTTGAGCTTGAGAGAGAGGAGAAGGGAGGGGAGGGTGAGAAGACTAATGGATTATTTTAGAGAAGGACTCAATGTGGAAAAGGAAGGGTGCGTGTGTAAAGGTAGAGGGGGTGGTCTCCACCACAAGTGAAAAAACCGGCGTCCGCCATTTTGGCCATATCTCCTAGAACGTAGATGCAAAAATTATAAAAAAAATATGGTCGGAATCTACAGCTCATCTGCTACAACTTTGATGAGACAACTTTTCTTGGATCGGAGTGGAAGTATTTTTTAAAAATCCAACAAAATCATGTGTTTGTTTCCTTCCTTTACCAAGTCTTCCACCTGGGTCCCATCTGTTTGAATCATCATATGGCTCCAAAGCCATGATGTTATGAGCCACTCATGACCCTTGAATCATGGGTGCATGGCTCCACAACCACATCATATCTTTTCTTTTCACATTTACATATTTTCCCTTCCCTTTACCACTAGGTTCTCCCTTTCACCTCAGGTTAACTAGTCAAGGAAAAATTCCCATCAAATCATTTTTTGAATTTTTCCAAGAGGTTGTTCTCACTCTTCCTTTTATTGTAAACCTCTAGAAGCAAGGAAAACCAACAAAATATAGTAAACAAAAATTTGTGATAGGCTCGGATCATAGCCCCCCCAAACCAGGCTAGGGGTATTCATGCCTCTAGCCTACTTTCTTTGATCTTGGGCTGACCTTATCCTGATGTGATAAGGCTTTAGACGCCTTCCATTTATCCTAGTCTTGTGCACTTTACCATCAATGTATTGAAGTCTGTAAGAGCCATTTTTGAACTTTTTGGTGACCAAGAACGGGCCTTCCCATCGAAAAAGAAACTTTCGATCCTTACGAGTGTCGAAGCGATTGTCATATCGAAGCACCAGAGATCCCTTTTTGATGTCTTTGGATGCTATATTTTTGTTGAACTTTTCTCTGCGCTTCTCTGCTTCTTGAGAATAGTGGTTGATGGCTTCTTCAAGATCCAATTGTTGCCTCTCTAGATCCATGATCCTTTGATGTACTTTCTCCTTTTGAGAGCCTACCTGGCTACCCAATATTCGAAGACTTGTTAACTTCACTTCAATGGGCAAAAGCGCCTCCTTTCCATAAACCAAATGAAAGGGTGTGTACCCTAATGTGGTTTTGAAGGAGGTTCTATAGGCCCATAGAGATCCATTCAGGTGTTTGTCCCAATCTTGGTGCCTGGCATGTACCTGTTTGGTGAGAATTTTGCAAATGATTCCATTTACCTTTTCCACCAAGCCATTGCATTGAGGGTAGTAAGGAGTAGAGTGTTGATGCTGAATATTTAGCTTCTGCATGAGTTCTCCTACCAAGTCTGCTCTAAACCCTGGTCCTCTATCAGATAGTATTTCAAGAGGGGTGCCAAACCGGCAACAGATGTGGTCAAAGATGAACTGAATCACATCCTTAGCAGTAACTCTATTGGTCGGCATAGCCTCAGCCCATCTAGTCATGTAGTCTACTCTCATGATGATGTACTCTTTACCTGACTGAGTGTGTGGTAGAGGCCCTATGGCATCAATTCCCCACTTCTCAAAGGGCCCATATAACTTTATTGGGTTCTGAGGTTCAGCTATGAGCTGACGTGGTCCTGCTTTCTGACATTCATCACATGTTTGACACCAGTATTTGACATCACGATGAAAACTTGGCCAAGTAAACCCAACTTGTAGAACCTTTCTACTAGTGATGTCGTGTGCAAAGTGTCCTCCGCACATATCATCGTGACAAGCTCTTAAAATATCTTCAATTTCACTCTTCAAAGGCACTCTCCTAAGCACACCATCCTTACAAAGACAATACGAGTTATCGTTTACTATGCGATACTTGGTAGCCTTCCTAGCTAGCCATCGCCTTTCCCCTTCATTCAAGTGTTTAGGAGCCTCTCCTTGCTCTAGAATGTGCATAATATCTTCTAAGTCCTCCTTGCCTTGCTGAAGTGGAATTTTGATGGCCACTGCTCCCAGTATTGAATCATTTAACTTCGATGATGCTAGGTGGTCTGCATCCTTGTTCTGGTCTCTTGGCACATGATGTACTTGTGCCTCCATAGATCTCCTCATAAGAGATTTGGCTTCTCTCATTTTAGTAGAGAGACTGGCATTTTTGTAAGCCCATGTACCTTGCATTTGCCTTACCAAAATCATGGAGTCACCAAAAGCATTTAATCTCTCAATTGAATTATCAAGGCACCAACAAAGGCCATGAATTAGAGCTTGATATTCTGCTTCATTGTTGGAGTGGACATCTTCTAGAGTGATCCCTTCACCATGGATCCTCTCTCCCAATGGAGATAAGACCACAATGCCTACAACTGCCTTATCCTTGGTTCTCTTGTATGCTCCATCAAAGTAGAGGCTATAAGCATTGACCAGAGCCTCTAGAGCTGGAGGTGGTGGAAGTTCCTTTCTCTTCAAATGGAATTTTTTTTCATAGCACTTGTTTGTGAAAATGTCGGCTAAGCATGTTTGAGTTGTTCTTTCAACCCGTATTGTATAATCAAACTCTTGAAGTTGCACCACCCACTTTGCTATTTTGTCAGAGATTTCCATATGTTGTAGTGCATAGGGAAACATATGCTCCACAGTGATAATTACAAACCTCTTCGGTAGCAAGTATGGCCGAAATTTGGTTACCGCAAACATGAGAGCTAACACTAGCTGTTCCATCAGGGTGTAGGCCTTCTCTGTGTTTTCCATGAGGCGGCTAGCAAAATACACAGGCCTCATAAAGGATGTTTTTGGATCTTTTTGTAGGAGGGCAACACCAATGGACTCTTCTCCCACACTAGGGTTTACAAAGAATGTTTCTTCCCAACAAGGTTGGAGGATTACAGGGAGTGACGCACATTTTTTTTATCTCTCTAAAATGCCGATCACTTTCTTCACTCCAAACAAGCGTCTCTTGACGAGTCAGATGTTGTAGAGGAAATATCACTTGGGAGAGTAAGTGTAAGAATCTACTCAAATATCTTAGCTTTTGCAAGAAAGAGATTAATTTTTTGATGGAAGTTGGGGAAGGTAGATTTAGCAATGTTTCTATCTTTTCAGGATCTACCTCGATTCCATCAATGGACACTACATGCCCCAATAGTGTAACCTTGCTTTCCCCAATGTGACATTTGTCCTTGTTTAGTTGTCCACCCAGCTTAGCTAAATGAGTAAATCCTTCATCAATCTTGCCGAGATGCATACTTTTGGAGATGTAAATACAAAAGTCATCTATGAAAACCCTTATGGACTTACCAAATTAAGGTTGCAAGACCATGTTCATGAATCGTTGAAAGGTGGTTGGAGCGTTGGTGAGACCAAAAGGCATGACTCGAAATGCAAAACAACCCCATGGTGTGATGAAAGTAGTCTTTTTCTGGTCCTCCTCTGCAATGCGTATTTGAAAGTAGCCGGAGTAGCCATCACACACTGTGTATCGCTCATGGACTGCTACTTCATTTAGAATCTCATCTTGAAATGGGAGAGGGAAGTGGTCCCTCTTTGTTGCAGCATTTAGTTGCTTGTAATCCACGCACACTCGCCATTTACCATTCTTCTTTGGCCCCACCACTACTAGGGAGACCCATTCTGAATCTTCTAGTGGGTATATGAATCCTGCTTCTAAGAGTCTCTTCACCTCGGACAACAGTGCATTTTGTTGCACAACTCCTAATCTTCTTAGTTTTTGTACTACTCGCTTGCTCCCTTCTTTTAGATGGATGTGATGCTTCACTACAGTGACACCAGTAATGTGAGTCTAATCAGAAATAAACAATGATGCATGCTTCTTGAGAACATTTACATAACCCTCCTTTTCTTCTTCCTTTATATCCTTGGATAACATCTTCTCTAGGCTGGCATCCCACACATTATCCATTTGGATCCTTGGGTTGTCTTCTGATGAGGTAGTTTCCTTTATGGTGACGCCCATGACTTCGAGAGTGCTATCTCTCTCTTCACTTGAACTCTCTTCCTCGTCCATGGATGAGGAGCATCCACTTGAGCTCCACTCATCAGCTGACGTCTCTAGTTCAAGGTTCTCTTGTCGCCCATTCTTCAAGTTATAAACCACTTTCCGACTATGGCCACCCATGCGAGGCCTCAACTCCAAGTCTCCTGTTGCCCAATCTTGCCTAGCTCCTATACCCATGAGCCAAGGTTGTCCTAAAATAAGGGGGTATCCTTATCCCTTTACTGGCATCACATAAGCATCAACCTCTGTAGTGATTCCAAAAACAGAAACTCTCAAAGCTTTCACTACACCCACACAAGTGACAGAGACATTATTGGCCATTTTTGCCCTAAAGTTTGATGATTACATTACCTCTAAACCCAATTGATGCATTAGATTTCTGTCATGACACAAACCTCTGCTCCACTGTCAATGTAAGTTTTTGGAATCCGTTGTCCCTTGATTTGAGCCTCCACGAAAGGCACTATATCCTTGAAACCATATGCTTTGATTACACTTACTAGCTTACTTCGCTTTGTCCTCATGCTCACCATTTTTGACCATTGTCGTCGCAGCTTTGGGGAGATATGAAGTAGTTGTGGCCAAGTAATCTTTGGTCCTTGAGAACTCACATCAGTTGTCAAGTCATAAGGTTGTGTCCGAGATCCCATAGGGAAATCAGAGATGTCAATTTGAGAACTTGTACGGGTCTTTCTCTTCTTGGCTTCATATTTAGTTTCCCGAGATGTACTTGCTTCATTGCTTGCATCCTTGCTTGTTTCTTTACATATTGGACACGCACACGCTTGATAGGCATTGTAGCCACTTCATCTATCTTCATCTTCCCTTTAGCTATTTCTTCCTGGTTGCTTCTGCCCTTGAAAACCTCCTCCATCCTTATGATGCTCACATTTGGTTGAGTAGCAGGGGCTTGAGATTGATCACGAGGTGGCTGCAAAATTTGAGGTTGCGGTTGCTCTTGTGCTTGAGCTCTAGCACGGGGAGGACTTACTTGTTGTCAAGGACCTCTGATAGGGTAGTCATATCTTCTGGGATGAGGGAAATTATACATGCCGTGGCCATTTTTCCCACAATTGTAACACAACATTTCCCTTGCTTGACGTCTCATTGGTGGCCGATTCCCACCATTCCCCTCAATAGGCCTTCTTGCACCCTGCACAAGATTTACTCTCAAACCCTCTAGCTGGTTTGTGAGATTGTTTATTTGTTGGAGCATATCTTCTTGTTGACCTCTATTGAGGTCTGGTGCATTAGGCACATTTGGAGGTACGTGAGAAGCTTCCATAGTTGTGATATTGCCTCCCAAAGCTAGCTGGCTAGCTTGGGCTTGATAGAGAATCTTTCGATTCTTTTTCCTAGAAATTCTTAAGGCATCTTCAAAAGTATTTGGAAATTTGCTCTTTACCTTCTCCCTTAGCAAGGGATACAAACCTGAGATAAATCGATCCTTTTGGAGGCAATTGGGAGCTTGCTCACTAGGGTTTAGTGAGTCTGACCATTGCTCCCAAAGTTTCAGAAAACCTTCCTCATAGGTTGCATACCCATGAGGGTCAACTTGATGAGGGGCCAGAAGCCGTTGCCATAGTTCTTCTACTGAATTGGCTCATTAAAATATTTGTAGGAAAGCGCCTTCAATCCCTCCCAATCAGCTCTTTCGGTTGGATCTAGTGCCTGGAACCATACCCTAGCTTCTTCTTTGAGCACCAAAGGAAAATCTCTCAATTTCAATGCTTCGTCATCCCTCCCAGAGACAAGGAAAGCCATCTCCAAGTTATCCAAAGAATCCCTAGCATTTTCCCCACTATGCCCAAAAAAATTAGAGAAAGCCATCATAAAATGGGTTGCCTTCCTCTCAATACAGCACAAAGATGAAAACTTCTAGGCCCAAATCATATCTTATTAAGGGTAGAATAAATGGATTGATAGATGCATTAATCTCAGCTAGACGATGAGGGCCTAGTAAGTTCCTTATGATGTTTTGGAACCTAATCTTTGTGCTAGCTATTATATGCACAGTTTGTCTAGCAAGAGGTTGGAAAGGTCCATATAAATCCCTATGATTCATGGAGTATGCTTAAAGCAAGATGAAGATGTGAACATCAAAAGATACATTATACTCCAAAATAGGAAATATTATAGGGTCAGGGGACAACAATATCTCTCTCAACCTCTCAGCTCCAAAATAGAAGACCAATCTTTGTTGGAAAAAAATCTTTCTATCAATGCGCACATTCACCCTAATATTCTGAACTGATTGAAAGTTGTAGAAAATGGGATTATTCATTGGTGCATTAAATACAAACTTCCATGAAGCACTTTATTGAAGTTCAGCTCTCTTGGATCCCACCATTTGAGAGATGCGAAGAATTTGCTCACGAGTGATTAGCCTAGCTTTGGTGTGACCATCTTCAGCTTTGTAGAGTTCATAGGGTTCAATGGCTACCCTCTCAACCACCTTGAGCCTTCTTGCTAGTAGTAGTTGGAGTGCATCACCATATGTAGCCTCTTGCCAATACCGCACCCCATTGATGTGTAGCTCCCCCTCCAAAAACTTGTTAATACCCGAGTTTGAGAGTGCTTTCACCACCTGAAGTCGAGGCTTCAAAGGAAGTGTCTTCACACTAGCCACGAAGCACTCAACACAATGCTTTGACCTAGGGACTTGATGACTACAAGATTTTCCTTGAAGCAAAGAAGGGTGTATGTAGTTAACTCTCTTTACCCGCATACGTGCCGTTTGTCGATAAAGACGCTTCTTTTCTCGAGCTTCTTGGGGAGACCATAGTGGAAGTCTCGGAGAATTTGATGGACCTTCCTTCATAGGATTGACAGAGCGCTGCTTGAGAACTCCTCAGTGGGGCCACCAATATATGACAAAGGAAATTTGGAATGACGGCCTCTACACCAAAACAAACTCCATTGCGCCACAAGGGAAATGAGATGAGGGCACCACCTAGTCTTGGAAGCGTGGACTAGGACCGCTACACAAAGAGGGAAAGAGAAATAGAGAGAGAGAGAGAGAGAGAGAGAGAGAGAGAGAGAGAGAGAGAGAGAGAGAGAGAGAGAGAGAGAGCTATCACTATGAATGAAGCATTAACCTTAGTGTGTGTACAAGGAATGGATAACTTCAAGCAATCCCAACACAAATAGCATGTAGATTACTAAACAACAACTGAAGAATTAGCCAAAATCACATCAAGCACTCTCACACACACATAAAAGATCTCTCTTAATTAAAATAAGTAAGAGGAGGGGAGGTTACTAGCATAAAACAATTTGCACTCTAGAATGTGCAAGAATAGAGTGAATGAATGAGCTTTATGGGCTCATGATGAGTGATACAAAGACTCAATGGGGCTGAGGGAGACTTGAAATTACAAAGGGGGGGGGGACTCTCTATATAGGAAAGAGAGTGATTAGGAGTGAGGTAAAGATCCAAGTGCAATTTGTACAAATGAAGCTTGATTAGGGACATTCAACCAATGAAGAAGCTCCTTCCAGGTGATTTGTTGACCAATTTGCAACTAATTGGCTCCATCATCACTTGTGTTGTCTTCACTCCTTCCTCCATAGCTGGAGTCCAAGAGCGTCCTTATTTTAAAATGTAAAGAATCTACATAAAATCAATACATATCTAGTAATAATAGAAAGGGGTTGAATGAGAACTTATGAATTACAACAAGATTAAGCATGATTTGAGAGGTGATTAGAAGAGGAATTTGTGATGGTTTTTTGAGCTTGAGAGAGAGGAGAAGGGAGGGGAGGGTGAGAAGACTAATGGATTATTTTAGAGAAGGACTCAATGTGGAAAAGGAAGGGTGTGTGTGTAAAGGTAGAGGGGGTGGTCTCCACCACAAGTGAAAAAACCGGCGTCCGCCATTTTGGCCATATCTCCTAGAACGTAGATGCAAAAATTATAAAAAAAATATGGTCGAAATCTATAGCTCATCGGCTACAACTTTGATGAGACAACTTTTCTTGGATCGGAGTGGAAGTATTTTTTAAAAATCCAACAAAATCATGTGTTTGTTTCCTTCCTTTACCAAGTCTTCCACCTGGGTCCCATCTGTTTGAATCATCATATGGCTCCAAAGCCATGATGATATGAGCCACTCATGACCCTTAAATCATGGGTGCATGGCTCCACAACCACATCATATCTTTTCTTTTCACATTTACATATTTTCCCTTCCCTTTACCACTAGGTTCTCCCTTTCACCTCGGGTTAACTAGTCAAGGAAAAATTTCCATCAAATCATTTTTTGAATTTTTCCAAGAGGTTGTTCTCACTCTTTCTTTTATTGTAAACCTCTAGAAGCAAGGAAAACCAACAAAATATAGTAAACAAAAATTTGTGATAGGCTCGGATCAACGCTTTACTGCCTGCTCCTGCAACTCAATCGGTAATACAGTTAGATCTCTAAGGATTGAACTTTCACTACATACACACTCCCTGTTAGAACAAATGATTGTTTTTTTGTTTTTGTAACAAAAATGGACAAAGAAAAAACCAACATACACACTATTTTGTTGGGCTGCACTTCATTTTAAAATAAAATGAACACATGTACATCAAAAGAAGTGTGGTAGTTGATGAGAGGTTGTGGAGATGTAAGAATTTCCCTTGTTCTTTCAGCCGCAAACATAAACACCATACGCTACTGAAAATGTATCTTTCTACTGAGTGTAATATTTATCCTTATATGTGGTGTGAAGTAAAAAGGAAAAATTTCTGGGCCATTATCCATGCTCTATATATAACCTAATGCCTAAAATAGAACAAAGATATATACATCCAAACTAAGATAGTACCTAATGAGAGGCAAAATAAAAGGATTTACCGAAGCGTTTATTTCGGCTAACCTAAGAGAACCTAAAATTCTACGAATTACACGTTGAAATTGCAACTTAGTACTAACAATTGCGTGTACCTTTTGCCTTGCAAATCAGAATGAAAGGATCATACAAATTCTCATGATTCATGCAAATTACTTGACTATTCTAAAGATTGATCCTACATAAAGACATACACAAGTTGGCTCCTAAGTGGGGGCACCAATTTGAGGCGGTCCGGGGCGGGCAGCAAGAAGAGTGTCCTCTAAACACCGTGCTGCTCAATTAGGTTGGGGTTGGAAAAAACAACAAACACAAACACAAAATCGCAACCTCACCCTACACAAATTTGGGGCACCACCTAGTTTTGGATGCGAACTAGGACGGGTAAAGAGAGAGAGAGAGAGAGAGAGAGAGAGAGAGAGAGAGAGAGAGAGAGAGAGAGAGAGAGAGAGAGATGGGCTAGGGTTACTCCTCTAACCATGGTTGGGTTAGATTCTCAACACTTATCTAATTTTTTTTGCTTGGAGTTATCAAGAAGGTGGTGGGGATAGATGAAGAAAAGAGAGAGGAGAGAAGTGGAGGTGATAGGACTTTTCATAGTAGGTTAGTGTTAGTAAATTAGTAGAGTTAGTATTTTTATTGATTTACAAATGGAATTGGATATTTACAATGGGAGTATCCATGTAGGATACAAATAAGGAAGAGAAAATTATTAATAGGTAAGAAAATATGGATTTCTTACAATGTTGATGCTCCAAGTGTCTTGAGTAGGGTATATTTTGACGCTTGTTGACGGTCCACTAGATTTGACGGTACATTTTTTCTCCACTCGTGACCTTCCTTGGGAGCCAAGGTAATTGAATATGAGTAATCAATCACCATGATGCTATCTTTCAAGAGAAGAGGCTGAATTTTGTGGTTTTTTGATACATATGGGTAATATGGAGGAGGAAAAATGAGACTAGGTGGTCAATTTTGAAATGGAAGTGTGTGTAGGAGACATGTGTTCACCATGGTTTCTCTTATTCTTCAAGGTTGAGAAGAAGGTGAGTAGGGTGCAGAGAGGAGTGGTGAGAGAGGTGGGGATGATGAGTGGAGAAGTGTGTGTGAAAGAGGAAAATGATAAAGTGGAAGAGGGAGTGTGGCTACATAGCATGGGCAAACTAGGGTCCACCAATAAAATCATAGCTCATAGCTCGTAGCTCAAAAAAATATGAAAAAATTTGAGGAAAACGTTCAGCCAACACGAGCTATAACTTTTGTTTGTATCACTTTTTCAAATTCAGAGAGCAAGTGACCTTTAAAAATTCAGCAAAACCGACTGTCTTTTCCACAAAGTCCTTGCGGGGTCCTTCTGTGGATGATTCTTTTGAATGCCTCCAAGAGTGAGCCCTCCATAGTACATGCATGCACGCCACATACCCTTGAAATTATTTGGTAGGTCTATAATTGAAGATATTGTTGAGATAATGATACAAATGAATAGTACAAATAAGGAAATCAAATATTGAGAGGTCTAAAAAAATATGTATATGTCAGATATAAATAGTATAGGTGGAAAAAATATAAAGGGATCAAAATAAATATCTCATTATAAGTCTACCATAAAAAGATGATATTTTGGTGTTCTAATTTATGAGAGTAATAGAGAATAGATGTAGGAAGGAAAAAATCACAATAGTGAAATAATATACACATAAATAAAACTAGATTTTTGAATTTTTGTTGGGATGGAGTTACACCAAAAATAAGAGAAGCTTGCATGAAATTATTTCTATATGGAATAAAGAGTATGCAAAATGGTAAGAAAAATTGTGGTAATGGTGAGTCAATGTACATAGCATAAATAACACACCTAGGTAGAAATATTTAAATAAATACCAAAATAATTAAGAAAAATCCTTATATTTAGGCCCTATATACAATGAAATATTTACACACAAAGAGGCCATAATATATCTTTTTTTAAAATTATTATTTTTATTTTTTTTGTCTCAACTAGCCCAATGACTAGCTAATTGAGGGAATTTAAGAAAATATGGGGAAAGTCTCCTAACTCACACATGCCTATGTACAATGAAATGGTAGGGATAGCCACAGTGTTTGGGTGATTTTATTAGGGTGAGGTAGCTCACTATGGTAATTTGGATAGCCAAAAAATGGCTATGAATAGCAAGATATTTGGCCCAACAGTCACTTTGGGGAACATCTAGTACGAATCGTACCTAAAACTGCTAGTACCGCCAGGCTTTTACTGATGCAAGAGTAGCTCTTACTAAAGTAATACCAATCATGTTAGCGATGACATGGACGCAAAAGGGGGGAGTTAGCGAAGATGTTTCCCAATACATTGTACTACTGTTTTTTGAAGGGTTGCCTTGAGAGCCTGATGAAACCAGTCCGCTCCATACAATGCCTCTCCATTTGGAATGGCTTCCATGGCATCCCACGCAGACTTTATTTTACTCTCAAGATCGTTGGACATCGTGAAAGAAGGAGATGCGTGCTAGGAAGCTAGTGGACACTTTCACAAAAATAACTCAAGCTATGGCAATTTATAGCCACTGTGGTAACATTATATTATTTTATACACGATTTGAAACATAAACAACCAGTACTCAAATATGAAAAAAAGTTCCAAATGAATGTTGAAGACCTCACTAACACCATCTGCTGCACATATCTCTTCTACGACCTTCGCTCTCAGGGCTAGTGCTAGACTGATCTTGCGAGTAGCATCCTCGGAAATGGAAGTCCAATACTGTACACGTAGATCATCTCGCATTGTAGCTCTTGCACTGCCTTCAGGAGTGGATGCATCTTTTGACTTGAAAGGAGAGTTTGTCATAATTTGTTCTTGAGAAACCGGCGTTACATTAGATACTCCTTCTTTGATTAGCTCCACTTTATACCCCCCTTCATGCAATATTTTCACCTCATCCTCCGATAGGTTGGTGCCCACATGCACGGGCCAAGTGTGTGGTGGATGAAGAGGCTGCGGCTCAATGTTCTGGTCTACTTTATGACACTACAAGACACGATCCAGACAAAACCAAAACCGTTGACGTACCACACCATTTGGATGTTTTTGATATCCTTCAAACGATGGGGCTGGTATACCAAGGTTAGAACCTTCTATACTGCATCCACACTTGCATCCGCCTCTTGGTGTGCCGCTACATGTGACCCTACTACCTTGTGGAGTTCGACGTATGGCCCACATTGCCTCATTGACCTTGCGCTCAACTACATACTGCCCGCCAGAACCTATACTTCGTTTTGGGGTTTGTGATATCCCTTCTTTTGCAAAGTTGATCTTACGTGGTCTTCCACACTTCTTGCGTTCTTTGGTGACCAAGTTGTACTCAGGCCTATGTGATGCATCATCTTCCACATCGATAACCTCATTTGGCTTCCGTTTTTTCCTTGATGTCTCCTTATCTCCTGTTAATGGAGTTGGTTGTTTATACATTGGAGTGCCCTGAGTAGCCACATTCACTGCTCTAATCACTTGGCTAGGACGTTTTTCATGGCGTTCCGTAAGCTTTTGTATTGATGGACCCTTCCCAATGTGTTTTCCATGGCTGTATGAAATGGCCTTTGTGCTCTGTAAGATGGAATTTGCAAGGTTGGTTGTACATGCATCATATAATGATATGCGTTTACGGAAACCCTCCCCTGCTAGCCAACTACCATGCTTGCTCTCTGCAAGGTTAGTGTGTGGAGTGTTTGCTCCATCAGAGCTACTTTCTATGCATGTCATAATGCCACCCCAATTTGCAATACGAATTTCCCACCAACTAAGCCATGAATCCATGTATGGAATGTTACGATCTATGCAATGACCGTTACGCCACCATTGGCGTATCAAACGAGCCTCTGCTGCTGCAGCCTCTTTTGTTGGTGCTTGCCTCCACTTCTCACATATTTCTTTGTGTGTGTGTCGAGAAGCTTGCACCACATACTTCATTGTGTGTTGATTCAAGCTTTGCTTCCAATGGAAAAGACAAGAATGCTCTCGGCCGCTCATTGTATTGGTCTTGTCACCACCATTGAAAACAATTCGAACTGCATTCCAATTTGCTTGAGCTTCATCAGCCATGTAGCCAAAGAAATTTGATTTGTCATACCCACATGATATCATTACATCATTAAGGCACCCACATGATGCTTTGTCACACCCACATGATATCATTACATCATTAAGGCACTCTCAAAACAAACATCGCGTTTCCATGTCTTCCTATTTCGTTTCACAATTTGCAATAGTCAAAAGGTCCTGCATGTTGCAAACAAATTGTTTTAGAGACAGTAAATGGAATGCCACAAAGCTCTTAAGATGTGCCATGTACCTTGGATCATAGACATGAAAGGCCATAGTCACCCAATCGTTAACACGTCTGGTGTGATCAAACTGGATCCACGCACGTCGAAGATCACCATCCCGATCTGGTCTCATTCGGTTGACTAGGTCCACACCGGATGCTCGACCAATTGTGGACATTTTGAAGAAATAACATTTCTCCCCCTCCATACCTTGACCAGGAAACCGGCTTCCATGGAAAAACTCATATGTGCAGTCTCGCTTCAGTTTTAGGAGTGCATCAATGCCAAAAGATTCTTTGTCAACCCCTCTACGTAAAATAGATACTGACCTCCGAAACCTGTCAATGTTAAAAGTGTTTAGATTAAAAAATAATTTAGCATAGAGTTTTGCATCGAAATAAGAATCTAGGAAATGCTCATACCAGTTATCTTGCACCAATGGGCCCAACTCCTTAGCGATTGCAAATAGTTGTTGCTCGCCTAAAATACCTTCATTGGTGTTGTTGCGAAGAAGTGTTGTACTTATAGATTCTTTTGCCAAACACATTTGAACCTTCCTGGCTCGAGCGTGTGGGTCAACAGTCAAAATCCTTTGCATCATCATCTTGGTGTTGTCTGTTAGTGTTTTGGATGTGCCGCTGCACACATCGTGTCGATGTGTGCCACGATGAATGATGACCCTAGTTGCAGTCTCATCGGATGGCATGACATAGTATACTACACAATCACATGTTGCAATACAGAAAGCAATTGCCTTACAAAAATGGCACGTAAGGCTCTTATCTCCAATCTTACAATATTCCCCATGTCCAATTGCCTTTTGTATGTACCCCTTGAAATGACTTGTATTCGGAATATGGTAATTAACCAAGCGGACACATTGTTCATTCATGCACTTGAGAGATCCTATGCAATGACTAAGACGCACTACACCTGCAAATACAATATTGAATGTAGTAGGCTTCGACCACAAATGAGGATCATACTTATGCTCCATCACATCCATATGGTGCAACTTTCCCATGGTAGGTGGAAATTCTAGAATGAGATCTCCATTGTAAGACCTTGGAATCTCTGTAACTTGTTCCACTACTTTGATTTGCATTAACAGCTTTGTCAATGTGCCCTTCTTCTAGGCCTGTAAGAGCTTTTGTCTTGTACTCCTTTTGAAGCTGTTTGAGGGCAAAACTCGAGGGGGGGTACATAGATCTATTAACTCCTTTGGACCGAATTGCATCTTTGACGGACTATCCACAATGGAAATAGGAATCATGCTAGGTGAGCCGGCATACTGTGTTTGATGAGATACGTTGACTTTGTATTTACGTGAAAGCTGCTCATCCAAAAATTTGATGAATTCACCCAAATTGTTGAGAGTCCTCTCAAGAGGCAAATTCATTTCAATATCACCTACTTCGATAACAACATCTAAAGTTGTAAATTGCATTGGAGAAATTAATTCTAAAAGAAATGATTCAGATATTATGAATTTACCATTGTAAAAAGGATAAGAAAACTCTTTACCCAAGAAAAATAAAGAGCAATCCATAATAATATGCTAAGAAAATAATTAAGCACAAGATCACATTGTATAAGCTAAAACAAATTGATTATATACTTTCCATCGTCACTTCGAAGGCAGAGGGAGCTGGTTTCCAGCTGTTGAGGATATTGTACTTACGGCTACTGGAGGCTAGTTGTACGACTGTTCGGGACTATTTAGAGGGGGTATGTTATTTTTTTGTATTGATAATGAATAGTAACTTCGGTGTTCGCGGGTCAAAAAATAATGTTTTACTTGCTCCCCGTAGGTTGGTACTTTGTTGCTAGCCATTTTTTCACCCCCTAGAACTGGTGGGTGTCGGCTTCCAAGGTACGATTGAGCGGATGGAGAGATTGCAGCAAATGTACGTGACTTCTCTGCAGATGACGACATGTTATGGGAGAAGCTACCTAGATCAGATTCCACACAGTGGACGCTTGATCGTATGGGCCGGCCTTATCGTAGAGGTGTTGAGAGGAGTCCAGCGTTTGCCAGGTGGTAGCATTTGTTTGGTAGTTGTTTTTATTGTTCCTATAAAATTATAGGTATAATAAATCTAAAGGTAAATTTTTTTTTGTAGATGGCTACTAGGTACCTTCACAGACATGGGAGATGCTGTGTTGGATTGTTTTGCATGAGTTGGGACATTGGGAGCACAATGTTTACTACTATGTAGACATTGCATCAGTTGTGAGAAGGATTGGGTAGTTTTCAGTGCTTGTTTGGAGCCAGCTCAGCGCCTACCTTCCGATTTAGGATCGACATTGATGTTTTATAGGAGTGTCAGAGCTCAAGTAACTGAGAAACCGTAGCAGGTGTCCGAGCAGCTTCATCCGCTTGACCCACCGTTCTCGACACCACTTAGCAGGGCGGGGCAGTAGCAGCACCATATCCCACTTTCACAGCCCCATTTTTGGCATGGCATGCAACTGGACTGTCTCCCAGTGCATTCATTGCCTCCACATCTGAGGCCCCGCCCGGGGTTGATCCATTGCCTCTTTCACTACCTGCAGCCTCCCCCACATATAGTTCATACCCTTTGCCATTTGGAGTAGTTCCCCCACCATTTAGTGCACTGCCCCCGTTGGCACAACCTTTGTTTCCTCCCAGAGGATATGGCCCCCCACCGCCCTTCTTTCCTCCATGTCACCCATGATGTATCACCCCCCATATGTATTTACTTTGGATGCAATGGAACTCATAGATTTGGGGTTTTCTATTTGAAATAGACCGTAATTGTGTATAAGGAACTTCTATTTCTGTTATTAATAGTGTATTGAATGATTCGCCGGTGTCTTTTTTTTTAATGTAAGTTGGTCATGAAATGACAAGCAAATTTTAGTTGGAGAGAGAGAGAGAGAGAGAGAGAGAGAGAGAGAGAGAGAGATGGGTAGATTGTCACTTCTTTTGAGAATCCCCTCGCCCGATTCTTAAAAAGCGCTCGCCCAGAAATCGCGTCCTTCTATCACTTACTTGACATGACTGGCCTGAATTACATTTTAACCCTGACAATCTCATCTCTTTAATAAGGTAGTAGGCCCATTCACAATGGTCCTACTATCGACCCATTGTGTATAATGCCAAGGACAGGGCGGGTACACACACACACACACACACACACACACACACACACACACACACACATTTCACCAGTGTTAACCACCGGCATCCACTTCTAGTAGTCATGCATTGGGCTTGTCCGTCCAATAGGAAAAGGGTAAGAGTGATCGCCGATGAGAGGTGCACTCTAACTTGAACATTCAAGGGTTAGTTGGCTAAGCATGGGTGCCCAAGTGTGCATGAGCGAGCTCATATAAAAGTTACCTAAACCTAAAATCACTCATTCTCTCATTTATGCAATTGAAGAGTGCTCTTGCTCCATCTCCATCTTCTTCTTCATCTCCTTGTGTGTGCATGTATGAGAGAGAGAGAGAGAGAGAGAGAGAGAGAGCATTGCGATGACACAACGGTGGTGAGGTGGTTGAGCACGGCATGGCAATATCTCCCTCTTCTTCGTAGCGAGGAATCCTCCACGAAGGCGAGCTAGGGTGGTGAGTGACACACCCTTGCTCTCTTGACCTTGCTAGATTAATTTGGTTGTGTGCTTGCAGCCATTTGTGGCTCGCACACAGTATATGGCAAGTCCCTTGCTTTGACACATACAACATCTGCGCACATTTTTGGCACCGTTGTCGGGGAGATTCCCTGCACTAAGCTCGAATAGCACTCTATGTTGCTTTATGGTGAAATTTGAGATGTAGGAAAGGTAGAGAAAGAAGGTGTGTGGCTGTTGAGAAAGATTTGTGAACTTTGTTTTTGCTGAAGTATACTATGTTCTGTTAACAAGGTGTTGCAATGTACTATTTCTTGTTGATAAGATGTTAGAATTAAGGTGTTAGATCTATAATGTTAGACTTCTAAGGTGCAGTAAGTAGATTTGTTACTTAATTAGTTGCTGTAGTACTGTGTTAGTGTATAACAATAGCTCTATTAGTTTCAAGTAGGTAGTTTGGGTGTGTACACGCGCATGTCCAGTGCGACCACGACGACCTTATCCCAAAAAAATAAAAAATTTTATTTTTTAAAAAAAATAAAAAAATTAAATTTAAAAGGAAGGACTGGGATTGAGAACATTCCCCAAGCCCAAGACCGAATGATGTATTGTAAAGCACACTACCACCCCCTGAGCGATGCGTTGGTTTCGAGCTATCACACGCTCTACTCCAAAAATCGATCATAAAAAGACACTAAAAAACCATAAAAAAACGAGTGAAAACGAGGTGCAAAACGCCTAAAAAATCAAGCGGTTAACCTTCATGGTATTCGCCAATGCTTGTAGGGTGTCAAAGGCATATGAATCTGCGCTGTGGTCGTGTGCTAGAGGTCGAGCAACTAGCGGGCACCTCCACATTTGCAGGTTCTCAATACCCACCTAACTTAGGTTCTGGGCCCTCGCCGAGGACCTAAGGTAGTACAACCCAAGACCCAAACATAGTGGCTAGTGACTCTTCATCCGACTACAGTATTATGGAACAACATCCTACACCAAACCCCAAGCAAGTAAACAAAAACGTACCTGTCTGAGCCCCACAGCCTGGATCTAGTGTGTTTAGTCGCTTTATAGAAACCTTTAGTAGAGCTACTCGCTCTGAACCTATGGCTAGTGAAGTTAACGAAGGTGAGGGAGAGGTATATTCGCCTTTTGTATCTTAGGGGGAGCCTATACTCCCCAAGAGTGTCCACATCAATATCCTTACCCCTGCTTTTATGGAAAACCCTGCAAAGCAATCACTCCCCAAAGTTCTACTACCCGATGGTAGGAGTCTTGGGGAGGTGCAAGAAATTGAGCGCTATATGCAAGCGGCTAGGGAGAGGGAAATTGAGAGTTTCCTCAAACAACACCGAGCCACAAAGGGAAAGACCCCTGGGACAACAGACATAGCAATCGAGCAATCGAGTGCTCTTGAGCTAGTAGGCAATGTGGATCAAGCTGTGGGGAACAACTAGATGCTTCCACCTCAAGGGAAACCGCTAGTATGCAGGGCCTAGAAGGGTTATTTCTCAACAAAAACTGGGAATATGACCTACAAACTAAAACCTTGATTTACCTATACACACGTTACACATACCATATAGGTTGGTAAGAAGTTGTACAATCTACTTCCAGTGCCACCAGTCTAGAGGATCGACAACATGTGGTCTGCAATGTCATCCATAGCACCATCCAATCGTAGAGGCAAAACAGAGGGATTAACATTCTTTCAATGGGTCTTATGAGATTCTTGGATATGGGCAAGGCTAGACAACCGACACTATCACAAATGGAAACTCATTCAGTGAGTCCAATGGACCCTTTACATATTGTGTTGCCTGGAGTTTCGGTACAGTCTGAACCCACAAGTAGTAGTTTTACTTTTCCAAATCTAGCTCATCTTTCCCTTGATGACACCACGGCTACCATGCCTACCCCAATGATGTGCATGCCAAGAAACATGCCATGGACCTCATTTGTTAGTAAAGCACCACTACATGGTAGCTCACAACAGTACCTACAAGTGTGTACCAATCATATACACCTACGGGTCCTCGTACGCATGTAGCCCCTACCCCTCCCATTGTTTCAACAACCTATGCTCCATGACCACAACACCCAAGATCTTATTTCAACGGGACCATACCGGTGTTAGCGTGCAAACAAGAACCTCTATAGCCTTGCACACACCACACCGTTGGAAGAAAACACCATAAAGCTGCGGAAAACACCTATGTCGAACACTTGTAAAGACGGACGGGAAACATCCCTAGCCCAAAGCATGATAAAAATTTCTGAAAATTGAGACCAGAAAGATGAAGCTCGTGTCGTGTAGACCTCTGTAGAGTATCCATATGCTTGATTCCGACAATAGACGAGAGATTTACAAGCTTTCGAAGTTGGGATATCTCTCAAAAGCTCCAAAAAAGCTAGCCATTGTAAGCCAAAAGGGTGTGTAGGGAATTATAGCCATTAAAAGGGGTTTTTTTGGCTCTTATCCCAACGGATTTTCTCTCCTCTTAGCCGACATGATTCCCCTTGTAGTCCTCTATTTATTGGCTCGTTTTGGGCTTAATTTGGGTGGAAAATGGCATGTCGGCCACTTTTTGACCAAGGAAAAGGGGGGAGGGGAAGTGTCAAGGGGACCAAAAAGCATTCCCAGGTGCATGTCTAGCTTGTGGGAACCCAAAATGGGCACTCCCTCTCTCCCCCAACACCCACAAGCCCCATTAACAAGGCATGAGAGCACCATTTCCCATTTGATACAACCTTATAAGGCACCCACTCCCCCCCTTATACCCTCCATTTTCCACTTGCTCCCCCCCATGTGGGATACTTCATTGACACTTGGCACCATCCTCCCACCTCCCCACTTAAGCACATAAATTTCCTGTTTTTCTCCCCACACCGAGCAATCTTGACGGAGGGGTGGCGGGTGACTCCGAGCACTGAATGCGACGCTATAAATCCATTTTCAAATTTGTTTACAACAGTAAAAGGACCTTCCTATTTGATTTGAAATTTCTTGTAAAAGGTATTGTCCAATTTACTATTGTATCGCAACATCAAATCACCCTTCTCAAATTTGTTATCCTCCAGGCACTCATTGGCTTTTAGCTAAGCCTTCCTTGACACTTCCGCATAGTAGCTCAAAGCTAAAACTCTATCCAATTGCAAGCATTGTAAATCCAATAAACTATCTTGCCATGCATTTGTTTGCTCCTCATCTTCCAATGACAACAACTTAAGAGTAGGAATTTCCACTTCAACTGGCAATAAAGCTTCCTTGCCATAAACCAAGTGGTAAGGGGAAAATCCTGTGCTCGTTTTGATAGCAGTTCTGTAGGCCCATACTGGACAAGGCAACTCTGAATCCCAAGTCTTCCCATGTGTTTGAGTCATCTTTGTCAAGATCTTTACCAACTCTGCATTGAACCTTTCATTAAGACCATTGCATTGTGGATAATAGGGAGAACTGTACCTATGCTATATATTCAGCTTTTTGCATAAGACATCAAACATCTCTCCTCTAAATCCTGGTCCTCTATCAAAAAGTAGCTCTAGTGGCACACCAAATTTGCAACATACGTACTCATAAACAATTTTTTCCATCTCTTTATTGGTAATTTGTTTGACATCCTTGGCTTTCGCCCATCATGAAAAATAATCCACTACTGTTGAGATGTAAGCATTTCTTTTGCTAGTCATAGGTAAGGGTCCAATGGCATCAAGACCCCATTTTTCAAACACGTCAAAAGCTAGAATTGTCTTTCGCAATTCAAGCTTAAAAATTCTCTTTGCCATCCTTTGACAAGGCAAACACGACTTGCAACAATGATTAACATCCTGTTGAATACTAGGCCACATCTACTTTCCTCCGAATCAGGTCTTCTTTTAAACTGTAAGCTGTTTGGCCTTCTCCCAACGGTAAATCTGCCACTTCAAATTGTCTATGAGGATTTCTCTTTCTCTTGGCTTTCGCATCTCCACCCTCTTTCTCCTTCCCTTTCTTTCTGCTAGGCCTTGGTGTTGCATAGCCTTCCCTCTCTCTTTTGCCTACTGGCACCACATCTACTTATTTCTTTTCGACTCGCACAGCACCCATATGACCACTGCATGACAAAATCATGAACACTTTGATTAGCCCTTTGAGTGTACCCCAAAATTTCATGCCAAACTTCATCAGGTACTTCAATGGATCGGTATTGTGCCAGGAAAGCTTGCTTCACACGATTATAGTCCAAACCACCCCTGGATTTTGTGCTTGCATCAGTTCCTCAGAATTGTATAACCAAACTTTTGCCTCATCCTATAAACTATATTGCAGCAGCCGCAACAATATAGCTTGGTCTAGTATATTGCATAGTAAACAATTGACTTCCAACTTTTCAATAAACGTCTGTGCATTTTCATTAGGCAATCCATGAAACTATGGAAACTCATATGAAATGTTTGATTTCCACAAAAACACTTACATGTGACGTCGAAAGCTCAAGGGATGTTGATGGATCACTCCAGTACCTAATCCACGTCACACTTGGTAACCCAACCCCTAGTGCTTGGCTGCACAAAACCTCACAACCCTCCAAAGGCTACAATCCAATTATACGACCACCTCAAGTGCTGTCCACAATTTGCACATAGATAGGTGGTTGTCCATAAGGACCCACATCCCTTTTACATTCACTGCTTGCAGAATAGACATATTTCACAGGAATTGGAGCATAGGAGTACTTGCTCCTTAGTGGGGGACACCAAAACAATGTTAGTGTGCAAACAAGAACCTCTATAGCCTTGCAGTCACCACACCGTCAGAAGGAAACACCATAAAGCTGCGGAAAACACCTATGTCCAACACTTGTAAAGATGGGCGGGAAACAACCCTAATTCAAATTATGATTAAAATTGCTAAAACCCAAGACCATAAAGATAAATATCGTGTCATGTAGACCTCGATAGAGTATCCATATGCTTGATTTCGACAACAGACGAGAGAGTTACAAGCTTTCGAAGTTCGGGTATCTCTCAAAAGCTCCAAAAAAGCTAGTCTCTATAAGCCAAAAGGGTGTGCAAGGAATTGCAGCCAGTAAAAGGGGGATTTTTTTGACTCTTATCCCAAGGGATTTTCTCTCCCCTCTTAGCCGACATCATTCCCCTTGTAGTCCTCTTTTTATTGGCTCATTTTGGGCTTAATTTGGGTGGAGAATGGCTTGTCGGCAACTTTTTGACCAAGGAAAAGGGGGGAGGGGAAGTGTCCAGGGGACCAAAAAGCATGCCGAGGTACCTTTCCAGCTGGTGGGAACCCAAAATGGGTGCCCCCTCTCTCCTCCAACATCCACGAGCCCCAATAGCAAGGCAAGAGAGCACCATTTCCCATGTGATACAACCTTAGGGGGTACCCACTCCCCCCCTTATACCCTCCACTTTCCACTTGTTCCCCCCCATGTGGGATTAATTCATTGCCACTTGGCACCATCCTCCCATCTCCCCACTTAAGCACATAAATTTCCTACTTTGCTCCCCACACCGAGCAATCTTGACGGAGGCGTGGTAGGTGACTCCGACCACGGAATGCGACGTTGTAAAGCTTGGCTTGGAGCTCATCACTTTGGCCATTTCCATAAATCCACACCTTTTTTAATTAAATCTATCAAATCAATCCACTTTCCTTTGCTCGCATGCATCTGCACCGACTTTCTAAGTAAGCAACCGCCCATTTCAAATGCATGTAACGCATGATGTATGAGTCCGATTGACCGGCTATCAAGCACGACTGAAAATACTCATTGGAAACCACCTTTTAGAAGTTTGACCAACAGGAAACTCTTACAAAGGACTAAGAAGAACCAAGCCTTTATACATAAATTTTACAAGAGCACTTTGAAAACTCAAAGCATTATGTACATTTATGTACTCAAGGCTAGTGAGCAATCTTTTTAGCATGTATTAGGGACTTTATCTTCATACAAAAAATGCCTGACACCGGCTAGCATTAGCATGTCACATCCGACATCTGCTATGCCTAGGGCCACACATATGAACTTTGGGCCACCACATGTCACAACACCGTACCAAACTTGGAACCCAAGGGCTTCCTATGTGCCAAGCCCAATTCCAATACCTACATGTAGTCTCAAGAGCCCCTGCACCTGCGGCCACTATACCTGCTCCACATGTAGTCTCAAGAGCGCCTGCACCTGCGGCCACTATACCTGCTCACTTAGGTGATTTGGAAACATTTGCTCAAGCTATCGGTTGATCTATTGCTGAGAATATGCCTAACATGCCTGATAGAGAGTCTAGAAGTAAGGCAGTACAAATAGCCAAGCTCACACAAAAATTTAGTGGAGACGGGGATGTAAGAAAGCATATCGAAGTGTTTGAACAAATATGCAATTTTCTAGGAGAACACAATGACATGCATAAGAGTAATGCTTTAAGCCTAACATGGGAAGGCTATGGATTTGTATAGAGCCCTAAGGGTGGAAGAAAAAACGATTTACTCTCCTACTCTTAGGAGACTATTCTTAAAAGAATACATATCAGAGGGAGTGCTTTGGGGTGTATCCTCTCAGCTCCAGAAAGCCCAATGAGAGGAAGGAGAGTCGATGAGAGACTTTATTAGTCACTTGAAGCATTTGAATTGTCGTTGTAATCCAAATGAGTGCTTCAATAATAATCAATTGCTTGATAGATTCATTGGGGGATTACAGATTTCTACAATGGCCTAGTCATTAGAGGTATCACCACTTGGGAAGCAGTCACCACCAATGCGATCCAATTGGAGGATAATTTAATGATTCAAGGAGAAAGAGTGTATGTTGAGCCTAAATCTACTAGCTCGCAAGCATTGGGGCATTAGCCAATGACCCTAAAGCCTATTGCTAAGGAGCCAAAGATATTTGAGATGACTTTAGCATATCTCACCAAGGCTATTCAAGAGAGTGTTAGAGACAATCGTGCTCCACAAAACAATCATATGTATCCAAGAAGGGAGCAACAATGGTGCTCAGTATGCTATGGTCCGCATAGTACCAGTGAATGCACTACTTTTAGAGTAAATTCAATGGGAATTGCAATGCTTGTGGGAGGTATGGTCATCAAGATAAGGATTGCATAGTATTTAAGTGCGTGATGGCCAATAGACCAACCTTAGCATGGACAGGCACACCTCGAGTACCTGCATTGATGCCGGCCCCACCTCTTGAACAAACATCACAACACATGGTCCCTAGGGCCCAAAATGTTGTTCAAACAACACCCTTACCACCTCTAGTTCTAGGATCGCAACCACCACATCTGAGAATCACTTCTATGAATCAAGTGGGTTGTGAGTCATCTATTGCTTGTTTGGAAGGCTATGAGGAAGATATATACCCTAATACTGTCTATGGGATTGATGCGCTTGAAGAAAGTCCACAATACTACATGGAGGACTATTGGGGACAAGCCAAACCTGTCTATCAAGTAGCTGCTCTTGCTGTAAGAGGCCAAAATATCAATTACACTGCCAAGAGTCCACCCCTTCAATGCTATGAGTGTGGAGGTCCACATCTTGTGACCGAGTGTCCTATTAGGCTACAAAATAATGCCACACTGATGAAAACCAATGAAGCGAGCATGTCTACAATGCTGATACTCATGCATAATCGATGTGGCATAAATCATTTGATTGCTTAATGTCCGAATAATCCAAATGCACCAGAGATCACGCCATTAAACTTGATTGAGGTTACCAAGGAGCCATCACAAAGTACACATGTGGTACTAGTAGACGTACTCACACGATTGATTCTCCAAAAGCAAAATTATATTCTTGAAGAAAGAGACATGGAATCAATTGCCCAATCTTAGAAGAAGAAGAAGACATGAAGGAAGAGGTTGCAAAAACCAACGAAGTCAGACCCTAGTTCAAAGACCAACATAGGGACTGGTAACGACCCCGTATATATGAACAACACTAAAGAGGATTTTGATTCATGTGAAACCATGGAGAACAAAACGACCACAAAGAAAGAAACCAACAAGGAAGATCATCATGAGCCACAATGGCCAGGATCCAAGAAGAAGATAGGAACTTATCCAAACCCTACAGAGGAGATTGAGCGAGTCAAGCAATTAAGAAGTTTGGTAGAAGATACCCAAAGAGATCTAGAGCCAGCACCTAGGCAAATCCAGATTATAGAGACATTGTTCCCTACGCAACAACAACTTCACAAAGTCCATAGACCCCTAGCCATACCTAGTGTCATCCAAGAAGAAAGTGACTTAAAGTCATGGGAAAGTGGGCGTACTCACTTTTTGTTGGAAAGAATGTTTACACAGGGACTACCTAACCCTATTGAAGAAATAGAGATCCCATCTTCCCTATGTCAAGGCACCAAAGCCCAAAAGGTGCCGTTAAATATTGCCAAATTGATGGATTTCATGGCTTCAAAAGTTATAACCACCATCATGTCCAAACTATTTGGAGACCCTGAGCTATTCTTAGCTCTTTGAGCTTTTCTCAAATGGAGAACTGAAGGTCGGGCTACCACAATTTTCATAGATGGATGGAGCTAGGGAGATGCCAATAGAGGGGGAACACTTAGATCCACAACCCAACCTAGATGAGAACCATGTTGTAGAAATACTTGTTAACAAGTTGGGACAATACTTTGAGGACAATGAATCCAATGCAACCATACCAATCACTACCAAGGGATTAACTATGAAGGTAATCCTTGATGGTGGTGCTGGGGTTAGCATTGTGACTGAAAATTTCTAGGAAACTATGGTAAGATCTCTCACCTTGGGACCACAACCATAGTATTAAAGATGGCCAATGGATCTATTGTTAAACCTATTGGGATGCTAGAAGATCTTACAATCAAGGTCTTTGGACATAAAATAAGAAATACCTTTATTGTTATGGATTTCTCCAAGAACACTATGGAATCTGAGATGATCTTAGGACGTCCTTTTATGAGGGAAGCAAAAATGGTGTATGACTGGTCTAAAAACCATGTCTACTTGTGCAGTTCTAAGATTCTGTCATTCGAGTGGATCTTGTAACTAATCAAGCACATCCTCTAGGAAACAAGTTTACAATTGATCATAGATATGACATTACAGTTCACTCGGCCCCATAGCAATATTTTTACACATGTAAAGTGGACACCGATGTTGGGGAAGATTCTCCTTATATGGATGTACTACTTGGGATGACTGAGTCGGACAATGCGGATTGGGTCCACTTAGCAGCAAATATAGACACTTGGGGAAGCAGAGGGACAACCTGGGTAACACTTGAGGGGGATGAAATGCCACCACTTGTATCCTTAAATATGCTACAAGCAATGCATAAAGCTTTTGATGACCTACAAGATGAAGGCTTGACTGACATTGGAACCAATAGCGTCTCACAAGACTATAGCCCACACGATTTGGGGTTAGAATCATCAATTGAAATTGACTGTGAGGACAAAGAATCTGAGTTAGATCTTAGTGTAAATGTGGGGCAAACCATTCAGGGCCCAATGGTATCCTAGATGACAATATATCCAAGGGAGCAGAAGACACAAGTAGCGATCCATCTAGTGACTCTTCACTAGAGATTGGCCATAATCAGAAACTAGATAAGAAGAGTAAGAGATATAAGAAGCAACGATATCGAGAAAATGTGCGTTCTAGAATAAATGAAAAGAAAGCATCCAAAGAACAGGTAGAGCTTAAAAATATCCAAGCAAGAGTTGAGGCTCAAGAAAGACAACAACGTCTTAGATGCCAATGAGAAGCTAATCTCGGAATCACGAAAGTGTTTTTTGAAGACGATGATGATGATTCATTGGAATCTGAGCCATCTCTAGGATATCGAATTGAACTAAATACCCTTTATAAGAGAGTACTATATAACAAATTATTGGATATAGGAGCTCAATATAATTTGTTATCCTGTGGAGTTTGGTGTCAGCTAGGAAAACCACCCCTATCCACAAGCACCATGCAAGTCAAGGGTGTCAATAAGAAGAAGACCATTGTTTTTGGAATGCTACACACTCCTGTTATTTATGAAAATGGAACCGTGGCTCAAAGCTTTTTGGTTATGCCTGTTGGTACTATGGAGGGTAATATAAACTTGGGGCGCAAATAGATGTCTGCAGTCAAATGTAATATTAATTAGGAGACCGGGAGTATCACGACGCAGAAACCAACTCATGGCCCTATGGATCAAGAAATAACACCTAAAATCTCACCTCTTCATAACACCAAAAACAACAAAATATTGCCAATCCAAAAAGTCACAACATCCTTGCTAGTAGCACAACCCTCTAAAGCTTCAGCTTCCATGGCTACGACAAAAAGTGCTACATCAAAGGCTCCACAAGATCTAACTAAGGGTACATATCAATGGGTCCCCAAGGTATCGTTATCGGACCCCCCTATGGTTCAATTTAATTCACAAAGGAAACCTCAAAGGAAGGCGTCCACTTAGGTTAAGAAGGTGGAAACCAAATCATGTTGGATTCCCAAAAAACTATTAGAAGCCCAAGGCTACTATGATGGAAATGATCAAATTTGGGTACCTAAACGTAAATCGTGTCCTTCCCTATCCATTACAAAACCATGTGTGTCAAACCTTGTGATTCCAAAGCCGATGGAAGACCATGGGAAGGGAAAGATCCGAGAATGCTACACACCTATTCCAGAGCTAGTTTGGGTTCCAAGGGAAAACCAATCTATTTGGCTTAGCTCAAGAAAGGGGGAGCTCCATGAAGCTTCTATCTCTTCATGTAATGCATCCATAAAGGTACAAGTTCTACACAACGTCCACCTACCATACAAAGCCTCCATGAAGCTACAAAAGATTTGACACCTCCCATTGTTCAATTATTACCTAATGCACTACTTCAAGTTTGTTCATGGGGGAGTACCTTACCATCCTTGCAACTCGATGAGGCACCCCAGGTAATAGAGAACTGCAATAGTTGGTCATTATTTAACTGCAGGTACATAAAAATTTGTTTTGAAAAAAGGGGTTTTTCATACTTGATATTCACCGCTTTTTACTGCTGATAACGGCACTTCAACAAAAATCTAGATTGTGTTTTTGGGGGGCATAATCAGTCGTATAGCCTGATGAAATTAAAAACATCGTGTGGTGGGCCGTGACAAAATATGACACTTCTGAGGAGCAATGTTCCTTATTTTTTAAAACATGTATAATCCATCATATGGGTTGGATAAGTCTATATAGTAAGGGCTGCATGGCCGCTACTGCTTACTGTGGTGCAATAATATACATGGATTGGGGGTTAGCCAATTGGCTTGTGGCATACTAACTATACCTTTTTGAAAACACACACTTTATTTTTTACACTTGGCCTCGGATTCTTAAAGCTCTTTAAGATAAAAGATCAAAGTAAAGTCATTTGTCAAATTTGAGGGCTGGAGTTTCTTTATGGCCTTCAAAAGAAAAGCAGATTCACACTTTAAATGACACATGGATGCCTCCAGTGATCATCTCTCTCTCTCTCTCTCTCTCTCTCTCTCTCTCTCTCTCTCTCTTGAATGCACGCATGCCCACACATCGATGCCCCATGAGAGGGTGTAATAGATTTTCGATGGGTGTGTCTCTCCCCGAGGGGAATCACCATGGAAAACTTACTGCACCACGTAAGTGCAAGGGAGGGGTTTTTTTTTACAAGTTACATAAGCGTATAAGTTAGGGGCAGGCCCCCGATAATTTATCTGCCAAGCTTAAAAATAAGGGAGGGGGTATCATATTTATTGGTTGGGGGGAAGGGAAGTGAGAAAAGGGAAAAATGAGAGGAAGGTTTTGTGTTTCAAAATCATGGATTCCCAAAAGAGTCTGCCCTTGAACTTTTGAGTCAATAGCTACAAAGATCCATGCAAGAATTAACACTTCTTTGTATCAATTCCTTGTTTTGTGATTATAGTTCATTTCTTGAGGGATGAAAGCTATAAAGATTTTGTATAGATGCAAATTTACACAAAGAACCTAGCACAACTATATGACAATGTTTTTTGAGTAATTTAGATGGGGCATAATTGGATGAGTAGCAAGAGTGCAAGCTGAACAGGTACATAGTTTCAAAGTCAAACTAAGACACATTGAGGGTACATCTAGTTATCAACATAAGTGGTTCCTTAGTACATTGCCTATCACTATGCTACATGCTCTTTGACTATTTTTACTCAGTTAGATGATATGAGACCTAAATTCTATATGTAAGATAGGGGTATGATAATTTTCTGCATTGATTGCCGTATAAGCGTAGAAAGGGGGGTTGTATGCCCTAATATGAGTCGTATATGAGGGTGTTATCAAAGTTGTCCACTCGCACGTGGCGTCCCGTTTTATATATAGAGTGAATCCCCCGGGGTCTCTCCTCTATTTGCATAGCATGTCCTCAGGGTGGTGAGAGAGTGATCATGCTCTTCCATTTTGGGGCTATTTGAGATTCCCAATGTTTGCAATAAAATAAGGTTTAGTGTATTTTTACCACTAAAATTGCAATTTTTTGGCTAGATTCCAAGCTTGCCTATTGATGAAATTTTGCAATTTTTTATATAAATACCATCAATTCTTTCAATTTTGACCTAAAATCCAAAAGGGTGTAATTGTGCCTTTATTTACTTTAAATTTTCTTTGATTTTTTTTTGTGAGCAAGCCCTATTCAAGAGCTCTCTCTCTCTCTCTCTCTACGTGTCTCGTATTAGGTGTACATAGTGCCAATTTGACTCCAGCGTCATCCAACTCTAGCACTTTGCACAAAGCTACAATGTGCAATATGCACATTCTCAAGGCTAGACAGACAATTATACATGGAGGTGCCAAGTGTCAGATATTAGCTCAAATTATACAATGCATGAAAGCTTTAAAAATTTGGCATGCTTTGATCTCAAGTATAAACTTCAAGGCTAAGTGTGTATTTGGTAGAAAGGAAAAGGGAGTTCTTTATGGCCTTCAAAATGCAAAGTAGAGCCACCAATGTTTGGGAAAATTGTGTTGATGCTTAGCCTTAAGCCAATTGAAAAATAAAAACCACCAATTGAAAGGAGAGGGAGAAGGAAAAAATTCAATTGAAAATTTTGAGAAAATATAGTTAAATTAAAAAAATCGATTATTTTAAAAATTTCCTCTAAATCTATCCCAAAGGGGACTTTGTATGTTTGTAAAATTGATTTTCTCAAACTCTAAGAGCCACCCTTCACAAAAAAGATCTGGTTTGGGTTGATTGTGACTATGTGCATGTGCAAGTAGAGGGCTTGTGTCAGCTTGTGCTCCTTCGCTATAGTCTTGTGTAGATTTGTGGGCGCTGATACTGGGGTTGAGGGCTTGGGGTAGCTTCTGAGGGGTTCTCAATCTTGCACCGTCGCCACTCGCTACACTTTGATCAAGTCCTTGTTCATTTGGTTTATTATATTTCCACACCTTAGCGTACTTACTTGGATCTATACAAGCACTTATTATCCTCATCTTTGGCACGCTCATTATATCAGTTCTAAGCGTAGATTTTTGTTATCTACCAAGCAATTAGGTCTCCCCAATCTCAGGAAAAAAATTTCTTTCAAAACATATTATGTGCATAAGTGAAGGGTGAGTTTAGGAAATGAAAAGACAGATGAAGGTAGAAAGTCAAAAGACGAATGAAGGTGGAAATCCAAAAGACAAATGAAGATGGAAAGTCAAAAGACTTTTTTTGTCCACATAAATAGGTGTTTTTCTACTCTTTCATTTTTCCTTGAGCGTTTTCTTCTTAGTTCTCTTCAACGTTTTCCTTGGTCTCTCTCTCTCTCTCTCTCTCTCTCTCTCTCTCTCTCTCTCATGTGTGCAATGTTGTATTCATACTTCTTAGGAAATGTTGCATATCAATGTGCTTTGTCATTGCCTGTCGTTACGTGCTATAGATTAACGCATCGTTTTTCTTATTTTTGAGTGGAATCTTTGAATAAGGAGCACCTTTTATTTTTTTTTAAAGTCATTAGGAATACCTTTTAATTTTTTATAATAAGGGTGCTGATTACAATTTTTCTTTTATAATAAGGGAGTTGATTATAGTTTTTATTTCTTTCCCTCCTTAGGGAGTGCTAAGCACCTTAGTAGTGGCTTGCAAGCCTCTCCAATCTTAATTCCTCACCTTAAGAGTGTTCTCCCTCAACGGATTTAGAGTTCTTAGATACAACCCATGGAGGAAAAAATCACTAAATTCTCAGCTGCTTGTGGCAGGGAAACTGTCATCGAATGATGTGCCGATGGATGATGGCGATGGGCCAAATTCACCCCATAGCTGCATAAATTTGCGGCGTGTGTATGACAGCAGTAAGATGGGTGAAACTTTGACAAGGGGTCTGAACAAGAGAGATGATAAAGCTTTGGTGACGGAGAAGGCCTTTTATGATAAAACCAACGATAAAGAAAAAGAGATCACCTTAATGTCTATAGCTAAGGAAATTAACTTCTAGGTGAAGACCCTCAAAGTAGGCATACCTCAAGGTACAATTTTTTACAAATGGGAACCAAGAGTCAGTCGCTAATTCATCTTCAAGGACAAGCATCTCGTCTGCAAGTGTATTGAAGGGTATTAGGTCTAGAGAAACTGCTGAAATCACATCAATGATACATAAATAGCTTGAAAAAGGCTTGAGCGGTAACAAAAGAACAAGCACACATGCCAAAAATAGCCAGATATCCAAGGAAGGGTTGGCAGATCAAGCCGGCTTATAATGCCTTTAAAAAATCTCTTTTGCAACAGGTGGAGGCTGCGGAGGCTATCAGAGTTGCAATTCCGCCAGCTCTTATCAAGAAGCAACTTGCCATGCAAGCAAAGCTTATGCTTGTGTTTGGCTTTAGTGGGAGATTCCCAAATAGGTATGAGATGATACAATGGATTCATGGTCCTCAAATCTTGGCCCTGGTGGAGAAATTGAAAGTAATACTTACCTTGCCAAGGGATTTTTCTTGGTAAGGTTCAAGGAGGTTTTGATGTCACAAAGATCCTTGATAAAGGCCCCTTGATATTTAACAAGACAACTGTTTGTGTGGTACCTTGGGAGCCTGTATTTGAGTCGGCAGAGTCTCTCCAGGGGATTCATCCTGTCTAGGTTGAGTTTGTGGGTTTTCCGAGTTGGCTCTAGGATAACATCATGATGCTTGCCAATCAACTGGGAACTCCTTTGTTTGTTTCTCACAAGAGGGGTCTTGGAAAGACCTCCAACTGGGTTTGTATAGGATGAATTGTTTCTATCACACCACCAAAGAGCATGGTGATCAATGTTGGAGCTGGGCTCATCACAAATCCTCTCAATTTCAGAACCTACTTTGGGGCATGCTTCGACTGTAACAAATTTGGCCACTTTTCTAAGGATTGTAATTTGTCCCAGGAGGGCTAAAAAAAGTGCCAATCTAAAGTGCAGGATTTCACCATTGGGAAAGGCAATCAAGTCCTTGGTGGGGCAACAACTATGGATGAGAGTGGGAATCAAATAATGAATGATAAAGAGACAAGAGTAGGGGAGGAAAAGGAGGCTATTATATGTGACAAATAAGACATGAGAATGCAAGAGAAGTTTGTGGATTAGCAGAGTGTCTTACCACTAATCCCCGAATGCTCAAACAAGGAAAACTCTTTTTTCTTTCATTCGTACACATGTAATCCGCTCACAGTAACAACTACGATGGCTGTGAAAGTCTTGGGGCTAAAGAGGGTCAAGAGGGTGAAGATGATGGCAAGAGAATCCATGACATTGGAAGCGGCTAGTGCTTGGAAACAAAAAGACACCTCTCCACCCCCCGCTCCTTTAAAAGGAGGTACTCTTGGCATCCCTCTCCACAACCCCTTTGAAGTGCTGTAGGAAAAGAAGTCCCTCAAATTTGAAAAGCCTTCGGACTGTCGTGAAACCATAGCTGCAGAGATTAAGCCAACATCAGATGTTGAGGAATTTGTCCCTCTCTCTCCATGATTACTACAAATGCTTTGGCCTCTGCTCAGATTGTACAATCCACATCTAGCGCCATTAATATTAACGAGCAACAAATAATAATTTGTGATGTCTTCCATGGCATCATCTACTCGGAGAGGCAAAATCGAGGCGTAAATGTACCCTCAAATGGCCCCATGAGATTTTTGGATACAAGCAAGGCCAAACAACATAATCTATCATCCTATGATGAGTCCCATGGACCCCTCATATGTCGCTTCACCTAGACTCCCGATGCAGTTCGAGCCCACGAACAATAACTTTAGTTTTCCTAGTTTGGCTCAACTTCCTCTCAGAGAAACCACCACGCCTACTCTAGTGATGCTCCTGATAGAGAATGCATCCACGACCTCTAGGGCTAGTACAATATTGCTACCTAGTGGCGTAGTACCTACCACTAGGCTTCAACCATATGTGCTTGTAGCCACTTATGCACACATGGCTCCTACACCTCCAATTGTACCAATAGCGTATGAGCCACGACTGCCATTATCAAGCCCTTATTTGAGTGGGCCTATGCCAAGTCATATTGCATATCCTACGTCGGCTACAGATATGCCAGACCAATAACAACCCCCATCCCACATATGATTCCAAGAGTGCCTCCACCAACCATACCTCCTCACATAGGTGATTTGGCAGCATTTACTCAAATGATCGGTTGATCGATTGCATAGAACATGATTCATGCACATAAGAGAGAACCTAGGGGTAAAGCCATACAAATTGAAAATCTTACACAAAAATTCAATGGGGACAAAGATGCTTAAAAGCATATCTAAGTATTTGAACAAGTATGTGATTCCCTAGGAGATCACAACAAACTACTTAAGTGCAATGCTTTAAGCTTGACTTTGAGTGGAAAGGCTGGGGATTGGTATAGGACCTTAAGGATGGAAGAGAACACGATTTACCCTAATCTTTAGAGATTGTTCTTGAAGGAGTACATATGAGAAGGTGCGCTTTGGGGTGTAGCATCTTAGCCTACAAAAGACTGAATGTGAGGAAGGAGAGTCTCTAAGAGACTTATTAGTCATCTAAAGCACTTGAATTTTCGTTTTTCTATAAAATAATTTCAACAATAACCAATTTCTTGATAGATTCCTATGAGGAGCAACATGAAAATATCTATAATAGCCTAGTCATTAGAGGTATTACTACCTAGGAGACAATCACTAACTATCAATGCAATCCAATTGGAAGACACTGAATAATTGTGCTCCATAAAACAATCATATGTATTCAAGAAGGGAACAACAATGGTGCTGATTTTTCTTTGATCCACATAGCACTAGTGAATGTCCTACATTTAGAGTAAAATTCAACTGGAATTGCAATGAATGTGGTAGGTACGGTCACCAAGCTAAGGATTGCATAATGTTCAAATGTGTGATGGCAAATAGACCATCCTTGGCCTAGAAGGATTGACCTTGAGTTCCTGCATTGATGCCTTTCCCACCTTTTGAACAACTATCACAACACATGGTTCCTAGAGCCCAAAATGTTATTCAAGCTACACCGCTATCACCTCGAGTGCTAGGAGCACATCTCTCGCATCCAAGAGTCACCCCTATGAATCATATGGGTAGCAAGCCATCTAGTGATTGTTTGGAAGGTTGTGAAGATGATATATACCCTAATATTTCCTATGGGAGGATGCACTTGAAGAGTGTCCGCAATACTACATGGAGGACTATTAGGGACAAGTAAAACATGTTTATCAAAAGTAGCTACTCTTGCAATACTACATGGAGGACTATTAGGGACAAGTAAAACATGTTTATCAAAAGTAGCTACTCTTGCAACAAGAGGCCAAAATATTAATCTCATTGCAAAGAGACCACCGCTTCAATGCTACACGTGTGGGGATCCACATCATGTAGCTAAGTGTCCTACTAGACTATAAAACAATGACACACTAGTGCATATCAATCAAGGGAGAACATCTACAATGCCGATACTCATGTGTACTTGATGTGTCCTAAGTGATATGCTCCGATCAGGGCTTTACAACGTTGCATTTGATGCTCGGAGTCACCCGCTACGCTTTCATCAAGATTGCTCGGTGTGGGGAGCAAAATAAGAAATTTATATGCTTAAGTGGGGAGGTGGGAGGATGGTGCCAAGTGGCAATGAATTAATCCCACATGGGTGGGAGCAAGTGTAAAATGGAGGGTATAAGGGGGGGAGTGGGTACCCCCTAAGGTTGTATCAAATGGGAAATGCTGATCTCTTGCCCTGCTAATGGGGGCTTGTGGGTGTTGGGGAAGGGGGGGGGGTGCCCATTTTCGGTTCATACCAGTTGGACAGGCACCTGGGCATGCTTTTTGGTCCCCTGGACACTTCCCCTCCCCCCTTTTCCTTGGTCAAAAAGTGACTGACATGCCATTTTCCACCCAAATTAAGCCCAAAATGAGCCAATAAAAAGAGGACTACAAGGGGAATCATGTCGGCTAAGAGGAGAGAGAAGATCCCTTGGGATAAGAGCCAAAAAATACCCCTTTTAATTACTTAAGGCCGTCGTATAATTTGATTGTAGCCTTTGGAGGGTCATGAGGTTCTGTGAAACCAAGCACTGGGGAATGGGTTATCCAGTGTGAGGTGGATTAGGTACTGGAGCAATCCATCGACATCCCTTGAGCTTTTGACGTCACATGTAAGTGTTTTTGTGGCAATCAAACATGGCAGATGAGTTCCCACAGTTTCATGGATTGCCTAATGAAAATGCACAGTCGTTTATTGAAAAGTTGGAAGTCAATATCTTACTCTGCAATATACTAGACCAAGCTATATTGTTGCGGCTGCTGCAATATAGTTTACATGATGAGGCAAAAGTTTGGTTACACAATTTTGATGAGTTGATGCAGGCACAAAATCCAGGGGTGGTTTTAGACTACAATTGTGTGAAGCAAGCTTTTGTGGCACAATACCGATCCATCAAAGTATCTGACAAAGTTTGGCATGTAATTAGGGGGTACACTCAAAGGGCTAATCAAAGTGTTGATGACTTTTTCATGCAATTCACCCGTTTATGGGATAAATGGGCCTGGGTTTTGGGAAACAAGATCCCTCCATCCATGTTGAAGAAGGACCTCTTTGTGGCAAACTTAAAAGAAAGTCTGAAGTTCAAAGTTGAGCTGAAAAGACCCATCACCTTCGAGGAGGCTGTGGCCATTGCGAGAGAGAAAGAATGGAAATCTCAAAGGCTTAATGAATATGGGAAAGTGGTCCCTAAGAAAAATAATGGTAGCGAAAAGGAGAAGAATCAGGCAGAGGCTGGAGGCTAACCTATTCAAAGGGCTATTAATACTGAACAGTTACAACAAAATATGCAAGACATGATGGCCATGATACAGGAATTACGACTCAATGTTCTTGGTGGTGGAGGTGGTCGTGGTAGAGGAACGGCTCAAGCATGTGAAGCTCAACCTAAAGTGAATGCTGGTGTGGACAAGGCGGTTTTGAGCCGTAGAGAAGGTTCATCCCCACTTGTTATAACTAGAGTGAACTTGGTCATTTTATCACTTATTGTTCAAAGCCAGCAAGGATGGGAGGGGATATGTTCCCACTTCCTTAGTAGATTCCTAACAGAGCTGATGATTATGCATTAGATATACGGGGAGATCAAGGTATTGGACAAGAAAATGAAGCCTCAACTTATGGTGGTCATGTGGGTATTGTGCGAGTCAAAAAGAAAGAATTAGATGTGCTGCCAGTAGGCAAAAGAGAGAGAGAGAAGGCTATGCAGCACCAGGGCCTAGCAGAAAGAAAGGGAAGGAGAAAGAGGGTGAAGATGCAACAACCAAGAGAAAGAGAAAGCCTCATAGACGATTTGAAGTGGTGTATTTACCATTGGGAGAAGGCCAAACAACTTACATTTTAAATGAAGACCTGATTGGGAGGAAAGTAGATTGTACTTTTGGATAGTTGATAAATATGGTGCCCAAACTTAAAAGGAAATGGAAGTCATTAGAAAATCCAGAGAAAGAGCCAAAGCCTGGACAAGTTAGAGTGTTGTGTGTGGAAGAGTTACCCGACATCTGTCCTGTGGTGGTGAACGCTTAGCACAAAGGTGTGGGCATGGGAGAAGCCTACATTGATGGAGGTCCTCAAGTTTTTGTGATTGTGATCACACAGTCATGTGTCGAGAGATTGGGTCTCATTACATGCGGAAGCTCAGGGTTTTGGATTTGACTAGCAAACCATGCCAAAGTGAAATGTTTGGGAATGATCAAGAATTTGGAAGTTGAAGTCTTTAACGTGAAAGTTATGGTAAACTTTCATGTTATGCCAGCTGGTCTGGGAGCCTTTCCTCTCATTTTGGGAAGACCTTGGTTGGGAGTTGTTGGTGCATTGCAAGATTGGGGCAAGGGCACAATCGGTGTGCATGGCAAGAAGGGTGAGAAGAGAGTTTTTGATATGAATAACAAACAACCTATGGCACTTGAAGATGTGAGTGAGAATAATGAGTCTGAAACCACCACTGTGATGATAATTCTGAAGACTCATAAAGTAGTACTACTTTGAGTTCCAGTGATGAGGGTGAAGTGTCATTCTTGTTGTTGGATGAGGAACATAAACAAATTAGTGAAGTGTTGCAAATATCAGGGAATATAAATGCTTCAAGCCGTTTAGAGCAACTTGAAGAGTTGATGCAACCTAAACAGGAACTGCTAGTGAAGAAAGAGTTGATTCGAAATATGCTGAGTACTATTGACACAAGGAGAAAGAAAGGAGTACTTAGCAATGTTGGAGAGACTTCCAAATGTTGTTATTACCTCATATCAAGAAATAAGGGGTTTTGTTGGGGATCTTGTGAAGATCGAGCTGGTTGAAGGGTCAAAGCCAATACGATAAAAATTAATAAGGATGGGTAAGGAAAAAATGAATGCTTTAAAGGAAGAAGTGGATAAGCTTTTGGATGCAAGGTTCATTGTGCCAGTGGCTAATGCTGAATGGGTGAGCCCAGTAGTAGTCACCCCAAAGAAAGATGGCATTGGAGAGTTTGTGTTGATTACAAGCCAGTAAATGTGGTGACCAAGAAAGATCCTTAACCTTTGCCTTTTATTGATCAATTGTTGAATCCAGTGCCTAGTTTTGAAAGATACAGTGTCTGTGATGGGTATTCAGGATATTTTTAGCTTATCCTTGCTCTTGAAGATCGGAAAAAGACTACTTTTATCATGCCATGGGGTTATTTTTTCTGTTGTTGCCTTCCTTTTGGGTTGACAAATGGGTCGGGAGCCTTTGAAAGAAAAGTAGATTGGGTCCTTACCCCCTTCCTTGGGAAGTTTGTCAAAGTATTCATAGATGATTTCTGTGTATACAGTTCAAGGAAAGAGCATGTTCAAAAGATTGAAATGACTTTTGCCAAGTATGATGAATATGGGGGTAAGCTCAATCCTAAAAAATGTCATTTGGCATAGCCACGGGTGAAGCTTCTTGGGCATGTTATTTAAAAAAATGGGATTGAAGCAGATCCAGAGAAAGTGGAGGCTTTGCTGTTACTATCATCTCAAAAAGATACCAGACAATTGGCCACTTTCATACAGAAAGTTAAATATCTATCTCGCTTCAACCCTTGGCATCACATCTATTATATCCTTTGCAACAAGCACTCAAGAATGATCCCTTGGAATGGTCTCATGACTGTGATGAGGTTTTTGACAGAGTTAAAGAGGTTTTGAGTACACTCCCCATTATGCAGGCTCCTGATTGGGAAAAGGAGTTTTATCTTAACCCATCAGTGGGAAATGATGTTGTTGGGGCTATGTTATTACGAAGGGGGAAGGAATCTCAGTATATGAAGCCTGTTCATTATGCTAGCAGAGTAAAGACTCCTCATGAAAGAGATTTTTTGGAAATTGAATTGGTGATGTGACCAGTATGGTTTATGCTTGCAATGATTCAAACACTACTTGCTACAAAAGTCATTCACCTTCCTCACCAATTATTCATTGATTTTGTAGTTGTTCCATAATTTAAATATATCAAAAACAGTGATGAAATGGGTTATTGAGCTTCAGGAGTTTTAGTTCACCTTTTTGGTGGAGGAAAGTACTCGGGCTACCCTTGCAGACCTTCTCACTTATAAGGATATTCTGGTTTTGGTTAAAGAAAAGGTGGTGCAAAAGAAGGAAGTAGGGACTCTCGCCATCCCTAATGCTTCACTAGTATACTTTGATGGTTCTTATCGAAGAAGTCATAATTCTGCTTTAAGAGACATTGTTATTTATGATGCACAAGGAAAGTTTATGAGGAAACAAGGGCTAAAACTTGATGCCAAAAGTAACAATGAAGCAGAATACATGGCTCTTGAAGGTGGTTTGGATATTTTCTTACAATTGGGAATTGGACGCTTGCAAATTAAAGGAGATGCTTTGTTGGTTGTGAAGCAAGTGTTGGGAGTATGGAAGAATAAGAACCCTAAACAAAAATATTTATTCTTCAAAGTGAAAGCGTTGCTCAAAAAGCTCGAAGCATGGAGTTTGCAGCATATTGAGAGGTCTCTAAATGAAGAAGCACATGATGCTGCCCAAGAGATGATCACTTGTGTGTTTGTGGTAAAGGCAGATGCCCCTTTATATCATGGGAGGGAAATCTTATCAAAGGAAGTGGATTTTCTATTGGCAGGTGTTCTACGTGAAGGTTTACCGTCTTCTACAAAGTATGCATTCATAAGAAAAGCCAAGAAATACAAAATTCTTGATGATGTGCTTTACATGAAAGGATGTGATTTGGTTTTGCGTCATGTGCCTTGGAAAGAGGAAATTTACAAAATCTTGGAAGAAAATCATGAGGGATCTTGTGGAGGCGATTTTGCTATGAAGGTCATGTTGCATAAGGTCTTGCAAGAAGGTTACATATGGCCGAGTATTGAACGAGATGTTAATCATTGGTGCAAGTCGCGTTTGCCTTGTCAAAGGATGGGAAAGATAATTTTGAAGCCTGAATTGCGAAAGACAATTCTAGATTTTGACGTGTTTGAAAAATGGGGTCTTGATGCCATTGGACCCTTACCTATGGCTAGCAAAATAAATGCTTACATCTTGATAGCAGTGGATTATATGTTATGATGGGCAGAAGCTAACGCTGTCAAAAAAATTACCAATAAAGAGATGGAAAAATTTGTTTATGAGTACATATGTTGCAAATTTGGTGTGCCACTAGAGCTACTTTCTGATAGAGGACCAGTATTTAGAGGAGAGCTGTTTGATTTCTTATGCGAAAAGCTCAATATACAACATAGGTACAATTCTCCCTATTATCCACAATGCAATGGTCTTAATGAAAGGTTCAATGGAGATTTGGTAGAGATCTTGACAAAGATGACTCAGACACATGGGAAGACTTGGGATTCAGAGTTGCCTTGTGCGTTATGGGCCTACAAAACTGCTATCAAAACGAGCATAGGATTTTCCCCTTACCACTTGGTTTATGGCAAGGAAGCTTTATTGACAATTGAACATGTTAGAATCATACGCCATGAAAAATGACAACTTTTTTTTTGCTATCTGTCTTTATAAGTGGTTGTCACAAGGGGTCATTGGAGGTGGGTTATCTAGTCACAGTCCATAAGATATTGATCTCAAGTGAAGGAGAGTGTACCTTATGGGTTTCGTGATGTTTCAAGTGAATTTGACCTAGATTCAGTGATCGTCAACGTTGTAGTTTGGATTGTCTTCACTAGTGTGATCTTTGACCTCATTTCCTTATTAGTGATTGTCTTACAAGGTCAAGAAGTAGGTTCATAACTCTCTTCTTGTTTCCATGCGCCTACGGGTTAAGGTTATCTTCGACTGACATAGAGTTGTTGGTTTTGTTGTTGCTATGCTAGCGTCCGCACGTCGCGTACCCGCCAATAGCCATCATGTGTGTCACTTATGTACTAAACAAGTATCTTATGAAAGCTTTGCAATCTATTACTTCATATGAAGCATGGCATGATAGAAAGCCTTCTATTGAGCACATGTGTGTTTTTGGCTATTTTTCATATGGTTTCGTGACACAAACACAACACCTAAAATTGGATGATAAGGTTGTCAAATGTATTTTTGTTGGTTATAGTGCTGAAAGCAAACGTTACACATTGTATCATCCACAAACAAAGCATATTCTGGTTTCACAAGAAGATTCTCTTCAGCCCTTGCTGTCATGTACTAGAGACAATAATGTAAGCTCACAGGACATTTATGACACTTTCTTGACTCTTTTCAGTGGTAGAAGTACGAATGTAAATACCAATGAGGCAAATGTACAACCTATGGGGGTTTTTGAAAATATTACAGATCAGCCTATTACTGATGCAGATGTACATGATGTACTTGAAGAGAAAAGGAGTGAGAATGAGCAGGATAGAGGTATGCCTAAATGGTTGGTGCATATTTTGTGTGACAATAAATTGGATGCACCTTTGTCTAGTTGTACTCGTTCAGGTTCTCACCATGCATCTGATGCATCAAATTTTTATGCTTTGGCTATGCATAGATTACATGATGTTGAGGAGCCTCTATCTCTTGATGAAACACAAAATTTAAAAAAATTTGATGGCTGCCATGCAATTGGAATAAGATGCACTTATAGTAAATGACACATGGACTTTATGTGATTTGCCTCCTGGCAAAAAGGCCATTGGTATGAAGTGGGTTTAGAAGTTAAAATGCAAGCCGAATGGTGAGATAGATCGCTATAAGGCTTGACTTGTTGCAAAGGCTTATGCACAACAAAAATGCATAGATTATGAAGAGACTTTTCTCCCACTTGTTGTATGACTACTGTGCATTTTCTATGTACATTGGCAGCTCATTTTGGTTGGGATGTACATCAATCAGACATTGTTACTGCTTTCTTGAATGGTGACATATTTGATAAAGTTTATGTAACAAATCCTTGTGGTTTTGTCAAGAATGGACAAGAGGATAAGGTATGCAGATGTAACGAAGCTTTGTATCAGTTGAAGCAATATCCTTGTGCTTGGTATGAGAAGGCTGACACTCATTTTGTCAAACAAGGCTTTTGTGACAGCGCAAGAGAAAGCACATTGTATGTAAAGTTGAGGGTAATGTAGTTCTCATTGTGGTTCTTTATGTAGATGATTTGCTGATCACTGGACCAAATGAGAGACATATTTTTAAACTTAAGGCTGATTTGAATGCTAATTTCAATATGAAAGATTTGGGGTTGTGGAATCATTACTTGGGTATACAATTTAAGCAGTGTGATGGTGGTATTGCCTTGTGTCAAAAAAGTTACATAAAGACATTGCTATGTAAGTTTGGACTTGAGGATTGCACACCTACTTCCACTCCCATGGAAACATAATTGAAATTGAGTATTCGTGATTCTCATGATCCTGCAAATGTCACTCTTTACCAAACTGCTATTGGATGCCTCATTTATGTATGAAACACGAGGTCGGATATTGAGTTTGTAGTCTCACAGGCCATCATATTTATGCATAGCCCAAAGTCTAAGCATGGGCAGGCTGTGAAGAGGGTTTTACACTACTTGAGTGGCACTTTACATGTTGGCTTGTTTTATCCCAAGGGGGATTATTTCCACCAGACTTACATGCTTTTTTGAACAGAGACTCATCTAGTGTGTCAAAACAACCACTCGTGGACACACGAGTGTCCACAAGTGGTTTTTGTTTCATGCTTGGTAGTTCATGTATATCATGGTTGAGCAAGAAGAAACCTACTGTGGACACTTCTAGTTTTGAGACTGAGTATTGGGCAGTCTTCACAGCTATGGTTAAGTATGTATAGCTCAAATGCCTTATGGATGATTTGGGTGATGGACAGGACAATGCCAACACTATCTACATTGACAGGTAGAGTGCATTGGCAATTGCGATGAGCCCAATTTTTCACGCTCACACAAAGCACATTGAGGTGAATTACCACTATGTCAGGGAGAGGCTCTCAATAGGAGAGATCATCTTGGCTTATGTGCTTGAAATACCATGTTCATGAAATCTTGGAATGTTGCAGGAGCATTTGTCAGACCAAATGGCATGACTCTAAAAGCATAACAACCCCAAGGAGGGATTAAGGTTGTTTTTAATTGATACTTCAATGCAATCCCTATTTGGAAGTAACCTGAGTAGACATCACACACAGTGTACTTCTCATGACCAGCTACCTCATTTAGTATCTCATCCTGAAATGGGAGGGGAAAGTGATCTCTTTTTGTTGCCTCATTGAGTGGATGGTAATCCACACACACCCTGCACTTGCCATTTTTCTTAGGAGTGACAACAATAAGAGAAACCCACTCTGAATTCTCCACTAGATAAATGAAAGCTGCTGCTAGAAGATTTCTTACCTCCTTGAGTAAAGCCTGCTCCTTGATGACTCCTAGGATATGTAGCTTTTGAGCCTTAGGTGTGACCTTTGGCTTCAACTCAATCTTGTGTTGAACAACATCTACTCCACGCACATCGGTGTAATATTTAGCAAAAAACCTAGGAAATTTCCTTCACACACTTTGAAATCCTCTCTTTAATGCTTTGTAAGTGTTGTAGACAACATACCTTCTAGCATTCGTTCATCTTCCACTTTTTGGTTCTCTTGGGAAACTGCCTCTTCCAAACCTGGGCAAGAGGTCTTTTGGTTGTTTGGCTTAAACCTTAACCCCATAAGACGGGAAAAGTTGCCAAACTTTCACCATGCTATTGTGGACCGTTTACCATTCTCAAACATATATGGTCAAGTGCCCTATAAGTTAGCTCTTCTAGAGCACTCACGAGTTCATCCTATTTTTCATGTTAGCCGTTTACAAAACAGCTAGGAAAGAATGTAATGTCATTGAAACAGGTGTGTTGGTTGACCTTATCGCATCTCCAAGCATTCCTCATGAGCCCAAAAAGATTTTGGATTCTCGTGAGCTTCGTACCAGACATCATGTCAGATGACGGGTGTTGGTAAAATGGATAGAGAGACCTGAAGAAGGTTCTACGTGGGAGAATGTCTCTGCACTTAAGAAACATTTTCCTGCGTTCGTTTTCGAGGAAAAAAATGATTCTCCAAGGGAGGGTAATGTAAGGACATGGATCCTTTGGGCAAGGCCACCGGCACGGCCAGACAGTGTGTACCCTAGGGGAAGGCTATATGATAGAACGGTTGGGTGGAGACTAGCACACGCATTACCACCGCCCTTTCACCACTATAGCCCAAAGTGGTGTCAAACAAATAGTCAATATTTTTATATTTTATGTCTTGTCTAGTCCATTGGTCACATGCACACAGATTTGCCGATTTAGGCAGTGTGTCAATGCTCATCCGGGTGTAGATCCACCGATTTAGGCAGCACCAGTTTTTCGTGCAGATCCGCCAATGTAGGCAACACACAATACATGACAAATTCAAAAGTTTACATAATATTAGTGCAGACTCGCCGGTTTAGGCAGCACAAGTGCCAATTCGCCAATTTAGGTAGCACGTCGGATGTAGATTCGTCGGTTTAGGCAACACCAATCACAAAATCATGCTACACGAGTATACACAATGAAGGATATTTGGATTTGGACATGGATCCTACGGGCAAGGCCCCCGGCACGGCCAGACAATGTGTACCCTAGGGGAAGGCTATAAGATAGAACGGTTGGGTGGAGCCTAGCACACGCATTACCACCGCCCTTTCACCCCCACTATAGCCCAAAGTGGTGTCAAAAAAATAGTAAATATTTTTATATTTTATGGCTTGTCTAGTCCATTCGTCACATGCACACAGATTTGCCGGTTTAGGCAGTGTTTCAATGCTCATCCGGGTGTAGATCCACCGATTTAGGCAGCACTAGTTGTCCGTGCAGATCCGCCAATGTAGGCAACACACATTACATGACAAATTCAAAAGTTTACATAATATCAGTGCAGATTCACCGGTTTAGGTAGCACAAGTGTCAATTTGCCGATTTAGGTAGCACGTCAGATGTAGATTCGCCGGTTTAGGCAACACCAATCACAGAATCATGTTACACGGGTATACAAAATGAAGGATATTTGGATTTGGTTTTGGAATGGGTATATGATTCTTTTCTGTCACGATAGTATTTTTATGAAACTGGATTTGAGATTGATGAGAATTAATTATGATGATGAGTACGACCAATGATATCTTGTGTCATAATAATCAATATCTAATTCTCCTAAATGATTTTCTCATATTAAACTGATCATTTAATGTGGGGAAGTGCCAGGGGAGAAAAGGCTAGAATATTGGTTAAGCTAGCAGACCGGCCATAGTAGAGATCCAAAGGAGTGAAAATAGGGATCCAAAGGAGGGGCCATCTGCAAAAGAGCCATGTACAACAATGGGCTAAAAATACCCTAAGGTTCAGCCCATTAAGACTTCCAAAATGCTAAGGTTCCAAAATTCAAAGGTTGTGTCCAAAGGGTTAAAGCTTAGGGGGAATTGGATGCTTTGTGTGCTCTCCAAAGTCAATGCATATCCCTACATGAGGGGGCGAGCCCTTCTTTTAGGGATGACAGATAAAATCACACACACACACACACACAGGCTCCCTTTACACAAAGGTAATGAGGGACACATGTCAGCTCCCTAGGCCAGATGCTCACAAGGTGTACCTAGTTTCTATTGGATGACCCTTGAAGTGGACCACTGAGAATTAAGCTAGATTAAATCTAGTTTAATTAATTTAAAAACATTTAATAAAAGAAACCAATGAGAATTATGTCTCCTAGAAGACTATTGGGCAGTCTCCCAAGGGGTCCAATGAGCATTCAGGAGCCCAATGGCTTGCCTGATTCCTATTGGCCAGGAGGCAAAGGGGTCCAATGAGAGTTTAGTTTAGTTATTTAATTACCTAAAGCTCTCACAAAAGGGGAAAGGGGGACACATGTCAAAAGGCTATCACTTATGCTGCTTAATTGTGATTGGCTTGACTTGGGGAGGGCCAATGAGGCTGGAGCAAGAGCAAATAGCAAGGGGGCTCGCCCAAGAGAGAGAGGGGGCTGATTTTTTCAAGGCATTATCACACACACACTCACACAAGCTCATGTGTGAAGAAAGAGAAGACTATCTCTTCCCAAGCTTTAATGGAGAACTCATCACCTACTCCAAGCTTGTGAGATAGAAGCCTACATCAACACTCTCTTGGCATGTGGATGCAAATCCAACCAAGAGCCAAGCTTCAATGCATGATCATCTCCTCTACCAAGCTAATTACTAAGCTAAGCTATGCTAATATGAGTGATTATGTGAGGAGATCTACATCTTTCTCGTAAAATACTCCTTCTTCCTCTCAATCTACTCTCATACCCTGCTAGCTCTCACCATCTTCGAAGGTGTGGGAGGTCTTGGGTCTGAGAACGGGGATAATTCAAGTTGTGTTTGCTAAGTGTTTTGCTTAGTGCATGAAGCTTTCATCTTCATTGCACTAGCTATTCTTGAAGGAACACAAAGAATTGTATTGTACAATGTCTCTCTTGATGGGAGAAACCATAATACAAAACCTTTTGGAGGGGGGACCGGCTCCATGAAAATCCGGTCCTCAACTGTTGTCATTATCTTAATTTCTCTCTCTTTTGAAAGTATTGTCGATGCTATCTAACTAGGTGTTATGATTTTTGTTGGTCTCTCCACCCAAGCACTCTTGTAATTCTCATTAGGAATATATTCTAATGAAATGCCCACTATGTTCATGCTAATTTCCGCTACACATAAGTTTTTAGGCCATTAAATGTTACATTGGTATCAGAGCTCAAGGTTTCTCTTTTCTTGATCAAGAAGGGAGGTCCTCAAGCTAGCTACAAATGGTTGGTATTATTAATTGCCTGTGAGTAAGTAGAATAGGGATTTTTCAGCCTTGCAGTGTGCCTGCCTTTGTGCAATTAACGGGGCATCACCATTGAGAGCTATGGTCTTAATAGTGGAGTCCTATGGGGCTTGCCCACTATTGAGATATTAGAAGCTTGACAGGAGCCGATGCTGTTTTGGTGTTGAAAGACCCTCTCTTCTATTCCTTGCAATTAATGGTATTCGAGCCATGGGTACAGTAGCTTGAGTTCTTTTTTCTAAAGGGGTAAAGAGGAGTAGCAACTAGGGCTTGAAGTGACAAAGTACACCTAAAACTTTTATAGCTAAAAGTTGTTAGAATGGCTGACAATAGTAAAGAGAGTGAAATTAATGTTGATAACTTTGATTTTGCTCATGAGAAATCTACTAATGATGCTTCAATGCTTGTTAACTATCTTGTTTCTAGGCTTCAACAAGCCATGGGCAATCCATCTCTCCAAAGTGAAGTGAAACGGCAGCTCCGTGCTCACGGGATTCTCCAAGCTCATCACCATGACGAGAGAACACCTCCTTGTGAGACTACCAAAAGAGGTCTCTCTCCGATTCGGGAAGAAGAAGAGAATCCATACGAAGGGCTCAAGAATTTACTTCTTGATGATGCATCTCCTTCCCAAAGGAGAGCTCAAGAGCCTCCACCGAAGTAATGAGAAAGAAGTGAGTCTCCCGCCACCTCGGCGGAGATGGCTCCACGAAGACGGCGGGCTAAACGCTCTCCATCACCACCAAAGCGGAGAAGACCATCATACTCTTCTCCACGCCAAAATTCAAAGAGGGATGATAAAAAGCAAGAGAAGAAAAAGGCGAGAAAGAGGACATCCTCTTCCTCTTATGAAAGCTATGGTGAAGACGACAAAGATCAAGACAAGAAAAAGGCAAGAAAGAGGTCACCCTCTTCTCCACCTTCTTCAAATTCTTCACCTTCTGAAGAAAGTGATGGTGCAACTTTTGAACCATCAAAAAGAAGAGGCCATAGGAAATCCTATGCCTCATGGAAGAGGTCGTCCAAGCTGAAGAAATTCAAAGAGGGAGGGAAGAGCATCTCTTTACTTACCTATGATGGCACCTTTGGTGCTACGGACAAAGTCTTGGCCTTTATCCAACAATTCGATGCGGCGTTTGGAGATGAGGGCTTCATGGAGTCCTCTAAGCTACGCCATGTAGCTATGCACTTTCAAAAGTCCACCAGGCAATGGTGGTCTAGCCTACGAGCCAACGTTGAAGCTCCACGAACATGGAAAGCTTTAAGAGCTTCCATTATGAAGCAGTTTTTGGCCACCGATGCCAAATACAAAGTCCTCACCGAATGGCGAAGCTTAAAGCTCTCTCCCAATGAATCCATCCACAAATATGTAGACAAGTTTTGGGACCTACAACTCAAAGACACTGTCTTCAAAAAGTTGTATTTTGGAGAGAAAAAACAACAATTTTGTGCGGGCTTAACCGAAGAAATGGCGGAGTATGTCAACTCCCAAAGGCCATGTACCATATCGGCGGTAATACACCACACTATGGTGGCCTCTCGAATCAATTTCCAAACGGGGGATAAAAGAAATAATAAGCCCCCAGAAAACAAGGGTTCCAATGAGCTTAAGGGGAAGGACAATGTCCGAAAGGCTCCTAAGGGCAACTCCAACAAAGATAAAGAGAAGGGAGTTTACAAAGGTAAGAATAAACTCTCTCCTGAAGAGCTTGAGCGTTATTGTAAGGATAACCGGTGTTTCAAGTGCGGCGAACAAGGGCATGCGTACCGCGCTTGTCTCCAAAAGAACAACCGCCAAGATCCTCCTACAGCTTCCTTGGTTGAAATCCAAGAGGAGGAGACTCACCAAACTCACCACAAAGGATCTCCTCTATGCCATGCTTGGGGAAAGGTAAGAGAACATGATGCTTTTATTCTCTTTGACCCTGGCTCTACTCACAATTTTATATCTATGGAGTTAGCCACTAAGCTAGGCATACAATCCTACGAGATGGGAGATGTCCTACCCGCAGACAGTGCCTTCAAGGGGCAAGAATCTTCAGTCACTCCCTTAATTGGGAAATTTAGGCTTCATGTCCAAGGCTATGTGGACAAAGAGGACTTCTTTATCTCTCCTCTCAAGCATGAGGATGTAATCCCAGGGGCACCATGGTTTGACCGCCTGGTTGCGGATGTTAAATTTCCTGAAAGGAGAATCTCCTTTAAGTTCAGGGAAAAAGACATGTATATAGATGCTAAGGAAATGGGTAACACCATCCCCATTGTACATACACCATCTTTCAACAAGTCAATAAAGAGCTCTATTTCCGTGTACATGATTTTTGTTAAAGATTCTCAAAATAAACCTAATGCTTTAACAAAAGAAAATAAAAGCAACCAAAAGGAATTAGAGTTATCCAATTTTCTCAAGGGGTTTCAAGATGTTTTTATTGACGACATCCCTTGTGAGCTACCTCCTAAACGAGGTAATGATGACCATGCAATTGAACTTCTTCCAGGAAGTTCACCGCCTAACAAACCTCCTTATAGAGTTTCTCAAGCTCAACAAGAGGAGATTATGCGGCAAGTGCATGAGTTAGTTGAGAAGGGTATGGTTAGGCCAAGCTCATCTCTAGTTTGCTCACCTGTGCTATTAGTGCAAAAGAAAGATGGCACATATCGTATGTGTGTCGACTATAGAGCACTAAATAGGATCACTATCAAGAATAGGTTTCCCGTTCCACGGGTAGAAGACCTATTTGATAAGCTACAAGGATCGACCTACTTCAGTAGGATTGACCTAAAAAGTGGCTATCATCAAATAAGGATAGTTGATCAAGACATTGTAAAGACCGCATTTTGCACCACATTTGGTCTTTACGAATACATTGTCATGCCTTTTGGCTTAACCAATGCACCAGCCACATTTAACCGCTTGATGGAGAAGCTGTTCAGGCCTCATCCAACCTTCACTAGAGTGTTCTTTGATGATATTATCATCTACTCTAATTCATTGGAGGAACACAAGCAACACCTAGCTTTGTTGCTTTTGGGGACGCTTTTTGAAACCTTTATCCACCACATAAGATGAGGTCTGTGGTTTTGGTAACCAAAGTTTCTTTTGACCCTCATAATAGCCTTGCTCTGCTAAGCTGTAGTGGGAGGCTATCCATCCCATGTGTTTACCTTTAGTCAATTGGCTAGGCTCATTTACCCATATTGGGTCCTTGGCCTTTATTTCTTCAGCTTTAATGTAGACCGTTGAAAACCTTTGGCGGCGGTGATCTAGCTCGCAGTGTAGGATATTTTGGTTGAAAGACTTTCTTTGGAGTCTGCCTTTGATGTGGAAGCATGTGGTCAGTTTGATGTCGAATCTTTGTCTTGAACTTTTTGGGACTGGATTGAAGACTCTGATTTAAGGGACTGCTTCTGTTGGTAGGACATTTGTGGGCTCATTTTGGCTTTGCCTTTGTCGGAAGCCGATAATCTTGGAGCAGTAGTAGGCTGGATTTCTTGAGAACTAGTCGTGATGACCATTGTTGAAAATTTAGGTTCTTCTGCCAATGTTTTTGCCCACTGCTTGGACAAAATCAAATGTGTACTCATTTTGGAGGAATCCACCACTAGGAATTTGTCTTTGATTACCTTTGACCGTAGTGTAAGGGTAGCATTTGAAATCCCTAAACTTGTGACAACTATTCCATGTGATATAGGAACCTGTACCTAAATTTCATACAGTTCTCGCTTATCTAGAAGTAACCACAGCCCATAAGACATGACATTAGTCATGGCAGTGCAATCTATCTCTGCTGTAAAATTGAATTTCAATTTCTCATGCACATCCAACGAGAATTTAATCTTCTTGTTGGCTGCCAAGTAGCTGATGTCCTTGTTGCTTTCAGTACTTTTCTTGGACTTTTGTGCCTTGGAAGCTTTGTCACCCTCTTGTATGTTGAACTTCTTTGTCATTTGACTGGTTGTAGCATGTCCCAAGTGCTTACTATCTTCTGCTGTAGCTGCTTGTTGTAGTTTCTGACTGTGATGCCTTGATTCTTGATTTCAGAAGCTCTTTGTCACTATTTACTTCTTCTAGCACTTGAAGGTCATTCAATGGTGACTTTTCTTCTTGGAAATGTTTTGAAGCTTGTGTAGTAGGATGTTGAGGTTGACTCTCTTGCTTTGATGCAATGGTCACCGTGGCCTTTGGTTTCCCTTGTTCCATGGGTTTTTGTAGAGTCTCTTCTCAAAAATATTCATTCATATCCTGTATTGCTTGTCCTTGGTAGTCAATCTTGGACTCAGTCATTTTTTGTTCTCCTGTGCATTCTATGTCTTCAATTACATCTTCTTTTAGCTTCTCATACTCTTTGATTTGTTCAATCACCAATGAAGAGTCCACAGTAGAGAATTTATTTGGTAGAATTTCAGCTTCATCCATTGACTCTATTTGCATGTCTTCCACTTGTGATGTGGCACTAAGATTTTTTGTTACCTCTGCCACCTCTTCTTGTGTTGTCTCACTATCGTCAGAATCTTGGCTTCTTTTGCTCTCGACCCTTGAACTACGAGCTTCATCTTCATCACCTTGTGGATGCTTTGACTTGTCCTCACTGAGGTTCCTTAAACGATCTTGAATCAGCTGATTCAATTGATCTTTTTTGAAAGCCTGATTCTCTATGATAATGTAGTTGTTGACACCCTTGACTTCAAGCAACTGTGTCTTGAGCCTATCTTTTTTGCTTTGCGACAAGATCTGCTTCTTTTCCGGAGATCTTGTTGGGGATTCTTGCTTCCATTCCCTTGTTGTCACTATCTGAACTTTGCTTTTGGCTTGTTGCTTCTTCTTTTCCATGTAGAGCTTTGCTGGGCAGTCCTTCACTAAATGACCAATGACACATTGGTCGCAATATGTTGTTATCTCAACATGTGCACTCTTTGGACGAGACAGCTCTCCATAATACTGCTGATAATGGTTTCCTGTGGTATCTAGATACATATATGACCTCTTCTTTGCATGCATGAACCTGTAGATTACGACTGACTTAGGTGTATCCACTGGCTTTGTCTCTTTATCCTTCATCGCCTTGTCCTTGAGAAGCTGAAAATAGCTTCCACTATTGCTTGCATAAAAAATCAAATCACTATCCATGCTTTCTAGCAGTTGTAATGCTAATTCTTCCATCAGTATATGGTCTTTGATGTGGGGCTTCTGCATAGCCTTAGGTCTATGTTTTCGAGTTGATTTTGGTGAGTTCTGCACCGAGGTTGAAGATTGAACCGAATCTTTGTTTTTCGTTTCCCTTGATGGTGCTTTTGGACGGGGTCCAAGTATGTGACTTACAGGTTGCCCACAATTGCTAAACTCATCCATATTTTTCACATCGGCTATTTCATGGTGCCTATCATATTTCTCGACCACAATGACATCTTGACCTGACCTTTTACATTGGGCATTGTGAATTTCGAGTGGTCTCTCCTCCGGCTCGGCATCTTCCAATGCTTCTCGAAATTCCACTTGGACTCCTGAAAAGGACACTACTTCTTGTAAAATTGGACTTCTTAATCCCACTCTTGAAGATATAGGGTCTCTTTGTTGATTTTGAATTCCCCCCATCCGAGAGGGTTTCATATCTGATGTTGGAATCTGTTTAATGCCTGATTGCTTGCCTCAATGCTAATAAAAATTATTAGCACCCTTGTGTCAGTTGTTTTTCGCTTGAGGTCCTTCAGCTTTTGTGGATGCCTTAATCTCTGATTTTTCTGAATTGGGCTTTGCTTGAACTTCTTATCTCCCTTGCTTGCCAAGGTTGATACTGACTTGTCTGGCTGCTTGCTTTGCCTACATCTTTTTAGCAGTCTCGATCTAGTGAAAGCACTATGATAAGTTATGCAACTTACCACTATACTGCAACGACTGCTCCCTTTGTAGCGATTCTTGAGTCAAGCTAACATGTGTTCACTTTAGCACACAATCTACAAAATTCTATTTAGCTGGAAAACTTTTTCACAATGAATGCAAAAATTCTTGATGTACCTTTGACGGTCACACTTGTTCCTTGAGCTACGAAGTGACTTTCAAGTTCGCTTTTAGCTGCACTAAACTTAAGCTAGCACAAGAGAATTATGCACAAGTCGCAGTGATTTGCTAGAAAAAATCTTGTGTTAAAGTTCTCCAAAACTTGCGAGTGTTGTTGCAAAATCAAGAGTCCTTGTGTATGGTGTTACTGCTACCAGATTTGTGTACGGACGGTCAAATTTTACACTAGGCCGTAGTTAACTTACACCTTTCCACAGGTGACCAATGGTTTTCCCAAAAGATAATTTCAATCTGCTAGCTTAGTAGTCTTCAAAAACCGTGACCGTTTTCTCACAATTATTTCGAACTGTCGGTTTTAGACACCCCTGACTTCCCAATGCATTTTGACCCCAGCTTCTCCTTGATGTGCTGATCGCAATGGTGTGCTCATAAATTGGTTTGGAGTCCTAAATCAAGCTCGAGACATACTACACGTAGGATGTCCAAGTGCTCAGATTTTGTCCAAACATGATCCCAAGATTCTCCTAGGGATCAACAACCCAATGGTATGCTTAGATTTGAATTTGGATGCCAATAGGTCAAGATTTGGGTTGCATAAGCTTCTAGTGCACTCCAAGAGTAGGATGTCTGACAATTCTTGTCTTTGCTTGGTAAATAGGCCAAACAAGGTCCAAATTCACTTTTGAAAAAAGTTCTGGAATCCTTGAGACACTTAGAACCTCCCTATATGGCCAAAGTAGAATTTTGACCACTTTATGACCCTGGAGATATCCTACGCGTAGGATGTCTTTTTGCTCTATTTCAGCTCAAACTTGCACTGTAGCTTCCCCTTGATGTGCTAAACTCACAGCTATTTTTACTTTTTGATTCTCACACCTATAGGTTGGTCAAATGATCAAACTGTTCCGAAAGCCTGATGTCTGTTCTGATGAATTCCCAGGTCAAATCAACTCCAAATTGGACCAAATTTGCCTAGGAGGCTTATCTAAGGCTATACGACAACATGGTATGGTCACAGTAGAGATTTGGTTTCAGAATCATGCAAGAGACATCCTACGCGTAGGATGTCTTTTTGCTCAGAATGAACCCAAACTTGGACCAAAGATTCCCCTAGTCTTCAGCAACCCACTGGTATGCTTAGATTTGAGTTTAGATGTCAAAAGACCCCAAAACTAGCTATTCTTGCCTTTTTCAGTCAAAAATGCTAGAGTCTGTTCAATCTTCCTTTCACTGACCCAAATGAGATGAAATTTATCACATGCACTCAATACAACATTTAGAACATGCCTATGGAGTTATCCTATGGTTTGGTCTCAAAATTAGGCTTTGGACACAATTTGGGTAGGATGTCTGGCAATTCTTGTCTTTTGGCTTTGATCTATCAAAATTTGGTCAAATTTCCACTTTCCAGGTGAAAATAGGGTAGAATCTACCTTCTAAACACACTGGTAACCTCAGATTTTCAAAAAAGTGCCCAGATCACCCTGTAGACATCCTACGCGTAGGATGTCTACTGCTTATTTTTTCAGGTTGAAGTGTCCCTGATGCTTCCTTATGCTCTCAGCAAGTGCAAGTATGCTTCACAATTGCAAAAACATGCAAAAATCACTCAATTTAAGCCTTTTCTGAAATTTTACGTTTTCTGACTCTGCTTTTTGGCTTTTGGTCAACAAAAATAGGGAAAAACACTCAAGTCAATATGTTACTAGGGTAAAACCTACCCTCTGAACCCACTGGTAACCTGAGTTTTCCAAATTCCCTGCCAAAAGTGCCCTGGAGACATCCTATGAGTAGGATGTCTATTGTCTTAAAATGCAAATTTTTTATGGTAGTAGTACTCCCTATGCCCTGTAGAGCTCTCAGTAATAATCACAGAAATGTTTGGACTTCAAATCAGCTTCCAAACACAATTTACCGTCTTTCCTACTTAACGTTTTCCACTTTTCTGATGAGCCGAACAGAAAATAAGACATGCATAAAGTACTCTAGATCAGCAATCAAGATATTCTAATTACACTACTCCTACTCATCATGTGAGGTGGTGATTTTGATGTCTTGGTTGCTTCCTGGCCTCACACGGAGTCTCAAGTCAACCTACCACCACATCTACCACTCGAACTCCTACTCTCTACACCACAACCTACTACTACCTAATACTACCTAAGACGAAGGATCTAGGCCAGACACACGCTCCCTAGACTTCTCCTAAGACCTATAGAGTCCACCACCCTCTGATCCTATCTAAATGTAAAATAGTACTCTGGCAAGCCAGAGGGATCTCTATCCTCAAGGACTAGTCTCGGTCACCTACTTAGGGCCCTCATCCCCGACAGCGGCGCTAATGTTGGACGGATACGCCGCGATGGACGTCAGCATAGCGAGAACTCACCTAACATATAATTGTCAACTGAGGATGGAGCTCGATCCGCAGGCGCGTGGAAGCAAGCAAAGGGTGTCAACCTCTACTCGACCGACTAATGACTACTTCCTACAGAGATATCAAATCTACATGCCATCGGTTCTGTGAATGTGAGAGTCTCCTATGATGCTACCGCAAGCCAAAAGCCCATTAGACGTTCTCGAAACGTTACGAAACTTGAGGGATATCCTATCAACACCAATAGGCCACTCTCCCTAAGGTCCGTGACCAAAAAACCTACCAAATATCCTCTGTGCAGAAAACGTGTAGGATGTCTGGCCGGTTTTTGCAGGTCGACATTTTCAAAAACTAAAGTGCCTAATGTGTAGATCTACTTGCTCTGATCGCGTGGATATGCTGAATGAAAAAAACGACAACATTTACTCACTAAAACTCCAAAACTAGATCGTAGGTGAATCTGCCAAAACATAGACGAACGCACGTGATGTAAGCATCAATGCGTAGCTCTCCTTGTGGGCAACACACTGCTGCTCTCCGTTTGCGATTCCAACCACCGTAGCTCCTGTAGCACACACACACTCTCTCTCACTCTCTCGCAGTCTCCCAACGACACAGAAGATCAGATTATTAGAAGTCTCTTTACAAAGCTTTAGGTTTTGGCTTATATACTAAACCTTAGAAAACCTAATGTCCGACCAAAATGACTTGATTTGTCCCTAGGCTTCTATAGAGCTTAATTACAACACTGTGAGCTGGCTTTGCTAATCCAACAAGCATCTCTGGCCAAAATACAATTGCCGACTTAACATATGAAGTTCCTGTAAACATTACAAAAGTGGCCCTAAACCGGCTCAAAATAATAATAACGGGATATTAGATCATGTCCATGAGCTTATATCTTCACATTACAGTATCCATCTTCGTCTTCATCACTTCATCAGCATCTTTATTTGGAATCTTTAGAGAATCTTTCATGGAATCTTTGTGGAAGCGTTGTTGAAAGGTTGACCTGTCAACAAAGACTGAGCATTTCCCTCTTGCACGTATTTATTTATAGATTTCTTGAATGCCCAAAAATGAGTACAAACTGGCTGGCCGAACATAAATGGCCAAAGCTCATAAAGAGCACTTGAATAATCAAATATACATAAAATGTAATATCCTTCTGCATAATCCATTATCTGTTGATTCTTTTTCCACCTGTCAATTGCAATAGATAATAAAATATCAATTCTATAACATACTTATCCATTGGAAAGCAATTGTCCTTGGTTACAAAGATAAAAATCTGCAGACAATACTTGTCAAAAACAATGATTAGAAATCTGTATCAAAAGGAAAAATACATAAAATTACACACATTGAATATTCCTGCCGTCACCACATACTACCTATTCTAGTGTCGGATACCACTAGAATAAGCGGTATATATCATACCTTGATGAATTAGGATATCATTGGTCACACTCATCATTGTATAAGTCAATTCTCATCAATCTCAAGTTCACTTTCATAAATACTATCGTGACAGAAAATCATCATATACCAATTCCAAATCCAAATCCAAAATATCTTTCATTTTCTATACCTGGCTAACAAAATCATACCGGTTACAGTGGTGGCCAGTCACACTGCAGCATGATTTTGTGATCGGTGTTGCCTAAATCGGCGAATATACACCTGACGTGCTGCCTAAATCGGTGAATCTGCATTTGATATAAGTTCAAAAAGTGTGAATTTGTAGCTTGTTGTTGTGATGCTTAAATTGGCGAATTTGCTCTAAATGAGCATTGACACACTGCCTAAATCGGCGAATCTGTGTGCATGTGACCAATGGACTAGACGGACATAAAACAAAACATTTATTACCTATTTGACACCACATTGGAGTAAAGTTGAGTAGCAGAGTACTTACTAATTATTGTTGTTCACCAACCCAAAGGACCTCAATTTATGTGAGGTGCTCTATACCTTAATGTCAAATCCTCTCAATAGAAATTACATTTAGTGCAAGCCTACAAGGTAGAACTTTAGAGATGGTTAATTTCACAATATACCATAAGAGAACATAGATAAACAAAATATATTTTTCCTTTCAAATTGTCCAATGGTATTATCCGTATCGCAAACTGTGTGAGTTTTCCCCCCTAAATTTAACTGTACCAAAAGAAAATAAGTTACAAGGAAGTAGATAACGTGAGTATTATTGTAGTAGTATATTAAGCAAGAACAATGTGGTATAGGAAGATAAGAGATGATTGATAATGACAAAATCTTAAGACATATGTTAGTAATAGATGTATTTAGGAACTAACTCAATAAAGACAATCAAAATGAGTCAGAAGATATTGAGAAATAACGTATGTAAAGGTGGTTCAGAGAAATAGCTAGTAGCAAACAATCAAATGCTAAACAAGTTCTTAAAAATGAAGATCAGTAGTTAGCAAAATCATTATGTTTTTTAAAATAGCCAGTTAGATTAGTTTTGTTTTTTCTTAATTTTCCCTTAAGAATTTGTTTATTGACACCTATCAACCACCAGTGGAAACTCTTGAAAAGGATCTTCAATCATTCCCTGGAATGAAGACCGCTACTAAGATAAAAATTTGGTAAATAGTCAAATTGTGCCATAAAAGAGATTATTGGATGAGAAAAATCAAAATAGAAATTATTAGGTTCTTGTTAGTCCCATTACTTTCTCAAGTAAGAGGCTTGAAAGATTATTAAAGAAGAGACTAATAGTGGAAATATTGGCAAGAGATCGTAGAATTTTGGAAGACTTCTATTAGAGCATTGTGATCGAATGAGAGAGACTGTTAGTGGGTGTACCTAGAGAGCTCTTCAGGTTCTCCACTATTCAAGGAATTATGAGACAATGTCAAAGAAAATAGAAAAGTTAATTATTATTTTTCCTCAGATTTTGGACTACATTGTTGCCCAATTACGAATACTGCAAATTTAAAAGGCTTGCGGACTCTCCAGCTAGTTGGGACCAAGTTTTAACGTGACAAGATTCCTATGCTTGATAATAGCTTCTAGAAGGACATTTGTAAGCTTGGTGCTTGAGAGATCCAAGGAAGTAAGGCCGGTCAGATTTCCAAATGAGATAGGATTGCCTTTGACATTAAAGTTGCATACAAATGGCCAAAGCGGTCCCATTATAGTTAATACCGAAAGATGCATCTCAAGCACCAGTTTGAAGAGCTTCTTGGTCGAAAAACAAAATAACATTGTTTCTTAAAAGAGATATTATAAGTCAGGCAAGTATGCATTCCATAAAGCATGCAACTGTTCCAAGGTAGCTGCATATGCACACAATTATAGTACTATGTTGTATCATAGAGAATGCTGGACAACTCCCTCACATATCATCAGAGAGATAGTAGGCTACAGTGAAATGTTCTAAGGATAATTATTAAGATTAAATATTGTTGCATGACCGGAAACCTAAGGGGGAAGATACACTCTGCACGAGATTCCTACTTTGTGGCAAACAACTTCAAGATTTTTTCTTAGCTTTTGGACCCTTAAGCGAGGCTCCTCCAACAATAAATCCATCTATATCTTCTTTCTTTGCCACAATTGGCTCCATTCACAGAACCACCATAAAAGGCACGAACGGCCTTAGCAGCTTTGATGAAAGAAACATTCTTCTCCATTCAACCACGGATGACTGCATGGACTTCCTGAGCTTGCCAGTGCCAATCGCCCACACTGGCTCATAAGCAATCACAATGTTGCTACCTTGCCAGTGCCAGTCTTCTCATTGCACCTTTTTTATACCTCTTAGCACACGGTGTTGCTACCTTGCCAGTGCCAATCGCCCACACTGGCTCATAAGCAATCACAATGTTGTCTCAGCTCTGCACTGCATCTCCAAATGCTTTCAATTGCTCAAAGCAAAATGAGAAGTCTTCCCAGATTCACGCTCTTCCAGTTTCTCACACACACAAGCAATAACCTTCAAGTTCTATGATAGTGCATAAACAACTTTTTTACCAACAATAAATTCATTCGTTTCGCCAATAACGTGTCTGCGCTCAGAATGGCCAAGAATTACCCTTTCACAGCCAGTGTCCTTCAGCTGTTCAGTTGCCTACTCTACCTTGGCATGTATGGAAGCCACATTACCTCAGTATGCGTGATGTGCGGCAAGAAACATGGCGCTATAGTGTGGTGTGTGGGAGGAATTTGCAGAGCAACGATGTGGGGTCTCCCTAGTTGGTGAGTAGGTCAAGACCCTTGTATTGACAAAAATAACAAAATAAACATAGATATTGGGGGTACTATTGATGACTACTACTGTATGGAGTTCGTGATGTGAGACAAGCAGCATGGGACTACGCACGGCTAGGTAGGGAGGAGACAGGAGCATATGTGTGGTCTGCATGGCAACAATTCTCTACACCCGCATGGTCTCTGGTGGGCGGCTGTGAAGAGGAAGAGAGAGAATATAGAGAACTCCAGTTTGGGAGGGGAGGTGCACCATTGGAACTGAGAGAGGGTGAGGGACGGTTGGTGGCTATGAGATCTTCTGAGGTGGGTTGGTAGTCGCTGCAGGGCATCAGTATGATGTTAGGCCCAGAGGAAGAGAGTCAGTCCATGTGGTGTACATGCACTACAGGGCTCAAGTAGTGTGTGTGTGTGTGGTTGAAGTTTCACACAAGATCAACCGCCATGCAATGTTGTTGAGATCGCTCCCATGCGCTATAGTGAACACTCAAGATAGGGCCGCTTCAGCGCCACCAATAGGCGAATAAAAAAGTCTACAATTTTGCCTATGGCATGAGGGTAACCTGAAGGTAACCTTGCCTTGCATGCAATACGCTACCACTGTCCCATTAAGTGGATTTCATATTGTCTTCGAGAGTTTTTCATCACTCACAAATCCTCTCTGAAAACCCAACACCAATTAAGACTACACTTTTCTCCTGTTTTTGAGACTGCTTGCAGCGTGCATGAATTATGGTCGCACCAAAGAATTAGCTGCCGGCCTCCCACACAGGGTAGAGGTACCTACTAATAAATTTGGCTACTTCCCATTGGCGATGTCTTCAGCCTTGGATCTAGCTCTTGGATGCCCCTAGAGTTGTATTTATGGTGGCAAACCCTTTATCTCTTGGGGTTAGTTTCTATGGCAAGAGTAAGCAACACAAGAAACAAATTTTTCACTTTCTTGGGATTGTTTCCAACTATCTTAAATTGACACCATCTTGAGTAACAACATACTGTAATCATAAATGAATGAATTAGCATACCTGACGCTTGGCATAGTGCATAATCAACGACGTATGCGAAGAGAGAGAGACAGCGAGAGGGAGAGAGGAGGAGAACATGCGCAAGTGCACCTTCTAGAGTGGAGTGCTACGCCTGGCACGTCAAGAAAGAAGAGAGGAGAGGAGAGAAGTATAAGACAACACTCGATGCAATCTACCCCCATGCAAGAGTGACCATTTCCCTCTTGCAAGTATTTCATTTATAGATTTCTTGAATGGTCAAATTGAATACAAACTGGCAGGCCGGCCATATTTGACCAAAGCTCATAAAAGAACACTTGAAAAGATAATGCCCTTCTGTATATATATTTCTGTAAGTTTCAAGAACATTAAATACCCTTCTATTGAACTCACATGATAGGTTACAGTTTTGATTAGGTGACCTCCCCGAGGCATGATTCCATGCTTTGGTTTTGCAATTTTATGATTTTCGGTCTTTCATGACTCCCACATATGATCTCCAAGGAGATCATAGATCTGGAATCTATGTGTTGAGCTCTTTCTATAGATATGCTACATGATATGGTTTTACCCACTAGATTTTAAATTTCATTTATGGAGAAAACTTTGAATCCAAATAAAGTAGCCATTTTTCCTGTTTGAATTGAAAAACTATCCTTTGATCACTTTCTTAATACTAAAGGTTTGACTTCCTTAACTGCCAAATAAACAGGCCCTCCTAGACCCCATTCTCTTCCTAATGGACTATAGTATCTTTTTGCCAATTTAGCATAATAATTTTGGTGGCACGTAGGATTTTTGCCCGTAATTTTTCTCAATCAAGTCTTGGGAATCTTAAGTAAGACCCAATCATTTGATTTAAACTTTATGGCCCTTCTGTGTTTGTTAGCGTCAAATTTTTGCCTTTTTTGGGAGATGGATATAGCTTCCTTAATATTTTGGAAAGATTCTTGTAGGTATCAGCTATACTCATTGGCATCGAAGATCTTCCCATGTACCTTAAGTAGCAAGGGACTTTTAGGTCTTCCCTCAATGATTTCAAAATGTACCTTTTGTATAGTAGTATGGATAGTGTTATTTTACGAATACTCTACAAGTGGTAGATACTTCTCCCATTGTGAGCATTGATCTGCTTCTATAACATATGTATTTAGTAAATCAAGAATTGTAAGGTTAGCTATCTCACTTTGTGTCCATCCGTTCGTGATTGATAGACAGAAGAGAAATTTAACCTTGTACCTAGATTTTCATAGAGACCTTTCCAAAAATTAATGGTCGTTCTAGGATCTCTATCTGACATGATGAATGTTGGAAATCCATGGTGTTTGAAAGTCTGGGATATGCAACGGGTTGCCATAATAGCCTTTTTGACAGTTAAAACGTGTGATTGCTTGCTAAACCTACTGACTAGTGTCCATGGTGTTTGAAAGTCTGGGATATGCAACGGGTTGCCATAATAGCCTTTTTGACAGTTAAAACATGTGATTGCTTGCTAAACCTACTAAAATTAATGGTCGTTCTAGGATCTCTATCTGACATGATGAATGTTGGAAATCCATGGTGTTTGAAAGTCTGGGATATGGTTGCTTCCCTCTATCATACTTTATCTTTTGGCATCCCACACAATTTCGAACATACTCTTGTATGTCCACTTTCATGGTGGGCTAATATAAATACATCTCTACTCCTCAAAGTGTAGGTTTAATCCCTCTATGCCCCACGTAGGGAGGAGCATGGGTTTCATACATCACTTTCTCATGAAGGGAGTGTAACACATAGCATGTTGCCATGGAGAAGATAAACATCCTACAAGGTGAATGGTCCCTCTTTCTTCCCTAAGGCAAGGGTTCATATTATGTACTTAAAATCATGGTCAATACCATACTCATCTATCATGAAAGATAGATCATTATGAGTTGCTATAGACACCACATTTTCCCTTGGTCGCCATGATAGTGCATTGGCTCCTTGATTATACTTACTAGCAATATAAGCAATCTGAAAAATGAATTGTGAAATGATTTTTTCCCGCCTCATTTGTTTGTTAGAAAGGCTGGTTTTCTTCATGAAGTACTTGAGACATTGGTGGTCCGTTCGTAAGATAAATGGAGTCCACAATAGACAGTGCTTCCATGTGTCTAGGGCATGTAGAATAGCTAATAGCTCTTTTTCTATATGCCCAGCACTCACTCATCAGTATTGAGTATTTTCCTTTCATATGTTATGAAATGCCCTTCTTGGAGCAAAACTATTCAAAGCCAATATCCACAAGCATCACATTGGACCTCAAACGGCTTTGAGGGGTCCGGTAGTGTAAGCACTTGTTAGGAGGTAATATTTTCTTTAAGCTTATCAAAAGCATTTTTCTCTTTAGCAATCCATGCATACTTAACGTTCTTTTTTCTTAAGTCATATAATGGTTTCGCTGTTTCAAAGAAATTGTCTATGAAGCGCCTATAGTATGCGCACATACCAACAAAGCTTTGTAGCTCATGTAGATTCCTTAGATTAGGCCATCATTTTATTACCTCTAGTTTGATGGATCCATATAGATACCATATTGAGAGATAATGTTACCTAAATACTAAATCTCTTGAAGGAAAACTTCACTCTTATTTTGGTTAATAAAAAAATTATTCTCCCTCAAAGATTGAAAATTTACCTATAGATATTGCTTATGCTCCTCAAGAGAATTGGAGTAGATGATAATATCATCAAATAATACTCTAGTGAACATGTGGTAGGGCCTAAAAGTTTTATCCATAAGGTGGTTGAATGTGGCCGGAGCATTTGTCGAGCTAAAAGGCATGACAAGATATTCATAAAGACCAAACGTTCCACTTTTTAGATCAATCCTACTGAAGTAGGTAGAGCCTTGTAGCTTATCAAATAGACCTTCTACCCATGGTACAAGAGATTTCTTTTTGATAGTGATTAGGTTTAGTTCTCTATAGTTGACACACATATGTTATGTGCCAGCTTGTTTTTTTGCACTAGTAGGACTAGTGAACAAAAGGGAAAGGAACTAGGCCTCATCATCCCCTTATCTACCAGTTCATGTACTTGCAAGAATCGGGGAAGGGGAATCAGGAAGGGATCATGAGAAAGAAGAGGAATCGGAAGGGGGGAGTAGTAAGATCAAGGCTCTCTTGATCTTTTTTGCTCTCTCTATCTCTCCCTCTATGAAGGCCTGGAATAGCAACGGGAAAAGAACATGAAAGGCATAAGAAAGGGGAAAGAGGAGGACAAAGCTTCTACCTTTTGTTATTTATTTATCTCTTTCTATATCAACCTTGAGAAGATTAGACTAAGGTAGTTTATAGAGAGAAGATGAATCGCGTCTGCGCATTGAGTGGAAATAAATTTTCTTCTAAATTTTGATAGGCAAAGGAGATAAGCAGGATGAAATTTATGTGGCAGGTTATGGATTGTTTCCATTGGGTTTGGGTTATCTGAATAGGGGATTTCAAATCAACAAGCATACTGACATTGGCATATGGAACTGATTTGTATCAAGGGTTGTAGATATCTGATTAATGGAAACATCTTCTAATTACCAGTATCAATTAAGCATTAATATCTTTTCTAAGTTGGGTTTTAGCCATTAACTCTGTTCCGATCTATGATATTCTCTTGCAATTCTCTGTAAGAATCTCTATATTGTCTTATTAACACTAAATCGGCCTTAGCGGCTCTGGTTTCCCTTGGCTTGCACATAGACTGCTTCTCTGTCTATAGTCAAAAGCTCGATGCTTTCCCGTTTGACCCTGGAGATACATGCACTCTGATAATTTGGTGAGCCCAATGTGAACTTGACCAGGGTAGATTTGGATCCAACCATGTCGACAAACCAAGAGAGAGAGAGAGATGCATCAGATTATGGGGTTAATGGCTGCTATTTTGTAGCAGTAGTAGTATGCAGGTCAAATGAAGAGTATGAATCAAAACTAAGGTACCACTTTGAAAACTGAGAATCGAGAATTGCAACATTCTGCATGTAAAAAGTGAATTGGATGGATTTCAAGGGCAGCATAACATAGAAAATTTTCAAGTATCGAAGCCAGTCATGGAAAATAGGCAATCTAAATCGTCTGATAACTAGAAACAAGAGATGCTGCTACAATTAGCACTTTAACATACCAAACACTCGATTTTCTATAAACAGGGTATTTTTTATGGTTATGAGATCAGTAGGATACTTGGAGTGCTATGACAAGGAGTTGGAACTGCCTGGGGTGCCAAAAGAGACCAAGATTCTAAAATTTGATAGGTTTGTGATCCCAAATTTCATTGAGCAAGTCCAAGGGCTTCAACAACAACATTTGCATAGTTATAGAGATTTTAAAGCTGTAGTTATCCGAGAACATTGGGATCCAAGCATGTATGAAGATGATGAGGAATATGTTAATGTACCTACCTATGCGGGGGTTTGCAAGCAGATTAGGGCTAAGCTTGGAACTTCTATTCAACGAATGCTTGCTTGAGGATGATAGGTTATTATAGAATAAAGATGATAAACAGGTTTTCCAAGTTGTCTATGCAAAGCTTGGACCGGAGTTGCAGATTCCATGAAGTTAAGGACTTACAAGGTCATGAAAAGCATCAAGATTCAGAGGGTCTCTATACACATGAGGGCTCACAGGGTATGGATGTACATGACCATCTATAAGACTTGTGTTTATCATATTTATAGGGTTTGGATATACCAGATTTTAAGAGATTGAATGTGCAAGAGTATGTGCTTGCAGGTATGCAAAGTGATGATTTAGAGGGGACACGACCAGATTTTAAGAGATTGAATGTGCAAGAGTATGTGCTTGCAGATATGAAAAGTGATGATTTAGAGGGGACACAGGGCTCTATTTACGGGAGGATGATCATGAAGTTGATGATGCTTATTCAAAGGGGGTGCACAAAAAAGTGAAATCTTGGTGCTGCACATGATTGGTTGCATTGTGCCGATGATACAGACAAGACAGTAGATGAAATTTTTAGTGTGCATGCTGAGGTTTTTGCTACAAAAGTGCAAAGATATTTGGATGAGAGGGAGAAACTTGATGAGCAGTCTTCTACAGCAGATGTGGCTAGTATGCATACCATGTGTGAGAAGACTAGTTTGCAGCCTGAGATATGCACGATAGAGGAATATTTTGAAGCGGTGGACCTTGATCTCATGTGATTATTGGATGAATCTTTGGAGGGATTCTCGATTACAGATGCCAAGGGTAGTGAGAAATTTGGTTTCATGCATAAGAAATGTGGTTGATGATGACCTTATATAGTTGTTGGATGATGCTCTATTGGGGTTTGGGCCTATGAAAACTAGGGGAATGTTTTCTAATGCATCTTGGGAATCTGATAAAGAGGGTTTTACCAAAGACTTAATGTATCCAAATATGCAGGATCGGAATTTTGATGCTAGAGGGGGTAAAGTTGAATTACCAATCCTCCTACCTATGATAGATGATCAACAATTAGATAAGCTAGTTGCACAAGGGATATGGAATTATATAGTGATACATGTTCTTGTATGGGATTTTGTGTTACCCTATGATGTAGGGAATGTTGAGCTAGCTTTTGATCCAGGAGGAAATACTTATACGCATGGTCCATAGCAATTGATTGATATATCGTTGGATATGGATATGTGCATGGTTAGGGCAGTTGACTTAAATACCATATGATCTAGTTGGGGTTCTTGATAATTTATGAGTTAATTATTGCTTATGCTATATTACTGGAAACTTCTTGTGTTTTCCCTATGATCTTGGAAAAGGGTATATTCTAATAAGGTCACATGTTGCAAAATTTCTCAAAGCATGTTCATAGTGGGCAGTATGTATGTCTTTATAGGTTTTACTTGCAGTTTGGAGTAATGGTTGGCACATATAGCAAAGGAAGTGTAGGTTTAGAGGGGGTGGCTGTCATGCCGCTTCGCGGACACGTGATGAAAGACGAGAATCTGCAGGCCATTTCAAGGTTTTGGCAAAAGATGTTATGTCATTACGATGATTGAATGGATGGTTTATGTGGGTTTCTAGACCAAGATGGGCTCCAGATAGGGCATGCTAGGATGGCAAGTGAAGAATGTTTGAGGGGCTAGTTTTTGGCCCAAGTATGTAGAGCTTCAGGTGTTGAAGAAACAGGTCCAAACGGCTCGTCAAACGAAGTGCAACATACGAGGCTTTGAAGCTGGAAGTGATTGCAGATCCGAGAGGATAGGCCAAGTGATGCTAGGTATCCCAAGCCATTTTGGGGCTATGGGTGTGCAGTGATTGATTTGTGAAGCCTGCTGGTCTTTTTAGATTGACAATTGAAGCTTTGGATTGCAAGTTATTAGTAGTCAAAGTTTTTTTGGGGGCTAAGTTGGTACCAGTTTTTCCGCATCAAGAAATGTATTTTTTGGTGTTTTTTGGAGCTTGACATGGTTCGAGAGGGTGATGCTCAATATATGGGGCTCGCAGGAAGGGACGTACCGTCAATCAAAACCTGGGGCAGGAAGATATAACAAGTTCAAGTGTGTGTGAGTTGTCAATTGGGTGTTAGCAGATGATTTGGTGCCAATTTTTGGTTCGTTGTTCGATGCCATGCAAGGACCAGAATTCAAAGAGGTTGGTACAACTCAAAAGTCCGCAGTGAGACGTTCTAGTGGGGTGTCCCCAATCGGTCAGCGCGTTTGGGTGCACCACATGGCAGGCAGTCAAAAAAGGAAGAAAATTTGAGCTATAAGGGTGAAATTTTTAAAAAACGTTGGAGGCCATTAGGAGGGGAGCCCTTGGAGGGCTGCTATGTGGCATCGATTGGCCCCATATGCACACGCAAGCAAGAAAAACATGGGGTACCTAGGCTACATCAGGCGCCTAATGTGGCTAGTGATGAGGAGTAAGGGCTCGTGAGCTTGTGTGGATATGGCACCTTGCGCTACGGGCACTGCTCACGGTCAAGTTTGATGGTGGGGGCGATTAAGGGCGGCACGTAGGCATCCGATAACACTCGGTTGGAGGTGCACCATGCTGACGTGGCACCCGTTACGGGGGGTTGATTCCCTTGCACTTGCTAGACTTGGCCTTGTTGTGAATTTTTTGGATGAGAGATGTACAATTCATGATCTAAGTTTTGGTGATGAATCATCGCATTTGCATTTTGTTTCGTGGGGGTTGTATAAGCTCACTTTGTATGACAAGTGTGAGTAGAATTTTGCAAATGCAATTGTGGATTCAAGATTGTTTGAGATGCAAAATTTTGACATGTACATTTTGGGCATCTAAAGTTTTCCAGCTTGGTGTGTTTGGAAAAATCTGATGTGGTTGCTTCTTTTCCACTTGAAACACCTTCTAAGCATTTATGTAAAGATTGTATTCTGGGTAGGATGCAATGTTTTAAGTTTCCAAAGGATGGTCCTGTAAGGGCTACATGCAGAATGCAACTTGTGCATAGTGATGGTTGTGGGCCTATACAAAATCCATCCTTAGGCAATTACCTATACTTTGTAACTTTCAATGATGATTAATCCCAGCATGCAATGGGTGCATGGACTCAAGGCAAAGTCCAAAGTGTTCATGTGTTCGTGTTCTTTAAAGGTACTATGGGCACCCTCTATTCAAATTGAGGGGAGAGTATATGTCTCATGATTTTAATGCATTTTTGGTTGATCATGGGCTAAAACACCAATGTCTTGTTTCTTATTCACCGCGTAAATGGTGTTTCTTATGAAAGAAAAAATAGGTTGCTTATGGAGATGGCACAATGTATGGTCATGAGTTAAGCTTTTCCACATTTGTTTGGGTTTGAGGCTATCATGTGTGCTACTTATGTACTTAACACGTGTCCTATGAAAGCTCTATTTTCTCTGACTCCTTATGAAGCATGTCATGATAAGAATGCATCTATTGATCACATGCACATTTTTGGTTGTTTAGCTTATGCTTTGCTGCCACAAATGCAATGCAAAATTACATGATAAGGCTGTTAAATGTATTTTTGTTGGCTACAGTATTGAAAGTAGAGATTACAAGCTATACCATATGCAAACATACGTATCTTGCTTTTGCAAGATGTTGTGTTTGTGGATTATGTTAAGCCTCTGTTATCATGTACTAGTTATGTGAGCTCACAAGACATTTATGACACTTTTTGACCTCTTTATAATCGTGGAAAGCTAAATGTAAATTCCAATGAGCTAAGTGTACAATCTATGGGGGTATCAAAAAATGCTACAGATTAGCCTATTACCAATGAAGATGTACATGGTGTACTTGATTTTGAAAGGGCTAAGAATGAAGATGCTAGAATCTAGAGGTATACCAAAATGGCTAGTGCATACTTTGCATGAGAATAAATTGGCACCTTTGTCTAGTCATAATTGTTCAAGCTCTCACCATGCATCTTATGCATCATATTGTTATGCTTTGGTTGTTTCTAGTTTATGCAATGTGGATGAACCTATACCTTTTCATAAATCATAGAATCTAAGAAATTGGATGGCTACCATGTACTCAAAATATGATGCACTTATAGATAATGACATGTAAAGTTTATGTGATTTGACTCTTGGAAAAAGGCCATTGCTACAAAATGGGTTTGCAAGTTGAAACGTAAGCTCGATGGTGGTGAGATTGGTTGCTACAAGATTCGATTTTTTTCAAATGGTTATGCACAAGATAAACGAATATATTATGCAAAGACATTTTCTCCCAATTTTCATATGACTAATGTTTGTTTTCTATGTGTATTTATAGCTCATTTTGGATGGTATGTACATCAATCATACATTATTATTTCTTTCTTGAATGGTGATATATTTGAGGACGTTTATGTAACATAGCCTTGCAGTTTTGTCAAGAAAGGAAAAGAAGATAAAGTGTGCAAATGTAAGAAAGATTTTTACGGGTTGAATCTATCTCTTTGTGCTTGGTATGAGGAAGTCGACACTTGTTTGGTTAAATGAGGGTTTTGTAACAGTCCAACAAAAAGCACTTTGCATGTACAGCGTGAGGGTGATGAATTTCTCACTGTTTTTCTATATATACATGGAAACAACCTTGATTTTCACTTTAGATCTTTACAACACCTCCAAATAAGCATTCTAAACCAAAATTTTATGGAACATGCATTAGAATTTATTTTTCTTATTTTTAAAAGACACCCAAAATTTGTGGTTCTTACACATATACAGGAAATAGACTAGGGTTACCACTTTTCGATTAGGTAGGAGATTATAAAATCATCTAGATTTGGTTCATAGTGATCTAAGCAGACCTATGTTGCATAAGTCTCGCGGGGGGGGGGGGGGGGGGGGGGGGGGGGGATTATATTTCTTCACTTTCATAGATGAATCTATTAAAAAGGTGTGCGTCTACCTCTTGAAGAAGAAAGACAAAGTCTTTAGTGTCTTCCAAAAATTTGGAGCTATGGTGGTCGAGAATCTGTTACGTAAGAACTTGAAGGCTTTGTCTACAAACAATGGGGGAGAGTATGTATCCACTAAATTTAGGGCTGATTTGAATGCTACTTTCAAATGAAATACTTGGGGATCTCACCATCATTACTTGGGCATACAAATTCAAGCAATGTGATGGTGGTTATTCCTTGTGTCAAACAAGCTACATAGAGACATTACTATGTGCAAACCTATTGCTACTCCCATGGAAGCATGTTTCAAATTGAGTCTCTTCATGATGCTCGTGATCCTCTTGATGTCACTCTTTATCACATTGCTATTGGATGCCTTATTTATGTATGCAATACAATGCCATGTATTCAATTTGTAGTCCGAGATGTTAGTAGATTTATGCATAGCCCATGGGCTAAGGGTTAAAGCATGTTAGCATGACACACTTTTTGTGCTAGCTAGCATATATAAAAAAACTTGGGTGCACGGTAAAATTTTCACAAATAATATGAAAATTTGTCGGAGTTTGTACAATTGGATTCCTTGTTTTAGGATCTTTCTATTGATATATAATACGTCATAGATCTTAGAGATCTACCTCATGTTAATGTACTAGCTACCATATGTCAAATTTGTGCTAACTAGCACTGTCACGACAACAAAAAGCATGACATGTTATCATGATTTCACCCCTTAGCGTTGGAAGGTTTTCAAGAGGATCTTTTTCTACTTGAGTGGAGTTTACATCTTGGGTTATTTTATCCCCAGGGGGGATCATTGTTGACAAATTTGCATACTTTTTTGGATCAAATTGGGCTAGTTATTATGACATGCAAGGGTCCACAGGTGTTTTTGAGTTTCATGCTCAACAGATCATGCATATCATGGTTGAGAAAGAAGCAACCTATTGTGGCCAGTTCCAGTTGTGAGGCTGAGTAAAGAGTAGTCTTCATAGATATGGCTGAGTGTGTATGGCTCTGATGCCATATGACTAATTTGGGTATTGGACAAGACACTGCCAAAATCATCTACACTAATAGTCATAGCCCACTCGCTGTTGCAGGGAAACCAATTTTCATGCTTGCACAAAGCACATTGAGGTGCATTATCACTCTGTCTAAGAGAGACTGTCAGCAAGAGAGATCATCTTGGCTTATGTTCCAAGACAGGAAAAACCTTTTAGATCTATTCACAAAGGCATCACTTTGTTATAAGTTCAAAGATTTTGGCTTACTTCCCTTGTGGATTGATCATTCCCTTAGGGCATGACACTTCCCTATACACTAGGTTCCAACTCTCGTGAATTGCATCACTCACAGGGGGATTTTCTATCATATGTGGTAGTGATGTGTGTGAACACACTTAGGACCAAGTGTGTGAACACACTTGAGACCATCGAGGCATGTTTTTCCTCACTAGGAGGTTTTGTCCCACGTGCATTGTATATATGCCCATCATATGTGGTAGTGATGTGTGTGAACACACTTAGGACCAAGTGTGTGAACACACTTGGGACCATCGAGGCATGTTTTTCCTCACTAGGAGGTTTTGTCCCACGTGCATTGTATATATGCCCATCATTCTAGGGCTAAAATATCTTTCCATTGTGCACTCAGAAATATACTCTCTATTGTATGACTTGATTTTCATCATCTTCTCCAAGTTGTGAGTGTCTTCTTACAATCCTATTTCCAAAAAAAAAAATCCACTTTCCATCCTTCTTGGGTGTAGCAACAATAAACTCACCCCTCTATACTAGTCACACTCCATAAAAGCGAAGCATGTACAATTTTAGTGCATAGCCACAATTTTTCTATGGAACGTATAAAACCTCACACATGCTACACAAATTGATGACCAAATTCCACTTGTGGTAGATCACATGACCCTTTCCAATTCCACTTGTGGTGCATATCCATCGAATAATTGATTGCACTTCTCCACATTGAGCGTATAGATGGCCAATCTTATAACTCTCTCCAAATTTGATAAATCAAACATTCTTTATCATGTATTGAAATCACTCTCTAATCTATGCCTAAGTATCTATTGGCTATGGTGTAACCATGAATGCCTCATTGGTCTATGCACCATAATCTTTACATGTGGCATCAGAGCTAGTGCATAATTAGCATGCTCTAAATACATTGGTTAACATCTCTATGCTAGATTTAGTGCTATCTCTTTAAACAATACATTGACTCATAACTCCTGAGAAGTAGCATAATTAAGGTAAAATCTTAATTATCTCTTTCCTTGGACTTGGGTATATCTATGTGGCCACTTCTGTGAGGAAGTGATTAGAGCTAATTGGTGGCAAGTGTTAAGATGTGTGCAGTTTTGTAAATTAGACTTGCTTGATTATGTGTGTGTTTGTTTTGTGCTTGAACCAAACTAATTTGTTGGAAAGAATCACTAAAAATTTGATGTGCACATGTGTGCACACCAAATTATGTGGTCACTTCCCTGAGGAAGTGATTATAGCTAATTGGTAGCGAGCATTAAGATGTGTACTTTTTTAAAAAATTAGGTTTGCTTGATTATGTGTGTGTTTGTTTTGTTCTTGAATTAAACTAATTTGATTGCAAGAATCAATGAAAAACTGATATGCACATGTGTGTGACGATTCTTTTTTTCAATCTTTCAAGCACAATAATTCACACTCTTTTTTGACCTAAGCACAAGATATAAAACATCAATTAATCTTCAGCTCTATGCTTGATGTTGCAAAGTAGTAATCCACTACCACCATTGCTTGTGGCCGTGTTTCAAATTTCAATGCACGGTCTCCATCTAAGTGGGTGAAACACTCCAAGTTGCTCAACATTATCATACTTCACTTGACTTCCCCTGCTGAAAGGACCATGCTATTTGTCTTCATATGTTGAAGCTACAACCTCACACCTACTTGCCTACGAGCTAATGCATGTACTTTTTTTTTTAATTCAAGAAAGCCTTGCTGGTATCTACTTGTGATGACCCGAATAATTTTGTTAGCAGTGATTCTTCACTATTTGAATGACTGCAACCACTCTACACTCCATTACATATCTAGGTTTATGTGAGCTTGGACCGACATCACCTTCTTTGTTCTTTTGTTGTACTGTCTCTTTGTCACCTTCCATCACAGGCTCCTCATACAAAGAACTACTAGTAACCAATCCTTTTAATGTACTCGCAAAATGGTATGGATTTGGAGATTCTCTGGTTTTGGAACTGGCCATCATTGCTTCTATGGAAGGGCTCGTTCCGATGTATCTGCATGTGGTGTATCCCAATGTTTTTGCACATTGAATATATGCATTCAAAACGTCATTGACACATGCTTTATAAAGTGATATTTTGTGTTTACCACCTTCACTTGCCAGCCAACTAGCATGGATGGTCTTTGACAAGTTTATACTTGAAATTGAGCTTTCTCCCATGGACTCTTGCTGACCTATAAATACAAAACGATTAAAACCATATATATGTTAATCTCTATTATCATGTATTTAATAAGAACCAAAAAAATGATTGATATACCAATGTCTCAGAGCTTCTCCAATGGGCGGTCCGTTGCTCCCACCAATTAAACCATCCCTCTAAAGCCTTTTTTATTATCCCATGTCACATATTTCACCCACCATTATCGAATTGTGGAAGCTATAAGGGAGGCCCCATTTGTAGTCTCTACTAAGCGCCATGCTTCACACATTTCAATGCGATGCATTTGTCTATTTGTAGCAACATGTTTTTTTGTGTGTTTTTGTAGACTCTACTCCCAATTGAGAGCTCCCTCCCCTCCATTACATTATGCTTCCTCCATTGTATGCAACTCATATTGCCAACCAATTAGGCGCGGCTTCATCAAACATAAATCTAGCAAATTCTTCTGATTCACGCTCACACCTCTACATAACTATGTTTAAATTTCTCCAAAACAACATGCATGTTTCTTTGTCTTATTCTTTACATTCACATATTCCAATCATCTACAATGCTTGTATGTTGTACACATAGAACAAATAAGTAATAAAAGGTGTCTTATATCAAAACATGCTATCTAACATATTTATAAATTCACTTGCCTATGATCATAAACAGAGTAGGACATAGCTGCCCATTTTTCAATCCGATGCATATGATCAAAGTAAACACCAAGCACTACTCAAATCTCTTGCCTAGGATCATAAAGAGAGTAGGACATAGCTGCCCATTTTTCAATCCGATGCATATGATCAAAGTGAACCCCAAGCACTACTCAAATCTCTTGTCCCTCCTCGCCTCATTCTATTGACTAGTTTAACTCCAAAAGTAGGCCCTTTTGTGGACATTTTGAAAACGTAACATTTATCATTAGGTCCACCTTGGCCTGGAAAACGACTTCCATGAAAGAATGGAAAAACACACCATTTTTGTAGCAATAGTATATTGTTGTATCCATCACTGACAACCTGACCATGTTTAGATTCCCATTTGACACAATACTTTTGAATCCTGTATTCTAAACAAGCGACATTATTTCCTCAAGAAAACTATTAAGCTCTACATCAGTGGCTTCTAAATCATCTTCTTAAGTCAAAGATTGAAACAGCATTTGATGAGAAACTAACATTTGTACTTTTCTAGGACCCCCCTTCTCAATATTTAAAATTGTCTTAACAAGATCGTGCACCTTTTCAAGAGCTTCCCTTCTAGTACTTGGCTGTACATTGTGGTCATGCACTCCCTAATTTATATAAACGTGTTATTGTTGTTTCCTTTGGCATCACATAATAGATCATAGACTTGAAAACATTTGAACAAGTAATCATCCTGTCACAATAGTGGTAGGTTATTTTAGAGTTACCTTAGCCCATGCTGATTTGTCTGTCCAAATGTCCATGAAAGAAGGCATCATTGTATCTTCTTTCACCAAGGTAAAAAGAGCATGTCACTCTGCAACATTGAAGGCTTCCAAGACAATAACTCAAACGCACAGTGCAATCTATGCCATGTTGGTCAATGATGGGCGAGACCAAAGGTGACCATCGTACTTCTCCTCCATACCGAGCATCCTTTTATTGTGGTGAATTGGAGGAAACTCAAAACAAAAATGGCCATTATACAAATTTGAGAGCTCATCAACCTTTTTGGGAGGTCCACAAATCTCTAAAAGTTTAGAAAAACTGCACAATTTACCTTTGTCTTTCATCCATGAAATGATGGATGTATCCTTTCAATATTTTTGCCTTGTATGCTCCACCCCATCTTGTGTGTCTGGAAAGGGTTCTGGTGACCTCGTTAGTTCCACTCTCTCCAAAACAACTATGTCTGTATCTTCATCAATATCAACATTTAAATGTGATGGAGTCAAACTTTTGTTACATGGTGTAGAAAACACAGAAGCATCACCGACTTCTTCACTTGTTTCTAAACTATCAGCCACATAGACATAGTCATCCGAATGAAGAATGTGGTAAGCTGATGACTGTGTATGGTCAAGAAGGTGATTCTTTTGATCTTCATGATCCGATCTTGGTAACATATTGACCTAAGACTCAGAGTTCCCCGTCTGAATGACTGCTTTCAAGCCTTCAAACTTAATAGAAGGAGGCAATAGGCTTTTAAGAAAATATTCACTAAGTAGAAGCTCTCCATTTTGTAATGAGACTCTATAATCCATTTGAGCATCATTAATTATCCATGAAAGGATAGTTGTAGCTGTATCTATCATGTTTTAGACAAACAAGGAGGAATAATACTTGAGGTAAATAGAATGACAAAAAGACAAGGAAGAGAATGTGTATAAGGCACAAAGAAAGTGTAAAATCATGGAGCTGCAAAAAGTTAATGCGTTCATTGAAAATTGTTGTAAATAGATTTGGAATATTCACTCTTAAAGGTATGCAGAGTCATAGTCACTAAGATACATTTGAATCAACATTTTGCCAAATCCATTTGTTGACTTATTGAGCTTTCAAAATCTCCCCAAATACGTGCATATAATTTTTTTTGAATATAGTATATATAAAATATATGATGTTTACAAAAATATATATTATGTAGTATAGAGTATAGTTTTATATATCACCAAATAAGCGCTTTAAAACTAAAATGGACATAGTATATATAGAATATATGGTATTTAAGTATATAATATATAGAGTTATATTACATTAGATATATATAATTAAATTTATGGCATTTAAGTATATAGTATATAGAGTTATATTACACAAGATATATATGTCTATATAGTATTTATTTATACTATATAGCTATACTGTACTAATATAATATAGTTATATTATACTATAGAATATATAAGTATATTATATACTATACATACTATACGTTTAGTATATAGTAATATTATATTAATATAATATATACTTAATATTATATTTATATATTTACTTATAGTTACATATATATGGTATATAGTTATATTATATACTTATAAAATATAATAATTTGTACATAATATATAGTATATAGTAGATAATATATATAGAGTTATATTTATAGTTATACTAATATCTATAGAGTATACTTATACCTATACTTATAATATATCTTCATAGTTATATTATATACTTGTGTAATATAACAGTATGTATATAATATTGTGATGTATGGCCGGACCGCCCGAATGTGAACCTACTTGTAATTACCTCTCATGCTAATATAAGGAGCTGCTCTCGGATGCAAGAGGCAAGCCTAGTTGGTTCCTATCTGGCATACACTACATTGATGGAGGAGACGGGCAAGGGTTAGTTAGAAAACCCTTTCTTGGTTTTCTTGGGAAGCCAAAGATGGCGATCTTCTCATGGGTTACAGGGTAGCCAGAGCCTTATGCGATTACGAGTGATAGAAGTACCACTCTCTCAGATGTGTTAACACTAAAGCGACTCTTTGTTTTCCTAGACCTGCTCTCGCCATCAACATGCACCTATTTGTAGTCGCAATTGTATCTCTAGCCCTTTTGATACCTGTATTATTGTTACCGTTATGCTTACCTCTAGCTTCACACGCGTGGTGGTCATAGCTGCTACCTTTGAAACATTTCGACTCTAGCATGCTTGCAGCTTCGTGTATCACTCTAGCGGCTATGTCCCTGCTCGTCCTACTGTCCAGTAGTTGTCTGTGACTGGAGATGTCAGTAGTGGGAATGAACCTGCTCAGTGCCCTTATGTTGTCAACCCTTGCTTCTTTGCTTCCGTTGCAATTTCTTTTTCTTACACACATGTCAACAATTGCGGCATTTAGTTCTTGGTTCTTGGCCTTTTACTCTATCTTTTCTCTACTACATTAGTGTATGTGACTCTTTTTGTGACGTGCTTTATTACCCTTCACATGCCTCAACCAGAAGCTAATTGAGGACCTTCAGCACGAAAAAACACTAGTCCCTATAGAAGGAGTTGAGAGCCAATTGATCATTCAACACCCAATTCTGAGATTTCACAAGAAGTATACAAGCAGTTCAAGAGTGCAGATATCTTTGAAGCTATTAAGAGCAGAAACATGAGTTTACATAGCAATGCTACACAAGTGCTTGGTCTTTTTGTTTTTGAAGCATTGTTGCCAAGTGGTAGCCAAGAATCTGAAATTTTTGTGAATGTTTTGTGCATCAACCTACACTTAATGGGCTCTACACTGCTCATTCCGTGACATATTTAGATTATCTCTTCATGCTCCAGGTCCATTTTAGTCATTATTGATTTTAATATATTTGAATAGGTAGGAGATGTCGCCTCTATTTTGTGGTTCAAAGACATAGGAGTTGCTGTATCATTGGTGCAGAAGTGCTTGGTCTTTATGCTTTCATAATTGTGATCGAGAGTCCCAATCCTTTTCTTTCTAGGTGTTTAGTGGTAGTCTTTGAATAATCTTTGGCTCATTTTGCAAGCTAGTTCTTGTTGAATAATTGTTATTCTCACACCAAGCCCCTTTTGGGAAGTATGTATGTCACCAAAAACATCATGTTCATGTTGTTATGTCGTAGCCCTCGTTTTGTAGTTCGTCATCTTGTCCACTTCATTGGGATAGCGACCTAATGTTTGCATAAGTAAGATGTATGAGTTCCATGCCTTGATGATGTCGGCATGATGATGAGTCTAGCCCCCAAGTTCAGTCCCTAGCCCCTAAGCTGTTGTATGTTCACTCCCCCTGGATGAGGCGTTGGAGTTATCCCTTCCTATCGAGTCCATTCTCAGCCCAAATTGTAAAAAGGATATCCATCTTTTTTCTCCACAAGGAGGGAGGTTTGGTGTGTGTCCGGACGGCCCGAATGTGAACCTACTTGTAACTACCTCTCATGTCAATATAAGAAGCTTCTCTCGGATGCAAGAGGCAAGCCTAGTTGGATCCTATCTAGCATACACTACAATATAGAGTGTATAGTATATAATATATATAGAGTTATACTTATAGCTATAATATACTTATACCTATCATTAATATATAGTTAAAGTTATACTTATACCTACACTTATGATATATACTCATAGTTATATTATATACTTATTTAATAATCTAGCATGTACTTAATATAGAGTATATAGTATATAATATATATAGTTATACTTATAGTTATAGAGAACGTATACATATATACTATAAGATACATTGTACTAATATTATATAACTATATATATTAAAAACGTATATTTTATGCATATTATATATATATTATACGTATATATACTATAGGATATATTATACTAATATTATATAAGTGTAAACACATAATCCATATACTAAACGTATAAACCATGCACCAAGCATATAAATAAACGTATCATATAATTATATATTATAGACTATATACTATACTCATACTATTACTATAAATATATATAGTTATAATGTATGTATATCATATACATATTATATATATACTATAAGTTATTATATACTAATATTCTACAATTATATATATTATACATATATTGTGCTTATAATTATTGATATTAATTATGCATATTATCCCTCATCATACATAATATATTATATATGCTATGTTATATAGTATTTATTGTTCATATTCAGTTTGAGTTTGGTTTTATTCTATTTGGACTTTGTCCGCTCATAATGTGAATCTCAATGGTTAGGGTTTAAGCTTTACAACTCTGGGAGCGGAAAGTCTACCTCCTCGAGCCCCAAGTAGGTACCATCTCTCTCTTGCCCGCTAGACCTTTGTGCCCCCCCCCCCCCCCCCCCCCCCCCCTCTCTCTCTCTCTCTCTCTCTCTCTCTCTCTCTCTCTCTCTCTCTCTCTCTCTCTCTCTCTCTCTCTCTCTCTCTCTCTCTCTCTCTCTCTCTCTCTCTCTCTCTCTCTCTCTACTGCCGTTCTAGTGTGAGGAAGATAGTCCGCACACGCGGATGATGGTGGGGGCTCTGCCCCCCCCCCCGCCCCCCTCCCCCCCAACTTTTTTCACGTTGAACAGTATGGAATTGATGGTCTTCGTTGCGCTGAATGGCATTGTTAGGCGATTAATGTCTTTCTTCTAGTTTTGCTTAATGGTGTTGGTAGGAAATTAATTAAAATCTCTCTTAATCCGTTCTATTTAATCCCAAAATTGCAAAAAAAGGGGGGAGCCAAAGCTTCCCCCCCCCCCCGTTTTTTTTGCAATTTTGGGCTTAAATAGGACGTCTTAGCAGAGAGTTTTCATTAAATTTTAAATTAAACTCCACCGAATGAACAAATTCATGTATAAGCTCATCAAATTGACAAAAAAGGGGAAGGTAGAGCTCCCATATCATCCGCTGTCAGGGGATATGTGATCGCTACATAAGCCGGGCAGGCGGCGGGCCTCTAGCCGTGGGAGGTGTGAAAGAGAGAGAACAAGAGACACTGACAGCTTTGAAAACCACCTCAATCATCAATTAATTGAATATTACCTTGAGTACAACTTGGTCCTTAGCCAAGACAAGTTGTTAACAACACCGTCACTTGGATCATCTGCTAACTAGGAGTTTAAGCTCCCGTTTATAGGATTAATCAGGTCGTTAATGACACTGGGATTAACAGAATGATTAATCAAACATTAGCTGATGACGATGATGGAAATTTCCTCCTACCGCTTTATCTGCTTCAACTGACCTTAGGTTCTGTAAATTCTATCTTTCTATGTTGGTCTTTCCCTGCTTCGATAGCACTCAAGAGCTTTCTCTGGTCTACGTCCTCAATTACTAGCAATAAGCTGCAAATTTTCCTTAATTATCTTCAGGCTCTATGTGCCCTTGATGAACGAGTTCGATGGAGTCAGCTTATTTGATTCTTTACTTTTCTCTTGCTCCGCCTTCCTTCCTTCACCACTGTCTCCCGCTCCGCCTTCCTTACTTTACCAAGGTTGAAAGCGAGAGAGAAAAACGTTGTCTTTGGGTACCTTTTTCTTTATGCTTGACTTATGCTCATCGAGAGAGAGACTTCATTTTTTCTTTGCTCTGGTTCTTAGGCGGTATCCTGCTTCAAACCCTCCCTTGCCGGCTTTGCTAGCCGAGGTCTCCTTCTCCTTTTTTATTAACTCCCTTCACACCTCTTGCTGAGCTCCCCTCGCTTTGCCGGCCTCTTTCTCTAGTATAAGGCTCGACTCCTTCTTCTTGTAGCTTCTCTAGCACGGATCCTTGTCAAAGCTCGAGAGAGAGAGACAGAAAAGGTCTTTGGTCCTTTCCTTCATTCAAGCTCGAGACAGAGAGAAAGCCCTTCTTGTTCCTCTCCAAGCTTGAAGCGCCTCTCCTCTTGCTCGTTGCCTTTCGTTCCTGCTCCTCCTTAATTGCCTTGCCCTCGTTATCTCGCTTCCATGCAATAATAATTCCTCTATTTTTAGCTTGCCCCTACCTTAGCAGTAGCACCGGTGTCACCGTGTAGGAATTCCATTGCTGACGTGGCAATCAACTTTTTCGGACCAGCATAAAATCCACCTCGGTTGGTGCGGGAACTGAGTGCCATGGCGAGCTAGGCATCTTTGGACTCACGGCCACTCTTGTCCAAGCGCCTCTGCGGCCTACGCGAGCACGGCTTCATCGCCCTACACTGCTGCCCGTCATTTGTACGCCATGGCCTCGTTTCTTTTTTCTTCTAATTTGCCCCCTTCACAACCACTTACATTGGGTGGGCTTCTCTACCTTAACTTTGGGCGGCCATGCCATAAGTGGGCGGCCTTGCCTTGGGCAACCCTTGGCCCTTGTTGGGCACCTTATTTAGCATGCACTTGTTGAACAATGCACATTGCCAAGCACGACAACTTCCTTGAGTGGTCCCGCAGTCAATGCATTCTAAGAGACCACATTCCGAACACGAAGCTCTTCAAGCACTTTTTGTACCACATTTGGCGTACATGTAGACTATTGTAATCCTGCTCTTGGCAATATACCATGCTATCCATGCACTACAGAAGATAACATTTTGGATAGATTTCCCTTGAGCACTTACTCTTTTGCATTCAAAAACCCTGGCTGCAGCTCATTGACCGAGCGGACCGCAGTGGTGCGGAACCGGCCCCCCGGTGAATCTTTATTAGCCAATATCTTGGCAACCGGAACTCTGATCACTGATCTGAAAAGACGGACGCGCTCCACAAAGTGAGAAATTCATGCCCATGCATTCATTTCATTTCTATCACCTCATCTGCAGTTTCCCAATCCGGTACGGATTTGCAATTGACTTGAACTTTAAACTGCCCTAACTTCTTCACCGTAGCTCCTATCGATGAGCCGTAAAGACAGGATGGTAGAGCACTTCAAGCACTGTAGTTTTAGATCATAATATTCCATTTGTGCTCACTTCAATCATAATCATTTTTGGAATCATTAAGACATATGTTGGCCTTTTTAAGCCGCATCTGGCATACATTAATCATTAAACTTTGCCTATTAACAAGCCCTCATCACTGACCATTAATCAAGTAGGCTTTTAATAAGCTTGATCTGCATCTTCTTGGCACATTTCTTAGCATGAGAGGGGAGCTGCACGACACCGCGTGCGCGGATGAGGGGGGGCTTTGCCTCCCCCTTTTTTTTGTCTATTTGATGAGCTTATACATAAATTTGTTCATCGGGGCGTGCATGGATGATGAGGGAGATCTGCTTCCCCCTTTTTTTGTTGATTTGATGAGCTTTGTAAACGGCATTGTACAAAAAATTCCATTGCTTTCATTTTTTGAAATACTACCTACATTATTTGATATAATCATTAATAAGCACATCAAAAACACAAAACAAAAAGGGGGAGACAGAGTATACAGATTGTAAAATGATGGTATATAGATTACATAGTATATAAAGTCTTACTTATTCTTATACTAACAATATATATATATATAACATAAAGTATATAATATATATAGTATAAAGAGCCTATAACATATAATATATATAGATTATATAGTATATTTATCTAATATAGTTCTACGATAGAGTATATAGTCTATATATAGCATAAAGTATATAATATATAACATAAAGTATAAATTTTTTAGCACAAAGTATACAAAACACAAATTATATAGTTTTTAGTTTATATAAAACCAATATTTTGCAGTTAAGTACACATTACATATTATATAAACTAAAAACTATATAATTTTTGTTTTGTAGATAATGGCACCAAAGAGGTATATCAAGAAAAGAAAACCTCCAATCTCTCCTTTTAGCAACCTTCAAGTGAGCATGAAGCTAAGGTCTGCTTGTATACCAAAGGGAACTATCAATCAGGAGGCATCATCACGAGTCTGACATTTGGACACTCCACCCAATAAAAAGAACAAGATTCTCAAAAGGTGTGTTTTTATTGATGATGAGGCTCAAGTTGATGAAGACTCCAACAACGTCAAAGATGATGTAGAGTTCACAGGTAAATTATGAGTGTATGCTATAATTTTATGTTGTAGTGTAGTGTAGTTTGGTAGATGGTTAAATTTGATGGGCATTTTTTTTTGGTTGACAAAGGTGGGTAATAAATAACCATATGGGAGATTAAGAAAGGGTGAACCATTTTTTATATTCATACCATTGATAGTTGCTAGAGAAAATATTAAGTATTCGATCATGGCTCATAAGATTTCTTCTGAGTGAGTTTATGACACTTTGGCTCCCACTTTGAATTTAGCAAGCACTCTCTCAATCTTATTTTGCATGGTATTTATGTATTGTAGAAGCCTTTGAGTGGTCCAACGTTTGATTGGATCTCTCTTACACTCTGAAAACATGGACCCTAATCAACGGCTTCGAGGAGTGCAACTTGTGTGGGCAGACCTTCCCAGCCATTGCAAACTTGATTCCGGCATTGGTGGCATACCCGATGGAATGCATTCTCTGTCTAGATCATTTCTAGTGTGTTCACCTTTGCTATAGAGTTTTACTCTCAAATGGTGCATGTGGGACAAACCACTTGGCACTCATCATCAAGGAGGCCCTCTTGCACAATTTTTGCCAACTTTTGCACTATCTTTCTTTGTACGGTGTTTGGCACATACAATGTGATAGATGACTTCATGGATGTAGTAAGTTCTCAACCATTTCTCTACAAATTTCATGGCTGTTAGATATTGGTGTGTTTTTTGTTTGAAACAGTACTGATATTGTAGGTCACGAACTTATTGCTAGTCATGTTCGCACATAAAATTGAAGGCCTTCCAGTGATTCCATTGTATGATCGTTAAGAAGGAGATCACTATGAAAATCTCCAAGTGTTCACCACGCTCTTTTACCGCGTTTTGTAGAGAGAAGGTGCAAACTCAAGTAGAGAAACAAGAGAGAGGAGGGCGGGGTTTTTTTTTGTGATTAAAACATTACCGTGACTGTTTTCATCATTATTACCGCGTCTATTACTGCTGTTATATAGGACAACCAAATTTAGCGCCTAAACTTTCAAATTATGGCTTAGCGCCCCCCCCCCCCCCCCCCCCCCCCCCCCCCCCTTTTAAATTTTGGTGTTTCCCTCCTCTCAATAAAAATTAAATAATATTGTATATAATTTTCAAATTTAAAAAAGAAGAGAAAGAAAGAGAGAGAGAGAGAGACAAAGAGAAAAAGGGGGGGGGAAGGAGGCGGGGGATATAAGATTACACTTGGTTACAACTAAAATAATCATTGTCAATTGATTAACAAAATTGAGCATATTCTCAAATCTAAAGAGAGGAAGAGGGGGGAGAGAGAGATGAACGGATTACACGACCAAAAAAATTCATAACTGCAAAATGTTTATGAATCATCTTCCAAAAGATCTCTACATGAAGCATCATCCAATTCTAAGCCCATGTCTCCTAAATCAATAAAGAGAGAAATGGAATTGTCGTTTGTGGATGCACTGCCTTCAGCATCTTCGAGTTTGTCATCCTCCATCTCATCATCTTCATCATCATGACAATCACCCTCGCTAAGACTTCCTGCCGCCGGACTTGATTCATCGACCTCCCTCTCGTCTGTTTCCACCTCATCCAAAGTTGAAGGTTGAAGAGGGTTGAAGATAGTCTCCACTTCATTAGAGGAGAAAATGGTTCTCCCCCGAGGTATTATGGGAATTACGAACCAAAGTTTTGGTTGGTGTATGGGATATAAATGACCCATAAAATAGAAGCTGAAAGTGAGTAACATTGGTATAACTAACGCTACAAGAAAATACGAATAAAAAAGGTACATGTTACTCACGTGCCGACAATTTCATGGTAAAACTAAATTGTCATACCTCCCTATGGGATGCACACTAGAGTCCACCATGTAGAGGACATTCTCATGTCGTCTAGACACATTCGTAGACCACTTTCACTTGAAGATGAAGGTATGAAAGCTTCTAAAATTAACCTTTAGTATCCTTTCAATAGTTCCATAGTACCTAGCTTCATCACCGTCTTTGTCAAAGTTGCCCACGATGGCACAATCCATGGTGGTTCTATGCTCGTCAATGTGGCACGTACGAAAGTGACGACTCTTTGACCACATAGAGTTAAAGGAAAGGTTTAGGCATATGATTACTCTACCTTTGGTACGTAGCCTCGTGCATACTCTCATTTTTTGCTGGTGATGTCCTCTCCGCGCACTTTTTCCTCGGTCATTCCCTCATGAATCCACTCTACACTAATGAGATTTGTGAAACATGCAAGGTGGCTAGGCATTGGGGGTGCCTCCTTCCTCCATGTGCTTGTTTCCATGCTTCCCTCTCTTTAAAATGCCTTGCCTTTGCCACTGTCCACAAGTCCACCTACTTGCTCACAATGTTTGCATTGAGAATGCAAAAATTATCGACCACTCGGGATAGATTCATATCCATGCTAAGTAGTTTCCCCTTTCCACTTGGTAAGTGTGAAGTCATCCTTGCATCTTCCTCATCTGACCACATGTAAGGCATTGAAGGATCAACTTGTGCCAAATACTCTGATATGTAAACGAATGCCTCTTGAATGATCCAGCCTTTGGCCATACATGCCTCTGGTTGAGACCGTAGCCGCACAAAATCTTTGAGAGTCTTTAAAAACCTAAATAAGAAGAACATTGGCATCGTGCGTGCAGTACTCCACATATAGAGATCTCCTCTACCACGTGAACCAAGAGGTGAATTTGACTAAGAAGGACCGATCGAGGAAATGCATCTTCAATGGCATACACAGTTTCTGTTGCAAGTGTTTGAGCAGCAAGGATAGAATCTATTTTGATTTCCTTGGAGCTCACAAATGTAAAAGAAAACACACAAGGATACAATAAGTGCTAGTTGAAATTATTGTGTACGTAAAAAAGTTGTAGTTGAGTGGAGTCTTGTGTTGTACCTTACTAGCTCTCGTAGTTTGAAAATAGCATCCCTGACTTTCTTGTCCCGACATATACACATACTCACCGGCAGAATGAGCTACAATGTAAATCAGTGAAAGGGAAAGTGAGTGAAAGTCATACACAGAAACTATAGATAGAATAGGAACTATGAAGATTAACTGAAGCATCTTGTGCCAATCATGGGACTTCGACCCATACAAATGAACGCTTCTACCTTTATTCGCTTTTGTGAAAGCTCCCTTTAGCGACCTCATGTATTCTGCTAGTGTGCGAATAGAGGCAATTGTACCCTTCACTTTGTCTAATTCTTCTTTGGCTAGCATCCATGGTGCTTTAGGAAGCACAATCTTTCCATTTGGGGCATTCCATGGAGTAGCAGAGGCAGGGAGATGTTTTAAAAGACTCAAATCCTCCCTCCTACCCAAAGATTCCTTCTTGCTAGTAATGTGGTACCATAGTGTTTGGGCTACATTCTTGAATATGTGCATAGAATCCAAGAGATGTTGTATTTTTAAGTCCTTCCAATATAGTGATAGCCGTTTTTCGGCTCTCAGTAATTGTCATAGTGAGTTAACCCACCCTACCAAAATCATCCAAACACTGTGGCTATCCCTACCATTTCACTATATATAGGTGTGTGTGAGTTAGGGGACTTTTCCCATATCTTCTTAAAAACCCTCAGCTAGCTAGTCACTGGGCTAGTTGAGCCAAAAAAATAAAAAATATAAGTATATTATGGCCCATTTGTGTGTAAATATTTCATTGTATATAGGGCCTAAATAAAACAATTTTTCATAATTATTTTGGTATTTATTTAAATATTTCTACCTATGGTGTGTTATTTATGCTATGTACATTGACTTACCATTACCATATTTTTTCTTACCATCTTGCATACTCTTTATTCCATATAAAAATAAATTCATGCAAGCTCTCTTATTTTTGGTGTAGCTCCATCCACCTATATTATTTATATTTGACATGTACATATTTTTTTTAGACCCCTCAATATTTGATTTTCTTAGTTGTACTATTCACTTATATCATGATCTCAACAATATCTTCAATTATAGACCAAATAAGGTCAACAGTATGTGGAATGCATGCATGCACCATGGGGAGCTCACTCTTGGAGGTATTCAAAAGAATCATCCAAAGAAGGACCTCACAAGGACCTTGTGCAGTGGAAAAAACAGTTGGTTTTGCTGATTTTTTAAAGATCACATGCTCCCCGAATTTGAAAAGGTGATACAACCAAAAGTTGTAGCTCGTGGGCTGAACTTTCACCTCAAATTTTTTCATATTTTTTTGAGCTACGAGCTGTGAGCTATGATTTTATTAGTGGACCCCAGTTTGCCCATGCTATGCAGCCACACTCCCTCTTCCACTTTACCATTTTCCTCTTTCACACACACCTCTCCACTCATCATCCCCACCTCTCTCACCACTCCTCTATGCACCCTACTCACCTTCTTCTAAACCTTGAAGAATAAGAGAAACCATGGTGAACTCATGTTTCCTACACACATTTCCATTCCAAAATTGACCACCTATGTCTCATTTTTCCTCATCCATATTACCCATATCTATCAAAAAACCATAAAATTCAGCCTCTTCTCTTGAAAGACAGCATCATGGTGATTGATTACTCATATTCAATTACCTTGGCTCCGAAAGGAAGGTCAAGAGTGAAAAAAATGTACCGTCAAATCTAGTGGACCGTCAACAAGCGTCAAAATTGACCCTACTCAAGGCACTTGGAGCATCAACATTGTAAGAAATCCATGTTTTTTACCTATTAAGATTTTTTTCTTCCTTATTTGTATCCTACATGGATACTACCATTGTAAATATCCAATTCCATTTGTAAATCAATAAAAATACTAACTCTACTAATTTCCAATAGAAGGTCTTAGACCCAAAGGTAAGTCACAAGCATCAACATCTAAGGAGATTCCTGAGGTAACGGCGGAAGTGATTGAGAAGTTAAATGAATCTTTAAGCAGCCTGTCAATTCACCTTGCACAAGCTGTAGGTCCAAAGGGACAAGCAAAGAAGTCTGAAGAGCGAGATCCACGACCTACGAGAGTCTTTCAATGTTGGAATTGCGAAGAGTCTGTACATGGGATGTATAATTGTCCTTGGCCCCGTGGGGAGCCAGGGAGAACTAACTTGAATTACCCAGTGATGAATGCAGGTGAAGGAACTAGTCATCAACCACGGCTTCTACAAAGGCCAAATGGAGCAAGACCACCTCCACAAGGAGTGGAAGGAGTTACACCTTTGCCATACCCAAATGTGCATGTGGTAGAGGTGACAAACTCAAATGAGGTTGACATGGAAGCAAATGGCATTAAGCGTGGCCGAGGAAAAGGTAAGGAGAAAGAAGGTGTCACATCACAGAGTGACCATGGACGAGGTAAGAAGGCAAAGGAGACCAATGAAGCTAAGAGGACTCGACGTCGTATCAATCTCCAAGACTTCCCTCTTGGACATGGTATGGATCCATACAACTTGTTGGAAGACATAAGAGGTAAGGGTCCTGATATCACATGGCCTCAGTTTCTTGCATTATGCCCACAAGTTAGGAGGGATTTAACAAAGGAAGTTAGCACTAGGAGAAAGGTAAAAGAGAGTGTGCCTTTTGTAAAAATTGCACATGATGAAATGAATGAGGATATTACACCTGTGCTAGATTGTTACATCAAAGGAAGATTGGTTAGGAAAGTTCTAGTGGATGGGGGTGCACAAATTTGGATCATGATAGAGGGACTTATGCAAAAACTAGGCATGCACATCCATGAGACACCTGAAATTAAAGTCAAGATGGCAAACAATAGAAAAGCTAGGTGTGTAGGCATTTGTAAAAATGTTTTTGTAGAGGCCTTTGGCATTAAGAAAGTGGTGGATGTTTATGTTATGTCTACCAAAGGAAATGGTTACCCATTTATCCTTGGGAGACCATGGCTAATGAAAATGCAAGCTTTGCAGGATTGGGAGAGTAGAAAGCTAATTTGCAGGAATGAAAATCATAAGAAGGTTGTCTTTGACATGAAGGAGCAATGCCAAGAGGAGCTCCATGAAGAATCATCTCAAAGTGAGACGGAGGAAGGCTCGATCGATAGCACTCCAGAAGGAGAAAGTAGCGGCAGCATTACTGAAGAGGAGTCTTTCATTGAAGTCATGGGGGTAAGGTTTAACACTAGGTTGGTAATGGGACACTTTTATGTCCTGTTAAGTGACCATTTTCCTTGAATTATGTCAAGAGTTTCAAAATGGATTTTGAGGTGCTATCTATCTAGAAAGTTGTCTCATGAGCTGAAAAAAACTTGACATTTTTTTGGAATATCAATTCCATCTTTAACCTTGTCCTTGAACAACATTTCACAACCTAAATTGTATGAAAAAACGGGTCCTGTTTTTGCCTTTTTTTCATCTTTTTGCAACTATACCACTCTAGAATTCATGTTTGTGAGGTCTATAATGCTAGAGAACTATCTTTAGTAGTCCTCAACATGTCCTGATGCTTCTAGGGAGAAATAAATATTTAAGTTGTAAGTTATGACCAAATTACAAAAATTGTCAAATCCTATTTTTTAGCCAATTTTAGCTCTTCTATGATTTTTTTGGTGGATTTCATGATATCCAAATGCATTTTTTATTTTCTATGTCGCATATTGTAACATAAAGCTAATATTCCTTAAGTTTTGGGGCACCTAATACCCTATTTTGCATAGTACACAACGATGGTTGATTTTTTCAATTATAGAAGAAAAGGAAACATTCTAGTATATCAAGTATAGGTTTTTCAATATTGTTAGTTTCTTGTGACAACTAGATGCATTTTGTAGGTAGTAACCATATCTAGTCATAAGGAAAGACCATATTAGGTAAAGTGGGAAAATCCCAATTCCCAGGTTGGACAACTTTCAATATATCATGTATAAAATATAGAGATTTTGTCAAAAATTTGAGTTTTCTTAAGGTCTCATTCCACTTTATGCACATACAATACACAATGAAAACAACTAAAATATCATGGTTTCAATCAATTGGATTATTAGGAGAGGAGTATATTGCATCCATTATCGTTGTCTATGTTCTAATGTCCTACCTACAACTTATCTCAACATGGAGAGCTTGGTTTCTAGGTCCACCACTTGTCCAAGTTAATGTAAAAGTGACTCAAGGTTCACAACTTGTGAAAGCAAGGATCCATTGAGGAATACAATCCACTTGGCTATTTTTCCTTAATTTATTGCATGTGACATTTAAGCAAGGTCCACTTCTAATCTATAACTTCTTAATTTGAGGCATGGGGCATACATAAAATATGTAGCATATGCTCTATTGCCTCATAGGAAGGTTGGTTTCAAGGTGCACTTATCCATGCTAGCCTATCTTGGAGAAATGATGGAGCTTTCTTCTCTCCTTGTTTCAATGGAGACTAGCTTGGACAAGTGGTGGACCTTTGCTTCTCTCTATGTTTCAATAGAGTTAGCTTGGACAAGTGGTGATCTTGGAACAAAACCCCCATGTAAAACATATCATGGGTATTCCAAGTGATTAGAAAGATTACCATTTAAGATATAACCTTATAGGTTGGACAACTAGATCTTGGCTTGGAGAAATGGTGGACCTTTGATTCTCTCCATGTTTCAATGGAGTCTATCTTGGAGAAATGGTGGAGCTTGCTTCTGTCCATGTTTCAATGGAGCCTAGCTTGAACAGTTGGTGGACCTTTGCTTCTCTCTATGTTTCAATAGAGTTAGCTTAGACACGTGGTGGATCTTCAAAATAAACCAACTACTATCAATGTTGCCTAGCTTGGACAAGTGGTGGAGTGTTTCTCTACTCCATGTTTCAATGGATCTTAGCTTGGACAAGTGTTGGACCTTAAAACAAAAACCCCATGTACAACATAGAATGGATTTTCTAGATTTCAATGGAGTCTAGCTTTAACAAATGGTGGAGCTTGTCTTCATCCATGTTTCAATGAAACTAGCTTGGACAAGTGGTGGACCTTGTAACAAACCCTCCCATGTACAACATATCATTGGTTTTCTAAGTGATGGGAAGGAATACCATTCAAGATATAAACTTATAGCTTGGATAAGTAGTTGACTTTAAAACCAAATTCATCATAATACAATGAAATACAGGTCAGCCAATTCCTAAATCTTGAGACCAAACCTCCCATGCTATTAGAGATAATATATTGGATAAGTGGTGGACCTTCTATTATTTTCCCATGCCTAGTTTAGACAACCGGTACACTTTGCAGCTATAAAGGTTGGACGAGTTGTGGAGCCTTGTTTCTATCCATGTTTTAATGGATCCTAGCTTGGACAAGTGGTGGACCTTGGAAAAAAGCTTCCATGTACAACATATATGAGGTTTTCCATGTTTTAATGGAGCCTATCTTGGACAAATGGTGAAGCTTTCTTCTCTCCATGTTGATTTTGGAACTACCTTAGACAAGTGGTGGAGCTTTTCTTTTCTACTCTTCATAATACAATGAAGTATATGTTGGTTACATGGTGAATCTTAAGGCCAAACCTCCCATTTTACTAGAGATGATAGGTTGGACAAGTGGATCAACCTTCTATCATTTCTCCATGACTATATTGGACAATTAGTAGACATAACATCTCTCTATGTTGTCTAGAGATGAGCTTGGACAAGTGATGGACCCTGCTTCTCTCTCCCCTTGGTTTACTAGTTTGAAGACTCAGTATATATACTTTCTTAGATCTAGCTTGAACAAGTGGTGGACCTTGCATCCACAATCTTAATTCAGTATAAAAAAGTATATGAAAAAATAACATAGGAATCTTGGTTTGAAGGTCAAGCAATTAGGTTCCAATGCACATAATAATATATTTTCCACCCATATTAAAAGAAAGTTAAATATGCAAATAATAATATATTTCCAAATGCACATAATAATATATTTTCCACCCATATTAAAAGAAAGTTAAATATGTTATTACCAAATTGACAAAGGTAACGTCCAAGAATTATATCTTTCCATCTTGTCAGATCTAAATCTTCATCAAGGCGACATGCATGTATACATCAACTTTCAAGCCATTCAAGAATACATGCACTTAGATTCCATAGTTTTGTTTTCAAAGTCTTTTAGGTTCTAAAACTCTTTCACATAAAGTATGTAATGACAAAATTCTTGAAGCAAACATTTGTGCCCAAGAAAAAGATCCCTCTCACATATTTAAAGTCCATGAATTCTCTGATCCACACTTACAAGTTTTATTTTGACATCAAACATCAATTCTTTCATAGTTCCAAATAAATGCAACCTCGATATGAATTGACAAAAAATGAATTTCTTTTACTATATGACCCAACATAGGCCCCAATCAAATAAAAAATGAGTCCCCAAAAATTTGGGTGCACTCTAGCAATACATCAGAGTCCCCTTACAATAGGATGCACTCCAATAGTACATTGAAGTCCCCTTAGAGTAGGGTGCACTCCATTCAAGTGTTCATAAAATTGACACACCTTTTAAAAAAAAAAAAAGACTATATCAAATTATACAAATGTTGAAAGATACACACTAGAATAAAAAAAGCATCTTATAGCCATATTTATTCAATGCTTTCGTGTTGACAAGTACACACCAAGGACATAATTTGTCTCAGAATCACTATACTGATTTACAATTGTGTTGTATGTATAGACTCTCTTATCTCTTGCATACAACCATCCTACCAACCATGGAATTATGGTTCTCTGCAAGAAGTTTTGAAGTTGCTCGGAAGTTTGCCTCCACATCTTTGGAAATATAAGATATGTCCCTGGCATGTTCCACATCACCCTATATGGAGTGTCATCAAAAATTAAGGTATTGTTTGCATCCAAATCCTCAAATATCTTCCAAATATCACTCAGATTTTTGTGATAAACCCTTGTAAATCCTAACATGATATTTGGATTTTGGCAATTTTTGTTACTCATAAACACCTTGAACTTGGTATACTGCTCAGGAAAACACTTTTGTGTGATGCGTTGCACCCTTGTTAAGTTATAGCAACTCCATATCCATAGCTCAAAGTATTCAGCACAAAAATCCAAAAAACTTTGTGCGTCTGGTCGCACCACATGATAAACTTCATCTTTGTCCTCCACAAGTCGCATGTGTTGAGCCCAAGATGGCATAGAATCTCCATGTTTCATTTCAACTGTCTTGAGAAGTAACCCCTCTAGATCCAAGATAAGTACTCTTTTGATGTCCTTGAAAGCAAGTGGTAGGTGATAAGGAGGTGATTCATTCCTTGGACAAGGTCTTGGAGGAGGTTGGATGGGTAATTCAATAGTTTTCTTCAATTTATGCCAGCATATAGCCAATCCATTTTTCTGTAATGGTTCTGAAATTAAAGAACAAGAACACTTAATGCAAACACAACAATAGACATGAGTTTTTACATTGTCTACCCTAAGGTTTTATTAGATACCAAAATCCATCTATGATCTACTCATTAATAGAAAGAAAGTCAAATTAAAATCCTGACTCTTTTTTATGCTACACTCTCTCTTAGTCTCAATACCATGGAGTTCAACTAGACTTAAGTCAACTAATAACTACTACTTGTTGTTAAAGGTATGCTTGAAGTGTATAAGGCTTAACCAATGCTCTAGTGTAGAATGGGTATTTAGGTCTCAAGGTCTACCACTTATCCAAGCAAAGATCCATTTAGATATGGAAACCCAATTTTTCTTAATATAATGATATAGAGTGGACAAGTGGTGAATCCTGAGACCAAGCCACTCATGCTACTAGGGATAATAGGTTGGACAAGTGGTGGACCTTGAATGTAAAACCCCCATGTACAAAGTATCAGGGGTTTTGGGTATTTCAATGGACTCTAGCATCTTGGAAACATGGTGGAGCTTACTTCTCTCCATGTTTCAATGGAGTCTATCTTGGATAAATGGTGGAGCATCATTCTCTCCATGTTTCAATGGAGCCTACCTTGGACAAGTGGTGCATGTTTGTTTCTCTCTATGTTTGAACATATCTAGCTTGGACAAGTGGTGGACCTTGGAACAAAATCCCCATGTAAAACATATCATGGACATTACAAGTGGTGAAAAAATACCATTCAATATATAACCTTATAGGTGGAAAAGTGGTGGACCTTAACACCCAATTATTATTAATATAATGACATAAGTGGACAAGTGGTGAATCTTTCGACCAAACCTACTAGGAAAAGTACGTTGGACAAGTGGTGGACCTTGAATGCAAACCCCCCATGTACAAAATATTACTCATGCTACTAGGAATAATTTGGTATTAAGGTCCATGTTTCAATGGAGCCTAGCTTGGAAAAGTGGTGGACCTTTGTTTCTCTCTATATGTTTCAATAGAATTTCTTGGACAAGTGGTGAACCTTGGAACAAAACCCCCATGTAAAGCATGTCATGGGCATTACAAGTGGTGAGAAAAAATACCATTGAAGGTATAACCTTATAGGCTGGACAAGTGGTGGACCTTAGCACCCAATTCCTCTTATTATAATGACATATAGTGGAAAAGTGGTGAATTGTGAGACCAAACCTACTAGGGATAATAGGTTGGAGAAATGGTTGACCTTGAATGTAAATCACCCATGTACAAAATATCATGGGTTTTGCGTATTTCAATGGAGCCTAGCATCTGGAGACATGGTGGAACTTACTTCTCTCCATGTTTTAATGGAGCCTATCTAGGAGAAATGGTGGAGGTTCCTTCTCTCCATGTTTCAATGGAGCCTAGCTTGGACAAGTCGTGGACCTTTGTTTCTCTCTATGTTTGAATATGGTTAGCTTGGACAAGTGGTGGATCTTGGAATGAAACTCCCATGTAAAACATATCATGGGCATTTCAAGTGGCGAGAAAGGATACCATTTAAGATATAACCTTATAGGTTGGACAAGTGGTGGACTTTAACACAATATAATGACATAGAGTGTACAAGTGGTGAATCTTGAAACCAAACCACTCATGCTACTAGGGATAATAGGTTAAACAAGTGGTGGGCCTTGAAATAAAACCCCCTAGAGTGTTTCAATGGATCCTAGCTTGGAAACATGGTAAAGCTTGCTTCTCTCCATGTTTCAATGCAGCCTATCTTGGATAAATGGTGCAGCATCATTCTCTCCATGTTTCAATGGAGCCTAGATTGGACAAGTGGTGGACCTTTGTTTCTCTCTGTTTAAATAGAGTTATCTTGGAAAAGTGGTGGACCTTGGAACAAAAACCCCATGTAAAACATATCATGGGCATTACAAGTGGTGAGAAAAAATACCATTCAATATATAACCTTATAGGTTGGACAAGTGGTGGACCTTAACACCCAATTATTCTTAATATAATGACATAGAGTGGATAAGTGGTGAAATTGGGACCAAACCTACTAGGGAAATAGGTTGGACAAGTGGTGGACCTTGAATGTAAACGCCCCATGTACAAAATATCACTCATGCTACTAGAAATAATTTGGTATTAAGGTCCATGTTTCAATGCAGCCTAGCTTGGAAAAGTGGTGGACCTTTGTTTCTCTCTATGTTTCAATAGATTTATCTTGGATAAGTGGTGTACCTTGGAACAAAACCCCCATGTAAATCATGTCATGGGCATTACAAGTGGTGAGAAAAAATACCATTCAAGCTATAACATTATAGGTTAGACAAGTGGTGGACCTTAACACCTAATTCCTCTTAATATAATGACATAGAGTGGACAAGTGGTGAATCATGAGACCAAACCTACTAGGGATAATAGGTTGGACAAGTGGTGAACCTTGAATGTAAACCCCCCATGTACAAAAAATTATGGGTATTGGGTATTTCAATGGAGCCTAGCAACTTGGAGACATGGTGGAGCTTATTTCTCTCCATGTTTCAATGGAGCCTATCTAGGAGAAACAGTGAGGTTCCTTCTCTCTATGTTTCAATGAGCCTAGCTTGGACAAGTGGTGGACCTTTCTTTCTCTATATGTTTTAATAGAGTTAGCTTGGACAAGTGGTGGACCTTGGAATGAAACCCCCATGTAAAACATATCATGGGCATTTCAAGTGGTGAGAAAGGATACTATTTAAATATAACCTTATAGGCTGGACAAGTGGTGGACTTTAACACATATTTCTTCTTAATATAATGACATAGAGTGTACAAGTGGTGAATCTTGAGACCAAACCACTCTTGCTACTAGGGATAATAGGTTGGACAAGTGGTGGACCTTGAATGTAAACCCCTCATGTACAAAATTATGGGTTTAGGGTATTTCAATGGAGCCTAGCTTGGAGACATGGTGGAGATTGCTCTCTCAATGTTTCAATGGAACCTATCTTGGAGAAATGGTGGATCATCCTTCTCTCCATGTTTCAATGGAGCCTATCTTGGACAAGTGGTGGATGGAGTTAGCTTGGACAAGTGGTGGGTCTTGGAACAAAACCCCTTTGTAAAACATAGCATGGACATTACAAGTGATGAGGAAAAATATCATTCAAGATATAACCTTATAGGTTGGAAAAGTGGTGATGGACCTTGATATGTGGATGAAGGATACCATTTAAGATATACCCTTATAGGTTGGACTAGTGGTGGACCTTAACACCCAGTTATTCTTAATATAATGACATAGAGTGGATAAGTGGTGAATCTTAAGACCAAATCACTCATGCTACTAGGTATAATACGTTAGAGAAGTGGTAGACCTTGAATGCAAACACCCCATGTACAAAATATCATGGTTTTAGGGTGTTTCAATGGAGCCTAGAATCTCGGAGACATGGTAGATCTTGATTCTTCCATGTTTGAATGGCACCTATCTTGGAAAAATGATGGAGGTTACTTCTCTCCATACTTCAACGGAGCCTAGCTTTGACAAGTGGTGAACCTTTGCTTCTCTCTATGTTTGAATAGAGTTAGCTTGGACAAGTGGTGGACCTTTGCTTCTCTCTATGTTTGAATAGAGTTAGCTTGGACAAGTGGTGGACCTTGGAATGAAACCCCCGTGTAAAACACCTCATGGGCATTTCAAGTGGTGAGAAAGGATACCATTAAGATATAACCTTATAGGTTGGACAAGTGGTGGACCTTAATACATATTCTTCTTCTAATATAATGACATAGAGTGTACAAGTGGTGTATCTTGAGACCAAACCACTCGTGCTACTAGGGATCCTAGCTTGGACAAGTGGTGGACCTTGGAAAAAAGTCCCCCTGTACAACATAGATGAGTTTTTTCATGTTTAATGGAAGAGAGATTCGACAAATGGTGGAGCTTGCTTATCTCCATGTGGATTTTAGAACTAGCTTGGACAAGTGGTGGAGCTTTGCTTTTTTACTCTTCATAATACAATGATGTATAGGTTGGTTACATGGTGAATCTTAAGGCCAAACCTCCCATCTTACTAGAGATGATAGGTTGGACAAGTGGTCAACCTTCTATCATTTCTCCATGCCTATAATTAGACAATTAGTAGAACTAGCATCTTTCTATGTTGTCTAGAGCTGAGCTTGGACAAGTAGTGGACCTTGCTACTCTCTTCCCTTGGATTATTAGTTTGAAGACTCATTATATATACTTGCTTAGATCTATATAATTACTCATTAGTTAGGTTACAAGTGGGTATGTAATTTGTTAGCTTCAAGGGACTTTGAATATTGAATAGTAAGACCAAGTGCTGGTTTGAAGATCTTTTGCTTATCTAAACTAGACTCTAACTCAATAATAAGTTTCATAAGTTCCACGAATTGTCCTATTAGGCTCCAAAAGAGTCTTAATTGGTTTGTGCTAGAGATTCTAACTTCCTTGATGGGGTAGAATCCTAGAAAAATGAGGCACTATAAGTTTTACCTTAGCTCAAATGGATTTTTCACTTAAACTCGACTGCAATTTGGCTATCTAGTCTTTGTCTCGATGGAGTTTAACACTAGATACATAGTAGTGATATTTAAGCTTCATGTCTCTTCACTTGATCGAGATATGAGACCATACTTTCAAGGTCACCACTTGTCTTACCTAAAGACCAATGTGAGACATGGGAGCAAGAAAGCCATCCGATATTGTTTTAAGGACTATTACATAGGCAATCAATAACTTAAGTAAAGAAAAAAAACTTGGATCTTTCACAATTAATAACTTAAGTAAAGCCAAAAAGACTTGGATCTTTGACAGTTTTTTTCAAACTAAAAAAGCACAATCTCATGCTAACAAAACTATAAATCACAATTGAAAGGTTTGAACAAGAAAAAGATCAACAATCTTAATAAGACGGATACTTTTCATTTCATTTGATGATTACAAACTAAAATAAAGTCTCTCAAGAAATTGATAAACAAAAAATGTAGGTGACTGCTTCATTATTTTGAGCAAAAATATCAAAATCTCTATTGATTGAGCTCCATCTAGTAGTATCCTTTGTAAGATCCTGCAAGAAGGAATAAAAAGAAAGATTTGTTAGATACCATGCACATGAGTGTTCAAGCATGTGTATCAAGAATATATGACATGTCACTAGTACCTTAGGGTTGCTTTCTATCCAGCCTTAGAAGATTGTTCTCACTTTCACCTTATTTATATAAGCCTTTGCTGTGGTTGCCTTCAAAACTCCTTTTGTGTTACAACCCAATTGCCTAGCTAAAGTGGTCAATTGTGACGCCTTCATGCTTTCAATGGGTGTACGCTCCTTTGCCAAGATCTCTTGTATTTGGCTCTTCTCATTTCATTGCGGTGGCTTGTGTCACTTGCATCTTCAATGATAGTTTCATCTCTGTCACCTTTTGCAGGTGGTATTCTTCTTGTAAAGAACACCTTAGCTGACCAAACATCATTTTTCTGCTTCCAATACTCCATGAGATTTGTTTGTATTCACTATCATTTGTCACTATAGGTTGTCCATAACGATTAGAAGCAATTAAATCACGCACATCCCTTCTCTCATCAAGCTGAATCAAGTATGGCAGTAGCTCCTCCAAGAGCATATTGTCAACCATCTTCTCAGCATCAAATTGTGGTGGAAAAATGCAATTGTTTGCTGGTGAAATACATCCCTTGTAAGGAGAGTCATCAATAAGCACTGTTCTTTGTGGATCACATTCAAACCCCATGGCAATTTTGGCTAGAGGCTTGAACATTGCCTCAACGTTTGGATTGTCGGGTCTAAACAATTTTTGAGTTGAGCGGGTAGCAAACATCTTGCGACCAATTGCAAAGAAAGGCAATGTATCCTCAGCTAAGTTGTTTAGTGCTGCAAGGATTTGATACACATTATTCCTAGTAGCTGTCGACCAAATTGCAACATTAAACCTTTGTAAAATAGTCTTCAAGAATTGGATGCAACCTGGCCTGAGTATAATATATCTTTTTGAATCCATTTGCACTGAGTTGTGGTGTGAGGATGGTTGAGGGGAACGTTTCAACAATAGACCTTTAAATCCAATATAATTGTAAGCATGGATTTCTCAACATCTACGCTACATGACGTAGTACCAATTGGCAATAGCTCGTGAGTGGACTTTTCAGTCTCTTTTGATGTATGTTGCATTTTTGAAGCATCGATTTCTTGGTTCTCATTATTGGAAGCTTGCTCAAGTTGCACAACACTAGACTCTAGTATAGAAATATCATCCATCTTGGGCACTTTAGAAACCATAGAATCTATGGATTCTATAGTTGTTGACTGAACCATAGGAGCGTTATCCATCCCAGTTTGTGAATCTAAGAAAACACACACACAAATGTATCTCAAAACCACTAGAATTTTATTCACCATATTTATATGTAGAACTCCTAGTAAGAAATTTATTTAAGGTAAAGTCGTTGTTAGAATCCTTGCAACCATTTTCAGCATTCGTACACCAAACACCACTTGTCTAAAATACAATCTACTAACTCAACATTTTCCATCCTACACTTTATTAAAGATGAGTACTTAAAGTGAAAACTAAAAGCCACCCTTGTTGAGGAACATGGATACAAGGTCCACCAAATGTCCAACCTAGACTACAAGAAAATAATTAGAGATTTGGCTTAGATTTGGATTCAAAGGCCACCACTTATTCAAGTAAGATAACTCCACTTGTTTAAGACAGTAATGTTTGAAGCCCACCACTTGTCCAACCTAGACATTGATTAAATTTTGGTAAGATTTATCACAAATCTAGAGTAGAATCAAGATTCTATGGCCAAGGTAGTCAAATATGTTAGACAACACACAAAGCATAAGAGCACTCTAGATTCTCGTTGAGCATAAACTAAACAATAATCAAATGTTATATTCACTTGAGATTTCATCCATGAAAAATGAAAATGATGCATGTACTTGAGATTTCCATCCATGTACAATACTTTACAATGTCAAGTAAAGTTATAGTCAGCAAACAACTCTTCTCCTGCTTCAACTTGACAAATAGTCTCAATGCATACATGGCCATATTCTTCTGACTTGATGTGTGAAGAGGTGCATTTATGCCAAGGTGGCAAATTTGGATCAAATGTATAGCGTACGTTGGGACAGACATTTGTACTGTGAGAACTATTTATATAGCCCGACACGTTTCCTTCTTCTACACAACCAATAATGTATGATTGATCTTCCTCTTCTTCTATGTTTGGATCCTCTAGAAGAGAATATTTATAAGCTCTTGGAAATATTTTGCATATCTTTTTCCAGTCTTGAAATCTATACTTATGCCCTCCATAGTTTAGAATAGTCAAACACTTTCCAGGGTAGTATGCACAAATAGCCCATAACCAGCTCCTTCAATAAATGAAAGTCGCACTTCAAAATCCACACCGTTAATATGGAAAATTACATCTTTGGGAATAGGAAAAGTTGGTGTCCCAAAAGGATCTTCATGCCAATCATAGTGTGAAATACATCTAGATTTTATATCACTTAACTCCTTTGTGTCTGCAAAAAGAAGAAAATATTATGCATAAAATAATGACAATATCAAAGAAAGATATCATTATTTTATAGTCCAATAGGTCCATTGTATGGAAGACTTAGAGTGCCTCTTACATGGTGCCTCCAAGGTTTCCAAAAATAAAAATCATTGGAAAAAAAAGGCCACTGTGTCCCAATCTATTGCCCATTTGAAGCATAGAGAGAACCAAGGTCCACCACTTGTCCAAGCTAGACATGGAGCATTGACACAAGATCCAGCACTTATCCAAGAACCCTATAGTATATGTGGTAACATGGGATGCATTGATGCAACAAAAGTAGTCTAGCCTCCTCATCCATCTCTTTTTTCTTGTAGCCTAGAGGGATTAGTTTCAAGGTCTATCACTAGTCAAAAACTACACATAGAACATTGATACAAGGCCACCACATGTGAAACCTATCATCTCTAGTAGCATGGATGGTTTGATATCAAGGTTCATCGCGTGTCCTACCTATACTCTATTGTAGCATATAGATTCTGGTTTGGTGGTACTACACTTGTCCAAACTTGGCTTGTTGTTGATATCTGGAGGTAATCAAGGGTCCTCCACTTGTCCAAGTTAGGCATATAAAACAATTGCAAGGTCCACCATGTGTACAACATATGATTGATTATAGCATGCATGGTCTTATTTCATGGGCAACCATCTTCTCTCCAACATGTGTCCAACCTCGGCTCCATTGAAGCATGGAGAGAAGCAAGGTCCACCACTTATCAAAGCTATTATTTTCTCCCAGTGCTTTCAAAACCCATAATACGTTGTACATGGGGGGGGGGATTCTTGTTAAAGAGAAGCAAGCTCTACCATTTGTCCAAGCTAGGAGCCATTGAAACATGAAAACCCCATAATATGTTGTATACGAGGGGTGTTTTTCAAGGTCTACCACTTGTCTAAGCTATGGTCCATTGGAACATGGAGAGAAGCAAAGCTCCACCACTTTTCTAAGCTAGGATCCATTGAAACATGGAGAGAAGCAAGCTCCATTGTTTGTCTAAGCTAGGCTCCATTGGAACAAGGAGAAAACAAGCTCCACCACTTGCCTATTATTGCATAGAGATTCTGTTTGAAGGTCCACCCTTGTCCAACCTTGCCTTCATGTATGGAGATAATCAAGAGTGCAATGCTTCTCTAAGCTAGGGACATAAAAGAGTTTCAAGGTCCACTACATATACGATCTATGATGGGTTGTAGCATGGGAGGTTTCATTTTAAGGTGTCCACTTCTCCAGCTCCGCTTGTTCCAACCTCAGATCCATTGAAGAATGGAGAATAAAGGTGTACCAACTCTCCAAAATAGGCAGGACAATCTCTAATAAAACCCATGAATTGTTAATATATGCTATGCTGTGGAGTTTTGTTTGAAGTTCCACTCCTTATCCAAGCTACAATCCATTGAAGCATGGAACTAAGTAAGATATATCTCTAGTCCAAGATAGGATCCATTGAAACATAGAGAGAATCAAGGTCCACCACTTGTCCAAGCTATGCATGGGTAATTGATATAAGGACCACTACGTTTTCACCTATACTATGCTCTATCATGGATGGTTTCATATCCTACCAATTTTCCAACCTATTTAGTAGGTTGTATTATGGGGGTTTGGGTTCAAGGTACTTCACTTGTCTGGGGGGTTCCATTGAACCATGGAGAGAAACTATGTCTACCACTTGTCCGAAATATGCTCCTTTAAAACATAAAAACAAGGTCCACCACTTGTCCAAGCTAAAGTTTCTCTCCATTGAAGCATGGAGAGAAACAAGGTCTACCACCTGTCCAAAATATGCTCCATTGAAACATAAAAGCAAGGTCCACCACTTGTCCAAGCTAATATAACAAATGGGTGTTGGTTACAAGGTGTACCACACTTGTCTAAACTAGTCTTCATGCAAGGTCTACCACATGTCCAAGCTATATGAGCTTGTTTGAAGGTCTACCACACCTCTTGAAATTAGGATCCATGTAAGGTCCACCTTTTGTCAAGCTATGCAATTTAATGAGTACTAAAACTAAGTAAATTGCAGTACTTAAATACCTTTCCAAGCTCATTAAGATTTTTGGTCTCTAAGGCCGGCCACCACCACATGTCTAATCTATGCTCTAATTGATTACTTATGCTATTTCTCTCAAAGTCCAAACATAAGCTCCCTTCTAGCAAGGTTAGTTTAAATTTAGGCTCCAGCACCTGTCTAAGCTAGGTTCAATTTATGAAGCATCACCATTTAACCATGCTACGATCTAATGTATCATATCAAGGGGGTATTGATAAAAGGTCCAAAACTTATTGAGTTCAAGCTCTTAAGTAATTAAGTCTTTGTGAGTATTAATGTTTAGTTTTAGTCTACAGATCCACCATTCAAAAACTCAAGTAATTTACTATTTACATTCAAACCTTGAATGCTTGAGATAAAAAATACAGCTCAATCAATACTATATAAAGCAAAATCTAACATTAAGAGTATCAAATCAGTAACAAGAAACACTAACATGCACAAGAAACTCAAAACATACGTGTCTCCATTTCCAAAAAGTCCTCCATTGACACAGGATGGTGTTTGTTGTTGGTTCTTCTTCTCTTTGTGGAGAGCACTCCTCTGTAACAGGCACAATGTCGCCTGATTGCGAAGTGGATTGTTGAAGTCCAGCCCATTTTTCTATATCTTCATGAGACTTAACAAAGTCTAGCAGCATGGTCTCCATGCTTTTTGCCTCCTCTCACACTATCAATTAAGCAGATGACTTCTTTTTTCTGTTGTATTCCTTCTTGTGCAACCAAGGAGCCATCACCAAAAACATCAACAAGCTTGCGGTCTTCAAAACAATATGTACGAATGTAGTGCTTGACCAAAGCTCTTTTTTTTGGCCTCCAAATATTGCAAATCTGACATATCGTTATCTGCTACTTGAAGAAGAGAACAATCAATTGGCATGGGATGTTCCTCTGATCTTCTTCTCAGGTCTTCAAATGCATTGCCTTGTCCCAAGAAGGCAATAACTGTTAGGAATTGAATTGCTCCTTTGCAAGGAGCTGATGGAAAGTGATGCAATGCACCACAACAATGGTAGCTCAAATTATCTCCATGGCGTGAAAGGCACATTGCAATTTTGTGAAGTTAGTGAAATCACAAATGCAAGAAAGACAAATCCAGATCTGTTGACCCTCCAGCAATAGCCAAGATCCCATCCAAAGCATTGTTAAATGTCTCCTCACTCCACTTCAAATTGCCTCCAACGTTTTTTGTCATATCTAAAACACATAAGCCAATAGGCACTTTATTATTGAAGTGGCGCATCAAGTAGAGATTGCCTTCCATTTGTAGGCTCACCACATAGATTGACCATGGCAAATCTCTAGGCTCAGTTTTCTCCTTTTGAAGGTGAATTGCCCTTGCATGTATTTTATTGCTCCATCTGGAAAAGCCATTTTCTTTGTTCCCACGCGTCAAACTAGATCTGATCCATTCCTCGCATAGCATTAAAATTGTTTTTATAACAACTCATTGATGTTATACATTTTGACCACCTCCTCCCAGTCTTTACATGGTGAAGACTCATTCAATTGTTGAAGCCTTCAAGAAGTGCATCTTGAATCAATTTGTCTTGCTTCAACGCTTGATTCGATCATACATGTCAGTTGCATCACCATCCTTTGCACTCTTTGACAGTAAAATCTTCTCATCTCTAATCTCTTCTTGAATAGTCTTTACCTCTGATTCCTCAAGGCCACAAAGATATCTAAATACAGTTGTGGGGGGTTTCTTATTCTCCTCTTCTAGATTTTTCAATGATTTCTATCCAGCAATCATAAACAAATCAGAGTAGGTGACCATGTGTGCCTGTTTAGCAATCCAACTTGCTGCTGCACTCATTCTTGCCAATCGAAGAAAACCTGAAAAGAAATAGAGAAATAATTAAACTATTGAGCAAGATTTGTTAATTAAACACTATCAAAAAGACAAAGAAAATAACTTACATCCCATCCGGCACGAGATGCATGTCCCTCTGCAATTCCACTTGCTGCCTTTGGTGGTCGTCCTGCGAAGATCCATTGACTCCGTAAATGTCTCAATATTTGGCTGTAAGGTTGCTGGACATACAATGCCTGAGCCTCCTCATTTGCAATGCAGAATAAGCAGTTGCAACAAATGGAGGAGCATTCACAACAATGCGAGCCTTTCTAAATTTATACACGCTAATCAGTCTTTCAAAGATCTCTTTGTTTTTTTGTTCATTGTGAAGCAAAACTTTTGCAGCATAGATTGAATGCTGCCCATCAAGATCCAATAATGATAATCTTTAATTTTTTGCTCCTCTACCTCTTCTACTGCCAAAGGAGTCCCCTTCTTTGATTTGCATTTCGAACAGGCATCAAATATGCACATGCTGCAGGCTTGGTCGTACTCCGTGAAAATCCAAATAACACACTTTCAGCGTGTTTTTTATCCATAATACGTGCATTATAGTGATCAGGAGCAAGCCAACAATTTTGAATAGGGATATCAAATTCCTATATTGGAAAGGAAAATAATTTATGTACTTATTCATTCCACCTGTATCTTTTTCTTGTCCTTTCATGGCCTCAGCTTCTAAAACATCTGGATCCACAATTCTCCTTTGACATTGAACCCTCTGTTGATGAGGATGCCAAAGATGCCTTGTCTACATCCAAAATGGAGCTAGTTCGCTTAGCTTCTACTTTCTGCACTTTTGCTTGCTTCTTTGTGGATGGTGGTCGTGAAGCTTCACCTTTTTTCGTTGTAGTGTGGCAATGATGGAGCTTTGAAGTTGATCTGGCTGTGATATTTGGATTTGATTCTGCAAACTTCCATCCTCGAGAAAACATTGTCTCTTCTTTGTTTCTAGACATGCGCTCCAATGCATATGCTCCTGGAGATAGTTGAAATTCTAGATTCATTGGAACTAAATGTCAATGCATTCCACCTCTGGATGACTATCAACTACAGAGACAGATGCTTCCCACAACTTGTCCAACATCTTCAACAAGCTGTCATTATCCTTTTTGGCAATAAATAGATGCACCTTATGAAATTGTGCACCCTCTATACCATGTTATGTCCAAATACCATTTCCTAAGATCATTGCAAGTATAGTCAACTGAGACAGCAACCCTTGCAACCTGTTTTTTTGGGAGCCATCTTTCTGAAACAAAAAAAAAACCAAATTTATTTTAAACATATACTTTTTGTAAAGGAAGTTTGTGTGGAATACAAGTTCCACCACTTGTTCAAGCTAGATCTAAGCAAGTATACATAGTGATCATTTAAGCTAGTAAACTAAGGGAAGGGAGAAGTAAGGTCCACCACTTTGTCCAAGCTTAGCTCTAGACAACATGGAGAGATTGGAGGTCTACTAATTGTCTAATATAGGCTAACTATATTGAAACATAAGAGAAGCAAAGGTCCACCACTTGTCCAATCTAGGGTCCATTGAAACATGGAGAGAAGGATGCTCCACCATTTGTCCAAAATAGGCTCCATTGAAACATGAAGAGAAACAAGATGCACCATGTCTTTGAGATGCTAGGCTCCATTGAAATACCTTAAACCCATGATATTTTGATATTGGGGGTTTAAATCAAGGTCCACCACTGTGTCCAACCTATTATCCCTAGTAGCATGAGTGGTTTGGTCTCAAGATTCACCACTTTTCCACTCTATGTCATTATATTAAGAAGATCTGGGTGTTAAGGTCCACCACTTGTCCAACCTATAAGGCTATATCTTAAATGTATTATTTACCACCACTTGGAATGCACATGATGGGTTTTACATAGGGTACGGTTCCAAGGTCCACCACTTGTCCAAGCTAACTCTATTGAAACATAGAGAGAATCAAAGGTCCACCACTTGTCCAAGCTAGGCTCCATTGAAACATGGAGAGAAGGATGCTCCACCATTTGTCCAAGCCAGGTTTGATTGAAACATGAAGAGAAGCAAGCTGCACCATGTCTCCAAAATGCTAGGCTCCATTGAAATATCTTAAACCATGATATTTCGTACATGGGGGGTTTACATTCAAGGTCCACCACTTGTCCAACCCTATTATCACTAGTAGCATGAGTGGTTTGATGTCAAGATTCACCACTTTTCTACTCTATGTCATTATATTAAGAAGATCTGGGTTAAGGTCCACCACTTGTCCAACCTATAAGGCTATATCTTAAAGGGTATTCTTTCTCACCACTTGGAATGACCATGATAGGTTTTACATGGGGGTTTGGTTCCAAGTTCCACCACTTGTCCAAGCTAACTCTATTGAAACATAGAGAGAAGCAAAGGTCCACCACTTGTCTAAGCTAGGGTCCATTGAAACATGGAGAGAAGGATGCTCCACCATTTTGTCCAAGATAGGTCCATGAAACATGAAGAGAAGCAAGCTGCACCATGTCTCCAAGATGCTAAGATCCATTGAAATACCTTAAACCCATGATATTTTGTACATGGGGAGTTTACATTCAAGGTCCACCACTTGTCCAACCTATTACTCTAGTAGCATGAGTGGTTTGGTCTGAAGATTCACCACTTTTCCACTCTATGTCATTACGTTAAGAAGATCTGGGTGTTAAGGTCGACCACTTGTCCAACCTATAAGGGTATATCTTAAAGGGTATTCTTTCTCACCACTTGAAATGTCCATGATATGTTTTACATGGGGGTTTGGCTCCAAGGTCCACCACTTGTCCAAGCTAACTCTATTGAAACATAGAGAGAAACAAAGGTCCACCACTTGTCCAAGCTAGGCTCCATTGAAACATGGAGAGAAGGATCCTCTACCATTTGTCGAAGCTAACTCTATTGAAACATGGGGGGTTTACATTCAAGGTCCACCACTTGTCCAACCTATTAACGCTAGTAGCATGAGTGGTTTGGTCTCAAGATTCACCACTTTTTCACTCTGTCATTATATTAAGAATATTTGGGTGTTAAGGTCCACCACTTGTCCAACCTATAAGGCTATATCTTAAGGGTTATTCTTTCTCACCACTTGGAGTGACCAGCATAGGTTTTACATGGGGGTTTTGTTTCAAGGTCCACCACTTGTCCAAGCTAACTCTATTGAAACATAGAGAGAATCAAAGGTCCACCACTTGTCCAAGCTAGGGTCCATTGAAACATGGAGAGAAGGATGCTCCACCATTTGTCCAAGATACACTCCATTGAAACATGAAGAGAAGCAAGCTACACCATGTCTCCAAGATGCTAGGCTCCATTGAAATACCTCAAACCCATGATATTTTGTACATGGGGGGTTTACATTCAAGGTCCACCACTTGTCCAACCTATTATCTCTAGTAGCATGAGTGGTTTGGTCTCAAGATTCACCATTTTTCCACTCTATGTCATTCTATTAAGAATATATGGGTGCTAAGGTCCACCACTTGTCCAACCTATAAGGCCATATCTTAAACTTTATTCTTTCTCACCACTTGGAGTTACCAAGATAGGTTTTACATGGGAGTTTGGTTCCAAGGCCCACCACTTGTCCAAGCTAACTCTATTGAAACATAGAGAGAAGCAAAGGTCCACCACTTGTCCAAGCTAGGCTCCATTGAAACATGGAGAGAAGGATGCTCCACCATTTGTCCAAGATAGGCTCCATTGAAACATGAAGGGAAGCAATCTGCACCATGTCTCCAAGATTCTAGGATCCATTGAAATACCTTAAACCCACGATATTGTTTACATGTGGGGTTTAACGTCAAGGTCAGTCACTTTTCCAAGCTATTATCCCTAGTAGCATGAGTGGTTGGGTCTCAAGATTTACCACTTTTCCACTCTATGTCGTTATATTATGAAGATCTAGGTTCTAAGGTCGACCACTTGTCCAACCTATAAGGCTAGATCTTAAAGGGTATTATTTCTCACCACTTGGAATGACCATGATATGTTTTACATGGGGGTTTGGTTTCAAGGTCCACCACTTGTCCAAGCTAACTCTATGGAAACATAGAGAGAAGCAAAGGTCCACCACTTGTCCAAGCTAGGCTCCACTGAGACATTTAGAGAAGGATGATCCCCCATTGGTGGAAGATAGGCTTCATTGAAACATGAAAAGAAGCAAGTTGCACCATGTCTCCAAGATTCTAGGATCCATTGAAATACCTTAAACCCACGATATTGTTTACATGTGGGGTTTAACGTCAAGGTCAGTCACTTTTCCAAGCTATTATCCCTAGTAGCATGAGTGGTTTGGTCTCAAGATTCACCACTTTTCCACTCTATGTCATTATATAAAGAAGATCTAGGTGTTAAGGTCGACCACTTGTCCAACCTATAAGCGTATATCTTAAAGGGTATTCTTTCTCACCACTTGAAATGTCCATGATATGTTTTACATAGGGGTTTGGTTCCAAGGTCCACCACTTATCCAAGCTAACTTTATTCTTCTCATAGAGAGAAGCAAAAGGTCCACCACTTGTCCAAGCTAGGCTCCATTGAAACATGGAGAGAAGGATGCTCCACCATTTGTCGAAGCTAACTCTATTGAAACATGGAAGGTTTACATTCAAGGTCCACCAGTTGTCCAACCTATTAACGCTAGTAGCATGAGGGGTTTGGTCTCAAGATTCACCACTTTTTCACTCTGTGTTATTATATTAAGAATATTTGGGTATTAAGGTCCACCACTTGTCCAACCTATAAGACTATATCTTAATGGTTATTCTTTCTGACCACTTGGAGTGACCATGAAAGGTTTTACATGGGGGTTTTGGTTCCAAGGTCCACCACTTGTCCAAGCTAACTCTATTGAAACATAGAGAGAAGCAAAGGTCCACCACTTGTCTAAGCTAGGGTCTATTGAAACATGGAGAGAAGGATGCTCCACCATTTGTCCAAGATAGACTCCATTGAAACATGAAGAGAAGCAAGCTGCACCATATCTCCAAGATTCTAGACTCCATCGAAATACCTTAAACCCACGTTATTTTGTACATGGGGAGTTTACATTCAAGATCAACAATTTGTCCAACCTATTATCGCTAGTAGCATGAGTGGTTTGCTCTCAAGATTCACCACTTTTCCACTCTCTATCATTATATTAAGAATATTTGGGTGTTAAGGTCCACCACTTGTCCAACCTATAAGACTATATCTTAATGGTTATTCTTTCTCACCCCTTGAAAGACTATATCTTAATGGTTATCCCTAGCTATTATTGCTAGTAGCGTGAGTGGTTTGGTCTCAAGATTCACCACTTTTATTAAGAATATGTGGGTGTTAAGGTCCACCACTTGTCCAACCTATAAGGCTACATCTTAAAGGTTATTCTTTCTTACTACTTGGAGTGACCATGATAGGTTTTACATGGGGGTTTGGTTCCAAGGTCCACCACTTGTCCAAGCTAACTCTATTGAAACATAGAGAGAAGCAAAGGTCCACCCCTTGTCTAAGCTAGGGTCCATTGAAACATGGAGAGAAGGATGCTCCACCATTTGTCCAAGGTAGGCTCCATTGAAACATGAGGAGAATCAAGGTGCACCATGACTCCAAGATGCTAGGCTCCATCGAAAAACATTAAACCCATGATATGTCGTAGATGAGGGGTTTACATTCAAGGTCCAACACTTGTCCAAGCTATTATTGGTAGTAGCCTGAGTGGTTTGGTCTCAAGATTCACCATTTTTCCACTCTATGTCATTATATTAAGAATATGCGCATGTTAAGGTCCACCACTTGTCCAACCTATAAGGCTACATCTTAAAGGTTATTCTTTATTACCACTTGGAGTGACCATGATAGGTTTTACATGGGGGTTTGGTTCCAAGGTCCACCACTTGTCCAAGCTAACTCTATTGAAACATAGAGAGAAACAAAGGTCCACCACTTGTCCAAGCTAGGGTCCATTGAAACATGGAGAGAAGGATGCTCCACCATTTGTCCAAGATAGGCTCCATTGAAACATGACGAGAAGCAAGCTGCACCATGTCTCCAAGATGCTAGGCTCCATCGAAATACATTAAACCCACGATATTTCGTAGATGAGGGGTTTACATTCAAGGTCCACCACTTGTCCAAGCTATTATTGCTAGTAGCCTGAGTGGTTTGGTCTCAAGATTCACCACTTTTATTAAGAATATGTGGGTGTTAAGGTCCACCACTTGTCCAACCTATAAGGCTACATCTTAAAGGTTATTCTTTCTTACTACTTGGAGTGACCATGATAGGTTTTACATGGGGGTTTGGTTCCAAGGTCCACCACTTGTCCAAGCTAACTCTATTGAAACATAGAGAGAAGCAAAGGTCCACCCCTTGTCTAAGCTAGGGTCCATTGAAACATGGAGAGAAGGATGCTCCACCATTTGTCCAAGTTGGCTCCATTGAAACATGAGGAGAAGCAAGGTGCACCATGTCTCCAAGATGCTAGGCTCCATCGAAAAACATTAAACCCACGATATGTCGTAGATGAGGGGTTTACATTCAAGGTCCACCACTTGTCCAAGCTATTATTGCTAGTAGCCTGAGTGGTTTGGTCTCAAGATTCACCACTTTTCCACTCTATGTCATTATATTAAGAATATGCGCGTGTTAAGGTCCACCACTTGTCCAACCTATAAGGCTACATCTTAAAGGTTATTCTTTATTACCACTTGGAGTGACCATGATAGGTTTTACATGGGGGTTTGGTTCCAAGGTCCACCACTTGTCCAAGCTAACTCTATTGAAACATAGAGAGAAACAAAGGTCCACCACTTGTCCAAGCTAGGGTCCATTGAAACATGGAGAGAAGGATGCTCCACCATTTGTCCAAGATAGGATCCATTGAAACATGACGAGAAGCAAGCTGCACCATGTCTCCAAGATGCTAGGCTCCATCGAAATACATTAAACCCACGATATTTCGTAGATGAGGGGTTTACATTCAAGGTCCACCACTTGTCCAAGCTATTATTGCTAGTAGCCTGAGTGGTTTGGTCTCAAGATTCACCACTTTTATTAAGAATATGTGGGTGTTAAGGTCCACCACTTGTCCAACCTATAAGGCTACATCTTAAAGGTTATTCTTTCTTACTACTTGGAGTGACCATGATAGGTTTTACATGGGGGTTTGGTTCCAAGGTCCACCACTTGTCCAAGCTAACTCTATTGAAACATAGAGAGAAGCAAAGGTCCACCCCTTGTCTAAGCTAGGGTCCATTGAAACATGGAGAGAAGGATGCTCCACCATTTGTCCAAGGTAGGCTCCATTCAAACATGAGGAGAAGCAAGGTGCACCATGTCTCCAAGATGCTAAGCTCCATTGAAAAACATTAAACCCACGATATGTCGTAGATGAGGGGTGTACATTCAAGGTCCACCACTTGTCCAAGCTATTATTGCTAGTAGCCTGAGTGGTTTGGTCTCAAGATTCACCACTTTTCCACTCTATGTCATTATATTAAGAATATGCGCGTGTTAAGGTCCACCACTTGTCCAACCTATAAGGCTACATCTTTAAGGTTATTCTTTATTACCACTTGGAGTGACCATGATAGGTTTTACATGGGGGTTTGGTTCCAAGGTCCACCACTTGTCCAAGCTAACTCTATTGAAACATAGAGAGAAACAAAGGTCCACCACTTGTCCAAGCTAGGGTCCATTGAAACATGGAGAGAAGGATGCTCCACCATTTGTCCAAGATAGGCTCCATTGAAACATGAAGAGAAGCAAGATGCACGATGTCTCCAAGATGCTAGGCTCCATCGAAATACCTTAAACCCACGATATTTCGTAGATGGGGGGTTTACTTTCAAGGTCCACCACTTGTCCAAGCTATTATCGCTAGTAGCATGGTTTGGTCTCAAGATTCACCAGTTTTCCACTCTATGTCATTATATGAAGAATATCTGGGTGTTAAGGTCCACCACTTGTCCAACCTATAAGGCTATATTCTAAATGATATTTTTTTTGACCACTTGGAATGTGCATGATATGTTTTACATGGGGTTTTATTCCAAGGTCCACCACTTGTCCAAGCTAGATCTATTACATATATATTATACATACAATATTCAACTAGATTCCCTACCTATCATGTCCAGTAGCATGGATGCTCTAGCTTGAAGGTCCACCACTTGTCCAACCTATACTCTCTTATGTAAGGGAGATCTCGCTATAAATTCAAAAGCTTCCCGCCTAAATTTAAAATATCCCTCCCAAATCTTAAATATCCCGCCTAAATTTTAAACTATCCCGCCCAAATTTTAAAATTCAAACTTTTTTATAAAAATTTAAATTTTACTACTTAAATTTAAAATATTCTACGCAAAATTGATTTTAAATTCAAGTTTACCACAAAAAGATATCATTATACCACCTAAATTCAAATATGCAAACCTCAAATCATTATATTGTACATAAATTCAAACAAATTCAAATTAACAAGCCTAAACTGATATTAGTTTGCATAGATATGAATTTATCACACCTAAATTATGTCACCATGTTAGAGAGAGTGGTTAGAGAATTTGAACAAGGTCCACCACTTGTCCAACCTAGATACCAAGAAGGATTGAGTGTACAAGGTATTGTTTGGAGGTCCTTATAGTCCATTGGTCTCAAGGTCCACCACTTGTGGTAAGGGTCACCAAAAAGTGTATATATTCATCCAAAGAAATACACGTATTTTTGGTCTACATGTCCTAGTTTAAACCATTTATGTCCATTAGGTGTATCACTAAACAACACTACTATTTTTGAGAAACAGAAGTTACAATCATATCTACAAATGGATTAGAGGAAAATCAGCTCAGCATACATCCAGAACTCGCTACAAGAATCGACTTTAACAGATCACGCAAGTAAGTCTTCCATTCAATTTTACTAGTATTACAATGTGTTAGTTATTTGTGATATTTATGTATGTATATATACTATGTGTGCATATCGTAATTAAGTGTAATTGTGTATCTGCATTATGTATGAGTATTACAATGAAATAACACAAATATACATACATACACATAGATAACACAGACGCACACATACATGAGCATGTATTTTCAAGAGAGAGATAGCAAATACAGAGATAGAGAGAGAGAGAGAGATAAATAACTGTTTTTTAGAGAGAGGAGAGAGAAAGATAACAGATTTCACTATGTTTATGTATGTGGAAGAGAGGAAGACGATGTATGGGAATATGTGCACGTATTTTCAAGAGAGAGACAACAAGATAACAGATTTCATTGTGGTTATGTATGTGGAAGTGAGGAAGATGATGTGTGGGAATATGTGCATGTATTTTCAAGAGAGAGACAGCAAGATAACAGATTTCACTGTGGTTATGTATGTGGAAGAGAGGAAGACGATGTGTGGGAATATGTGTATGTGTGCGGGGATACGTTTAAACTATGTATCTCTGTCTTTTGACGAGAGAGTGTGTGTGCAAGAAGAGTTACAGAGAACCATCTTCTCTATATGGAGAAAGACAGAGAGTGAGAGAGAGAGAAATACCTGTTTTTTCTCTATTCGTGAGGTGTGCAATGTCTCCTGAGAAGACTGCCCGATCCTGCCCTTCTGGAAAGCGTTGTGTACGCTGCTGTTTCTTTGTCTTGTGCGCGAACTTTCAATCCTGTGCACTCCACCTGTGTGTTGTGTACGATGCCGCCCCTTGACCCCGCCCGGGGCGCTGCCCCGGACCCCGCTCAGAACAATATCCCAAAATCAACCTCCCAAGCCCCGCCATCGAGAGCGCTATATTCCACATCCCCATCAAGAGCGCTACCCCCAAACCTCACGTGGAAGCGCTGCCTTGTCACCCCATTGTGGCATTGCCCTAAGACCCCGCATCTGGAGTGCTAAATGGGAACATTCTTCATTAGTGAAATTTTGAACATAAATTATATTAGCATATACTTAAATATAATACAAATATTAACATATTAGCTATACTACTAATTTACTATAGCAGTTCTAGATTATGTCCCATACTATATTTAAGGTGCCAAAGGTTTGGCCTTATGGTCCTAGATTTAGCCAAGTGGTCAACACATATAGGACCAAGTGCACACTGTGCCACAAAACTTGGCCACCACTTCACTTGCCAAAGTTTAGGCCACATGGTCAATCCTAACTTTCCAATGTTCTTATTATGTCACCTTTTGCCTCGTGGAAAACCTAGGCTTGTTTTCACATACTCAGGCACTTCAAGCCACAATAAATTGTCATTACTCTTCAACAACCCTTTTGTTCAAGTCTTTGAAAAAACATTGTTTAAGGCCACCCTAAACCATTTTCATTTAGGGGTGTCTAAAACTAGCTTTTTGGCAATTCGAGAAGAAAATGGTCAAAGTTTTATACTTAGTTTTAACCACTTGACCAATTCAAATATTGGAAAGCAAGGTCTTGTAATACTTTTCTTTGGACATCACACATTAAAACTAGGTCCCTCACTTGTCCAAGCTATGCTCTAATACAATAAAGGGCTTTTGGTTTCAAGATGCACCACTTTCCCAACCTTGATTCCATTAAAGAAGCTAGCTCTACTTAGACATTTAATAGCAAGGTCTTGCAGCAGTTCAGATTGAACATTTTCCATGGCAGCTAGGTCCACCACTTATCTAAGCTATGCTCTAATAGAGTAAGGGGGTTTTGGTTTCAAGATCCACCACTTGTCCAAACTTGATTTGGGAAGCAAGGTCCTATAATAGTTTGCTTTGGACATTCACCATTACAACTAAGTCCACCACTTCTCCAAGCTATGTTCTAATACACTAAGGAGGTTTTGGTTTCAAGGAGAACCACTTGTACGACTCTGTTTTTGGAAGTAAGGTCTTTACATAGTTCACCTTGGACCTTGGACATTGGATACTACAACTAAGCCCACCACTTGTCCAAGATATCCTCTATATATAGCCAAAGGGTTTGGGTTTCAAGATTCACCACTTTTCCAACCTTTCTTCCATTAAAGAAAGGAGGGGCTTTATAACTAGGTCCACCACTTGTCCAAGCTATGCTCTGATATGGAAAGGGGATTTTGGTTTCAAGGTCCACCACGTGTTCAACCTTGCAAGACTCAAGGGATACTTGGACATTGGAAAGCATAGTCCTATAGTAGTTGATAGGTGGCAGTGGGTATTACAACTAGGTCCAACCTATGCTCTCATATCGCAAAGAGGCTTTTCTTTCAAGGTCCACCACTTGTCCAACCTTGCTTCCATTAAAGAAATGAGGGGCTACGTAAACATTGGCAAGCAAGGTAGCAAGGTTCTAAGGTGTTTCACCTTGGATATTGGGCATTATAACTAGGTCCACCACTTGTCCAAGCTATGCTCTGATAAAGAAAGGGGATTTTCGTTTAAAGGTCCACCATGTGTTCAACCTTTCTAATATAGAAAGGGGATTTTTGTTTCAAGGTCCACCACGTGTTCAACCTTGAAAGACTCAAGGGATACTTGGACATTGGAAAGCATAGTCTTATAGTAGTTGATAGGTGGCAGTGGGTATTAAAACTAGGTCCAACCTATGCTCTTATATAGCAAAGAGGCTTTGGTTTCAAGGTCCACCACTTGTCCAACCTTACTTCCATTAAAGAAATGAGGGGCTACGTAAACATTGGCAAGCAAGGTAGCAAAGTCCTAAGGTATTTCACCTTGGATATTGGGCATTATAACTAGGTCCACCACTTGTCCAAGCTATGCTCTGATATAGAAAGGGGATTTTTGTTTCAAGGTCCACCACGTGTTCAACCTTGAAAGACTCAAGGGATACTTGGACATTGGAAAGCATAGTCCTATAGTAGTTGATAGGTGGCAGTGGGTATTACAACTAGGTCCACCACTTGTCCAACCTATGCTCTCATATAGCAAAGAGGCTTTGGTTTCAAGGTCCACCACTTGTCCAACCTTGCTTCCATTAATATAGCAAGGAGGATTTGGTCTCAAGGTTCACCACTTGTCCAACCTATGCAAACCTTTTTCATGTTGTAGCATGATTTTTGGTTTGAAGAGTATTTTTCTATAACTATGGATTTAACAATGTAATCTTTTTACTTACAGGATGGACTTTGAATCTGGGGAGAAAGTACATATGATACTTGACAATGAAATCGTTGGTATTGGTTGTGTGTGTAGAACAGATCCAGATTCCACTTGTGGTGGTACAAAGATAGGGCTGGGAAATGTCTCCATACTAGTGGAGGAATGCTTGAAGGATGTGGTCCTACCTTTTCCTACAATGGATACTTCATCTCTCCAAGGCTCATTATGGAGTGCTGTTCGATGGTCAAAGCTTCTTTTGCAATCTTTTGTATTAAATGGGAACTTAATTGATCCACACGAAAGCTACAATGGTGATGAAGAACATGATCATTCTGATCCTCTAGTTACAGATGCAATACCTATGACAAGCCCAGAATTTGAAGCAATGATTCGAGAGTCTTGGAGAAATCAGAGGGTCCTTTTAAAAGATGACACAATGATGCAAACCATGAATGAAGGGACCATCTTATATGTATTTCCACATGATTATGTCAACTTTCAGGAACTTGGTCCTGATTGTGTGGGTGTGGGTATTGAAAGAGAAAATGCAAGCATTCATGATGTGGTTGAAGTGGGTAGCATCACTTTGCTAAAGTGGCCCATCAAGCAGACAACAATGTTGAATGGGAGCCCATTACAACGCTTTGTTCCTGTTGATGGCATGCATGCTACATATGAGGATGTATCCAACGATGGCAATGTTGGAAAAAAACTTGATGGGAGTAATGTTGTCCAGTTGTCAAGGAAGAGACGATACACTTTCATGAACAGGACTCAAAAATCAAAAGCAGCACCAGCTTCGACTTTTTACCTTTCAAACAAATCAATTCAAAGGGTATCATGCATTGATTGTTGTGCACAAAAATGCTGCCAATTTGCAGATCGTGATATGGTGACAAGGTTACGACAACAATTTTGGGGAGAGTCTCAAAAATCACGCACTAATTATGTTTATGATGTTCTTTCTATATGTTATCAGAAAGATGAGAAGTCACGATACCAATTCAGGCTAAATGGCTCTATTGTTTGTTGTAGAGCATGGTATGAGCTACATGGAATACCAAAGACATCATTTTATCGATACAAGGAGAACTTTGAAAATGGTGTGCGCCAATATGTACATGGGAACACATGTACATTGAGAAGGGGACTTCAACATACTAGTTTAGCAAGAGCACTACTAAACGAGTTTGTGGAAAATAACTCTGAGAAAATGCCACATAGAAGTAGAACACTGCTAGATGGCTCAAGAGAGACTCAATTGGTGATTCCATCAACATACAAACAAGTGGATATTTTATGTGAAATCAACACGACACTTGACCAAATGGGCTATGAGAAGAAGCTATCCCAATCTTCTTTTGGTAGAATTTGGAACAAAGAGTACCCACATGTCACTTTAACAAAGACGAGTGAGTTCTCTAAGTGCAATATTTGTAGCTCAATCAAGGCAAGGTTAGAAGCTAAACCTTCTCTTGAAGAGAGAGCTCTTCTCTTGAGGGAGAGAGAAGTTCACATGGCACAACAAAAGAGTTGCAGAAGCCTATATTATGCATGGCGCACGTATTCAGAAACTCAACCACAAAAATATGTATGCATAATCCATGATAAGATGGATCAAAAGAAGACTGCCATTCCTAGATTACGCATTGTTCCCAAGGGTGTGGATTCAGGATATAATCTGCAGGTGGCATTGATTGGCATGATCACTCATGGACATGGAGAAGGTCATTACGGACACTTTGTCTTGAATGGTTTGTGGCCAGCTGATCCAAATCTTACAATTGGCTCAATTGCTAATTGTTTACATAACCTCGAGAGGATAGATAAGCATCCTCTTGGTGATCTAGTAACAAATGGACTTCCAAGGAGCAATATTTCACTACTACATGCTTTGAACTCAAGGGATGCTTTGGACTACCATAACTTGAGTGATGGAAAAGAGCCCATTGTGCAGTCGTCAGAAATTGCAGAAGAGGAATTGGGGTCAACATTTCGCAGATTGCCAGAGAACTTGTTGCTACAATTGGATAATTGTGCAGGGGAAAACAAAAATCGATACTTATTTGCCTATTTGTCAATGCTTGTTGCAAGGGGTGTTTTCAAAACCATCCAGCTGGGATTTTTAATGGTTGGGCATACACATGAGGACATAGACGCCATGTTTAGTAGGTTTTCAGAGAAGTTGAGAGTTACACAAACCTATACTTTGCCACATTTGATGGATACATTACGAAACAGCTCATCTTCATCTCCAGCTCCATTTTTTCTCACAAAGATCCCTGATTTCAAGCAATATTGTGATGGCTATCTTTGTGATGGACAAGACATACTTGTTGGACATTCCAAACCGCTTCAGTTCAGGTTCTTTATGCAAGATGAGACACCAATGATGCAATATAAGGCACATGTAGGTGTATCAAGTTGGAGTGGAAGTATTCGCCTTTGGAAAACAGACACAGAAGGCAAGCCAATGTTACCACATGGAGATCCACCTCTAGTACAAATGGCGGAGTATGTCAAGGCCCACGAAGAAGTCATTTTGGGGCTAAAGAACTATATAAAATTTTGGAAAAATTTAGGGAATGGTTCAAGTATTCCGCGATATTATAGACCCGTGATAGATTATTGGAGTAAGGTAATTGAAGAGATTGGAAAAGCAATCATATCAGAGGGAGTCTTGTATGAAATGTTTTGGCCAAAAACTCAAGAATATTCTCATCTACAAAGCACTACAATGAATTTGCAACAAGGAGCAGAAAGATTCCTAGGCCTTGAAGAGTTGAATGATCATTTTTGTGGGCCTCAACGAGATAGGCCAAGGGAAGAGTTTGACCCTATGTCTGATGTGCACCAAGGTGACTTTCTTATGCTTGTTCCGAGTGACACAGAAATCTATCCAGTGTGGCTTGCAATGGCTTTATCTGACATTGATAATGAGCCTACATCACCAAACTACAGAAAACTCTTGATTCAATATTGGGCACCTTGCGCGAGAAAAAGTGGGATGACAGATACTCAAGCTTACAGTAATTGTTGGAAGGGTTATTGGGCTGTCAGCTATAAGGACCCACAAGTGTGGGAAACTATAGATGCAATTGTTTGGTCCTGGAGACCCAACAAAGAAGGACCATTTTCTAGAATAAAGATTCCAGAAAGACATGCTCTAAAAGCCAAAGAAGGCCTCACTCGTGCACATCAGCCACACTTGGATCAAAGTTCAGATATGGTATCAAATGTGGAGTAGAATTATGTGGAGCTTCTATTGTGACTATACTAGTCAATTTGTAAACAAAATCTTTTTTGTATCTTCCTTTGTTTTATGTAATTTATAGTTATTATTCAAATCCATGTGTTGTACATCCTCTTGACTTTTGGTGTTTATCAACACCACAATCCTATGAGATTTTCACTTTATTTACTAGCCACACACCTCAATTTTTCCCACTTTAAGTGGAAAATTCCCAAATTACATGAATTCGGTCGATTTGGAGATTCCCATAATGTGAGATTTTTACCAAAATACCTAATATGGTCTTAGGATCAAATTTGGCTAGATATTGAATAGTTTCTATGGGATTCTACAACTCATAATGTTGAACCCAGCTTTTTCATGTTTGCTGTATTTAGCACTTCATCTTTGTCCCCAAGATTTCCCTTGGTAAGAGATGTATTATTATTTTGACATGCTCCATGGCTCCTTATGAACATAAAGGACAATAGGGAACTAAGAAAACATGCATATATTATTTGTATTGAGTGTGGCTATAGAAACTTTGATGATAGCTTTGCAGAATGGTAAAAATTCAACTTTTTGGTACCTATTTATTTTGGCAAAACAAAAAATAGTGAGTGAGAAGAAATCATATGTTCTGATCACAAACCCATTGAAGCTAACTAGGGAATTTATATCAAGTCCTACAAAAATCCCTAATCTTATTTTTATGCAACAAAACTTAAGAAATGACTGTTTTGATGAAAATGCACTGGTCCATCAACTTTGGAGGCTTGGTATGAACAAAAGATGAGAAATTTTACAAGTTTCTTATTTTTTCCATGTGTAGTAGGCCTTGAACTATAACCTCATGAAAGGATTTTACAAAATGAGTGGATCTACTATGGTTTTGGAGGTTTTTTTCAAAACCCTGAAAGAACACTTTTATGTCCTGTTAGGTTACCAACCTAGTGTTAAGCCAAACAACCAGGAGACCTCTTCTCGAGGTTTGGAAGAGGTAGGTACTCAAGAGAACCAAAATGTGCAAGATGAAGGAATGTTAGAAGGTATGTTGTCTACAACACTTACAAAGGACGAAAGAGAGGAGTTCAAATGTGTGCTAGGGAAATTTCTGAGGCTTTTTGCTAAAGACTACACCAATGTGCGTGGAGTAGATGCTATTCAACACAAAATTGAGTTGAGGCCAGAGACCACACCTAAGGCTCAAAAGCTACGAAGGCTAGGAGTCATCAAGGAGCAGGCTTTACTCAAGGAGGTAAGAAATCTTCTAGCAGCAGGTTTCATTTATCCAGTGGAGAATTCAGAGTGGGTCTCTCCCATTGTTGTCACTCCTAAGAAAAACGGCAAGTGGAGGGTGTGTGTGGATTACCGTCCACTTAATCAGGCAACAAAAAGAGATCACTTTCCCCTCCCATTTTAGGATGAGATACTAAATGAGGTAGCTGGTCATGAGAAGTACACTGTGTGTGATGGCTACTCGAGTTACTTTCAAATAGGTATCGCATTGGAAGATCAATTGAAAACAACCTTCATCACTCCTTGGGGTTGTTATGCTTTTAGAGTCATGCCATTTGGCCTGACAAATGCTCCTGCAACTTTCCAACGCTTCATGAACATGGTGATTCAAACATTCTTTGGAAACTCCATTAGGGTTTTTATTGATGATTTTTGCATTTATAGCTCAAAATCATTGCATCTACAAAGGGTAGAAGAAGGTTTAAAGTAGCTCTATGACATGGGAGGTCAACTCAGCCCCGACAAGTGCCACATAGGTGAGGATGAAGTGATCTTGCTTGGTCACAAGGTTTCCTATAAAGGCATTGAGGTGGATCCTTCAAAGGCAAAGGCTCTTATTGAGCTCCCATCACCCAAGAATCTCAAAGAGGTCATCTCATTCTCTCAAAAGGTGAAGTATATGTCACGCTTTATTCACTTAGCTTCGGAGTTGCTTCATCCTTTGCAAAAGTTGACACAACAAGTAGAATTTGTATGGTCTGATGAGATTGAAGAGTACTTTTGTAACATTAAAGTCATCCTGTCAAAACTACCAACACTCATGCCTCCTTGTTGGGAGTACACATTCTTTGTTAGCTCTAGTGTTGGGAAAGAAACAATTGGAGCAGTTTTGCTACAACAAGATCCCCATGGTACCCGGATGCGACCCATCTACTTTGCTAGTAGGGTCATGAATGCTTTGGAGAGAGGCTACACGGAGGCAGAACTCATGATGCTTTCTCTCATGTTTGCGGTGAGAAAGTTTAGATCCTACTTGCTACCAAAACCCTTTGTAATTCTCACTGCAGAAAAATTGTTTCCTTGGATGTCATCTCAAATGAATCTTAGCACTAGGATCTCAAAGTGGATTATGGAATTGCAAGAGTTCCAATACTCTTTCAAGGTAGAAGATAGTGTGCGTGCACAATTGGTAGGGATCCTTACTTATAGGGTACATGAGAAGGAGATTAAGGTGCCTAAAGTAAAGACCCTACAATTGCCACCACCTAAAAGTATTCCTAATGATTTTAACTTGTTCTTTGATGGAGCTTTTTGACGAGCCACAGGAAAAGCAGGGGGAGGGCTAGTATTGCTCAACCTAAGTGGAGAAGTGGTCATGAAAGAGAAGGTCAATCTACCAGGTTCAACTAGAAACAATGAAGCAGAATACGACACACTACTTCATGGTTTAAAGATATGCATTGGCCAAGGTATACAACGTCTCATGGTAAAAGAGGATGCACTTCTCATTGTGAAGCAAATTTTAGGCATTTGGGCATGCAAGAATGAAATCTTAAGGACAAAAGTTCATGCCATTCGTAGATTGTTTAATCAATTTGAAGAAGTGCAACTATATCATATTGCTAGGAAACAGAATGAAGATGCCGATTTACTTGCACAACAAGCAGTTACATGTGTTGAGAAAGAAGTGCAGGTCATCATGGTGGCAGCAGCTGTCAAGCAACCGAGATACCAAGGATTGGAGTCATTGACTCCCTTTATTAGCTACATTTTGGAGGGTGAGTTTCCACAAGACTTCCCGAAGGCTTAGAAGAGGAGACTCATGAAAAAGGCAAGCGCGTATCTCTTTCTAGAAGGAACCCTTTATCAAAGAGGGAGGGATCAAGTGTGCAGAAGAGTACCAACTATTGAGGAAATCCCAGCCATTCTAAAAGTTTTGCATGAAGAGGCATGTGGTGGTCATTTTTCCCAAGAGTTAACTGTGAAGAAGATTTTGCTTGCGGGGTATGTTTGGCAAAGTCTGCATGTGGATGTCCAGCATTGGTGTAAAAGTTGTCACAATTGTCAGGTAAATGGGAAGAGAAGATTGGTGTATGATCCAAGGAAAATCGTGCTTACAAATGGACCCTTTGAAAAGTGGGTCCTTGATGCTATGGGTCCTCTCCCTAGGACAAAAAATGGTAAACTCTACATTCTAGTGGCTGTAGACTATATGACTAGGTGGGTGGAAGCACAAAGTGTGGCAAAGGTAACTGAGAGGAAAGTGAGCAAATTTGTCTACACTCACATTTGTTGTAGATTTGGCACACCTTTGGAGATTGTTTCTGATAATGTTCTAGGGTTTAGAAAGGGCTTGCTCACAAAGGTCTGTGAAGAACTTCACATTCTACATCGTCATAGTACACCCTACTATCCCCAATCCAATGGTCTGATAGAAAAAGCTAATGGTGTCATTGCAGGCATCATTAGAAAGATGGTGAGAAACAAGAAAAAGTTGTTGGATGACTTCTTGGATGGTGCCTTGTGGGCGTATCGAACCACATATAGGGAAGACACGGAGTTTACACCATTTCACTTGGTCTATGGTCAAGAGGCTTTACAACCAATTGAGCTCAACATCGCAACCATACAACTTCATGGCAAAGTAGCACAAGATGATAAAGAAGCATGGATGGATCGACTTCTTACCTTAGTTGAGCTTGAGTGGAAAAGAGAAGCAGCATACGAGTGCTACAAGAGGAAAGCTACGCAGGCGAAGGAGAAGCTTGACAAGAAACTAAAGGACAAAGGCATCAATGAAGGAGATCTTGTGCTAAGGTATGACAATCGACTCGACAATCGTTTTGATGCCAAATTTGAAACTAGATGGCAAGGGCCATACATAGTTAAGAAGGCTTTCAATTCAAGTTACTATCAACTTATGGACTTGAATGGGAAAGAGCACTCCAGGAAGGTAAACGGGTATCGCTTGAAGCCTTATTTAAGTCGCCTTCTACCAAAGAATCTACCACAGATCTGTCAAAATGCAGCTATCTCATGTAGGTATTGTTCCGTGAAGCATGAGTGTAACTCAAACCAAAATTCAGAGGGGCCAAACAATGAAGACCCTGTCAAGGACTCTGAAGCACTCTCTTTGGAAAAGATGCTCTATGATGGTACATGAATATACCATCATCCTCGGGGAGGGCTAATGATAGCCATTTTTCGGCTCTCCGTAATTGTCATAGTGAGTTAACCCACCCTACCAAAATCATCCAAACACTGTGGCTATCCGTACCATTTCACTGTATATAGGTGTGTGTGAGTTAGGGGACTTTTTCCATATCTTCTTAAAAACCCTCAACTAGCTAGTCACTGGGCTAGTTGAGCCAAAAAATATAAAAATATAAAAAATATAAGTATATTACGGCCCATTTGTGTGTAAATATTTCATTGTTTAAAGGTCCTAAATAAAAGTATTTTTCATAATTATTTTGGTATTTATTTAAATATTTCTACCTATGGTGTGTTACTTATGCTATGTACATTGACTCACCATTACCATATTTTTTCTTACCATTTTGCATACTCTTTATTCCATATAAAAATAATTTCATGCAAGCTTCTCTTATTTTTGGTGTAGCTCCATCCCAACAAAAATCCAAAAAAACTAGTTTTATTTATGTGTATATTTTTTCACTATTGTGATTTTTCCTTCCTACATCTATTCTCTTTTACTCTCATAAATGAGAACACCAAAAATATTCATCTTATTATGATAGACTTATAATGAGAGAGATTTATTTTGACCCCTTTATATTTTTTCCACCTATATTATTTATATTTGATATGTACATATTTTTTTTAGACCCCTCAATATTTGATTTTCTTAGTTGTACTATTCACTTATATCATGATCTCAACAATATCTTCAATTATAGACCTACCAAATAAGGTTTTTCTGATTTTTTAAAGATCACATGCTCCCCGAATTTGAAAAGGTGATACGAACAAAAGTTGTAGCTCCTGGGTTGAACTTTCACCTCAAATGTTTTCATATTTTTTTGAGCTACGAGCTGTGAGCTATGATTTTATTGGTGGACCCCAGTTTGCCCATGCTATGCAGCCACACTCCCTCTTTCACACACACCTCTCCACTCATCATCCCCACCTCTCTTACCACTCCTCTCTGCACCCTACTCACCTTCTTCTAAACCTTGAAGAATAAGAGAAACCATGGTGAACTCATGTTTCCTACACACACTTTCATTCCAAAATTGACCACCTATGTCTCATTTTTCCTCATCCATATTATCCATATCTATCAAAAAACCATAAAATTCAGCTTCTTCTCTTGAAAGATAGCATCATGGTGATTGATTACTCATATTCAATTACCTTGGCTCCCAAAGGAAGGTCAAGAGTGAAAAAACATACCGTCAAAGCTAGTGGACCGTCAACAAGCGTCAAAATTGACCCTACTAAAGACACTTGGAGCATCAACATTGTAAGAAATCCATGTTTCTTACCTATTAAGAGTTTTTTCTTCCTTATTTGTATCCTACATGGATACTCCCATTGTAAATATCCAATTCCATTTGTAAATCAATAAAAATACTAACTCTACTAATTTACTAACACTAACTTAGCATGAAAAGTCCTATCACCTCCACTTCTCTCCTCTCTCTCTTCTTCATCTATCCCCACCAACTTCTTGATAATTCCAAGCAAAAGAAATTAGATAAGTGCTAAAAATATAGCCCAACCATGGTTAGAGGAGTAACCCTAGCCTTTAAAATTGCTATAAAAGGAGGGTGTGGCTAGCACAAAGGGAGAGCCGTAAGCAAGAGCACTATGCTATAGCTTGAGAAGCCAAGCTCAACCTCTTTAGAAGGAGCTCTTGAGTGGAAGCTCATTGTCGTATGCTTGTGCATGTGTTGTAATAGGGGTGATTAGTACGGGAACTCTATGCCATTGTAAGAGAGAGAGAGCGATCATTCAATTGAGAGTGGAAAATCTATGATTTCTCCTACTAGTGTAAGCCCAACATTTGCTGAATCAAGGAGGGTGGATTTGTACTAAGCTTGGATACTTTGTCCCTCTTCCAACGTGAAGTAATGGACAACAATGATGTGTAAGTGTCTTGGTGATATTTTTAGTTCTTGATAGCTTGTGTCTGGGTGTTATCAATTTAGCCATAAATCCCACATATTGTAAGAGGGCGACAGGGTGGAGAGGACTCCCCTAGCCTTAAGACAGTGATTGGGGTGGCTTTTCTTGTGATGTGTCATGGTGAAATTTACTTGACAAGGTATGTTGAACAAATACTAATCTCACTTTGATCGGTCATGAAAGATTTGTAAGAAGGTATTAATACAACAAGCATCCCCTCCCTCTTCTCTCTCTTTCTTACATATATAATTGTGTTTGCTTGATCATTGCCGATGCATTTCAAAGCACCCCGAGCACTATCTCTCTCTCTCTCTCTCTCTCTCTCTCTCTCTCTCTCTCTCTCTCTCTCTCTCTCTCTCTCTCTCTCTCTCTCTTTACGCATCCTAGTTCGCATCGAAAACTAGGTGGTGCCCCAAATTTGTGTAGGGTTAGGTTGCGGGTTTGTGTGTGTGTTTGTTGTTTTTTCCAACCCCAACCCAATTGAGCAGCACGGGAGCCTCGAAGGGTGTTTAGAGGCCGCTCTTCTTGTTGCCCGCCCCGGACCGCCTCAATAGAAGCCTTAAAAATATGGAATACCTTGACATGTCTTTTAGTGGAGGACACGGAGCCGGATTGTTGTTGTGGTGTTCTTCTCAAATGGTTGCCCAATCTGCCATCATGATCTTTAGAGGAGCCTTCCCATTTGTTGGATCCTTGTGCTTGTTATTCCCTTGGGGTAAGAAACGATGGTTGTTTAGATAGATTACCTTGCGCAAGGAATCTGGCCTCTCCGTCACCAATGATAGCCCGCAAGTAGGACATGCATTGTGCCTCAATGTGGACAATGCTGCATACATATCATATGGTTAGAGAGATGAGTGAACCAAAGTGAACTAAAGGGAGAGAGGGAAATAGGGAAAGAGAGATAGAGAAAAGGGGGTTACTAGAAATATCGTCAAGTCCAAGATAGTCATGCATAGTCGACATAAGGATTCCCCCTACAATGGCGTCTCTCCCCCCCTTTGCAAGTGAGACATCGACAACAGGAATACCTCTCCATAACTCTTCCAACTCCTCGATGAGTGGCTCGAGGTAAATGTCAATATTTGACACTTTGTACTTCCCTGGCACAAGCAAGGAAAGAAGTATATTGCCCTTCTAGGTTGTCTCCCGTGGTGGAATATTGTAGTTGAGGATCACCATAGGCCAATTACTCCATGAATTAGACTTAGTGCCGAAGGGGTTGACACCATCACTTGCTAACCCAAGCGTCTAGTGTCGAGGCTCCAACCCAAACTCTGGCCTTTGAGTTTTGATGTGCCTCCATGTAGGTGAATCGATAGAAACACACATCATTCCATCATTTGAGCAATGGTTCGCGTGCCACACGAGAAGCTCCACGATAGGCCTGCTTTTAAGTTTTAAACATGTGTTGGATGCAAGGAATTAATGGAAAATGTCTCAATACCTTGCGGGGTAGGTGTGACCCACTCACTCCTGTCTTGTATCGTGCCTCCTCGCACACGGGACATGAGGTAGCATGTGTGTGCTCATTGCGGTATAGCATGCAATCGTTGACGCATGCATGGATGCGCTCATACTCCATTCCAAGTGCAGTGACATACGATCTAGCTCGTCGACAATCTGGAGGCATGTGGTGATCTTCTGGAAACAGTTTGCTTATAAAACTACAAAAAACATGCATATTAGTATAATTCCTAGAAGACGGTACCATAAAGCGAGTGGAGAGTATATAAAACCCACATTCCATACTTACAGAAGTAGTGCATCGACACTTGCATTACTCCAACCGAATTTTTCTTGCAAGTTCAGGACTTCCAACGATGATCGGAGCATAGAGTACCATACACCGTTGTAAAGAGGTGTTTGGGCACTCGTCATCAATGTATCCTCCGTTTTGGCAGCCCCTTTAGTGCAAGACGGACAATCCTACTTGCACACATCGCGCTCATGAGCTAGTAACTCATCACACACGTTGAACATATGCTCATCCACCCTCTGCCTCAAAGTGCAACGGAGATGCCATAGGAGCTGCGACGTAGAGTCAATGGGAGGATCACCATGTGGTGCACCCAAATCGCCCAATCGCTCTTGCCTCTGCCATTCGGCCTTGCACGTCGATGCACCACCACTAAACACAAACCAATGAGGCACCTCCTCGAGCGATGGGTGAGTCGCGCTATCATCTCTCCGAGCACTTTTTTGAGGAATCCAAAGCCCTTTGTTCTCCACATGCTCCAAAGCAATGCGCCTCAAGCAAGGGATTGCCCTTTTGCACTTGACGCAAGGACAAGGAAATTTTTCCTTGAGCCAACGATCGCCCTCAGGGCCTCCAGGGGGACCGTGATCATCCCAATCAATGTCGTACACAAGTGAAATGTTCTTTATTTAGTCATGTGTCCTAACAAATAAGTAATCAGAAAAGTACTTAATTCCATTAGAAAAATTACATATAGTTAAAGTCAAAGGGAATAAATGACAATGAGTACTAAAATTATTTTTAACTCAAAGAGAACTTAAAAAATGCAATTATAAACATTTAAAAGTACTACAAAATAAAGTTTTCATAAAAAAGTAAAAATATTCATTAAAAAACTCAAAAGCCGAAAAAATGAAATAATGTATAGCTAAGGGTAGAGGGGGTGGTTTATATCCCCCCTACCCCCCCTGCAACCTCAAATTTGCATGTATCCGTTTGAAATGATCTGCCATGGTAATAGAGGTGGTAATTGACGCGGTAAAGTCGCGGTAATATTCGTGGTAATAAATGGCACCTAAAAAAGGCAAGAAGACAAAGTATGCTGCATTTTTGTTGTATATTTTGCGTTCTTGCTCTACGCCACCGCTCCCAAGCTTCCCTCCTTGCACTCCCCCTCTCCCTTCCCTCTCTCTCCTTCTCCAAGCTTCCCCGCCCCCTCCCCCCTCCCCTCTCCCTCTCCCTTCCCCCTCTCCCGTCCCTCTCTCTCCTTCTACAAGCTTCTCAAGTTTCGTCGAAGGGGGTTTTCCACCATCGTCTTTGGAAGCTCAACCGCGCTACAAAGAAAGAGGTAAACACCAAACAAAGCACATCTCTCCTCTTTTCCTTTTGTTCTCTACTACACTCACACACACACACACACACACACGCATTTTAAAAAAAAAGAGAAAATAGAGAATCCATAACATACCTCGTTCATTTGAAAATGGTTGCTTTGCACGGCTTGTTTGAAATGGTTGCTTTGCTAAGCTTGTTTGTAAATGATTTCTTTGCTCGCTTTGTTTGAATAGAATGTTAGATAGAAATGCTAGAGAGAGAGAGAGAGAGAGAGTGAAATAGATAAAGAGAGAGAGAGAGAGGGAGAAAAAAAAAGAGAGATAAATTTAAATAAAGGGAGATAAATGGAGGAGAATAAATAGAGAGAGAAGAAGGGAAATAGATACAGAGGGAGAGAAATTAAGAGAAAAAGGGAGAGTGAAGGAGAAAGAGGGATATAGGTAGATAAAGAGAGAGATAGAGAGATAAAGAGAGAAAGAGAGAGATAATTAATGACAGGGAGATAAAGAGAGAATTAATGAGAGGGAAACAAATGGAGAGAGAGAGAGAGAGAGATAAAGAGAGAATGAGAGAAAGAGAGGGATATGGATATATAGAGAGAGAGAGAGAGAGAAATAGAAAGAGAGAGAGAGAGAGAGAGAGAGAGAGAGAGAGAGAGAGAGAGAGAGAGAGAGAGAGAGGGAAAGAAAGAGGAATGAGAGAGAAAAGGAGAGAGAGATAGGAAAGAGGGAGAGATAGATAGATAGAGAGAGAGAGAGAGAGGGAAAGAAAGAGGAATGAGAGAGAAAAGGAGAGAGAGATAGGAAAGAGGGAGAGATAGATAGAGAGAGAGAGAGAGAGAGAGAGGAAAGAGCGAGCGAGAGAGAGAGAGAGAGAGAGAGAGAGAGAGAGAGAGAGAGAGAGAGAGAGAGGGATAGATTGAAAGAGTGAGTGAGAGAGAGATAAGGATAGAGAGAAAGAGGGAGACATAGAGAGGGAAAGAGGGAAAGAGAGAGAGAGAGATGGATAGAGGGAGAGATAGAGAGATAGAAAGAGAGAAAGAGAGAAAGAAAGAGGGATAAAGAGAGAAAGAAAGAGGGAAAGAAATAGATAGGGAGAGAGAAGAGCGAAAGAGAGATAGGAAAGAGGGAGAGATAGAAGAAAGAGGGAAAGAGAGAAATAGGGAGAGAGAAGAGAGAAACAAAGATAGGAAAGAGGGAGAGATAGGGTGAACGAGAGAGAGAGAGAGAGAGGGAGAGAGGGAGAGAGGGAGAGATAGAGAGAAAGAGAGAGAGAGAAAGAGAAAGAGATAGAGAGAAAGAGTCTGAGAGGGAGGGAGCCTAATATAGAGAAATAGGGAGAAAGAGTGTGAGAGAGAGAGCTAGGGATAGATAGAAAGAGAGAGAGAGAGAGAGAGAGAGAGAAAGAGGGAGGGATAGAGAGAGGGATAGGAGAGATAGAGAGAAAGAGTGTGAGAGGGAGGGAGAGATAGAGAGAGATAGAGAGAGGGATAGGAGAGAGAGAGAGAAAGAGTGTGAGAGGGAGGGAGAGATATAGAGAGATAGGGATCGATAGAAAGAGAGAGAGAGAGAAAGAGGGAGAGATACCTATCTCTCTCTCTTTCCCTCTTTCCCTATCTCTCTCTCTTCCTCTCTTTCCCACGTATATTACCTCTCTCTCTCTCTCTCTCTCACTCTCTCTCTTTCTATCTCTCCCCCTCTCCCACTTTCTCTCTCCCTCCCTCTTTCCCCTCTTTCTCTCTCTCCCTATCTCTCTCTCTTTCCCTCTTTCCTATCCATCTCTATTCCTCTCTTTCCTTCTCTCTGTTTACTCTCTCTCTCTCTCTCTCTCTCTCTCTCTCTCTCTCTCTCTCTCTACTCTGTCTCTTTCCCTATCCACCTCTCTCTCTTTGCCTATCTATCTCTCCCTCTTGCCTATCTCTCTTTCTCTCTCTTTTTCTCTCTATCTCTCCTATCTCTCCCTCTTTCTCTCTATCTCTCTCTTTCAATCTATCCCTCTTCCTCTCTATTTTTCTCTCTACATATCTCTCCCTCTTTCTCTCTATCTCTCTCTTTCAATCTATCCGTCATCCGCTCTATTTCTCTCTCTCTATATCTCTCCCTCTTTCTCTCTCTCTATCCCTCTTTCTCTCCCTCTCCCTCTCTATCTCTCCCTCTATCCATCTCTCTCTCTCTCTCTCTCTCTCATTCCCTCTCTAAAGAAAGAGAGAGATATAGATAGGGAAATAGAGAGAGTAGAGAGGGAGAGAGTGCTTGCTTTACATGGAGGCGCATGCATGACTCTGGGATGGAGCTTCCGCTTTGTAGTTCAACTGGACGAGCGTGAGGGGGAGAGAGAGAGGGAGAGAGAGAGAGAGACTCAGTGAGAGAAATGGAATTACTTATTGCATTACATTAGAATTGTAATGTTACTATCAATTAATCACTTAGACGTTGAATCTAGGTGGAGCCAACACAAAACGATGGCTACATTTACAACATAACATGTATATGTGTATACATATATATTTCTTTATACATGTATGTAGGCACTAAGTACAGTAGCATAGCACCCAAAGGTTAGACGCTTCCTCTTGGATATAGTCCTTTTTTAATCATGGAGTTGCGTTCATTGATCCACTCATGCATGGATTACTGCAAAGTACCTTTGGTTTTACCACGGTTGAGACTGCGATGATATCTAAAGAGGTGCAGTTGACCTTTGGCACTACTAGCCTCTACTTAGGTCTATAGTATGTATATATATCTACGTGTTTGTGTGATAATATATTTGTGTGCTATTTGTAATGTAAATGTCAGATGAGAGACCAACTAGTGAGGAGCAGCCAGTTGGCTCTTCTTTTGGTTGGTTCACATCCTAGGTGGGCTCCCACCTGGGGTGGACATCGCCTCTAGTGGACCCGAGTCTTGAGTCGGTGAGAACAAGCAAAGAAATAAAGAATGTTTCTATGTAGTTAACCCTGAACCATGAGTGTCATAGGTTTATTTTTGTTATTTGCAGGCATGGCCATCCTACACCTACCCTTCTCAAGTTCCTCCACGGTCGTAGATCCAGACTTATAGTGGGTTATCTCTTTATGAGAGCAGTACCTCCGTTTGATGGATGATTTGTTTGGCCGGTACACTGCATAGGAGCTTGCGACCTACCGTATTTCTCCGCAGACTACAACATAGGGGAGTCAGGGAGAGACTCCTTACCTAGAGAGCCTCGCACCGATGGCACCTTACTCTACTCTACCTTCCTATCATCCTACTCCTATTCCATTGCAGGGTCCCACTCCCATAGCATCACAAGGTCTTACGCCTCTCCATTCTACTCTTGCTTCGCGAGAATTGTTGATAGACTTCCTCTAGCAGCACGCCTCGATGCTCGTCTCAGTGCAATGAGCGCCGTGAGAGATGAAGTGGCGGCGGATCTTGTGGTTTCGCATGTTTTGGTAGTGGCGGGGGAACGGAGTCCCCACTTTCAGAGCGTGCTGCCCTTGACGTAGAGGGTGAGGATACTGACCCGTTCCAGACACGCATGGGCGCTACTACAAGGTTAAATATGGCAGGAAGGTGGACTTCGGCACAACATAGGGTAGGGCATTTCGACGCCATTTAGAAATTCTCATACATTCAACGTATAAGAACTGTTTCATAAAGTTTGGAGACCAATTGCCCGATCATGCACGATACATTGCGGATGCACTATTATCTAGATTTTCAAACGTCCTCGATCAATGTTTTTCACAACAATGGTTGGAGGGCTACATAAAGAAATTTCTAAAAAATAAGTAGTCCAGTTTGCGGTGCGCAATAGCCAATCAGTTCAGAGATCCAGACAGGAGTTATCGTGGTGGCACAAAAGTATATACAACTATATACTTTTTATTGTAGCTTTTTTAAATAGTTGATCTCTTGCATTTTAAATTGTCAAAGTAAAGTCAATTCAATTTTAATTCTTTGGTATTTTTTATACTCTTTCAAAAAACAATTGATGTTTCATTCTTTTATGTAGGTAAAAAATAAAGGTGCTCATTTGGTCCACCCAAAATTGGGTGGCTTAAATGAGCACCTTTATTTTTGAATTAGCATGTAGCGGCAAGAAGCGCAATAGCAGCGGGTATACTACCGGGACTATTATCGTGCTTATTGCTGAGAAACCACTACCGCGTCCATACCCGAGGTTATTGCCGCCCTTGCAAATTTTTCTCTCTTCTTTTTTCTTTGTTTTTCCATGGCAATGCTAGCGGTTATAGACAACTCCTCTTATAGTGGCTGTGGTAGTTGAAAACGATGGGTTTGACTTGGATTTTGACATGATCCGAGAGCCACTACGGGAATTTCCATGGACGCTAGATGCCCTTGGAGCACCATTTTGGCATAGAGTGGAGAAGAGCGAGTTCTTTGCTCAATAATTCAAGGACGGCACCTTTATGCTCGCTTCTTTCCATTGAGCTACTTCGCTAATGTGCCATTGAAATGTGTGCTAATGTTTGTGCTTTTGTTACTAGATGGTTTTTGGGTGCTTTCGCAAAGGTTGGGGATGCAGTTTTAGATAGTCTAGCAAGTCAACAACGGCTATCCTACTGGTCTAGAATCGGCTCTTCATGTGGGTGAGGTATCTCATAGAGCACAATCACATCCACCCTCGTCTCTTCTACGATGTCGCCAAGAGTCAGTTGTTCCATTTGCTCCTCCTTCGAGTATATCTTCAACCATAGTTCGTGGTTGTCAAAGCTATGGTAAATCACTCTATCGGCCACTATTTCCCACATTGCCCATGGGGCCCCCACCTGCACACGCCCCAGTAGCGCAACCGCCACAGGATTTGCAATCACTGGGAACCTAATTTTTTACTTGTATTGATTACTCCATAATTATCTTTTTCTATGCAATGGCACACTTGAACTTACTAGTTGGTCATACTATGTTTTAATTTTTCTCAATCTGATATGTGTTTGCTCTATGTTGATTTTTATTTTTGTAACTATGTTTAATTTTTGAAGCAACTCAATCGATGGTGGTTAATTTTTCACTGTTTTTTTGGTTTTGTAATATTTCAAGTGAAACTATTGCGAAGGACATGGTGTGAATGACCCATGAACTAAAGATGCTTGGGTTTTTTTATAAATAGTCCAAAGAACACAATATTGCATTCATTCATTCACGTGCAAGTCTGTCCACTAAGTATCTATTTTCTAAAGCTATTCCTTGAGTTTTCTCTCATTCACATGTTTACCATGCCTAGGGGAAATCGCGGACAAGGCGATTAGTGCGATCATTTACCACTTTTTTTTTTAACACACATACAACCATCTTCAAAGCAGACACACGTGTGTGTGTGTGTGTGTGTGTGTGTGTGTGTGTGTGTGAGAGAGAGAGAGAGAGAGAGAGAGAGAGAGAGAGAGAGATTAACTCATGCATCATCTTTTTGAAATAGTTAAGGCCTTCTCTTGGCTACTCGAACAACAAAAAAAAATTAGTCCATGCTAGGAGCAAAAAAATGTATCACCTCTAAATCGCTCACTAATGTCACTATTGATAGCTAGCTTGAGTTGTATTACGATGTCTTTGAAGGATGATCTTATTTAATAAACAATCATCCAAAAATATACTTGGAACTACCTTAGAGAATATTTGTACATGCTACCACCTTGTGGGCGGACGGGGGGCGGGGGGGGTGAGGATAGAGAAGAAGAACCTTGGGTGGTATAGTGATAGAACCATTTACCACTTTTTTTTAAACACACATACAACCATCATCAAAGCACACACATATCTGCGAGAGAGAGAGAGAGGGGAGGGGGGGGAAGATGGCGATGGAGAAGAAGAAGCTTGGGTGGTATAGTGATAGAACCATTTAGCACTTTTTTTTCACACACATACAACCTTCGTCAAAGCACACACATACCTGAGAGAGAGAGAGAGAGAGAGAGAGACAGAAAAAGAGAGAGAGAGAGAGAGAGATCCAAGAGAGAGAACAAAGTTGAGAAGGATGAAAGAATCTTCTTGGAATATGCTTGTCAGATTCCAAAAAAGCACTCGTCGAGAAATGCTCGCCAAAAAATTACGCCCCCAATGAGCTGCAACATATTTTTCAATATATTTCTAAATTTTCGTGGTTTCCAATGTGCTCCACCTCCTCCATTAGGAGAAGCATTGAAATCAATTGGCAACGAGATGCAAACTTTTCTTAGCAACCCCTCATGTGAACCAATCTAGTTCGCAATTGGTTGGGAACTAGTTGCAAACCGAAGCTCCATGTGAACAAGCCTATCACACTTTTCTCGCCTTGCTAAAAGTGCCATGCTATTTTTCATCATAGGTTGAAGCTCCAACTTCACACCTACTTTCCATTATCTACCAATATGTTGTAAACATTCCAAAAAGCCATCTATTTTTAGGAATCTGCAGGAGATACTCTTTCTGCTGAGGAGCAAAAAGAAGTATGACAGACAGCGTGCGCACCGTCCGGGGGGGGGTCACTCTGATCTCTGGAGTTAGAATTGGTACGTCATCCCTTCCGTACATGATCACTGCAGCCCTGAAAGAAGACGAGTGGTTGGCCGAGCTTTAGTACCCGGGAGTCAAAACGAGAGAGAGAGAGAGAGAGAGAGAGAGAGAGAGAGAGAGAGAGAGAGAGAGAGAGAGACATAAAGAGAGGTGTAAGCTTACAAGAAGCATTGTGTGCGCTCCTTGCCGCACTGTCAAAGCAAGGGACTTGCTGATACACCGTGTGTGAGCCACAAATGGCTCCAAGCACACAACAAGCCTAAACTAGCGAGCTCAAGAGAGCAAAGGGTGTGTCACTCACCGCTCTACGCTCGCCTTCGTGGTGGATTCCTCGCCGCGATGAAGAAGAAGCTGCAGTCGTGCCGCGCTCAACCACTTCGCCGCCATCGTGCCTTCGTAATGCTCGATCGCACACACACTCTCCCTCTCTCTCTCTCTCTCTCACATACACACACACACACAAGGAGGTGAAGAAGAAGAAGATGGAGATGGAGATGGAGCAAGAGCACTCTTCTATTGCACAAATGAGAGAATGAGTCAATTTTAGGTTTAGTTGGCTTTTATATGAGCTCACCCCATTCACACTTGGACGCCCATGATTAGCCAACTAATCCCTTGAATGTCCCAGTTAGAGTGCGCCTCTCATCGGCGATCACTCTTACCCTTTTCCTATTGGTCCGACAAGCCCGGTACCTGACTCTACCAAATACATAATACACGTCCGTCGTAGGTGATGGGGTGTCCGTGAGCCGTGAGGGTTAACATGCCCCCCTTCCTGATGTAGATTCCGTCCTCGGAAGCTATTGAGTTGAAGCTTGTTCGTCGAGGTGGAAGAGCATTTGAGATGAGTGTCCTTAGCCTTCTTCAGTCACTGCAAAATCAAACAACATTGGCACAGTAATTGCATTCTCATAAGTGAGTAAAAAGCATATGCAATTTTAGATAGACAAATTGATTGGTAAAAGAATTTCAAACAATTTGTCAGTAATGAACATTAAATTGCAATGTAATCAAATGCATAAACAGATGTAAAGTTAAAAAATTAAACAAGTCTGGGGTCGCTAATTTGACGGTCGAAAGGCACTAGAGATCAAATATTAATACCATGGGTAAGCTTCTTAATTTTTTGTGGTCAATTAAGTTGTTTAATCGCGAGAGCCAAGTATTCATGTTTGAGGGCTGACTAGAGGCTATATCTAGAAGACCTTATAGTTAAGCTATCATAAAAGGAATTTCTCATGAAATCATCGCCTGACTGATTAATTTTTCTTTGACCCCCCAAAGTCTTTTCACAGTGATTCAATTTGATGTGAGTGCTTATTTTGTATACCTTGGGTTTTTTGCTTTTCAAGGAAAAGCGCCCACACTGGGAACCTCTAGGGCTCTAGTACCATAGGCAATACATGTGAGTGAAGTACCAAATCAAGCTGAGATTTTTCTTCCAGCTTAAGATTTTACAGTGTGGCACTTTGATTTTTTGTTTGTTCATTTTCAGCATTTTAATTTTGTAACTTTGGAGGGTCATATAACACTGATACACCTCCCCAGGCTCATCACACTAGTAAACTCCCTTTATAATACTTAAGCTAAAGGTCAATAGGGTCAAGCCCACTAGAAAGCCCTAGTACATTTCACACAATGCTGCCTAAATCGGATTAAGAACCTAAGTAACCATTGATTATTAGGAAGGCATTCCCCATGGTATTAAGAGAAGATCTCTAACAACTAGCTTGGTCAAAATAGCTTAGTTGGACTGCTTGATTTTTAAACCTAGACAAGTGATTTTTACAAAAAATTACATTGAATTAAATGTTTGTTACTAAGAAAATGTGCTGGATATTATCCTACCAATCACAATTAAAGCAGACAATCATAGATGCAAAAAAGATAAGGGGCAATGCTAATGGACAAGAAACACCTGTTTGTGTCGATGGTCGCGCTTGATTTGAAGAGTGAGTCAAGATAAATATTCCATGAAGGTCCAAATCCTATCAATCGCAACACGTTCCTGTACACACTAGGAAACAAAAGGAATACCTCCAGGAGGCACATTAGTGGGAAAAGGTACAAACACTTATTGAACACAACAAAAAACATAAGGAACCCTAACCTAATTATTTGCACTCCGTGTAGTCCTGTAAATTTTCTTCTTCATCATAGGTGCCCATGTTTACTAAGAAGGTCACTAGACGCCTATAGTCATCTTGGTCAAAATAGTAGGCTTGTGCAATGGGAGAAACGCTCTCTACTAAGTATGGATCAAACGTGGTCAAGAGACGTATCAACCATTCTAACTCCTCAAAATTCCTCTCACATGCTAGCATACCTATCAAATCCCATTCACATGCAAGCACTGGAAAGACCATGTGAAATATTTGTGAAAAGTAACGAGGGTACCTCTCACCCAAGGCAGGAGTAGACGACTCTAGTGTACTAGCCATATCTGTACACGCAAATAGATGATGGTTAGAGTGCAAATATTACAAGGGTCGTGTTCTTGTGCATAATTTGTTTTTATGATTTGTGTTATGGCTCTTGCTCTTTTACTTTTTTATCTTTTTTTTGTGAGTATAAGGCTTTATATATACATTCCCTAAGATTGGAGATTAAGAGGTCAGGGAGAAAGGTTGAGAGGAAAGCAAGTGAATGATGGATGTCCACAAACACTCCCCCCTTCCTTGGGTAGATCATACCGTTTGAAATGATGTCGTCACCCTTTGAAACCAATTGTTCCAGTTGGTAATAGGTGAGGATTTTTTCCGGTAGTTTTCTATTACCCTAGGTGCCTCGTCAAGTTGCAAGGGTGGTAAGGTACTCTCCCAGGATTGAACTTGAAGTGGTTCATCAGGTGATTCTTGAACACCAGGAGGTATGGATTCTTTTGTAGCTTCATGGAGGTCCACTATTATAGATGGAGGCTGTGTAGAAGCTTTTACCTCTATGGATGAATTACATGAGGAGCTAGAAGCTTCAGGGAACTCCCCCTTTCCTGAGCTAGGTGGAAGAAATTGGTTTTGCCTTGGAGCCCAAACTAGCTCTGGACTAGGTGTGTAGCATTCTGTAATCTTTCCCTTCCCGCGGTCTGCCATTGGCTTTAGCGTTACACTGTTTGACTCATATGGGTTTGTTGTCGATACGGAAGGACACATTTTACGTTTAGGTACCCAAATTTGCTCATTTCCATCATAGTAGCCTTCGGCTTCTGAGGGCGAGCTTTTTGAAATGGGGCCTCTTAACCCAAACCAATGGGCCTACCCTCACAAAATGTTTTTAAAGAGGTACGTACACTACTTGGGGCACCACCTTCTTTGGGGAGTGGAGAAGGAAACCAATCAAAATAACACTTACACTCACCCACTCAAGCAACACACTTTGAAAACCCCCTTACTCTATATACACTTTGGACACTTGAACACCATCAACGATTATGCAACCCAATGCCGTGCATCAAAATGAAATATGCAATTTGTGGAATAGCATTCACCTTCTCCCCATAAGAATACCCATAATACATCCAAACTATTCCTCTCGCAAGCACTCATCAAAAAATCATGCGCACAAGACTTGTCTCTCAAACACACAAGAGAATCACTTACATCAAACTAGCACACTTTGCATACAGAGCTCATCTCCATCTATGCAATGCCATGACACAAATAAAATCACCATGAGAGGTAGCCACATGCATATGTAATGAAGCAAAAGAGAGTTGGAGTGAGAAATTTCTTTAGACCAATTGAATAAGTGTGGAGAAACAAACCAATGGTAAATTGAGAATAGAACACTTACTTGATTTCTCGCACACCTTTTAAGGGGAGGACAGACGCTAGCTAACCATCACGAATTGCGACACTTGAAAGTTATGAAGATGATTTCATGATCATTAACATAACCATGAGAGAGATCATGATGTATTTACAAGTTATTGAGGTGCTACAAATGATTTATTGGGTTGATGGAGTAAGAGATTGTAGAATGGAAAGAGTGGAGAATAGAGTTGCACTTCCTCCAAAGAGGAAGGTTAGGAGGGAGGATGTGAAAGAGAGAGAGTTGGGTTTTTCTCTACTATTGATCAATAAACAACATGAAGTTGAAAATATAGGTGTGTGTCCTTGAGTCTCTCCAAGGGAGGCTATTTATACTTGTGTAGGAGTGGGATTATGCTACACTTAATTAGAGTAAGTGATTAGACCTAATTAAGTGTCCTTTGACCACTCATTGAATATTGGACATAAAAGGGACTATTTATTCACCAAAAATACCATTTTAGACCGTGAAGGCTCCATAGGGGTGCATAATGTAGGTGGGCCCCACCATGAGGCGCCACGGGTGTCTCCTGCGGGGTATCTCAACTTGTCTGTCTTGGCATTTAGAAAGCATCTTTAGGTTGGTCCCATCACATGCAAGTGACCTTGAACACTCATTGCTCTTCTAGAAGATGAGTAGGAGAAAAATAAGATCTCACCCTCTTGATTTACTTGATTTACAGTTCCCTTTTGCTACGAATTTGACAGATTTACACTATTTTGACCATAACTTTTTACCTATAGCTTGGAATGACATGCTTCAAAAGGAAAAATTGACCTTCTCAACATGTTTGATATGATTTTGGACTATTCTTCATGCCCATGCACCAAGGAATTCGGTTTGGAAGGTCCACACTAGGCTAGGGAACCTTTTGCTTCCAAGTCTTCTTGTATGGGCCCTTTGCTTGTATGCATCCAAGGGGAATCATGTTTTTTTAAAAGGCTATGATGCTTAAACAAATAGAGGAGGGCCCAATATTAATTGCTTGATAAAATAATATACAATTGGAGTCTTTTTGAAAGGAGAGAAACTATATGTATATTCTTAAGAGATATTGGGCCACCTATGTAGGGGGCATAGAAGACTTGTAGAGAGGGACCATAATCTTTGGTAAAGACAAGTGGAGAGTTGATTTCCATGGGAATTTATCTATATGGGGTGGAAGATGGATATATTATTTTTCTACTACTAATTCACAAGAGGTAAGAAAGTTTGGGGGTATATAGTTGGTTATTGTATGCTTATTCTATTTACAAAGCAAAAAAGAAAAGGGTGGTAATATAAATATATGACTAAGGTGACATTTTTGGGAAGAGTATAATGTATGTGTCGCCACAAAGGTTAAACGAAGAGGGGGAATTTACTCTAGATAACTTAATAGCGTAGAAAAATATATACACATATGAGGAAGAGGACGTTGAGTAGGCTGAAAAATGTTGCAAAAAGATGGTTACCATTTAATGCCACTCATATTAGCCCTCCCCCAAGCCTAGAGATATTCATATCTTTAGGAGGATGGTGTTGCTTCTTTTTCTTCTTTTTTTTCTCTTTTTTTTGTCATTTTTCCTTTTCTACCATTTTTTTTTCAATAGGAGGAGTGTCATGCACTCTTTTACTCCATTAGACCTGCTTTTCATTACCTCAATCCCATAAATCAGAGATGGGAGGGTTTCCTTGGGTATGTTCAGATTCGAAGGCTGGTTCTTCTTTGCACATCAAAGCTTTAAAAATAGGTGGAGCATTTGCCAACCCGAAGGGAGCCATGCCAATTTGGAGCTTAGACGATGTAGGCAGATGACTTCTTATCAACGGATTGATACGTTGAAAGTAGGGCTTTAATCTCCATCCATTGACTCTGGTCTTGTGGAGTTTTCCTTATAAATCTGCTAATCTGTAACTACCATTCCCAAACTTTGTTTTTATCATGAAAGGTCCCTCCCATCTTTGCAAAAACTTTTTGTCAAGTCGAGTATCAAGTTGGTCATCATAGCGAAGAACCAACATACCTTTCTTCAATCCTTTCCCCTTGAGCTTCTTGCTGATTTTGTCCCTTTGGCTTGTCGCTTTGGTGATGTAGTGATCAATGGACTCTTCTCTATCTAGCTCAAGTCGTTGGAGATATAAGATCCTTTCATGTAGAACCTCTTTTGTTTTTTTTTCCACTCTTGCAAGAACGCCCAAGCTTGAGAGCTCTACCTCAATGGGGAGAAGTGCCTCCTGTCCATAAACTAGATGAAAAGGGGTGAATTGGGTAGATACCTTGAAAGATGTCCTATACGCCCAAAGAGTAGCCGTCAAATGGTGATCCCAATCATTAGGCCGGTCCACAACCTGCTTAGAAATGATCTTACATATCATTCCATTCACTTTTTCCACCAATCCATTGCATTGAGGATAGAAGGGTGTGGAATGCAGGTGTTTCACTTTTAACCTCCTCAAGAGATCATTCAAAAGGTCAGCCCTAAAACCCGGGCCTCGATCTGATAAGATTTCTAGGGGTGTTCCAAACCTACTACAAATATGATCAAAAATAAACTTTGATACCTCTTCAGCTGTGATTCGGGTTGTGCTTGTTGCTTCTGCCCATCGTGTCATGTAGTCAACACCCATGATGAAGAAAACCTTCCCTGTAGAAGTACGAGGTAGGGGACCTATTGCATCCACATCCCACTTTTCAAAAGGGCCATAAGATATTATTGGGACTCGAGGCTCATATGTTAGTCGTCTATCCCCAGCAATTTGGCATGGCTTACATGCCTTACACCAATATTGGACATCACGATGTAAGCTCGGCCAAATAAACCCTGCTTGTAAAATCTTCCTACTTGTAATATCTTGAGAAAAGTGACCACCACAGACATCATCATTACATGAAAGAAGAATTTTCTCTATCTCTTGCACACTTGGTACTCTCCTCAAGACCAAATCATTCCCTTTGTGATATAAATCATCCCCGATCAACTGGTAAGGTGTGGCCTTCTTAACTAGTCTATGTCTTTGCACCTTGTCTAAGTGTTTGGGACACTCACCTGCTTGTAGAAAGAAGATAATGTCTTTTAGCTCCTCTTGACCTTGATATTTGGGTTCATATAGTTTCACACCTCCTACCGCCATTTGAAGCTTTTCATTTGCGAGTAAGTCTTCTTCCTTGTTATGAGTTCTCACAATCTGTTGTACCTGTGTTGCTTTAAAACCCTTCATCAAAGCTCTTACACTACTAAGCCACTCAAACAATGTACGATTCTTGCACCTCCAAGTCCCTTGGATTTGCCTGACCACTAGCAAAGAATCACCTTTTATAATAAGTCTTTTTATGCCTAATTCTTTGCGTTCTTCTAACCCAAGGGTTAGAGCAACATACTCAGCCTCATTGTTATAGTGAGCACTGGGTAGAGTGATACCTTTTCTAACCATTATCTCCTTTTGTGGGTTCAAAATGATGATTCCCCCTGCTGCTTTGTCTTGTTGGCGTTGATAAGCTCCGTCAAAGCATAAAGTATGGGCATTATCAATCTCCTTCACTTTGAACTATTTTGAGCCTTCCTCTCTTTGTATTCGTGATCCTTCCCTTTCTCTCACTTTGTAGGTGAGAATGTCTGCAAGTCCTGCTCTTGTGCTATCTTCTACAAGGAAAGTGTATTCAAATTCTTGGATTTCAAGCACCCACTTTGCTATTATAGATGAGAGGCTCATGTGTTGTACTACATATGGTAGATTGTGCTCTAACGTGAGAAAAACAAATGGCACAGGGAGAAGATACGATCGAAACTTACTTACCGCAAACAAGATTGCAAAGACCACTTTCTCCATTTCAGTGTATCCCTTCTCGGTCGGAGTCATCACCTTGCTTGCAAAATAGATCGGCCTCATGTATGATGTTTTAGGATATTTTTGCATCAAAACAACACCAATTGCTTCAAAACCTACACTTGGAGTGACATAGTAGGTCTCCTTTGGATCTGGTGGCATTAGGATTGGGAGAGAGCTAAGAATGCCCTTCACTTCCTCAAAACATTTTGCATGTTCCCTCCCCCATTCAAATGTAGATTGGCTTGCCAACCTATGCAAAGGGGCGATGGCTTCTGCTAGGAGATGGATGAAGCGAGACATGTACCTCACTTTGTGGTTGAAGGTCATTAGCTCCTTAGTTGTTGTTGGTGGAGATAATGACAAAAGGGCCTCTACTTTAGAGGGATCCACTTGAATTCCTTGTGAAGAAACCACATGGCCTAGAAAAACCACCTGAGATTCACCGATATGACACTTCTCTGGGTTAAGTTGTCCCCCAAATTGATGGAGCCTCTTAAGCCCCTCTTCAACCTTTTGGTAGTAAAGTGATCTACAACTATAAATACAAAAATCATCCATAAAGACTCTTATAGATTTTCCAAAGAATGGCTGAAATAAAAATATTGTGAATCTCATGAAGGTGCTAGGAGCATTGGTGATCCCAAAAGGCATTACTTTGAATGCAAAACATCCCCAAGGTGTGATGAAGATGGTTTTTGGTTGGTCCTCTTTTGCTATTCTAATTTGAAAATATCCTGAATACCCATCACACACAGTGTAGCATTCGTGACCTGCTACTTCATTCAAAATTTCATCTTGGAAAGGGAGAGGGAACTGGTCCCTCTTTGTCGTAGCGTTGAGGGGTTTGTAATCCACGCAGACCCTCCACTTACCATTCTTCTTGGGAGTGACTACAATAGGTGATACCCATTCGGAGTTGGATACTGGATAGATGAAGCCAGCCTTCAAGAGTCGATTCACTTCTTGTAGGAGAGCCTTTTGTTTCACAGATCCTAGTCGCCTTAACTTTTGAGCCACGGGTTTGGTCCCTGGTTTCAATTCAATTCGATGCTCTATTACATCTACACCTCTTATTTGTGAGTAGTCAGTGATAAACAAATTGGGATACGTCCTTAACATATTGATGTAGGACCTCTTCTCCTCACAAGTAAGATCTTTTGCAAGCATCTTCTCAAATCCTTCTTCAAGGTGGTGGCATCTTTCATCCCCTCGTGTGTGATTGTCTGTGGCTTTTCTTCTACAGGAACATCTTGAGTGTTGACGTTGAATACAATTCCCATTACATCCAAAGAAGACTCCTCTTCACTGGTTGATGCACTGGTTGATGCTTCCTCATCACTTGAGTAAGGACTCTCCTCCTCGCTCTCTTCATCTGCTGTGGTTTCATAGTTGATATCTAGTTGCTTTCCTTCTCGCCAATCATACACCACCAGTTGACCCTTCTTAAGAATCAAACGACCACTTCTCCATTTTTGATTTGCATTCACGCAATGAGCCAAGGCCTCCCTAGGATGATGGGATAGCCCTCCCCCTTAGCTGGCATGACATACATATCTACTCGTGCATCTATGTTACATATAGAGACTTTTACATTTTCAATGATCCCCAAACACTTCACACTTGAGTTGTTGGCTAGCCTAGCTTGACAATTAGAGGACTTTGTAATTTCAAGCCCTAACCTGTTCATTGATTTTTCCGTGATCACACGCATTTGAGCTCCACCATCAACATATACATTAGACACCTTTTTACCCCTTATGTAAGCATCCACAATGGGTTCCACATATTTTTGTAGCTTTGAGGCCACAACCTTAATGGAAAGATTTGCTTTCTTTTTTGGAATTCTTGTACTTACCAACTTTGGCCATTGCCTTCTTACTTTGGCTGATAGGTGTAGAAGTTGAGGCCATGAAATTTTTGGCTTTTGGGTTTGTAAATCCTCCAGGATGTTGTAGGGCTCTAGCTCCTTTCCCAATGGGAAGTCTTTGATACCAATTTCCCTTCGCCTTGATCTTTTCTTCCTGCTACTTTCACCTTCTTCCATCTTTGACTTCTTCTTCTTGTCCCTTCTGGCTGAATTTGTTCCTTCACTTCTCATGTCTTCATCCTTATCATGTGCTCTTGTGCGTTTTTCTGCCGGCATAACATCAAAGTTTAGAGTATGCTCATCTATTACCTCTTCTAGCTTGATGATGTTGACTCCTCTTTCTTCCTCCTCATGTGGGACGGGAGGTATATTTGCTGGTGGTGGTGGTCGACGAAGGATTTGTGGGCCTTGAGCTAGTTCTTGCTGCACAGTGAGAGGAGGCGGTCTGGGGGGATATATGTCTCCCGAAAGTCGCCTTGGATGTGGACAATTGTACATGCCATGGCCCATTTCATTGCAATTCCAACATCGCAACTCTTGAGCTTGTCTTCATTGATTGAGATTCCCTTCTCTTGGTTTTCGTTGTTGAGGTAGGCCCTGTACTAGATTCAGAGTGAGGTTCTCAAGCTGTTGAGTTAGCCTTTGTAAAACCTCTTGTTGAGAGTTATCTCCTATTTGTGAAGGTTGTGCAAGAGGGGCCCTAATTGGTGTTTCCATGGTTTGTGAAGACTCCCTCTCACTCACTTCATTCAAAACCCTTGCTCTATGTGCTTGGAAGTGTAGTTTTCTAAACTTGATGATGGCTACCTCACGTGCTTCTTCGAAGGTGGATGGGAATTTTAGCTCTACTTTAGCCTTTAAAAGTGGATACAAGCCACCCATGAATCTCTCTTTTTTTAGAAAGTTAGGTGCACCACCATGATTTTCTAATGTAGCCTCCCACCTACCCCATAGATTGACAAAGGTTGCTTCATAAGATGGATAGTCTGCAAGTGATACCTGCTTATGTCCAATAAGACATTTCCATAGTCCTTCAGAAGTATCACCTTGCCCGAACTTGGAGAGGAAGCTTGCTCGCAGTCTCTCCCAATTGGACTTGATTTGGGGTTGCAAGGTCTCATACCATGCTTTAGCTTCTGATTTTAGAACCAACGGGAAGGCTCGTAACTTTACTTCCTCTTCATCTCTCCCGGATATGAGATGTGCCATCTCCAAGTTGTCAAGAAACTCTTGCGCATCTTCCCCACTTCTTGCATAGAACGTGGGAAAAGAACTTGACATTTTGTTTAGACTTTTTGAAATTTCTTTTTTTTAAAGAAACTTTTCTCTTATGGGCCGCACAAGATTGTTGACACTATAAATCTGATTACATTAAAATGAAGATGTACACATCCATTGTTAATTCGTACTTTATCATAGGTAGAATAAATGGTATAATTGAAGCATTGATATCATTGAGACGAGTGGATCCAAATATCCTCCTTATGATAGATTGAAACCTAAACTTAGTTGCAATGATTATATGAATGGATTTTCGAGCAATAGGCCTAAAAGGTTCATTGTTTTGATCGTGATTCATGTGCTACTCCTCGTTGTTGGTTTGAAGACCTTGTTCCTTCATATGGCCCTTGAGCACCCCTTCACCACTCCTTGTTCTTGCCTTTAAAACAAAATGAAAACGTGAACATCAAAAGAAGTTTCATAATTGATTATTGGAAGTATAATTGGATTGGGTGATGCCAGTATTTCTCTAAGTCTTTCTGCACCAAATATAAAAACAATGCGTTGCTGGAAAAATACTTTTCTATCTATGTGAACATTTACTCTAATGAGTTGTGCAAAATGAAATGGATAGATGGGAACTCCATTGTTCATCACTAAAAAATTTGAAGGTAACCTGGAAATATGTTCCTCAGTGGGGGCACCACTTTATGAGGGTGATCTTTTTGAAATGGGGCCTCTAAACCCAAACCAATGGGCCTACCCTAACAAAATGTTTGTAAAGAGGTACGCACACTACTTGGGGCAACACCTTCTTTTGGGAGTGGAGAAGGAAACCAATCAAAATAACACTTACACTAACCCACTCAAGCAACACACTTTGAAAACCCCCTTAATCTATATACACTTTGGACACTTGAACACCATCAACGATTATGCAACCCAATGCCATGCATCAAAATGAAATATGCAATTTGTGGAATAGCATTCACCTTCTCCCCATAAGAATACCCATAATACATCCAAACTCTTCCTCTCTCAAGCACTCATCAAAAAATCACGCGCACAAGACTTGCCTCTCAAACACACAAGAGAATCACTTACATCAAACTAACACACTTTGCATAAAGAGCTCATCTCCATCTATGCAAATGCCGTGACACAAATAAAATCACCATGAGAGGTAGCCACATGCATATGTAATGAAGCAAAAGAGAGTTGGAGTGAGAAATTTCTTTAGACCAATTGAATAAGTGTGGAGAAACAAACCAATGGTAAATTGAGAATAGAACACTTACTTGATTTCTCGCACACCTTTTAAGGGGAGGACAGACGCTGGCTAACCATCACGAATTGCGACACTTGAAAGTTATGAAGATGATTTCATGATCATTAACATAACCATGAGAGAGATCATGATGTATTTACAAGTTATTGAGGTGCTAAAAATGATTTATTGGGTTGATGGAGTAAGAGATTGTAGAATGGAAAGAGTGGAGAATAGAGTTGCACTTCCTCCAAAGAGGAGGGTTAGGAGGGAGGATGTGAAAGAGGGAGAGTTGGGGTTTTATCTACTATTGATCAAGAAACAACATGAAGTTGAAAATATAGGTGTGTGTCCTTGAGTCTCTCCAAGGGGGGCTATTTATACTTGTGTAGGAGTGAGATTATGCTACACTTATTTAAAGTAAGTGATTAGACATAATTAAGTGTCCTTTGACCACTCATTGAATATTGGACATAAAAGGGACTATTTATTCACCAAAAATATCATTTTAGACCGTGAAGGCTCCATAGGGGTGCATAATGTAGGTGGGCCCCACCATGAGGCCCTATGGGTGGCTCCTGCGGGGTATCTCAACTTGTGTGTCTTGGCATTTAGAAAGCATCTTTAGGTTGGTCCCATCACATTCAAGTGACCTTGAACACTCATTGCTCTTCTAGAAGATGAGTAGGCGAAAAATAAGATCTCACCCTCTTGATTTACTTGATTTACAGTTCCCTTTTGCTACGAATCTGATAGATTTATACTATTTTGACCATAACGTTTTACCTATAGCTTGGAATGACATGCTTCAAAAGGCAAAATTGACCTTCTCAACATGTTTGATATGAATTCGGACTATTCTTCACGCCCATGCACCAAGGAATTCGGTTTGGATGGTCCACACTAGGCTAGGGAACCTTTTGCTTCCAAGTCTTCTTGTATGGGCCCTTTGCTTGTATGCATCCAAGGGGAATCATGCTTTTTCAAAAGCCTATGATGCTTAAACAAATAGAGGAGGGCCCAATATTATTTTCTAGTGAAAAGAATATACAATTGGAGTCTTTTTGAAAGGAGAGAAACTATATGTATATTCTTAAGAGATATTGGGCCACCTATGTAGGGGGCATAGAAGACTTGTAGAGAGGGACCATAATCTTTGGTAAAGACAAGTGGAGAGTTGATTTCCATGGGAATTTATCTATATGGGGTGGAAGATGGATATATTATTTTTCTACTACTAATTCACAAGAGGTAAGAAAGTTTGGGGGTATATAGTTGGTTATTGTATGCTTATTCTATTTACAAAGCAAATAAGAAAAGGGTGGTAATATAAATATATGACTAAGGTGAAATTTTTGGGAAGAGTATAATGTATGTGTCGCCCCAAAGGTTAAAGGAAGAGGGGGAATTTACTCTAGATAACTTAATAGCGTAGAAAAATATATACACATATGAGGAAGAGGACGTTGAGTAGGCTGAAAAATGTTGCAAAAAGATGGTTACCATTTAATGCCACTCACTTCTAATAGTTGTTTTGGAATCCATCATGATTTGGTCTTGACTCTGCTAGGGCGCGCTCTTGGTTTTCCGGGGAAAATTTTTTCTTGGAATGGATGGGAGGGTTGAGGTAGTTGGAAGAAGGCCTTGGGGACCCATTGATATGTACTCTTAGGTCGTGCAGGTTGAGTACTTGCAATATTACTGCTTGCTGCAACTACAAGTGTTGAAGTGCTAGGCTCATGGGTAGCTAGCAAAGACGAGTTAACCACCTTGGCTTGTGAATGTTGGCTATCCTTCAACTTTGCTATAGTTTGCAACGTAGGTGACTTTACTTGAATGATAGGGGTAAGAGTCGGTGGTCGCGTCGAGACACTACCAGTATCCCAATCAATAGTGCATTTGGTTGCCAACATCCACCTGCGTCCTAGGTTCACGTTGCCTTCCATAGCTCCCGCGGGAATGACTAGAAACCTCTGCACTATGCTTCCATTGTCATAGACAACAGGGGTCTGAAGGACTCCAAGAATAGCAGTTTTCTTTTTATTAATGTCCTTGACTTGCATCATACTCGGGGATAGGGTCGGTTTCCCTAATTGACACCAAACTCCATAGGACAACAAATTGTGTTTAGCTCCCGTATCTAATAAGGCATTGTATAGTACTTTCCCATAGGGGCTACTTAGCTCAATTGGGTATCGTAGGGGTGGCTCAAATTCTAATGAGTCGTCATTTGTGTCCTCAAAAAATGCTTGCGTGATTCCCAGATTAGCCTCTCGTTGGAGTCTAAGAAGTTGTTGTCGTTCTCGAGCCTCAAATCTTGCTTGGATTTTTTTAAGCTCTGCTTGTTCCTTGGCAGCCTTCTTTTACTATGAACATCAAATTTTCTATCGCCATGTTTAACTCTCTCTTCTTCATATAGTGTTTTTGCCATATGTGTTGTTGCAATTTAGGTTTTTGGTTGCAAAGTCATAACGCCTGACATCTACTACGAAATCCTCTTCATCACTTGGGATACTAGAGCATTCATTGTCCGCATCATTGTTGAACTAAAAATACTTGGGAGCATCATAGAACAACTCTTCCTCCTCATTTTCATCGTGCTATATCATTTTGGGTTCATTTGAGGCTTGACACTCATCTTCTTCTTTAATTGCAGTGACCATGTAGTATGGTATCGCATCATAGCCATCCTTGTCACATAGAACTTTGTTGTGGGACTGTCTTCAATGGCACACACATCGAAGGTTTCCAGAATGTGTTCCTATTCTAAAGTCTCTTGTGTCTCTTCAATAAAGGGTTCTGGGATATAGTATTTGTCCTATAAAGCCATTTCTAGGATACATTATTCCCGTTTTTAAAAGTTTCACAATCTGAACGTCCGCACGTCCATAGCTGTTTGGACTTTCCTAACCATGATGGAATTCTAGGTCTGGTTAATGTAGCTGAATCAAACTATTCAACATCAATTCTTGTCACATTCTTGTAGCTATGATCTTTTAATTTTATCATGGTTGTGGTATCCATATTCCTTAGGTATATATGGTCATACCCCCAATCGTGGACCATCTTTAAATGTCTCATGAATGGTCTTCCGAGTATGATGTCATGGTTGTTCTTCTTGCCAAAATCAACAATGGCAAATGTATGCTAATAATCTACTTTACAAGTGTTGACAACTATTTTCTCTAAAAGTCCTAGGGGTTTCTCTATATACACTTTTTCAAGTTGTAGTTTCATTTTGGTTTCTCTTAAAGCAGGATTTCCCCATTTATTCCACGTTTCTTTTGTAGTAATGGCTACCCCAACCCCACTGCCAAGTATTTCCATGGTGGTGACACCTTGAAATTCCACTGGAAGAGTCATGTTGGCATCTTGTCCCTCACAGTGTTCTCTAGCTCTATTAATGGTACTAGCTTAGTGTTTAGGTGATTCTTTTCAATTTCTTTGATTCTCTCTTGAATTTGTGATGATCGATCCTTCACACGAAACTTTTTAGACAATCTCCTACCATAGTCCACATGTCAGGTCATAATCGTAATAGCTTTGCTAGCGTTATTGTACATGTCACTAGTGTGGACAAAATGTATATCAGACCTTTAGAGTCAATGACTTTCTTGGAAGAGAGTCATTGTGAGCGGAATATGACAACATCTAATTTGGCCTTATGCTCTCCCATATAGGATGGTAGTGTCTTTAGGGAATGGGGTCGGATGTCTATAGATTGAACGGATCCTCGTCCTCCCCAACACGATTTCATTTCTATATATATTTGAGATTCAATCTCAAACTCCTATATCGATGGAAGAAACACTCCTCTTCCATCACTACTTTGGTTCACACATTCTCTTAGCTCATTATCTTTGTTGGCCTCTATGACCTATTTCCACAGCTCATCAAGACCATTTATTTCTCTACACTCATCTGGTAAGACTAGGTGGCATCCATGAGAAGACTCCTCCATGATATTTATCACTATATTTGTCCCTTGTGCCAAATTTTTGGGCTTAGGTTTGTGCTTCTGACTAGAATCTGGATCTATGCACTCCTGGTTGTGGGTGGAATCATTGGTATTGGTGGGATAATTATCATATCTTTTGGTCTCCCAACTAGAGATTCTAGTAAAGCTTCAGCCATTTGAATCATTTTTTGGTACATTTTGAGCATTATCTTTTCTAGTTCCCCATATGGATATGTCATCAACCTTTGTTTTTGAGTTTGATTATTTTTTTATCTCTATCAAAATTGATCCTCTTGAATTAGTGCTCTTGGGCTCCTCAACTATGCCTCGCTCTGGTATTACTTCAGGGGTTTCCTCTTCCTTGTTTGTTTCTTCTTCAAGTTTTCTTAGTTTTTCTTTTGTTTGGTTTATCGCTTTAGCTCAGGATATCTATTCATGTTTCTTCCTAGCTTCCATTCTAGTCTTCCTAGCCTTCCATGTGTTTCTCTTACTCTTACTTTCTAGGCTAAGTGTATTTGTTATTGGTTCTTCTACGATGGGTTTGTTTGCCAATTTCTAAGTTGTGCGCTTGTGATTACCTGGATTGGTATCACTTTTGTTTTTTTTAATCCACTACTCGATGACGTTGTCTCTGGTATGTTCAACTTTATTTTTTCTCCTTTTGTTAGAGGATTCTTTGGGGAATCAAAAAACAAATGAGTGATCTCAGAATCAACACAAATGCATTCACTCTTATAATCTTTGTGTGGGGGCAACTGCTCATCAAGTGGTCATCCTCACGCCTGGGGGATTCACTCTTTATATAAAATGGGACGCCACCTACGAGGGAACAACTTTGATAAAACCCCTATATACGACTCATACTAGAGAATATGAACCCTCTTTCTATACTTATACGACAATTAATGCAGAAGTATATCATACCCCTATCTTACATATACAATTTAGGTCTCACATTATCTAACTAAGTAAAACTAGTCAAAGAGAAAGTAGCATAGTGACTGGCAATGTACTAAGGAACCACTTATATTGATAACTAGATATACCCTCAACCTGTCTTAGTTTGACTTTCAAACTATGTAGCCTCTCAACTTGCTCTCTAGCTACTCATCCAATTTTGCCCCATCTAAATTACTCTAAAAACATGGTCATAAACTTGTGCTAGGTTCTTTGTGTAAACTTGCATCTATACAAACTCTTTATAGATTTCATCCCTCAATAAATGGATTAGAATCACAAAACAAACAATGATACAATGCAGTGTTAGTTCTTGCATGGATCTTTGTAGCTATTGACTCAAAAGTTCAAGGGCAGACTCTTTTGGGAAGCCATAATTTTGAAACACAAAAACTTCCTCTCATGTTTTCATTTTTTCACACCCCCCCCCCCCCCCCCCCCCCCCCCCCCCCCCCTCCCTCAGCCAATAAATATGATACCCCCTCTCTTATTTTAAAGTTTGGGAGGTAAATTATTGGGGGCATGCCCCTAAGTTATACGCTTATGTAACTTGAAAAAATAACCCCTCCCTTGCACTTATGTGGTGCGATGAATTTTCCATGGTGAATCCTTCGGGCCCTCACACTTATAACATGGTCCTTTAGGTTGTTGAGGTGCTCCTGACCTCTCTACTGATAAGAAGGTCTTGATCTTGCTAATCCCTTATTATCTATAAATAGAAATGTACGCTCATCTAAACTGTATCTACCATCTCTTGAAGTGTGTGTAGATGTTGGTGGTCCAATAGATCCAATCATGCTCCATGGTTCTGGCACTTTTGATTCTTTTGGTGGAAAATAACCCATATTGGTTAGATATCCACTAGGCTCCTCGTAATATACCGAGATTGGCACAAGTGTCTACTCCTCATGCACTTTTATATTTGGTTCTGACTCCTACAATTATCAATCATGGTAGCAAAAGTTGTTGTCCTAAGACTAGTTGTGGTCTTTCAACTCCTACTAGTCCTAAAATAATTATTGTTGTGTATCTTGGCATTAGTGGGGCTTGTGCTTGTGCTACTTGGGCTTACAGGGCATACTTGAGTTTCTTTACATACCCCTTTTTGTAATAGCATTCTTTAGTCATGTGGTTTGTCTATTTCTTCTCTATCATACCCCACTTAGGTTGCTTAACTTGTGGCTTAGCAAGAAAATTAATCCTCATCGTGCACTTCTTTGATGACCTGCTCCTGGTTGAGTGGTTTTTTTTTTGTATTGACTTGGAAGACCTGGATCCACCATGTTGTGACGAGGAATCATCATCTAGATCCTTGTAATCTCATTGTATACAATAGAATTATCCACCAAATATAGAGCTTCTTTTGTTGACTTGTTCAATATAGTGCTCTTTTTCATGTGTATATCTTTTTGGAGATCTTCCTTCCTAAATCATTGGATAAAAATGAGCATTAACGTTGAGTAGGTTGAAAATTCTTCTACTGGACAGAATTTCACATGTCTTTTCAGCCTTAAGGTTCTTTTTGTGCAAATTTGCCTTCTTCCTGGTTGAATTTATGGATTTGTGAGACGATGTTATGATCTATACCCTTTTAAGAGAATTCCTCGATAAAATTGTCAAACACCTCCTCAATCAACTCAAAATACCTGTGTTCCATAGAATCAAACCAAGTGATAACATCCTCTTTGAGAGTCAATCCAAATACTACAAATTGTATTGGAAAATCTAGAGCTTTCCCATCTTTCATTACATGCACAAAGGCTACCACGTGATCCCTGGGATCTTGCTATTTAATACTTTTTTTAAAACCAAATTTTTTGTTTTGGGATGATGGGATCCTATAGTGATCTACAAATCTATGCATAGGGTCTCCTGATCCTCCTCCATGAGCTCTTTCTTATCTAAGATATGGTAAGGGTTTCTTCCCTAGAGGTGCTTCTAATCCATAATTTTTTGGTTGGTCACGTGTTTGGTTGTTCCTCTCTTTGACCCCTTTCTCTCCACTCTAGTTCCTGATGTGGGCCTAAAACCCCAATCGGGTATTGCATTATTATCTTTCTCTCATCTTGGTAGTTGATGGAGTGCTAGTATTGGTTGTGCTCCTAGCCCTGACACGGCGTGATAACCACCTTTGTTTGTGTTTTCTTCTACTATTGCATATTGTTGGTGTTGCTTGTTGATCTTGAGGCTTGGGCAAAGGTTGTCTAGTTGTTTGTACCATAGTGTCATAATCATCTATGAAAGGCTTTTTCGACTTGCTAGAGGTTTGCATGGGCCTTATCTTCTTTTGAAAAGCATGCTTCATCACTTATGGAGTTATTAATCTTTCTACATCCCTCAGAAGGATTGGATCATAATCTCATCCATACTTGTTAACATACATTATATGACTCGCTTTTTTTGAGTTTCAAGGGTACAAGTATAGAATCTTTTTCGTGCTTAGATCTAATGCATATGGTGTTAGGGATCTAAAATATGATTCAGTCCTACCATTTGTATACTCATAGCTTGTTGGGACTTTCACTACCTTCTTCTCAAACACTTTGATGGCATTAAGGAGACCTACTCAAGGCGGCATGTCTACCAACTCCACAATCATCTTCCCATTTGTGACATTGTCTATATATTTATTATAGTTTTCCAGGTCTTTGACAATGAGGTAATGAGTTTCCTCATCACCTAGGAACCTATCTCCATCATTGTATACTATAACTATTTTTGCTTATCTGGTTGATTTTTGTTCAATGCATACACTTTTATGTCCTCTTGCATTAGAGTATAACAAGCTTCCATGGGCATTTGACCCTTCTACAAGGATGTTCATATACCTTCTTGTCTGATTCATACTCCTTGAGATAATACATATTTCAACTTGCGGTGATTGATGAGCTACGGTGTTTTGGTCAACAATAAGGTAAAGGGATTGGTCTGAAGAGGTTTCAAAATCACTACCATCTTTTATGATTGGAGCTAGGGGATCTAGATGCCCTCCTTGATTCATGCTCTCCTCTATTTAAATTATTAGGTTGGCTTGATCTATACTTGCTCTATGGTCTCTCTAAAGATACTTGCCTGATCTTAAATACATCAATGCTATATCAACTTCACCAATCAATCCAAACCTTATACCTTACAAGTCTGCTTGCAGTCTGCCCTGGTTGTTCTATACTTGCTCTATGATCTCTCTAAAGATACTTGCCTGATCTTAAATACATCAATTCTATATCAACTTCACCAATCAATCCAAACCTTATACCTTACAAGTCTGCTTGCAGTCTTCCTTGGTTGTTGCCTTGCTTTTTGGATAACATGGATGCCTGCTTACACAAAATCAAACTCTTTGCCTCTTGGCCTTTTGAGTGCTTAGTCCAAATTCCCTTTCAGAACCTTCACTAAAATTTACAAAACTTGCAAAAAAATTGAAATTTAGTTCAAAAATCTAAAATTTGAAGCTATAACCTCCACAAAAGGTGTTTTTATGGAACCCTTGCAAGATGACCTATAGAACTGTATGGTCAAAACCTAATTTTGAGCCTGATGACAGTGACCACGATAGCTGCCACGGGCAAGCCTTTTCCACCTGGTCACTTCTTGTTGATTGGCTTCTGTCTCTTGAGTCTAAACACACCCTATCTGAAGTGCTTTGATGTATGCTAGTGTCTATCTAGCCTATTTATCAAAACCTAGCTTTAGGATTTAGCCTTTGGTTGATTTTAAGGTATTTACTTGTCCAAATGAGTCAACGAAGGTACATCTAGGATCGTTGGGCAGCTAGGAATCCACTAAGACCAATCAGGGCCCCAACTGACATAGAGGGCAACAATTGTGGTCTATGCCACTGGTGTTTTTTTTTTAGTTTTGATACTTCCTACAGCTTTCCAATGTGGTATATAGTCTATAGCACTTATGGATGACCTGAAATTCTAAGGTTTGACATATCAAAAGGCACTTTTCTCTCCAATTTTGGGCATGTGGAAAGTGGATTTGGCAAGTACATGCCTTGAGGATCCTGATGGTATGTTGTGTTTGTGAAAATGTGTCTGGTGACAACAACCGTGGTAGATAACATAGGTGAGAGTTTTGGACATGGATTCCCCACCTCCTGTACTATTCAATGACACCTTGAACCACTTAAAAGCACTACTAAAAACTAATTTAGATAAGTCGGTTCTCTAACTTAGTCATAAATGAAAAAAAAATGTTCTTTAGGCACTACTTATGGTTTCAAAAATCTATCAAAACTTCCAGATCAATCCTTTCAAGGTATATGCAAGTGCACAAACAAAAATTTCTTCAATTGCACTTTCAATTCTCATGTTATACACATTTCTTGCCTTTCCAGTCACTGTAAGATATCAAAAGTTGCAATATTGTACTTAAAAGAAATTCTGGCTGATTTATGCAACACCAAAATGAGATCTTAACCTCAATACTACTCCTATCTCTAGCCTGGAACAATAAATTAACTAAATCACAAAAAAAAGAATAAAATAAAGTGACAGTGGGATAAAAGATAGAAATTTGTTTTACTATATTCACAACTCACCGCAACCACCTATTATACACAAAATACAACAAGACTCAAAGCATGCACTCAATGCAGAATGCACTAAAACCAACAACTAAGGTCGTCCTAGCCTATACATTATTCAAAGGAGAAAACTCAACTCTTAGTCTACCTAAGAGGTTAGCATGACTCGCTGACTCCCCTACCAAAAGATAAATGTAATGAGCTATAACACTTGGGCACTAGGTAAAGAAGAACCGCATGGTGACCTCCTCCGATAGTGTGATTCCCATGTCATGGCAATGTTAGCAGGCTATTGCTATTGGATGGAGTAGCCTAACAAGAACTCAAACCAACATAGATATGTCAATCTGAGGACATAGGTGATCCGACTAGTGCATGGAAACATCGAATGCAATGTCTGATAATGCACTGAGGAGAAAGATTTCACTCTTGAGCCAAAAGGTAAGTAATGTGATAATGCCTAAGTCTCTTGTGCAATCTATCTCTCACTCTAATGAACATTACAGTGTCAAATAAACTCCAAACGATATGAAACTTGTGATTGGGGATCTCTAGGCTCCTAACAACAACCAAACCTGCAAAAATCATCATTGGGTAGGTGAGCACAGATAGGTGAGCGACAGTGACCAGGGCCACCTCTTACTTTTACCAAAAATTACAAATGAGAGGTCATTTGGGTTCTCATAGGGCCTACTTACCTCTTTCCATGTTTAGTTTCACTTAAAGCACCACTAACCACAAAGAGAAAATAAACACATGAGACAACCTAGAGTACATCCACTCATTGTGTCACACACACACACACTCTACAAGATGCTAAGAGTGAGTGGAAGGAGCACAAGAAGTCTCATTAGCAATGCTCACCCATTGTCGTGTTATGATATGTACATAGCGGGAACGAATACTACAAGATCTATCCTGTGACTTTTTAGAAACTTAATTATATCTCCTATAATGTACATATGCATATTTAAGTATAATAATAAGCTTTCTATCTCATCCTATTATTTATTTCAAGGGAAACATATTCTTACTTTACCGTCAAAAAGTACTATGGGAAAAGTGTCAATAGCTCCGCCTCTTTAACTAGGGGAAAAAAGCATTGGTTCTTTCTTTCTACTATCTCATTATTATCTCACACCCTAACTAGATCCTATATATAGGTAACTCTCAATATATATATATTCTATGTATTTTTCATATTTTTCTTATATTTCTTTTTAATATCTACTAGGAAGGAATCAAATCCTAGTGAGACACTAGCTTGCATGATTCTCAAAGATACACCTATTTTAATGCATTGTTCCAAGATGATTACAAAACTTTGTCAAGGAGCAATGTCATCATTTCATATTGCATGAGGTGTCCATTGGAATCAAATGAAATGGTCTAGGGTGTAGAAACAGATGCTAAAAGAAAAGCATTAATTGCACCATGCTCTTGTTTGGTTTAGGTTTTGTTGCAGGGATTTCCATAAGAGAAAGCTGTTTTTTTGTTTCTTTTGTGCGGGGCATGCTTTTGGAATTGGACTAAGGGGACCACAAGAAGACTTTTTTTGCCAAAAACTATACCCTATTTTGATTATATTTTTACACAAGGTTCCAATCCAAATTGGAAAAAGTACATAAAATGGACGTCATAGCTTGTGAGCTGAATTTTCTTCCCTATTTTAACTTTATTATTTGGAGCCATGGTTGAGGATATATGATAAAAAAACTAGATCCTAGTCTGCCAACATCATGCAGGGACAACTCATTTCAAACTTTGTCAGTTCTAGTTCACATTGGCTCTTCTCTTTCTTATGTAACCCTTGGGGGTTACCTTCACCTATAAAAGGGGACCTCTTCTTCCTTGTAAACCATTGATGAGATGAATTCATGAGGGAGTGAGAGGATTGATGCCTATTGTACTTAGCCACCATTAACATAAGCCTAAGCCTACACTTGCTCCTAGAGGAAGACTAGCCATTCTTGTAAGCTATCCTCGGAAGGTCAATTCTAACCAAAGAAGGTCTTGAACTTGGTGCGTGAATCAAAGCTGAAGTCTTCCTTCTTTTTCTCTCTCCATCATAATAGTGAATAACTCCCGAAGAGCTTGTCAAGTGAGATGTGTTTTACTTTGATATTTTGTTGGTTTCTTATTGTTTTCTTTTTCATCTCTAATCCAACATATATTTTTAATTTCATCTCCCTCCCTAACCAAATCTATCTCTCTCACTCTTAGAAATCCATTGTCCCTACAAATTATAGGTTCTCCTTGCTACATGTACATCTCTCCCCATAGTATCCTTACTGCCTATGGGCAAGAACAAGGATTGGGAGGGAAATTTCTCTTCTCTTCGCTCCTCTCATGTCTACATTTTGCACATACTAGAGTTATCCTACATGAATAATACACATGATGTGAATTTATATCACTTACACTCTGTGCAATCTATTGCAATTAACGTATAGACTAGCCTTAAAATACGATTTCAACAATATATAGTGTTTTTCTTTGGCCTAGAAAGGCTCAATGAAATACTTCTTTCACTGGATCCCATCATACTACCCCTTATAGACTATAACTTTTCTTCTGACGTAAGTGTACTTATCTTGCTATAAACCAAGAGGATTTGTACGCACAATTAATCCCAATCACTAGACAAAACATAAACATTATGGCAAGCACAAATTCACAATTTCAAAAAATAATTCGTAGCCTGTTTGGGCGGCAAAAATTGAACGCCATTAACACATCTATTAACCCTTTCATATTACCCATGATACGATACGGCCATAGTCTTTATGTTTTCATCTTTGTGTTGTTTTGATACGATTTTTTGTGTTCTTTGTTTGAGTGTGTGAGTGAGAGAGAGAAAAAGTGGGGCTTATAATATTGCACTACCTTCCAAACCCTAGACTTCATGGCATCTATGGTATAAATCCTTAATATACTTTTTAGAGTTCTCTCACAAACTCTCATAGCCAAAAGCCGGGTGCTTTCCTAGCAAGACTGCAAATTTCTTGACCTATTTTTGGTGAACCCGCCACGAATCTGCCAGGGTGAGAGTTTTTGGGTAACCACGGGATGTTAAGCAAGAGCTGATTCAAAGCATGTTGCCTCCATATTTGACTAGTATGAGTAGGGTGGGTATTTACACATGATACAAGAATTTCTCAATCTATCTTATGAGGAGATTAGAGACTTCAAAGGAGAGAAAATCAAAATTCCAATCAAGGAAAGAACTCGGCCTCTATGTAAAGGGTATGGTGGATAGACCAATGAGGTAGTCATGGTTGCACCATAGTCAATAGATAATTAGGAGTAGATTATAGAGTGAGATCAATACAAAATATAGAATTCTTAATTGATTAGAATTGGAGAGAGTTAGAAGCTTTGGATATTGGAAATAGCCAATTATTGAATGGATATGCACCACAGGAGAAATGACAAGGGTCATGTGAGCTACCACAAGTGGCATGTGTCCATCAAAATAATGTGTAGCATGTGTTTAGGGAAGGAGTAGCATGTGAGGTCTTATGGGTTCCATAGAAAAAATGTGACTATGCACTTGATTGTTGCATGCTTGGCTTTTAGAGAGTTCTCCTATTGTGAGTGTAAGCTAAGGCTTACCGCTGCTAACGTCCCCATAACCTAAATCTCACATGATAGAGGATGAATGCTGATGAAGGATTCTAGCATGACCTACATCCCCGATAACTACATGTGGCTCGTAAAGATCAAATATGAGGAAAAAATAGTATAGGTCGTACTTCCAAACTATATGGTTTGGGGCATTTTCTAAACACTCACAAATGCAAGTCATCATTTTCTTTTGAGAACTTTGTTAGGGGCCTCATCTTCTATGATTTAATTTCCTTGATTTTGGAAATTGGGGAGATTTTTATAATGGTGCACATGTGGGTGCACTTTGTTTTAAGTTGGGTTTGGTGCATATCCATCGTGTACACACAAATTTTATATGAAGTTATCACCGTGATCAACATATTAGTGAACTTGACAATTTTCCAATTTCCACTTTCAAATTGAGCTTAAGATTTGACCACATGTCCAAATCTTAGCCAAAGTTTTGAGAGCATGGCTCCAAAGAGATTTTCAAATACTATATTGTGGAAGGATTTCTCCTTTAAATATAGTTTGAGATGGGGATTCTATATTTGTGAGCTTTCATTTTTTAGATTTTGCAATTGAAACTTTATTTTTTATCTTTTTAACGCTCGCATTATACTAGCAATATCTTAAAATATCATTGTAGCATGAGAAAAGTCTACACTCAATTGTGCATTCCTTCAATTACCAAACATTTAAATGTGACATGCATGCATGTCTATGCTTAATGGGAATCTAAGCTTAAGCACTTTGTTATATATTAGACTAAAATGAAACTTAAAAAGAAATACCATTTGTAATTAATTTTGAGTGAAAATATGACTATAAAGAATACCAAACAACACACATAGTGTCAAAGTAACCTACCATGTCAAATCAAGTAGGCTTAAAACCAAACCAGATTGTGATATGCATATCATACTACATAGTAAACCTCCAATCACCTAATCTAGTCTTACGATTACCAAAATTCCATGTCCACATCATGCTTCCACCATGTACACAAAACACACAGATCAAAACATCAAAATGCAATGTCTAGAGAGAGTAACCTATCAAATCAACTCAAGGAGCCTCAAAACCAAACTACATTCCAAGTGATAGTGTGACATGCATCTCATACTATCATAGTAAACCTCAAATCACATTATCTTGTCACACAATCACCAAAATTCCATGTTCGTGTCATATGGTCACCATGCACTTATTGAAGGGTCACCTTGGGTAGTGGACCAATAGCATCCAAACCCCATACAAAAGTCACAAGTGTGAAGTACTTTGGAATTATGCCCACTAGATAGTCCAATCACCAAGTCTATCTCAAGATGCCAAGAAAGTGGGCAAGCAGCGTGATGCTTGTCAGTGTGAATCTCTCTCTCTCTCTCTCTCTCTCTCTCTCTCTCTCTCTCTCTCTCTCTCTCAAGTTCATGTGTTGAATGTACACTACAAGTTGCAATTTTATTTCTCCTTTTGTCATGTTTATTTGCTCAATATTACATTTTGTGAAAGTCAATGTGTATATGTACACTAATCATATGCATTCACACTCATTTATTTTACTTGCTAATTTCTCTCTCTCTCCATGAAAAGAACATCTGCCACACATTGAAAAAATGAAGGTTGTTGAGTTAATGGGGTAGGTGTGAGACAACCGAAAGCTTTCAAACTGTATTCTACATTGTATGTTGAGTTATAAACTAAGCAAAGATCGTCAATTTATTTATTTATTTTGGGGGGGAGGGGGAGAGAGAGAGAGTGTAGGTAATTGCTTAAAACAAAAAAATTTAACCCGCATTAAAAGCAAGAGATCAAACATTTAGAAAATTTGAGTCTCAAGCCCTATTAGACCAATCTTAATTAGATGAAAATTGATTTTTACATGAGAAATAGAGAAAAAATAAGGAGATAAAGAGTTTGGGTAAGATCTTTAGCTAGAGGAGAATCATGTTACCTACCACCATCACCAAGAAAAAACATGAGATTGTTAGCATAAAAAAGGGCGGGGAAGGTAGGTGTCATAAGATGCTCCTACTTGTTATTAATGTTAGACCAAAGAAAAAACTCAAGAAATTAACCTTAGTAGAGGAGTCCATTGAAGAGGAAGTGAGTGATGTAGGCTACTAACAAACTAACTCCCTCAAAGAGAGAGTGCATGGTTTTGGGGGAGAAGAGATAGTGGGCTAATGAGAGGCTTTTCCTTCTTAAGAGTGTCTTTAAAGACAAGCCAACACCCAACTACATATAGCATAATTTTATAATATTTTATTATAACCTTAAGTACATGCACAGTCCTTTTATTTTGATCACGACTACTACAAAGCTACACAAAATGACCATGATCATGACACATGAAACCCTAAAATGGCTGAAGTGTTTATCGCCACAATCTCTCCTGATTGGGTCTACGTTTTTCATGATCATCATTACTAGCATATCCGTGGTATCTATCCTAGCGGTCATCTTGCTTTGTGTGAATCTGTCATCAAGAATCATCATCCCTGTGGCTACGATCCCTTCTATCTTCATCTTGTCTATCATGGTCTCTTTGTTTTTCATACTTATTTTCATGTTGGTCATGTCTACCAGAATCTTCTTTATCATATCTTCTATGGGGTGAAAGCATAGAATGATGTCTAAATACTTGGTGTCCATGGACACCAAGTATGATGCTATGGATGGCACCATAGCTGGGCTTTTAAGTCAATAATTTTTAAAAGAATATTGGTAAAATAATATAGGTAAGATAAATGACTTCATGACTTCACTACTCGGATTGAAAGACATGGAGCGGTTAGCAAGTGTGGACCTTCCTTTCTCTCTCTCTCTCTCTAAAGAATATTGGTAAAAGAATAAAGGTAAGATAAATGACTTCACGACTCCACTACTCTGATTGAAAGACATGGAGTGGTTAGCACGTGTGGACCTCTCCTTCTCTCTCTCTCTCTCTCTCTCTCTCACACACACACACACATGGCCTCCAATGCCCATCTCCATCTCTCTCTCTCTCCTACTCTCCTGTTCAGAATATGGATGATCGAGACTCTTTTCCTCTCTCTTTGGTTCTAGCTCATACCTCCTCACAAGCAGAAATGGAGCTTCTTGAACTCAACAATATAGCACACATGTTTTTAAAACGAAGCACATTCAGCATGCTGGTGAATGGATTACTGCATGATAATGGGATCCAAGGTAGAGGTGTTACTCTACATAAAGTGGCAAAGCTATTAAATGTTCATCCAAGGAATTCATATTCAGCTTTTGGTAGACTTGACAGCGATCCTATGTCAAGTATGCTAAGGTTCGGCTTATGCAAAAGGAAGTATGGAAATGCTGGGTCCTTATCGGAGGAATTGAAGCAGACAATTATTACATTTTGGATAGAGCACAGTAGGGTGTCTCCAAACAAGAAAGATATTTGTTGAAAACAATTGGGCAGAAAACATTATCAAGAGCATCCCATGCACTTACTTGATGAGTCTCAGGTAAACATGTCTCATTCTTACAATGAATAACTCTCAAGTGAAACATCTCACTCTTATGAATAGCTACCCATTGGGTGTTATGGAGTTGTGTACATGATACTATACGTGATATGTACAAGTAATGTGTCAAGATAGTCTATTGTCTCTACCTAGGCTATTATGTGTGCTAAATTGCACAAGTGTAGCCCAATGTCTCTGTCTATGTTATAAGTGTGCCATGTAAAAGGACTCTATTGTAGTAAGATAGCAACATGTGTGCTATACAATAAAAGTGTGTGTAAGAATAGCACAATGTTCTTGTCTATGATATGATGTGTGGTATGTGAAAGAGCTATATTACATATTGAGAGCACTATGTGTACCATATAGCGTTAGTGTGTGTAATAAGAGGCCAATGTCCATATCTATGCTATTATGTCATAGTATTTCTTGCAGTATGAGTGCTATATAGCATAACTATGTGTAATAATAGCCCGATGGTCCTGTCTATTCTATTATGTGTGCCATGTAGTAGGACTCTATCAGAGTATGACAACATCATGTCTACTATATAGCAAACATGTGTGTATAATAGCACAATATACCTATCTATGATATTATGTGTGCTATTCGATTATATAATATTATGAGAGCACTATGTGTGCTACATAGTAGATGTTAGTGTAGTAGTAGCACGGTATCCATGTCTATGCTATCATGTGTGCTATGCAGAGTGTGATATGTGTAATAATAGCACAATATCCCTGTCTATGCTCTTTTGTGTGTTATGTAGAAGAATCGTGTTATAATATGAGAGCACTATGTGTGCTATATAGCAGACATGTGTGATGTGTGTGTAATAACAGCTAAAAATCCCAATCTATGCTATTATGTGCTATATAGAAAAATTGAGCATGTAATGAAAGCTGAGTTATGTATCTATGATATTATCTTTGCTATGTAGCATAGCTATATGTATTTATACCAATGCATCTGTAGCTATGCTATTATGTGTGATATATAGCAAAATGTAATTCTAATGCATTATTTTTTCAAGCAGACAAAGTATTTCTTGAAGTTTAAAGATAGCCATCCACATGTGACAATTGGGCAAAGGTCCTTTGAGAAACTGAAGCCTTGGTTCGTGTGAAAGTTGAAAGATTGAAATACTTGATGTTGTGTTTATCATATACTCGACTGATGTATCTCAAAGATGCATTTAATGTTATGCGCTCATCTGCTTTTGGGTTTCATGGGAGGTCATGTACATGTAAATGCAGTGTTTGCAAATCAGACGGGGTGAATGCAGAATGTCTTGCTATTGAGCACTCATTTTCAGGGATCACGAAGTTGTGGGAATCATGCATATGTACAAAGGTTGAGGGGGATATGTTCCATAAACACACTTTCTTGATGGGCCAATGCAAAAGCTGGGGTGTGGAAAAGCTCAGCCTTTGTCCACGAGAATTTGCAGAGATGACAAAGATAGTTCTACTGCAAGTCTTTGAGGACATTAAAGTTCAAACTAAGCATGGTCTAAGTAAGAGAAAGATGTTGTCACTCAAATAGGTGGCTTTAAGTGAGCTGGCACGGAGGATAAAAGATGACATCAGAATCTTCATTGAGCACAATTTCACTTACAGATGGCAAGCACATCAATATAGAGAATGTTTGAAGGTGTTTCCTTCAGATACCAATATATATATAGTAGACTTTGCTGAAAATTAGTCATTCAAAGAGAAAAATGAAGTACAATCCATGCATTGTCATACATATCAATGCATCATCCTTGTTCACATAATGTACATGCGTGACAACGAAGATGACAGTATTATCAAGCATATGCATTTCTACATCTCCGATGATAGGCAACAAGATACGCTATTTGTCCAACATTGTTTTCTTCTTTGTGATCAGTGGCTTAAAGACGAGGGGCTGAATTTCAAGAAGGACTGGGTGTGGTCAAATGGTGCAACCTCGCAGTTCAAGGCTGCAAGGCCATTTTACTTTGTTGCTAGATACTACCAACTAACAGGTACGGAGATGACATGGAATTTTTTTGGCTCTGGCCATGGAATGGGGAGGCATGATGGCGTTGGCGCTATGATTAAGAGAGCCCTTACACATGAACAACTCAAGAGTAATGGAGTTTTTCTTAGGCAAGCTACAGACGTGGTTGCAGTTTTTACGAGAACAATGTCCAATGCTGCATGTAGCTCTTATCCCGGGGGATTCACTCTATATACAAAATGAGACGCCACCTGCGAGCGGACAACATTGGTGAAACCCATATATACGACTCAAATTAGGGAATATGACCCCCTTTCTACACTTATACGACAATCAATGAAGAAAACTATCATACCCCTATCTTATATATTAAATGTAGGTCTCACATGATCTACCTAAGTAAAACTAGTCAAAGAGTGTGTAGCATAGTGTTTGGCAATGTACTAAGGAACCACTATTTTTGATAAATAGATATACCCTCAATGTGTCTTAGTTTGACTTTCTATGTGCCCGATGAGCCTGCACTTTGGCTACTTGTCCAATTTTGACCCATCTGAATTACTCAAAAAAACATGGTTATAACATTGTGCTAGGTTCTCCGTGTAAATTTGCATCTATACAAACTCTTTATAGATTTCATCCCTCAACAAATGAACTATAATCAGAGAAGAAGAAATTGATACAAAATAGTGTTAGTTCTTGCATGTATCTTTGTAGCGATTGACTCACAAGTTTGAGGGTAGACTCTTTTGGAAAGCCAAGATTTTGAAACACAAATCCTTCCTCTCATTTTTTCCTTTTCTCACTCCCCTCCCTCCTCTAAATATGATACCCCTCTCCCTTATTTTTAAGCTTGGGGGACAAATTATTGGGGGCCTGCCCCTAACTTATACGCTTATATGACTTGTAAAAAAATCCCCTCCCCTGCACTTACGTGGTGCGGTAAGTTTTCCATGGTGAATCCCCCGGGGCTTGTATGCACAATCCACTAACATAGGTCCTACCATAAACAAGAAATTTTGGCTAGTAAAAGATATGGAAGTGGACAGGTCTAATTTATGGGGTTGTGAGAGAGTACCAGGATCTAGATCACTCCATTGCATTTTAGGCTTTTGTCATCATGATCCTACTCAATTAAGGACCAGGCGGCTTCTTGTTTTTGTGATTCTTGCATGAAGGGCCATTAAAGGACTTGTTCCAGCAAATCATATGCAGGAAAGTGGACACATAAGGCATTGAATCCACTCTCTGAGGTACCAGAAGAGACTGAGGTACCAGAAGATGAAGCTGCAATGTTTGAGGGATCCCAGGATATGCTGAGTGAGTATCTCATTGAAGGTGATAACTTTGCAGTCAACGCAGACGCTGGAGAAGGGGAATGGGAGAACACGCCCATCACAAACACAAAGGCCTCTCTATAGCTCACGGTATTCACAACACCCCTATCCTGTCAGAAAACACCTTCAAACACACAACTCACACTAGCAGACCACCACCTACTCGATTGCCATTGCTCACACAATCTACAAAACACCACACAAGGCACACTTACTACCACTGCCTATCTCCACCCTTACGCACACTCATAGCCACTCAATCTTGCTCTCTCATTCAAACGCCATCGGTCCGGGGGGGCACACACTTCCACATTGCCGACACCGGGGGGGAACCATGAAAGCACAAGAAAGACAAGGGGGAAGGGGAAAAAACATCAAGAAGGGCAACAACGGCTTGATTGCACGCCACAAAAAACCTGTACAAACTCACACTACCATCACCATGGCCATTTACACACAAAAAATGCAAAGTGCTTTGACAGGCACACTCCTCTGTCCAAAAGCTCCACTTTGCAGGCTTCAAAACGGGCTCCTTAAGGCCAAGAAAAGCCCCTAATTTGATCACTTTTTTGACTTTTATAGGGTGGGGGGTTTCTATTTGGGAAATTGCCCTTTGATTGGTCCATATGGCACCCATTTTTGGCATCTCTTGGGAAGAGGGGCACCACCTTTCTTCATCTACTCTCTTCTTCTCTTTTTCACTTTGGGGGGGGGGGGGGGGCATTAGCGACGTTGCTATTTCCCCCTAGCCTTCTTATTTCTTTTTTTTTTTAATCTTTTACCCTATGGCCTAAACCTTATACTTCTCTACATGCTTGATTTTGACTTATCCTCTCTACCCGACTCCTCCAGCCTTCTTCCCAATTGGTCCCCTCTTTGGTCCATGCCTTTGCTTTGTCCACTTGGCCCTCACCTTGGCCGGCCTTGGCTTTGCTTTACACCATTTGGAGGCCTCCGAATTCTCTCTCTCTCTACTGTGGTACTCATCTCTTAACTGAGGGGGGGAGGCAATAGCGATATCGCTATTGCCCCCTCTCTCCTTCTCAAAATTTCGGGCCTCTAAGCACCACGGGACCTGCCGTGCCATGTCATCACCTTCAACACCCCCACACGGGCGTGCGCTTCCTGCGCCGCCCCGCCTCGCCAAGCGCCGCCAAAACTGGCCCGTCTCCGCCTACGCAGCGCCACCTGCACTCACGCCATGTCCAAGATCTCCCAAGGAGCCCACTCTCCTTTATTATGCCCAAGGGCTCACGCCCCTGATTATATACTGCGTATTCCTGCCTCCGTTCTATGCATGTGGAGTTTGTCTCCCACCACGTGGTGGTCCCTGGCGTAAGGGGCCTTCAAGCCCTCACAAAATCCACCCTCTAAACTAAAAAAAACCTCATTTTTGTAACTTGCATTAGGTACTCTGCTTTGCCTTGCCCAGTTGGCCTAAGCACAGGCCTTGGAGCCCAACCACCAACCCACCGCATCCACTTTCAAATACCTCGCCTCGTGCCTCATTTTGGGATCTTCAATGCCGTCATTCGAGGCATCAAAAAAGTCAAAAAGCATCTGCAAACCTCCCACTATCAAATGCTCCCGACTTTGTCTTGCTGTATCTTGCGGACTAAGCATCCAATTGACATGCAATCGATTCGTGCTAGCTCCACATGACTCACCCTTCCACCGAAAACCTTGGCGAGGCCAAAACAACGTCAGATGGCACACCTTCCAATGTGGTCAATTGGGCTCAGACCCGACCCCCGAAATATCTTCAACTTACCATATCTTGCCATCCAAAGATCCGATTCGCAATCCGAGAAGACCAGCATGCTCCATCACTCGATCTCTACACATGTATGCACTGACATTAGCCTGGGACACCTGTCCCGAGCTGCCCTGTCCGTCGGGGATTTGCTACACACTTTACCTTTAAACTGCAATATCTTGAGCACCGGTGCTCTGTTTGACAAGCCGTCTGGACCAGCTTCTAGAGCACACTGAGCACTACATTCTCGCAAATAAAACCCACATCTCGAGCATAGTAGGCCACCAAAATTCTTGGCTCTTTGCAGCACACCTTTGGCCTAAAAAACCACTTCAAGCATACACCTCCGCTATCCTTGGGCTGCCTAGGGCCTTGGCACCTGCCCTAGGCTTCTGCACTGCACTTGTCTGCTGTCTCTGCCTGGCATTGACCATCTCCTAGCTCGGACTAACTTTAGATGCACCATCATTGCCCACCTCCTTGTTGAACATTTATTCTCAACCACACATGGCCTTGTTGCACTAAAAAGGTGCACATAAAAAACAGATTTTTTGTACACCGCAAAAACATCTAACATATGTACACCACTAGCACCTGCTACCCGCTGTCTTTGCTCATGCGGGTTGCCCAACCCCCTGCTTTACCTATAATCAACCACCAGGGTCAAACACCTTGCATTGGTCTCTTCCATCCACCTGTAACAACTTTGCATAGTGCCACACCATGACACACACCCAACTGCATAACCGAATTGCCAGCATCATGCTTCTACCACTCGAAGCACTCCTTGGCAAACTGCCCACTCGCAATAAAGCACTCCCAAGAACACCAAATAGAGCACCTTCACGCTCACCATCCTGCTCAATCAACACTCGCGACCTACCTGACACATCCTCCCATCCATGTGAAGCTAGATCCTTGTCTAGCAGATCGTGTACCTGCTCAACAGCATACTGCAGAGCTACCTTTATCACCATTCCTTTCAGCCACCACTCATAGACCTCACAAATCTTGGACACCACCTTGGAACCCGCATCATTCGTCATAGAGGGCATTGGCTGCGTAGGAAGCACCTCCTTCTTTGACTCCGCTCTGCCCTTCTCACCTGTCATGAACTCAATTCCAGCATCGCCGAGCTCCTCCTCATCAATTGTTCCTTCAAGGTCGATAAGCACCACCTGCTTGTCCGTTTCAACCACCTCCTCTTCTACTACTGCATCATCAATCTCTGCCAAGGAAGAGAGAAACTCGTTCTTTATCACATCCTCCTGAACTTCTTCCATAGGTACAACTGCTTCACACCTTTTGGCAAAACTTTGCACCTGTTGCACCACTACGGCATACTCCATAGCTACCTTCATCAACATGTCCATTAGCATGGCACTGCAAACCAGTTTTACCTACTCTTCACCACCTGTAGGGGTAAATTTCTCCACTTGGTCTTCACTAAGCACTTCGGCTTGCACTTCATGCTGCTCCTCGCACACATTCACTGCCTCTCCACTCACATGTAAGAGGTCAAACTCATCATACCTAGATTGAGATGACTCTGTCTCCCAACTCGTATCTGCGTTCATAGAGGTAATTTCACTCGATCCAGTCTCCTCTTTGGTTTCAGGCTCAGGAATCTCCTCTAGCTTCACCGCTTCAACCTCGTCTGCAAACTGCACTCCTTGCTCTTTACCACACTTTAATGGAGCTTCAACAGCCGCACTCAAACTCGACAACACACTCTTTGTCCACTCTGGAACCACCTACATTTCCTCCACAACTGGAGCCACTCTAGCTGGCATCTTCGGCATAGGAAACACTTTATCTCTTTGCAGCCAAAGAACCCTTGGTTCTTCTCGCACTTGCACGTCTCTTTGCACCACCTGTGGCTCCGCTACCACCGCATTACACTGCCTTGGCTTCACCGCACTTGGCCAACCATGCCTGGCCTCACGCTTCATTAAAATCTTCTTGGTACGCCCTCTCGCTAGAGCTACCGCATCTTCATACGACATTGGACCATCCATTTCCACCTTATCTCGCACCTCCTCATGCAGGCAAGCCATAAATTTACACAATTTCAAAAAACTGGCATTTTTTGCAGCAGTTACCTTGATTAACTTCCCCCAAAGAGCCTCGAACTCCCACTCGAACGCTTGAAAATCTCCCTCCAAGCTTTGCTTCAAACTGTCTAGCTTTCGCTATACTTCATCCAGCTGCGCATCCGGAACAAATCTGCTTCGAAAAGCCGCCTCCAGGGCTTCGTAATCTGTCTTTTCTTCATCACCAAGGCTATCGAACCATAGCTTTGCTTTACCATGAACCAGGAGAGGGAACACTGTACCGCACCATCTTATCTCGATAGACCGCTTTCCAGCACAACAATCCGTAGTCTTGAAGCCAAGTTTCCGCATCTTCAACCCCAGTGAAAATGGGAAATCCTGCCCAAGCCATCACTAGCAGCACCTGCTCTTCAAAGGCTGCACCTTTGGCATCACAAAAATCACCGCTTTGACTTTAACTAGGAGCATCGACATACTCTTCACTGGGGGCACCAGAAGATGGAGAAGGGGAATGGGAGAACACGCCCAACAAAAACACAAAGGCCTCTCTATAGCTCAGGGTATTCACAACACCCCTATCCTCTCGGAAAACACCTTTAGACACACAACTCACACTAGCACACCACCACCTGTTGGATTGCCATTGCTTACACACTCTACAAAACACCACACAAGGCACACCTACTACCACTTCCTATCTCCACCCTTACGCACACTCACAGCCACTCAATCTCACTCTCTCATTCAAACGCCATCGGTCTGGGGGGGCACACACTTCCACACTGTCGGCACCGTGGGGGAAACATGAAAGCAGAAGAAAGAGACGGGAGGAAGGGGAAACAACAGTAAGAAGGGCAACAACGGCTCGATTGCACTCCACAAAACACTTGTACAAAGTCACACTACCATCACCATGGCCATTTACACAAGAAAAATGCAAAGGGCTTTGACAGGCAAACTCCTCTGTCCAAAAGCTCCACTTTGGAGGCTTCAAAATGGGCTCCTTAAGGCCAAGAAAAGCCCCTAATTTGATCATTTTTCTGACTTTTATAGGGTGGGGGGTTCAATTTGGGAAACTGACCTTCGATTGGTCCATACGACATTGATTTTTGGCATCTCTTGGAAAGAGGGGTACAACCTTTCTTCATCTGCTCTATTCTTCTCTTTTGCACTTTGGGGGGGGGGCATTAGCGACGTCGCTATTTCCCCCTAGCGTTCTTATTTCTTTATTCTTTTTATCCTTTACCCTATGGCCTCAACCTTATACTTCTATACATGCTTGATTTTGACTTATCCTCTCTACGTGACTCCTCCAGCCTTCTTTCCAATTGGTCCCCTCTTTGGTCCATGCCTTTGCTTTGTCCACTTGGCCCTCACCTTGGCCGGCCTTGGCTTTGCTTTACACCATTTGGAGGCCTCTGGATTCTCTCTCTCTCTGTTGTGGGACTCACCTCTTACCTGGGGGGGGAGGCAATAGCGATATCGCTATTTCCCTCTCTCTCCTTCTCAAAATTTCGAGCTTCTAAGAGCTGCGGGAACTATTGTGCCACGTCATCACCGCCAACACACCCATGCGGGCGCACGCCTCCTGTGCCACCTGTGCCACCCCGCCTCACCTGCGCGCCTCCTGCGCCACCCCGCCTCGCCAAGCGCCGCCAAAACCGGCCTGTCTCCGCCTAGGCAGCACCACCTGCACTCGCGCCATGTCCACGAGCTCCCAAGGAGCCCACTCTCCTTCATTATGCCCAATAAGAGCTTAGGCCCCTGATTATATACTGTGCATTTCTGCCTTCGTTCTGCGCATGTGGGGTTTGTCCCCCGCCACGTGGCGGTCCCTGGTGTAAGCGGCCTTCAAGCCCTCACAAAACCCACACTCTAAACTAAAAAAAACCTCATTTTTACTTGCATTGGGTACTCTGCTTTGCCTTGCTCAGTTGCCCTATGCCCACGCCTTGAAGCCCAACCACCAACCCACCGCATCCACTTTCAAATCCTCTGCCTCCTACCTCATTTTGGGATCTTCAATGCCGTCATTCGAGGCATAAAAAAAACCAAAAAGCATATGCAAACCTCCCACTGTAAAATGCTCCCGACTTCCTCTTGCCGACTAAGCATCCAATTGATGTGCAGTCAATTTGTGCTAGCTCCACATGACTGACCCTTCCACCAAAAACCTTGGCAAGGCCAAAACGACGCCAGATGGCACACCTTCCAATGCGGTCAGGTGGGCTCAGACCTGACCCTCGAAAAATCTTCAACTGACCATATCTTGCCATCCAAAGCTCCGATTCGTAATCCGAGAAGACCAGCATGCTCCATAACTTGAGCTCTACACATGTATGCACTGACATCAGCCCGGGACACCTGTCCCTAGCTGCCCTATCTGTCGGGGAACTGCTACACACTTTACCTTTAAACTGCAATATCTTGAGCACCGGTGCTCCGTTTGACAAGGCGTCTGGACCGGCTTCTAGAGCACACTGAGCAATACATTCTCACACATAAAACCCACATCTTCGGCACGTTAGGCCACCAAACTACTTGGCTCTTTGCAGCACACCTTTGGCCTAAAAAAACCACTTCGAGCATACACCTCCGCTATTGTTGGGTTGCCTAGGGCCTTGGCACCTACCCTAGCCTTTTGCATTGCACTCGACTACTGCCTTTGCGTGGCATTGACCATCTCCTATCTCGGACCAACTTTAGCTGCACCAACGCTGGCAATGCAGAAGGTGTAGAGTTCTTTCTTTTGAGATGCACAAAGAGAAAACGGATGACAGATTGCATCTTAACAGATAGGTGAAAAAATAAATGTGATAAAAACACTTATTTTGTCACTGGGTGTCATTATCAACAGCAAGAGGGGGACCCAAATAACTACACTCTACTTGATGATAGGGGAGTTTCTAACCTGTACTCTCACCTGGTTCGGGCAATCAAGTTTGACATGCCTTTGGTAGATGCTACCTCAAAAACATATTATTTATCTCTGGAACTACATGAAACCATTTACAATGCCATGCCCTATGAAGCAGCATGATACCTATTTAACACGCTTATATTATGTTCTATATAGCCTTCACCATTCATTACCTCCTTACACATGTTCATTGTGCTATGTATCACATAGCACACAACCACACAGAGCACACAGCATAGAATCACACACATTTGAGATAATGAGGTTACTATTGTGAACATGTTGCACCTTGAAAAAAGTTAGCCAAGATATTTGTCAGAAACGATTGGGAAGAAAACATTATCAAGAGCATCCCATTCACTTTCTTGATGAATCTTAAGTAAACATGTCTCATTCTTACAATGAATAACTCTCAAGTTAAACATCTCACTCTTATGAATAGCTACCCATTGGGTGTTATGGAGTTGTGTACATGCTACTATATGTGATATGTATCCAAGTAATGTGTCAAGATAGTCCATTGTCTCTACCTTGGCTATTATGTGTGCTATATTGCAAAAGTGTGTATAATAATAGCCCAATGTCCCTGTCTATGCTATAAGTGTGCCATGTAAAAGGACTCTATTGTAGTAAGATAGCAACATATGTGCTATATAGTAAAAGTGTGTGTATGACATAGCATAATGTTCCTGTCTATGATATGATGTGTGGCATGTGAAAGAGCTATATTACATATTGAGAGCACTATGTGTGCCATATAGTGTAAGTGTGTGTAATAAGAGGCCAATGTCCCTATCTATGCTATTATGTCATAGTATTTCTTGCAGTATGAGTGCTATATAGCATAACTATGTGTAATAATAGCCCGATGGTCCTGTCTATGCTATTATGTGTGCCATATAGCAGGACTCTATCAGAGTATGACAACATCATATCACCAAAATAAAATTACATCATTCAATCATTAAGTTTAGAGAACTTTGAACATGTCAATTTTTTGTATAGTAATCGCAAGTACATTCAGTGCGCAAAATGTTGTATACATGATTCCATAATCACAATCAACCTTCCCTACATACTTATCGTTGACTTCTATAATGGCTGATGACACGAGCAGACACTATGTCCGAAGGATTTTCAAACTGGTTCATCTTTGCATAAGCATTAGGGCTGGGTGAGACTGTCCACTCGACTAACCAAGGGAACAATGTGCTAACCACGTAAATTGGGAACTGACAAATCTCTGCTAGTTCAAAATGAAGCAGGACAGACCCAAGTCCCGGGAGGGTTGAGCAGACACTTGTAGAGTGTGTCATCCACCACCAGTGTATTATCAGAGTTGAACTTAGGATAGTGCTTCCAAAAGTCTTTCAAACACTTGAAAAATATGGGCTTTGCGTTATCTCTAGATGTAGGGATCCCAGGAACTTCATTTAGCTTGAGGCTCGCCTCTCTACACCCCTCTTGACTGATAATATCGAGGAAAAGTTGTTTGTTCAGCTTAGGAAAGCATGCACTCAAAGCAAGTGCTAGATTGTCCTGGGTCATGCAGCTCCATAGTGCAACTTGTGCTCTTTGCAATAGTGCATGCAAAAAGATTGATGCATTGGGCTTGACCACATATTCAAATTGCATCTTTCTTGTAGCATTTGGCCCAGTGACTACCTGATACCTTGATCTTGCCCAATCAGGAGTACTGCTTCTCGCTATTCCTTTGTAGAAGGAGACTTTGTACCTCCTTATGAGAAGCCCATTCACATCCAGTATGATGCATACATTGTCCCTTATCTTCTTGTCCTTACAAGACACAAGAGGCAGTGCAAAAATCTATACTAGCATTACCACAAGACACTCTGGCTCTCTTGCCTCTCATATTCATGTCCATTTTCAGCCTCTTTATCAGAATTCTTTGTACGTGACTCATTTGTATCTGTAGCAGCCGCTCGACCCATAGGGACCTCTAGACTTTTACCTTTGGTATTCCCAACAATGGGATATGTACAAAACTCACTTGTATCATGTGTAACTTCCTATTTCGTGTCCGCAGCAGACATGAAATGTTCTCCCATTGCCTCTCCCAATTGAGCTACTCTGTCATCAGTGGGCACCTCTGTGCCTTTCCCTGCCTCATTGTTTTGCTCTATAAATGCCTCAGTTGTATTATGTGTATTTGAATCTTTCATGTCCGTAGCAGCCACGACAACTTCTCCCAATTCCTCTCTGGATTGAACTGCTCTGTCACCTCCTCAGTTGTGTCGACAGAAGCTGCGACATCACCATTACCCACTGTTGAGCCTATTCTAGGTACTCTCTTAGTGAGGTCCTCCTCACCCAAGCCTCCCATATCTTCAACAGTGGAATCTGTACCACTTGCCTCCTCTGCATCAACAATGTCAGACAAACCACCTCGGCTTGGGCTGTGACATCACTTGCATCCATTGCCTCACGTTGTTGGGAAACAAGCAAACTGAAACACCTCTATAGCGATGTCACCCAAGAGCGTTGAAAGATAACTACAAGACACAAAAATATTTGCCAAATCCTTTTGAAACACCACAAGTCCAATAAGAGTAGACCCTTGGGAATTTACTAGCCGTCGCCCACCCAAGAGACTATGTCACATAGGAGCAAAACCCTGTCAAAGCATGGATTTACAGCACACGCCGACCAATGCAGATGAAGACAAGAGCCTCTCCTTTCACAATCAATCATCACAAACCCATAACTTCAACATCAATTCCACAATTCATAGATACATGCCCTCCCAATTTGCCACTAGGCTGCCATAGCCATAACCCTGCAGAGAACTAGTCGTAACCTCATGAGCACAACTCTAATTGGGGCACTTTAAAGCTTGATAAGAAGCTTGAAAAATGAGTGGAAAGAAAGCTTAAGATGACAGAAATTGATTCCATATGCCCCCATGAGCAAAATTGACGCAAACAGAGAGCTGTCTCAGCACGACTACACGTAGAGAAGGCTAGTCGGGGCAAAAAACTGCATCCAAGAGCACCAAGGAGACACAACGAGCTAAAACCTGCAAATTTCTAATCTTTTGCTGAAATTTTTTAAGTTTTTACATGAGTTTTAGTTATATACAAGGCTCACTTCCAAAAACTCACTCACGGGCACTTACAGTAGCCCGACAGCTATCACTAGACTAGCGACTTGCAGTGCATGTACATGTGCTTGCTAAAGCAAGCTACAAAACCCACAAAAAGAAATCCCACATGCCCTTTTGACATCGGGCGTCATGTCCGTATGTACAAATTTTCAAAAAACGGAGTGTCAGAAATGCGCCCAACATAGTTTGCCACACCCCAGCCTGCTAGATCATTCATGATCAGCAGCACAAAAGAGATCATGTAAACCACATGAGGGAGTCTTCACTTCATCTTCATCCTTAACCACATGATCAGAAAATTCTTCAAAAGAAGGCTCATCCTCAATCACAGTCATCAACCTTGCAATATACTTCAACCTGTAGCCATTCACACGTGCTTTATGTGGGGTACCATCCAAGTCAGCAAGCTGATATGTGCCATTTGGAAACCTGTTTAAGACCAAGAAAGGACCTTTCCACTTGATTTGAAATTTCTTTTGAAAAGTTATATCAAGCTTACTATTGTAACGAAGCACCATGTCACCCTTCTTGATGTCCTTGTTCTTTACCTTCTCATGATTGTTCTTCAAGACCTGCTCATAATGCTCAAAAGCTAACACCCTATCCAATTGTACACATTGAAAATATAAAAGTCTTTCCTTGAATGCATCATTGGGCTCTTCTTTGGGATTTAGCATCATCTTCAAGGCTGGTATCTCCACCTCAATAGGAAGTAAAGCCTCTTTGCCAAAAACTAGATGGAAGGGAGAAAAACCAGTACCTGATTTGATGGCAGTCCTATAAGCCCATAGAGCACAAGGTAGCTCTAAATCCCAAGTCTTCACATTGTTTCTTTTCATCTTTGTAATCATCCTTATGATCTCTCCATTAAACCTCTCATTCATGCCATTGCATTGGGGATAATATGGAGTAGTAAACCTGCGATGCACATGAAGCTTCTCACATAGATAATCCACCAACTCTCCCTTGAAACCTGGACCCTTGTCAGAAAGAAACTCCAATGGCATGCCAAATTTGCATCAAATATCTTCATATATGAATAAGGAAACATCTTTACTCGTGATGTGCTTAACAGCTTTGGCTTCCGCCCACCTCGTTAGATAGTCAACACCAGTAAGTATGTAACATTGGCCTCTAGCTGTCATAGGTAGAGGACCTATTGCATCAATACCCCACTTCTCAAACACATCATAAGCCACAATGGTGCCTCGTATTTCTGATTTGAGAACCCTATTTTCCATGCTTTGACACTCTTTACAAGACTTGCACCAATGATGAACAGCACGTTGAACACTTGGCCACACATAACCCTCCTGCAAGACTTTATGCAAAGTGATCTTTGAAGCAAAGTGACCACCACAAGAACCCTCATGATTCTCCTCTATAATTTTGTAAATTTCCTCTTTCCAAGGCACTTTTCTCATCACAAGATCAGGCCCCTTCATATACAAGGCATCACCAAGTAGCACATACCTTTTGGCACGACGTAGGAAGGCGTACTTTTTTGTCTTCTCCAACTCTGATGGAAGCATACCTATTTGTAGAAACTCTTCCTCACTCTCTAAAGATTCCCTTCCCAAATAAAGAGGAGAAACAGTCCTTATCACATACAATTGCCCAATTGAAGCTTGCGTTGCACCATGTGCTTCTTCATTTTGAGACCTGTCCACATGCCTTAAACTCCAAGCTTCAAAATGCTTAAGCAGATTCTTCACTTGAAAACACATATTTTTCAGCCTTGGATTCTTACTTTGCCACACCCCAAGTACTTGCTTAACCACCAAAAGAGCATCACCTCTTACCCTCACACGATGGATGCCAAGCTCAAGGCAAAGGTTGAGACCTTTCTCCAAAGTAGCATACTCAGCTTCATTGTTGCTTTGTGCTGTAAGCTTCAAACTCCTTTTAGTTACCAAAGCACCTTGAGGATCATAAAGTACCACACCTCCTGAAGCTTCACCATGTGATTTCCTATAAGAGCCATCAAAAAACAATAGATAGGCATTGTCTATGTTAGGAGCTTCCATGTGTTGCTTCTTCACTGCATCCTCCTTAAGAAGAAGAGGGCTTTCCTTATAGGTAAGCAAATCAGCCAATGTAGCCCTTGTACTCTCCTCAACAAGAAAAGAGAATTGGAATTTCTGTAGATCCACAATCCACTTCATGAGCCTCTTTGACAAAGTAGGGCTATTCACCAATTGAGGTAGAAGAGTGTAGCTAGTGAGGAATGTGAATGGTTTAGGGAGAAGGTAGTGCCTAAACCTTCTACATGCATAAATCACACTCACCTAATGAGCTCCACCTAAGTATAGCCTCTTTCCACCTTTAGCTTCACCCTGCTAGCACAATAGATAGGCTTCATGTAGTGGGAATTGTTACCTCGTTGAAGAAGCATAGCTCCAATAGCATCCTCACCTACTGATGGATTCACATAAAAATCCTTATCCCAGTTAGGAGCTTGCATAGCAGGAAGAGAACCAAGAACCTCTTTGATACCTTGAAAAACCTCTTCACATTCATTTGTCCATTGTAGAGGATCCAACCTTGCTACTTGTTGTAGAGGATAAATAAGTTTAGAGGACAAAGGAATGAACCTTGCCATATACTTCACCTTTTGAATAAAAGTAGAAAGTTGCTTTGTATCTTTAGGTGATGGGAGGAGCACCAAAGCCTTCACTTTGTTAGGATCTGCTTCAATCCCATTCTCTGAGATCATATGCCCCAAAAACTTCACTCTTGGTTGAGCAAGATGACACTTCTTTGGGTTGAGTTGACCTCCACTTTCATCATATTGCTTCAATGACATCCCAAGCTTTGCACAATAATCCTTTCTAGAGCTATAAACACAAAAGTCATCAATAAGATCCTTCACAAACTTACCAAGAAAGGGAGAGAACACCTTGTTGACGCGCTTTTGATACCACGCACAGCCATTCATAAGACCAAAAGGAAGTACACAATAAAAAAATCATCCCCATGGCGTGATAAATGTGGTCTTCTTTAGATCTTCCAAAGCCAAGGTGAGCTGAAAATATCCAGAGAATCCATCACATACGCTATACCTCTCATGCCCTGCAATAGAATCAAGTATGTCATCTATGAAAGGAAGAGGGTATGGATCCCTCTTCATGGCTGCGTTTAGAGGCTTAAAATCAACACATATCCTCCACTTTCAATCCTTATTGGGTGTGACAAAAATAGGACTCACCCATTCTGCAGTGCTCATAGGACATATGAAACCTGCTTCAAGAAGCTTGTCTACCTCTTCCTTTAAAGCATTAAGTTGTACCTGTCCCATTCTCCTTAGCTTTTGGCGTACGGGCTGAGCTCCTTCCTTGATTGGAATGTGGATTTCCTCTCCCTTAAAGCCTCTAATTTCCTCATAAGAAGTGATGAATAAATGGGGAAATTGTTGTATCATATGTAGGTACTCACCCTTCTCATGACTAGTCAAGTCGGGAGACAACATACCTTGTATCAGCTCCTGTTTGACATTAGGTTGAACTTTGGGTTGCATCCGCTCTTCAATTTGCTCATAAGGACCAGAGATATCCTCATTCTCCATAAGGCCAATAAATCTTTGTTTCTCATCATGCTCTTCTTCAAGAAACAAGGAGGAAACATCTAGATCACTATCGCTACTATCTTCCACCTCACTGCCATCATCCCCATTGTCTTCTTCTTCACTTGAGGACTCTTCTTCATCACTTTTCTCATCAAAATAAGCATGCAAAGATTGCTTGCTAGCCATGTCAAACCTCTTCTTATCACCCCTTCTATTGTAGAGAGTGATGGTACCATGTCCCCAATCCTGTATAGCTTTGGTTGCCTGTAACCATGGTCTTCCAAGGATGAGAGGGAAAACACCAATACCTGCGGGCATAACATGGAAATTGACCAGCACTTTAACATCAAATACATCCACCTCCAAGTCCTTTACAACTCCCAAGCACCTCACCCTTGATTGGTTGGCAAGATTTATGCGAAAACCTGAATTCTTCACCATGTTGAGTCCCAACTTTGATACACAAGCTTGAGTAATAACACATACCTGTGCACCTCTATCAATATAAGCCTCTCCAATGCACTTCCTCTTATGCCATGCATCCATAGTAGGGAATATATCAGGTAGCTCATTCAAAGATAGGACTCTCACTGACCCCCTTGTATGCTCCTTCTTCACGGGGTTGACTACGTGCTTCCATTGCCTCTTTAACTTGGGACACATCTCCATGAGTTTCCCAAAGGTAACATCAACCTTCTACCCACCAAATCAGCCCTAAAACTATAATTTGGTTGCCCTTCTCCCAAAGGAAAGTCGGATGCATTGTAATGTTTCCTGGGCTTTCTCTTCTTCTTCTCTTTACCTATACCTGTTTCAACCCGTTTCCCTCTTTTATGGCTAGGACTTGCATCACTCATGTCATGATCTCTTGTAACCCTCTTACCTACAGGCATGACCATAGCTCCCAAATCATCCTCTTTCTTCTCCAAATGAATTATGATTACCACTTTTGTTTTTCCCTTCTCTTCTGCTGTCAATCCACTTGGTCCTGCTTCCCCTTTAATCTCAATACCATAATCTTGAGCTCGAGAAGGAATTTGTGGAGGAAGAGGAAACATGTCGCCACCCATTCTCTTTGGCTTGTCACATTGAGGGCTTTTATGACCCCATTCACCACAATTTTAGCATTGAAACATATCCCCTCTTCCAGCCATGCCTTTTCCTCTACCACCTGTATAACCCTCATTGCTTCCATAACCACGTCCATATCCATAACTTTGACCTCTTACAGCTCCCATCATATGCACACTAAGATTCTTCATAATACCTACAACCTCTTGCATCTCCTTGCGAAAGGTATTCACATCATGAGAAGCTTGTTGATCATAACATGGCTCCCTGATGAGGACCATTGGTTACTCTACCGCTTTCACTTCAAGCTTTGGCTCGACATTGATTCCAAGTGATGAAGACGCTCTGCTTTCCACTCTTTATTCTTTGCAATTTCAACTGCCTCCTCAAAGGTCCTTGGTTGCTTAAGCTCCAACTTCAAACGTAGGTTACTCCTCAAGCTTGCAAGAAACCCGTCCTTCTTCAACATACATGGAGGAATTTCAGCCCCCAAAGATGTACACCACTTTGCCCATAACGCATTGACTGCCTTGACAAAGTCTTCTATGGTTTGGCCTTCATCTTGTACTAAGCCTTGAATAGACTGCCATACCTTTTGTGGGTCTTCCACCTGTTGAAAGTGTGTAAGAAAAGCATGTCTTAACATTTCATAAGTCATAACTTGAGGAGGTTGGGCTGATTGTAGCTCCTTTTTGTAGCCTTCCAACCATTCCCTAGAATCTCCCTTCAAACAGAAGTAGAAGATTCGTACCACCAACGCTGGGTCTTGCTTGTTAGCAAGAAGGCAAGAAAACTCCATTCTCTCAATGAAAGCTTTGGAACTTTCATTTGATTTCCCACTAAACTCCAAAAAATTAAATGCCATGTCTTCAAAACCTATAAACTGAAGGTTACTTGAAGCGATTCCTTGGTGGCGGGCACCAAAACACTGTTGGGAAACAAGCAAACTGAAACACCTCTATAGCGATGTCACCCAAGAGCGTTGAAAGATAACTACAAGACACAAAAATATTTTCCAAATCCTTTTGAAACACCACAAGTCCAATAAGATTAGAGCCTTGGGAATTTACTAGTCATCGTCCACCCAAGAGACTATGTCACATAGGAGCAAAACCCTGTCAAAGCACGGATTTACAGCACACGCGGACCAATGCAGATGAAGACAAGAGCCTCTCCTTTCACAATCAAGCATCAAAAACCCATAACTTCACCATCAATTCCACAATTCATAGATACATGCCCTCCCAATTTGCCTATACACAATTTGCCACTAGGCTTCCATAGCCATAACCCTGCAGAGAACTAGTCGTAACCTGATGAGCACAACTCCAATTAGGGCACTTTAAAGCTTGAGAAAAATCTTGAAAAATGAATGGCGAGAAAGCTGAAGATGTCCAAAATTGATTCCATACGCCCCCATGAGTAAAATTGACGCGAACAAAGAGCTGTCCCAGCACGACTACGCGTAGAGAAGGCTAGTCGGGGTTAAAAACTGCATCCAAGAGCACCAAGGAGACAACGAGCTAAAACCTGAAAATTTCTGATCTTTTGCTGAACTTTTTTAAGTTTGTACATGAGTTTTAGTTATATACAAGGCTCACTTCAAAAAACTCACTCACGGGCACTTACAGTAGCCCGACAGTTGTCACTAGACTAGCGACTTTCAATGCATGTACATGTGCTTGCTAAAGCAAGCTAAAAAACCCACAAAAAGAAAGCCCACAGGCCCTTTTGACATCGGGTGTCATGTCTGTATGTACAAATTTACAAGAAACGGGGTGTCAGAAATGCGCCCAACAACGTGTTGAGGACCTCCTCACCCATGCCTCTAGTATCCTCAATAGTGGCATCTGTATCCATAGCCACAACTGCATCAAGAAGGGCATCTATGATATCATGAACAATACTTTCTAATCCACCATCATTAACATTGACATCAACAGAGCAGCATCTGTGCTAGCATCAACTTCCATAGCATCCACAATGTCATTGGTGCAGGCATCAACTACCGAGATGGCATCTGTGAAGGCATCAACTGTGGTAGCATCATCAATGGCATCTCTACCAGATTCAACAGTGGCATTTGTACCCATAGCCACAACTGCATCAAGAAGGGCATCTATGACAGCATGAACAATACTTTTTGTTCCACCATCATTAACATTGAAATCAACAACTGAATCTCTGCGAGCATCCACAATGCCATTTGTGCAGGCATCAACTAGCATAGCATCCACAATGCTATTTCTGCGAGCATCAACTTCCATAGCATCCACAATGCCATTTGTGTAGGCATCAACTAGCGTAGCATCATCAATGGCATCTGTGCAGGCATCAACTACCATAGCATCATCAATGGCATCTGTGCCAGATTCAACTGTGGTGGGGGTGGGTAATGTATCCTTTTCAAGTTTAGCACAGTCAACATCTGTATGCACATCATCATGCACAACCTGCACATCAACTACATTAGGCACATCTGGAACAAATTCGCAGTACTAGTAGGTGTGCAAGAATCAACTGTATCAAAAGACTCTTTTTTTTTTCCTGTAACCTCCCTGGAAGCTGTAGCACCCCCTCTTGGATTGTTCATAGGATAAGATTGAGCCAGTGAACCTACAGACCCCTCAACTATATCAAAAGACAATTTTTTTTTGCCTGTAACCCCCTTGTAAGCTGTAGCACCCCTTCTTGGATTCTTTATAGGATAAGACTGAGCCAGTGAACCTACAGACCCCTCATCTAGAAACCCTGAAGATCGAGTGCGTCTCATGCAAGTTCCTCTTTTTCCAGCTTCTTGATTATCTACTACAAGAGAAAGTAGAAACATATTACTAAACATGTACATAAAATAAATCAAATAGTTTGCAACTACTCGATGAAAAGAATTAAGAGACATGTCACTAACAAATTCCAACACTTGATTCATCAATGAGCATGGATACAATAGGGGTGCAATGGATTGCACATGCCTTCTAAAGACATCTTCTAATGCATGAAGTTACAACAAAAACACACTCATTCCTTTGCATTTGGTTTCTTCCTCTTCCTAAATAAATCAAGAGGTATATCCATTGTGGGACTTCCACGTAAGTTCTTGGAAGTCGATTTCTTGCGCTTTGGTGTTGGCTTCTTCCCCACTGGAGGGGGTGTTGCTTTCATCGCATTTGCAACTGCCTCATCTGATGCTTCATCTCTAGTGTCCACACTTGGTGATGCTTCGGCACTCAACGGAGAGCGCAATAGCCTTCTTGGAGTTAGTTGTTGCCTAGGTGATTTGACTGCAGAAGACTTTGCCATCAAGATGTCTTCAACTACTCCACGTACTGCATCCCCAACGACAGACTCCGCTTCAAGGGCTAGCTGCATCCTTGGGGTAGACTCCACTTCAAGGAGTGGCTGCATCCCTGGGGTAATCAAGTCATTCTTCCTTGTGGAATGCATCATCTTGTTGGAGCAAGCATGCGATGATTGTTCTACGAAGCAAGATATTTACAAAGTCTCACTTGGAGTATCCCAAAATACACACGTAAATACTGATTTTGGTACTTACCAGTGGCCTGCGTAGAGACTCTCTCTGTTTTTGTCCTCAATGATTCTTGTATACAGGTCTCTGTTGAGATGTCTGTACCTGCAAATGATTTCATTAAATGCAAGAGTTTAAACTCTCAATGGAAAGTGGTCTTGCAATAGTACTAGTAAATAATTGACACAGTGACTACCTGCACTTGATTCTTTCATCTCACTCTTCACCTTCAGACCAATCATATGCTTAGCTTTAGGGGGAACAGACATGTTGCAATCTAATGCAACACAATAGCCATAGTCCCTACATACATGCGCGAAGCATAGCATATGGTACACATGGGTGCAAGGAAAAGAGAATACATCCAAGCTTCTGGCATCAAACGGGAATCCACATCCTACACAATGGTACAACCCATTAAGTGCCACCTCGCTAATGCTCTGCTCAAAATCCACAGGAGGAAAAGGCTTCATCAAACTAGCCCCCACATTATGTGAAGTCCTCTCCATGGTAACACAAAATTTAAAGTGGTCTGATTCCTGTGCTAAGTTGGTCTCTACTTCTGCAAGTAGTGCCTGTGAAACAAAGAAGACAACACATCTAATTTAAGTCTCAATAACCCAACAAAAGCAGATTGTTGAAAAGAATATGTAGCGTGAATCTTATCCCTTATTTGCAATACCACATATAATACAAGCACTTACTCTATATGTTATAAACACAAGCTTGATGTGGTATATGATATGCATTGTGCTATATAGCACATAGCACAGTTGAAGTATAATGTGCTATAAGTGCTACATAGATTATGCACTGTAGATCATAGCAAAGAGACTTTTTAAAATACCAGATATAGCCCAAACATTTAATTTATATGCTATATAGCACAAGCTTGTTGGGTATATGATATGCAATGGGCTATATGAGACATAGCACATAGCATACAACACAAATATTGTGCTATGTAGCACATAGCACAATTAGAGATGGTGCAATGTAGCACATAGCAAAAATAGAGATTGTGCTTTATAGCACAATTCACTATTTCACACAGTCCAGGGCTATATTGTGAACATATAACACACAAAATGTGTTATTTAGCACATAGCACATAAAAAGATTGTGCTATGTAGCACATATCAATATTTAACACACACTTTAGGGCTATAATGTGAGCATATAGCATACAAGTTATGCTATATAGCACATATAGCCATACAGATTGTGCTATGTAGCACATATCAATATTTAACACACACTTCAGGGCTATAATGTGAACATATAGCATACAGGTTATGCTATATAGCACATATTACACATGTCCATTGTGCTCTGTATCACATAGCACATAACCACATAGAGCACATAGCATAGAATCACACACATTACAAATAGATGAGGGTACTATTGTGAACATGCTGCACCTAGATTGAACTATAAAGCACATAGCACATAAGCACACATGGCACATAGCATATAACCACCCACTCCATGAAGATGATGGCTATGTTGTGACCATATAGCACATATTTTGTGCTATATAGCACATAGCAGAAATAGAATATGCTCATACAGTACATAACCACACAATCCAAAACACTCTAACCACATAACCACATGGAAGTGAACCACATACTCCAAAACAAAGTGAAGCACATTTAGGAGGGTATGCACCTTTGGATTAGCCACATTGGCTTCTAATTCATAAACATTCTCTCTAGTAATACTCGAGAACTATCCAATCAAATCAATCAGGCGTTGTCGAGCTACAGGGTCTTGCACGCAATCAATCTCCGTTTGCAACTTTATGGCCAAAGTGTTTGAGCTTTGAGAACCCTCATCCCTATGAAATTCTCTGACTTGATCCTCTACGTGCTTCTTTGCACCCTCTAGTCTTGAATTATAGTCTTGCAATTTGCCCTCTACGTGCTTCTTTGCACCCTCCAGTCTTGACTTATAGTCTTGCAATCTGCCCTCTACAATATTCTTCATTTCTGCAAGTGCCCTGCTATCCTCCTCTGTCAATTGTACCAGGCATCCTCCTGTAGGCATGCTTGACAATGGTACAGACGTACCTTCTGTTTTCAATGATGATCTGGTAGAGGCAGCAGTGGTTTTGGAACCTCTCCCTCTACCACTCATCTGCTCTTCCCACCTCTTGATCTTGTTTTGCAAGTTGTGTCTTTCTTTTGAGGCTCTCATTGCCCTCTCTGCAAAGATAGCCCAAGAAAATTGATGTTTGCCAAATTCACTACAGTTTTCCAATGTAAAGGCCTTTGTAAATTGAGTCCCTACATCATACATGAAGGGACCCTCCTTGTAGACATCCCAGTGTCTCCATACAAGCTTTTGTAAGAACTCCGTCCGAGCATAGTATGCCTTCACTTTCTTCTGGCTACTCGGAAGAGGCTTTGGGTATATAAAGACAGCTTCCCAGTCCTCCTCAGAGATGTCATTGTTTCCTCTCAAGCTACGCGGATCAACTCCCTCCAATGGCAATCCACGCTCCATATGAAATTCCTCGGCAAGACGACAAACTTCGTATGCAGAGGTGGTTCGATGTTCCTAACTAGACTGGTTCTTGCTTGAATGGGATGCTTTGAGGAAGGTGCCATGATGCAGTCTCAAGTGATATACATGCACATCATCCAATGAACTCATGAGACGTGGTGTGCCCTCGCTTATCATCCCTACTAAAAAGAAACAAGAACTTCATGGGTCTGCTCTTGTAAGCAAGGCATTCAAGGTGATGTGCTATGGGATTTACCCCAAGGTTGCATGCAGCTTGTGGACTAGAAAATTAACTCGGGAGTCTATGTACTCTCATGCAGCCAACAGAGCAGCATTAGGTTTTGCTCACCTCTTGTTGCAAATGAGCAAGGTGTGGCACTCATGCAGCTCCAAATGCAGCTTAATGTAGCTAAATGATCCCAGGTGGGGCGCGTGTGCTCAAGCAGTAGAGAGTGTACGTGTTCAATGGGAGAGACATACCTTGAAGAGAAGAGGATGGTTACTGCAATCGTCCTTGAAGCAGCCAAGCTTGCACAGTAGAAGCTCTAAGCACAGTAGACCTTGAGGACGCCCGCAAGAGAGAGAGATAGGGGGGGGGGGGGGGGGGGGCACGGTGTTTGAAACTTCCAACTACTCATGAAATAAAGTGGGTGTACGAAGGCTGAATTTTTAAGTATAACCTTTTTTAGAATATAAATTTGGACGTCTGAAATATGGCACCAGTGACCACACCCCCAATGTCATGCTATGCTATTTAATTATGTCACACATATAACTTTCCACCTATTCATGCTTTCACCCAATGACCTTTGCCATCAAGTTCACTTACGGTATCTGTCCTCCATCACAACTACTTTTGTTTTAGTCCTCTTCTTTCAAGTTGGCCTCATGCTAAAGCTCCTTCTGCAGATCTCTAATGATGTCACTACCATCAAGGATCTAAAGCCGAGGCCTATACACTATATGAAAAGCTTTTGATAAACTCCTTAGCCAACCAAGTAAAAGAGGAGAGGGTCCTCGTCCTCACGTGGCTCTTGCCCCAAAATTATTTTTGAACCTATAGTTCCATATTAGTAGGCAACCAAGTGGAGATAAGATATGATCACTATGCCAACCAACTAAAAAAATAGGGAGTAGAATCACCCGATTCATTCGTGGGCGCGTAGGCTAGCTATAAGGGTGCTTCTACCCCCAATTTCTTGTGGATGGTTTGCTCCTACGAGTTATTATCCACACCGGCATCAATGAAACTCCTCCAAGCGACATGAGAGAGGGTGTAGGAGAGGAAATCATTTGGAGTAAGGAAATCCCTTTGCATCTAATTTAAACAACAATGTCAATCATAGCCCAAAGCTTCCTCGTCATAGCCATGTGAATCTTGCGATCAACGTGTTCCAAGCGAAGGTGTTCCAGACAAAAAGCTCTGTAAGAACCTCTAATGATTTTGTCGATTTACCACATTCTGCTTTAGTTCTTGTGGGTTAGACCTCCATCGCAGTTTTCCTACTTGTGTACTGCACAAGACCCTGTGCAAACCCCATGGCACCCCTCTAGTGCACACAATCGGTCATGGTAAATTCAAATCTAGATAGAGTCTCTTAATCAATACATAAATTGACAAATCAAAATCTCTGAACAATTTGTTTTAACTAGCTAGCTTTAACAAATATTTTCGACAAATAAATTTAAGTATCATCAAAAACTATTTTTGGGTACGTAAGCCCCTGGGAAAAAATAGGGGCGGGAGCTCCCTGATCATCTCCATGCACGCGATGATTCGGAGGCTTCTATCCCCATTTCTTCCTCCAAAATTCTAGATTTATACTCTCCTACCAAAACTCAATAGACCTTGCATTCCTTTTTTTTTTTCAAAATTTGGATTCATACCTTTCATTGGGTCTCAATGGAGCTTTTGCATCAGAAAAGAAGGGGGGAGCGAGAGCCTCCCCATCATCTGTGTGCACGCAGATGAAGGGGAGGCTCTGACTCTCCTTTTTTTATTTCATAAAATTCCGCTAAGTCATCTCTCTCTCTCTCTCTCTCTCTCTCTCTCTCTCTCTCTGTGCCCCGCCCCGATGCCCCCCTCGCCCCTCCCATTATATCTGCAAGGTTTGAAAGGATAAAATTTTACACTTACTTTTTTGTGAAAAAAATGAGGGCCAAAGCATTTGGCCCTGCCCTTTTCTTGCCCGGACCGGGGGAGAGAGAGAGAGAGAGAGAGAGAGAGAGAGAGAGAGAGAGAGAGAGAGAGAGAGAGAGAGAGATGAAATGCTATATTAACACTAGAATGGTAACAGGACACTTTTATGTCCTTGGACACTTTTGTGTCCTGTTAAGTGACCATTTTTCTTGAATTATTTGAAGAGTATGAAAATGAATTTCTAGGTGCTATATATCCACAAAGTTACCTTATAAGCTGAAAAAAACTTAGCTTTTTTTTTGGAGTATTGATCTCACCATTAACCTTACTCTTGCACAACATTTTTGAACCTAAACTGTGTGAAAAAACGGGTCCTGTTTTTGGCTTTTTTTCAATTTTTGGCAACTATACCACTCTAAACTTCATGTTTGTGAGGTTTAGATGGCTAGAGGTTAGGCCTTCATAGTTCTCAACATGTTTTGATGCTTGTAGGGAGAGCTAAGTGTTAAAATTGAAAGTTATGACCAATTTACAAGAATTGCATAATCATGTTTTTTTGCCAAAACTAGGACTTTTATGATTTTTGGTGGCTTTCTTGATATCCAAATTCAATTTTGATTGTGTAAGTGTAATGTATAACATAAAGCTAATCTTCCTTGAGTTTGAGGGGACCTAATATGCTATATAGCATAGTATATGATGATGGTTGAGTTTTTTGATTACTGAAGAATACGATACATTTTAGAGTAGCAAGTATACCTTTCTCAATATTGCTAGTTTCTTAGGCCAATTGTGTGTATTTTGTAGGTAGTAATCATATCTACTCATAGACTACAAACTTGGCTAGATATTGAGTAGTTTCTGTGGGTTTCTAGAGGTCATAATTGCTAAGCCTAGTTTTTTCATGTTTGTTGTATTTAGCACTTTATCATTGCTCCATGACTCCTTTTGAGTCCAAAGGCCCAAAGGGAACTAAGAAAACATGTATATAGTATCTGTATTGAGTGTGACTGTAGAAACTTTGATGATAAGTCCGCAGAATGGCAAAAATGTAACTTTTTTGTACCTGTTTTTTTTGCCCAAAAAAATCTAGTGAGGTAAAAGCAACCATATGTTTTAGTCACCAACCCATTGAAGTTAACGGGACATTTTATCTCATGTACTACAAAATCCCCACTCTTATTTATATGCAATCAACCATAAGAAATTGCTGTTTTAGGAAAAATGCACTGGTCCATCAACTTTGGAGGCTTGTAGTGACCAAGGGATGAGAAAAATTACAAGTTTCTCCATTTTTCCATATGTAGTAGTTATTGAACTATAAGCTCATGAAAGGATTTTTCAAAATGAGTGGATCTACTATGGTTTTGGAATTTTTTCCCAAAACCCTGAAAGGACACTTTTACGTCCTGTTAGGTTACCATTCTAGTGTTAAATGTCTTTAAAAGGCCAAAATGACCTATGAGACAACACTGATCCAATCTTGGTGGATCTAATACAATATATGGGTACAAAATGAAAATAAAAATGACTTAAAGTTGAAAACTAAAATCATCATCATCATCAATATTCGAGGATGCCCAGCATCGGGTGTAAGTATTGCATTAGTCACTAAAGAGCATCGTTCGTCTTTGTAAATAGACGTACTGGACGTCTTCCATGTCATAGTAGGGTAGTCTCAATCCTCTGATGGAGTGAGAGAGGAGGAGCTAAAGCGCATTGGGGAAAGAAAAAATTAGAAAAGTAACAACACTTAACTTTTGGGGTAAAAAAAAGGGGAGGGCCAAGAGCCCTAGAGTGGAGAGTGAATGGTCCTGCAGAAAATCTTGTATGAAGAGTGCGGATATCTCTGCTGGCAGCTCATCTGCACTAATACTCGCATGCATATTGTTGTCTGCTTCATTGCTTATACGACGATGGAAGCTTTCTTCCCATTGCCTCAGCCTTTCCGTCCTCGTACTCCGCTGCCTCTGCTGATGACCGCGTAACCGTGACGATATACTCTTGTCGCTTGCAATTAAAACTGCATTCCACTAATTCCGCTCATCATGCAAGCTACGAGGTAAATGCTTGGAGATATCCATATGTGCTTTCGCAGCCCATAGCTCTTGTTTGGCTTGGTCAACTCTTCATGCACTTCCTTCAAATCTTGATTCTGATTGCTTGAGAACACCAGTATGCTCTTCATGCTTCTTGAATTGCTGATTCTACCTCTGCATATGTCCTGATTTCTTCTTTTTTCTAATCTATGATTGTTTGAAGCCCCAATATCCTCCTTTTCTCCGTTTGGCCCAGGTTGGTACATTTAATATTGTATCATGACTCAACGTTTCAGCTTCATGCTCCTTTTGTACATCTTTAATGTTTGTTGGGGCTCATGAGTTTGTTCTTAATCTCTCAGCGGCTCTTCTTGATCTTTTGGTTGATCCTCAGATGCTCTGTAGATCCTTCAACTGGCTTCTCAATTTCTGCAGTCTTTTGTGGGTCCAAATATTCATCAAATTTAGCAACAGGTTGGGTTTAGGCAATGGGTCAACCTGCTGTTCTTGTTCTTCATGTTGCTCTTCGTCTTGGATTTCTGGATGTGTATAAGTCACCTTCGGTCATGTAGAGCCCAGTACATTGGCCTTGGCCTTCTTTTCTTGTTCCTCTGGAGATGTTTGTGATGCCTCATACTGTCTCTTCCCAACTGATCTTTGATTTGTTTGTAGGCATGCTACGTGAGTGTGTCGGATTGCATTTGGATGGGCCTCCATTTCTTGCAAAATTCCCATTCGAGCTCTTAGTCGTTGGATCTTCTTTAGCCAATCCCGCTACCGGGCAAGATCAACCTCAGATGGTCGGGCTGTAGTACGTTCACACGTCCCGAAATCTTCATAGGTACCCATACTCGTGCATCTTACGAATCGATTCCTTGATAAGACAAGCGGACACCAACAGTTTGCATAGATGACAGCTCATTGCATAGATGAAGTGGGATTACGTTTACTTGATATTTCGCTGGCAAAGGCGGAGTCCATGTGATGTGGAAGCTCAGGACATCATCAAAAGTGCCACTCATAGTAGCTAGATCCAAAGGATGATTACACTTTGTGCTACACTTACATGCTTGCATGCATACATACTGGTGACTTTCATATTCTATTGGATAGAATCTTTCGAGATTCTATCTTGCATCTACTTGTAAAGATGCAGCAAGCAGCAAAAGTCCTCAGCCGCGAACCCGGTTTGAACTCAGAGGCACAAAAATGAGGTCCATTGAGCTAACCACCTCATCCGAGAGGCTTTCATGTTGTAGCTTTGTTCCCCTAAATATTAAAAAATATATGTGCAACCCCTCCAACTCGAGAGCCCTCATCTTTCTCTTGTTGTCGATGAACGCAGACCTCTTACCTGCAAGATTCTAGTGTCAACCAGCACGCACAATCCACAAAGCCTCGAAATTAGACATGCATGTACCAATGTGTTAACCCTCATGGCTCACGGACACCCCATCACCTACGACGAACGTGTATTATGTATTTGGTAGAGTTAAGTACCGGGCTTGTCAGACCAATAGGAAAAGGGTAAGAGTGATCGCCGATGAGAGGCGCACTCTAACCGGGACATTCAAGGGATTAGTTGGCTAAGCATGGACGCCCAAGTGTGAATGGGGTGAGCTCATATAAAAGCCAACTAAACCTAAAATTGACTCATTCTCTCATTTGTGCAATAGAAGAGTGCTTTTGCTCCATCTCCATCTCCATCTTCTTCTTCTTCACCTCCTTGTGTGTGTGTGTATGTGAGAGAGAGAGAGAGAGGGAGAGTGTGTGTGCGATCGAGCATTACGAAGGCACGACGACGACGAAACGGTTGAGCGCGGCACGACTGCAGCTTTTTCTTTATCGCGACGAGGAATCCACCACGAAGGCGAGCGTAGAGCGTTGAGTGACACACCCTTTGCTCTCTTGAGCTTGCTAGTCTAAGCTATAATTACCGATATTCTTGGAGATATACATGGATGATCTTTTTGTTCTCTAGCTCTGTTGTGAGGGAAGAACACATTCATCATCTTAGAAAGGTATTCAAGAAGTGTAGGACTTATATAATATGCCTGAATCCTAAAAAATGTGTCTTCATGGTACAAATGAAATTCAACTATCTACTAGCATAGCAGATTGGGACATGTTGTTGATAGAAAATCTATTATGCTAGTAGCTAGTTGAATAGTGTAGAGAAGAACTACATAACCATGAAACGAGAGGGGGTAGGTGTCATATATGCCATAAAAAAAATTAGGCATTATCTTTTGGCCAAAAAATAAAAATTATTCACAAACCATGAAGCCTCTTGTATCTAGTAAAAAAACCTTGCAATACATGGAGAATCATTTGTTGGCTAATTATATTTATAGAGTTTGCCTTTATGGTAGTGGTTAAGGAAGGCAAAACACACCTTAGAGTGGATCACCTCTTTAGGTTACCAAACAAAGAAGCACCCTCAGGGGGTGCACTATGTAATCATGTCAATGTATAACATGAGTTTGAAAGGAGGGGTTTTAAAATGCCAAACTTTTAGGCAATTTAACGAGATACATTAAAATAGGGGGTTCTATATTCAATTTTGGAAAAAATTCCTAAAATAAGGGGTCATTTAATTCATTCAGACATGTTAAAAGAGGGGTTTTTTTTAAAACCCCACAAATACACCTTATATAGAGGGGTACTGAACGATGACCCCCCCGACGAAGCACCCAAAGGGGTAGATGATGGCATACCTAATGCATACCTCTTCAAAATTGATATGGTTCCAAAATGGTCTCAAGAAATAGTCACACTTTTGACCTAAAAAGGTGCATTTGATAGGACTAAATAGGACATTGAGCAACAAACAAGCAGACAAGCTAAGAATTTTCAGCTTATAGGAGGACGCTTGTACCATCTGGGCCGAGGAAAAATAATAATGCATAACTCTAGAAGAATATGGATGTTATCTCATGGAAGCCCATGTACATGACATAGCCTTCCATTGTTTTCAATAGTTTACACACCAATGCCTAAAGAAACTGAAAGTGTACTAGCCATATTTGCATGCTAATGTACATCATTAGGGAAATTTTAATCAACTCTCAAATGGGCCCTATAAGGACTTTGAATTTCTCCCCCTTGTCCAAAACAGACGCATGGTAAAAAAAATTAAAATGAAACCAAAACTTTTCAGACCATTTGGATTTAGAATGTAGTCAATGAGATCTATCCATTGATATATAGCATGCCATCAGATTACTTATATTCTAGAAGCTTTCTTTTTCTTATGTGACTACTCCGTCTTATAGATGGAATCTCTTTAGCTTTAGTGGGGAGGCCATAAACTCTACAAATCAACTCCAGATTTTTTGAAGTTTTGGGATTTAGAACCTACTTTCTAATATCTTTCCAATGATATGGTGGTTGATAGAGTTTTGACAAAGCATTTATGTACTTCATTGGGTTGCCCATTTTGGACGAGAGAGGGAAAGTCAAACCTTCTTATTATAGGGCCCCTTTGAGACTCCAAATTTCCCCTAATGAGATATGACGTGAATTGCACTACGTGTAGGAAAAATCCACCTGTGAATATATGCCACATTGTTTATGGTAACAATTTCACCTCAATGGTGTAAAGTTTACTGGCCTAGGAACTTGTGTGTAGTGGAAAATAGCATGACAAAGTGAGCATTTCATTAGAATAGACTCCTAATGAGCATAACAACAGTGGTTGGGTGAAGAGAGCAACAAAAACCATAACACCTAGTTAGATAGCATGAACAATACTTCAAAAGAGAGAGAAATTAAGCTATTGACAATAGTTGAGGACCAGATTCACATGGAGCCGGTCCCCCTTCCAAAAGGCTTTGTATTATAGGTTTCTCCTATTAAGAGAGACATTTTACAATACAATTATTTGTGTTCCTTCAATACTAGCTATGCAATGAGGATGGGAGCTTCAAGCACTAAGCAAAACACTTATAAAACACAACATCAATTCCCTTATGGTCTCATACCCAAGACCTCACACAGCTTCGAAGATGGTGAGATCTAGCGGGGTATGAGAGTAGATTGAGAGGAAGAAGGAGTAGTTCATCTCCTCACATAATCACTCATATTAGCATAGTATAACTTAGTAATTATCATGGTAGAGGATATGGACATGCATTCAAGCTTGGCTCTTGGTCAGATTTGCATCACAAAGCCAAGATTTGTTGGTGTAGGCCTCCCTTCTCACAAGCTTGGAGTAGGTTATAAGCTTTTCATTAAAGCTTGATTAGGAGAGAGAGAGAGAGAGAGAGAGAGAGAGAGAGAGAGAGAGATAGAGAGTCTTCTTACTCCACACATGAGACTCTGTGACAGTGTGTATGATAATGACCTGACAAATTTAGCCCCCTCTCTCTCTTGGTTGACCCTCTTCCATTTTACTCATGCAAGCACCCCATTGGCCCATGTCAGGCTTAGCCAATGAAAATTGAGAGGCATAAGTGATAGCCTTATGGCATGTGTCCTCCTTTTCCCTTTTGTGAGAGCTTTAGGTAATGAATTAATTCATTAAACTCTCATTGGACCCCTTTGTCTCCTGGCCAATAGGAATCAGGCAAGCCATTGGCTGTTGAATGCTCATTGGACCCCTTGGGAGATTGTCCAATAGTCTTCTAGAGAGCTTGATTCTCATTGGATCTTTTATTAAGTGTTCTTAAATTAATTAAACTAGATTTACTCTAGCCTAATTCTGATTGGTCCACCTCCATGACCATCCAATAGGATTTGAGTACACCTTGTGGGCATCTGGGCTAGGCAGCTGACATGTGTCCCTCATTCCCTTTGTGTGAAGGAAGCTTGTGAGTGTATGTGTGTATTTCTCTCTCATCCCCTACTTTGAGGGCTTGCTCGCTCCTATGTAGGACTCATTGAAGACTTTTTGTAGACACACAAAGCATCCAATTTTCCTAAGCTTTGACCTTTGGACACAAGCTTTGAATTTTGGAACCTTAGCATTTTGGAAGTCTTAATGGGCTGAACCTTAGGGTCTTTAAAATCCATTGTTTTACAATGCTCTTTTGTAGATGGCCCCCCCTTTGGATCCCTATTTTCTCTCATGTGGATCCCTAATGTGGCCGGTCTGCTAGCTTAACCAATATTCTAGCTTTTTCTCCCCAGGCACTTCCCCATATTAAATGATCAATTTAACATGAGAAACTCACTTAGGAGAATCAGATATTCATTATTATGACATTATCTCTCTCTTGAAATCATAGTCATCCTCGACTATGGGGTAGAGAAGATAAAGCCTATTCATTAGTCTTTTTTCTAGCGAGTAGAGGATCCATATGTTAACCTACAACATCGTTCCAGAATGGATGACTAGTCCATTTGGCGCTTTAGAGCCTAAGCTGCCCCAAGCATTTATGCACATTAGTCCTATCAATCTTGCATTGTTCATTAAAAATCTCTACTTGGTGTTTGGGAGATGTCATCTCCGTAAACTTGATTCCAAGCATGCATACTATTTCACATTTGTGCACAATAAAGGAAAAGCGAGTCTTATAAGACAAAAACTTTGTTCATTTTAAACATTTGTACATTTTCTTACTCTAGGGAAGCATTGAAAGCATTGAAAATGTTTAGGTTATCCTTTAATTGTATGCCTTGCATCCATCTAGCATCTTCAAAATGATAATTCTGAAACTTAATAAGATATCATCGGATAGTCTTACAGCCTCTTAATACCTTGTATTCATGTCGGAGAATGGACTCGGGTTGCATCCTGAGGGGGTTCACTATGTGTAAAACTACCATATCAAGTGCGTTCAAGACATGTTTGTAAAACCCCTTATCTGTGATTTTTTTAAGGAATATAATATACCCTTTTCTTTTAGAATCTATAATTTTTTTTCAAATTTGAAAAAATAATTCCCTTCTGTATATATATTTATGTAAGTTTCAAGAACTTTAAATACCCTTCTTTTGAACTCACGTGATAGGTTACATTTTTATTAGGTGACCTCCCCGGGGCTCCATCATCTCTTCTTGGTTCTCGATCTCCAGTGGGTCTTCAATAATTGGTTCTTGAGGTGGCTCTCCTTTGTAAGGCTTTAGTAGACTCACATGAAAAGCATTATGTATGAGCCAATGGCTAGGCAATTTGAGTTGATAGGCCATCTCATTGATTGGCCTAAGAATCTGGAAGGGACCATAGTACCTTTTTGCTAACTCACATAGTACTTTTGGTGGCTTGTAGGATTCTTGCTCGTCGTGTTCCTTAATCGATCCTTGAAAAATTTAAGTAAGACCCAATCATTTTCTTTAAAGGCTTGGGCTCTTCTGTGCTTATCAGTAGCAGCCTTTTGCCTTTGCTGTGAGATAGAGATATCATCCTTAATCTTTTGGAAAGATTCTTGTAGGTCTCGGATATACTCATCTACAGCAGCAACGAAGATCTTCCCGTGTACCTTAAGTAGCAACAGACCTTTTGATCTTCCCTCAATTACCTCAAAAGTTGCTTTTCCCCTGGAGGTATGTACAATGTTATTGTAGTCATACTGCACTAAGGGTAAGTACTTCTCCCATTGCAACCTTTGAGCTACTTTTGTTACATAGGATTTTAGTAGAGCAAGAGTTGCTAGGTTAGCTATTTAACTTTGGCCATCCGTTCGTGGGTGATAGGCCGCAAAGAAATTTAGCCTTGTCCCTAAATTGTCAAAGAGACCCGTCCAAAAATTAATGGTCATTTTAGGATCTCTATCCAACACTATAAACATTAGCAAGCCATGGTACTTGAAGATTTGTGAAATTAACGGGTTTCCATTTGATGAGCTTTGATAGTCGTTTTGATAGGTATAAAATGAGCTTGTTTGCTAAACCTATCTACTATCGCCAATATTCCCCTATTCCCATGGATAGACTTAGGCAATCCAAAGATAAAATCCATGGATATTATTTCTCATGGTGAATTAGGGATTGGCAAAGGTTGGAGCAATCCAGGTTGCTTCCCTCTATCAAACTTCATCTTTTGGCATACCACACATTTAGAAACATACTCTTGTATGTTTTCTTTTATGGTAGGCCAATAGAAATATGTTTCAAACCCTTTTAGGGTAGACTGAATCCCTCTATGCCCCACATAAGGAGGAGCATGAGATTCATAGATTGCTTCCTCACGTAGTGAGTTAGTAACGCATAGTCTATTTCCATAGAGAAGATAACCATCTTGTAAAGTAAATGGTTCCTATTTCTTCCCTAATGCAAGGGCTGAAATCACATCTCTAAAATCGGGATCAATAGCATACTCATCTATCATACAAGATAGATAATCGTGAGTTGCTATGGAAAGCGCACTCACTCTCAGTCGTCGTGAGAGTGCATCGGCTACTTGATTATGCTTCCCAACAATGTGAGCAATATAAAAATGAAATTGCAAAAGGAAATTTTCCCACCTCATTTTTTTGTCGAAGAGCTTGGTCTGCGTCATGAACTACTTAAGGCTTTGGTGATCCGTCCGCAGATTGAAAGGAGTCCCCAAAAAATAATGCTTCCATGAGTCTAAGGCATGTAAAACTGCAAGGAGTTCCTTTTCATATATTCCTAGAGCTTGCTCACCAGGGTCGAGCCTTCAACTTTCATAGACTATTGTGTGCCCTTCTTGGAGCAAAATAGCTCCAAGGAAGTCACTACAAGTGTCACATTGGATCTCAAATGGCTTTGAGAGATCCGGTAGTGTAAGCATAGGTTGAGAGATAATCTTGTTAGTTCATGAAGATTCCTTGGTTTAGGCCATCCTTTTACTACCTCTAACTTTGATGGATCCATTTGGATGCCACCGTGACCTAAATAGTGAATCTCTTGTAAGAAAATTTTTCTTTCGATTAACATAGATTTTATTCTCTCTTAAGACTTGAAATATTACGTGGAGATGTTACTTGTGTTCGTCTACTGAATTAGAGTAGATGATGATATCATCAAAATAACACTCCAGTAAAGGTTTGGTGAGGCTTGAATAGCTTCTCCATCATGTGGTTGAATGTGGCTGGTGCATTGATGAAGCCAAAAGGCATGACAATGTATTCGTAAAGACCAAATGTAGTGCAAAATGTAGTCTTTACAATGTCTTGATCAATTATGCTTATTTGATGGTAGCCACTTTTTATGTCAATCCTATTGAAGTAGGTGGACCTTTGTAGTCTTGGTCTTCTACCCGTGGAATGGGAAACCTATTTTGATAGTGATCCTATTTAGCGCTCTATAGTTGACACACATACGATATGTACCATCTTTCTTTTGCACTAATAACAAGGTGAGAAAAATGGAGATGAGCTAGGCCTAACCATGCCCTTCTCAACTAACTCAACTTCTTGGAAGAAGATCAATTGCACGGTCATCATTGCATCGTTTAGGAGTTAGTTCACAAGGGATGTCGCCAATAAAGACATCTTGAAACCCCTTGAGAAAATTGAATACCTCTAATTCCTTGTGGTTTTTTATATTCTCTTTTGCTAAAGGATTAGGTTCATTTTAAGAATATTTAACAAAAATCATGTACACGGAAATAGAGCTCTTTATTGAGTTATTGAAAGCTTGCATATGTACAATGGGTATGGTGTTACCCATTTCCTTAGCATCTATGTACATATCTTTTTCCATGTACTTAAAGTAGATTTTCCTTTCAAAGAATTGAACATTGGCAGCCATGCGATCAAACCATTGTGTCCCTAGGATTACATCCTCATGCTTGAGAGGAGAGATAAAGAAGTCCTCTTTGTCCACATAGATTTGGGCATGAAGCCTCAATTTCCCGATTAAAGGAGTGACTGAAGTTTCTTGTCCCCTGAAAGCACCATTTGCGGGTAGGACATCTCCCATCTCATAGGCTTGGATGCCTAGCTTGGTGGCCAGCTCTGTGGATATGAAATTGTGAGTAGAACCACGGTCAAAAAGAATAAAAGCATCATGTTCTCTTACCTTTCACCAAGCATGGCATAGAGGAGATCCTTTGGGGTGAGCTTAGTCTTCTTGGATTTCGACCAAGGTATCTCTAGAAGGCTCATGGCGGGTGCTCTTTTGGGGACAAGTGCGATACGCATGCCCTTGCTCGCCACACTTGAAACAATGGTTATCCTTGCGATAACGCTCAAGATCTTTAGGAGAGAGTTTGTTTTTGCCTTTGTAAATTCCCTTCTCTTTAGCTTTGCTGTTATTGGAATTTCCCTTAAGAGACTTTTGGACATTGTCCTTCACTTAGGCTCATTGGAACCCTTGTTTTCTGTGGGCTTAGAATTTCTCTTAGTCCCTATTTGTAAATTGATTCAAGAAGCCACTATAGTATGGTGTATATTCACGGATATGGTGCGTGGCCTTTGGGCATTGAAATACTCCGCCATTTCTTCATTTAAGCCAGCCCAAAATTGTTGTTTTTGCTCTCCAAAAAACATTTTTTTGAAGAGAGTGTCTTTGAGATGTAAATCCCAAAACTTGTCTACATATTTGTGAATGGATTCGTAGGGAGAGAGCTTCAGATTTTCCATTTGGTGAGTACTTTTTCTTTGGCATTGGTGGCCAAAAACTACTTCATGATGGAAGCTCTTAAAGGTTTCCATGTTTGTGGAGCTTCACCGTTTTGCTGTAGGCTAGACCACCATTTTTTGGCGGACTTTTGAAAGTTCATAGCTACATGGTGTAGCTTAGAGGACTCTGTGACGCCCTCATCTCCCCAAATTCCGCATTGAATTGTTGGATAAAGGCCAAGACTTTGCACGTAGCACCAAAGGTTCCATGTAGTTAAGGAAAGAGATGCTCTTGCCTCCCTCTTTGAACTTCCTAATCTTGGACGACCTCTTGCACGTGGCAGAGGATTTCCTATGTCCTCTTCATTTTGATGGTTCAAAAGTTGCATCATTGCTTTCTTCAGAAGATGAAGAATTTGAGGAAGATGGAGAAGAGCGTGACCTCTTTCTCACCTTTTTCTTGCCTTGGTTCTCTTTGTCCACACCATCACTTTCATCATAAGAGGAAGAGGATGAAGAAGATGGAGAAGAGGGTGACCTCTTTCTCACCTTTTTCTTCTCTTGATTTTTGTCATTCCTCTTTCAATTGTGTTGTGGAGAAGTGTGTGATGGTCTTCTCCGTTTAGGAGGTGATGGAGAGTGTTTAGCCCGCCATCTTGGTGGAGCCATCTCCACTGAGGTGGCAAGAGATTCACTTCTTTCTCGTTATTTCGGTGGGGGCTCTTGAGTTTTCCTTTGAGAAGCAGATGCGTCTTCAAGAAGAAAATTTTTGAGCCCTTTGTATGGATCCTCTTTTTCTTCCCGAATAAGAGAGAGGTCTCTTTTGGGAGTCTTGCAAGGAGGCTTCCTAGGTACTCTCTCGTCATAATGGGGAGTTTGGAGAATCCCATGAGCACGAAGCTTCCGCCATTGAACTTCACTTTGGAGGGATGGATTTCTCATGGCTTGTTGAAGCCTAAACAAGGTAGTTAACAAGAATAGGGCCATCATTAGTAGCCTGCTCATTAGCAAAATCAAAGCTATCGACATTAATTTCACTCTCTTTATACTGTCAGCCATTCTAACCACTTTTAGGTGTACTTTGGCACTTAAAGCCCTAGTTGCTACTCCTCTTTATCCCTTTATAAAAGCAATCAAGCTACTCTACATGTGGCTCGAATACCATTAATTGCAAGGAATACAAGAGAGGGTCGTTCAACACCAAAACAACACCGGCTTTTGTGAGGCTTCTAATATCTCAATAGTGGTTAAGCCATAGGCAATCCACGAAGGACTCCACTATTAAGACCATAGCTGTTAACGTTGATGCCCCGTTTTGTGCATGAAGGCAGGCGAAGGCTAAAGATCCCTATTCTACTTACTCAATTGCAATTAATAATACCAACCCTTGTATATCTAGCTTGAGGACCTCTCTTCTTGAGAAAGAGAAGAGAAACCTTGTGCACTGATACCAATGTAACATTTAATCGCCTAGTAACTTGTGTGTAGCAGACAATAGCATGAACATAGTGAACATTTCATTAGAATTGATTCCTAATGAGCATAACAAGAGTGCTTGGGTGGAGCGATCAACAAAACGCATAACACCTAGTTAGATAGCATGAACAATACTTCAAAAGAGAGAAAAATTAAGCTATTCACAATAGTTGAGGACCGGATTTACATGGAGCCGGTCCCCCCTCAAAAAGGCTTTATATTATAGGTTTCTCCCATCAAGAGAGACATTTTACAATACAATTGTTTGTGTTCCTTCAATACTATCTAGTGCAATGAAGATGGAAGCTTCAAGAACCAAGAAAAATACTTATAAAACACAACATCCATTCCCTTATGGTCTCAGACCCAAGACCTCACACACCTTCGAAGATGGTGAGAGCTAGCAGGGTATGAGAGTAGATTGAGAGGAAGAAGAAGTAGTCTTACGAGAAAGATATGCGTCTCCTCACATAATCACTCATATTACCATAGCATAGCTTGGCTCTCAATAACTAGCTAGTGCAATGAATATGGAAGATTCAAGCACTAAGCAAACACTTTAAAGCAAAACATCAATTCCTCGTTGGTCTCAAATCCAAGACCTCACACACCTTCCAAGATGGTGAGAGCTAACGGGGTATGAGAGTAGATTGAGAGGAAGAAGAAGTATTGTTACAAGAAATAAGTATATCTCCTCACATAATCACTCATTAAAGCTTACAGTAGCTTAGTAATTAGCATGGTAGAGGAGATGAGCATGAATTGATGCTTGGCTCTTGGTTGGATTTGCATCACAAAGCTAAGAATTGTTGGTGTAGGCCTCCCTTCTCACAAGCTTGAAGGAGATGATGAGCTTTCCATTAAATCTTGAGAAGGAGAGAGAGTCTTCTTTGCTTCACACATGAGATAGTGTGAGTGTGTGTAGAATAATGCCTTCAAAAATCAACCCTCTCTCTCATCTTGGTCGACCCCCCTTGCTAATTTCTCTAGCGGGATTCCCATTGGACCTTTCCAAGCTTAGCCAATAGGAATCAAGTGGTGAAATGAGGAGACTTCTGACAAGTGTCCCTCTTTCCCCTTTATAAAAAGCTTAGATAAATAATTTAATTCATATAAATCCCCATTGGACCTTTCCCCCTTCTGGCCAATAGGGATTAAGCAAGCCATTGGCTGCTTAATTCCTATTGGACCCCTTGGTAGGCTGTCTAATAATCATCCAGGAGACTTAATTTTCATTGGCTCTTTTTATAAAGAGTTTTTAAATTAAGTAGACCAAATTTACTCTAGCCTAATTCTCATTGCTCCACCTCTATGGTCATCCAATAGGATTTGAATACACTTTGGGGGCAACTGAGCTAGGAACCTGACATATGTCCACTATGCCCTTTGTGTAAAGGGGAGCTTTTGAGTGTGTGTATGTGTTATCTCACCTCTTTGTCTCTCTTCCCCTACCTTTAGGGCTCGCCCCCTCCCATGCAGGGATTTAGGAAGACTTTGTGTTCAATTACAAAGCATCCAATTTCCTTAAGCTTGACCATTTGGACTTACCCTTTGAAATTTGGAACCTTAATTAGCATTTTGGAAGTCTTAATGGGCTGAACATTAGCTCTTTGAAGCCCATTTCTTCCACACTTGTCTTCTGCAGATGGTCCTCCTTTGGATCCCTGTGACCAGTTTTCTAGCCTTAATTACCAATAATCTAGCCTTTTCTCCCCTAGCACTTTCCCATATTAAATGATCATTTTAGCATGAGAAATCATTTAGGAGAATTAGATATTAGTTCCCCTTTGGATCATTGTGACCAATTTGCTAGCCTTACCAATAATCTAGCCTTTTCTCCCCTAGCACTTTCCCATATTAAATGATTAGTTTAGCATGAGAAATCATTTAGGAGAATTAGATATTAGTTTTTATGACACTCCCTGTCTCTTGAAATCATAGTCATCCTTGACTATGAGGTAGAGATGATAAAGCATAGTCATTAGTCCTTTTCCTAACGGGTAGGGGATCCCTATCTTGCCCTATGACATTGTTCCAAAATGGATCCCTATTCCATTTGGTGCTTGAGAGCTTAAGCTGCCGCAAGCATGTCTATGCATTAGTCCTATCAATCTTCCATAGTAGAGTGACAAGCTCTACTTGGTGTTTGGGAGACGCCGTCTTTGCAAACTTGATCCTAATCATGCATACTACTTAACATTTGTGCACAATAAAGAAAAAGAGAGTCTTATGAGACAAAAACTTTGTTCATTTTAAACATGTGTACATTTTCTTACTCTAGGGAAGCATTGTAAGGATTGACAAGGTTTATTCTATTCTTTAATTGCATGCCTTGCATCCATCTAGCATCTTCAAAAGGATAGTTCTTCAACTTAATAAGATACCATCAGATAATATTACTGCCTCTCAATACCTTCTCTTCATGTCAGAGAATGGACTTGGACTGCAACACCTCTTCTTGGTCCTCGATCTCCGGTGGATCTTCAATAGTTGGTTCTTGAGGTGGATCTCCTTTGTAAGGCTTTAGTAGGTTCACATGAAAATCATTGTGTATAATCCAATGATTGGGATACTTGAGTTGATAGGCCATCTCATTGATTGGTCTAAGAATCTGGAAGGGACCATAGTACCTTTTTGCTAACTTAGCATATTACTTTTTGTGTCCCGTAGGATTCTTGCCCATCGTGTGCCTTAATCGAGACTTGGGAAATTTAAGCAAGACCCTATCATTTTCTTTAAAGGCTTGGGCTCTTCTGTACTTATTAGCAGTAGCCTTTTGCCTTTGCTGTGAGATAGAGATAGCATCCTTAATCTTTGGAAAGATTCTTGTAGGTCTCGTCTATACTCATCTATAGTGAAGATCTCCCGTGTACCTTAAGTAGCAAGGGAATTTTGGATCTTCCCTCAATTACCTCAAATAGAGCTTTTTCTATGGAAGTATGTATAGTGTTATTGTAGGCATACTCAACTAAGGGTAAGTACTTCTCCCATTGGGACCTTTGATCTACTTCCATTACATAGGCTTTTAGTAGATCAAGAATTGTTAGATTAGATATTTCACTTTGGCCGCCATCCATTTTCGGCGGGTGATAGGCCAAAGAGAAGTTTAGCCCTTTCCCTAAATTATCAGAGAGACCCTTCCAAAAATTACTGCTCATTCTAGGATCCCTATCCGACACTATGGACAATGGAAAGCCATGGTATTTGAAAATTTGTGATATCAAGAGGGTTCCCATTTGATGGGATTTGATAGTATTTTTGACAAAGAAAAAATGAGCTTGTTGGTTGACCCTATCTACTACCGTCCATATTCACGTATTGCCAAAGATAGACTTTGGCAATCAAAAGATAAAATAGATGGATATGCTCTCCCATGGTGAATTGGGTATTGGCAAAGGTTGAAGCAATCTAGGTTGCTTCCCTCTATCAAACTTTGTCTTTTGGCATAGCACACATTTAGAAACATACTCTTGTATGTTTGCTTTCATGACAGGCCAATAGAAATATGTTTCAATCCCTTTTATAATAGATTGAATCCCTCTATGCCCCGCGTAAGGAGGAGCATGAGATTCATACATTACTTTCTCATGTAGTGAGTTAGTAACACATAGTCTATTGCCACAGAGAATATAACCATCTTGTAAAGGAAATGGTTCCTTTTTCTTCCCTAGTACAAGGGTTGAAATCACATCTCTAGAATCAAGATCAATAGCATACTCATGCATCATAGAGGATAGATCATTGTGAGTTTCTATGGAAACCTCATTCACTCTTGGTCGTCTTAAGAGTGCATCGGCTACTTCTTGGTTATGATTGATAGCAATGTGAGCAATATAAAAATGAATTTGCGAAAGGAAATTTTCCCACCTCATTTGTTTGTTGGAGAGCTTGGTCTACGTCATGAAGTACTTAAGGCTTTGGTGATCCACTCGAAGAATGAAAGGATTCCCCAATAAATAGTGCTTCCACGAGTCTAAGGCATGTAGAACTGCTAGGAGTTCTTTTTCATATATGCCGAGAGCTTTCTCAATAGGGTCAAGCCTTCAAATTTCATAGGCTATGGCATTCTCTTCTTGGAGAAAAATAGCTCCAAGGCAATCACCACAAGTGTCACATTGGACCTCAAATGGCTTTGAGAGATCCAACAGTGTAAGCATAGGTTGAGAGATAAGCTTTTTGAAAGCATTGTTCTCCTTGGCAAACCATGTATACCTAACGTTTTTCTTTGTCAAGTCATGTAATGGTCCCGCAATTTGTGAGAACTTTTCTATGAAGCGTCTATAGTATGCACACATACCTATAAAGCTTCTTAGTTCATGAAAATTCCTTGGATTAGGCCATCCTTTTATTACCTCTAGCTTTGATGGATCCATTTGGATGCCATTTTGAGAGGTAATGTGACCTAAATACTGAATCTCTTGTAAGAAAAAATCACTTTTCTTTCGATTAATATAAAGTTTATTCTCTTGTAAGACTTGAACTATTACCTGGAGGTGTTTCTTTTGTTCGTCTAATCAATTAGAGTAGATGATTATATCATAAAAGAACACTCCAGTAAAGGTTTGATGAGGCCTGAATAGCTTCTCCATCAAGCGTTTGAATGTGGCTGGTGTATTGGTCAAGCCAAAAGGCATGATAATGTACTTGTAAAGACCCAAAGTGGTGCAAAATGCAGTCTATACAATGTCTTAACCAACTATCCTTATTTTATGGTAGCCACTTGTTAGGTCAATCCTAGTAAAGTAGGTCAACCCTTGGAGCTTATCAAATAGGTCTTCTACTCGTGGAACGGGAAACTTATTTTTGATAGTGATCCTATTCAATGCTTTGTAGTCGATGCACATATGATGTGTGATGTCTTTATTTTTCACAAATAGCATGGGTGAACAAAACGGAGATGAGCTAGGCCTAACCATGCCCTTCTCAACTAGCTCTTGCACTTGCCGCATAATCTCCTCTTATTGAGCTTGAGATACTCCACAAGGAGGTTCATTAGGCGGTGAACTTTATGGAAGAAGTTCAATTGCATGGTCATCATTGCCTTGTTTAGGAGGTAGTTCACAAGGGATGTCGTCAATAAAAACATCTTGAAATCCCTTGAGAAAATTGGGGATAACTCTAATTCCTTGTGATTGTTTATATTTTCTTTTGCTACAGCATTACATTCATTTTGAGAATATTCAACAAAAATCATGTACACGGAAATAGAGCTCTTTGTTGACTTATTGAAAGCATGTGTATGTACAATCGGTATTGTGCTACCCAACTCCCTAGCATCTATGTACATATCTTTTTCCCTGAACCTAAATTAGATTTTCCTTTCAAGGAATTTAACACTGAACCTAAATTAGATTTTCCTTTCAGGGAATTTAACACTGACATCCATGCGATCAAACATGATGTCCCTAGGATTACATCCTTATGCTTGAGAGAAGAGATAAAGAAGTCCTCTTTGTCGACATAGCTTTGGGCATGGAGCCTCAATTAAGGGAGTGATTGAAGCTTCTTGCCCCTTGAAAGCACCATCGGCGGGTAGGACATCTCCCATCTCATAGGATTGGATGTGTAGCTTGTGGCTACCTCTGTGGATATAAAATTGTGAGTAGAACTAGGGTCAAATAGAATAAAAGCACCATGTTGTCTTACCTTTCCCCAATCATGGCATAGAGGAGATCCTTTGTGGTGAGCTTCCTCTTCTTGGATTTCGACCAAGGTAGCTCTAGGAGGTTTGTTTCATGTATTTTTGTGGAGGCAAGAATGATAAGCATGCCCTTGCTCCCTGCAGTTGAAACAACAACTATCTTTACGATAACACTCGATTCTTCAAGAGAGAGTTTATTTTTGCCTTTATAAACTCCCTTACCCTTAGCTTTGTTGTTGTTGGTGTTGCCTTTAGGAGACTTTTGGACATTGTCCTTCCCCTTAGGTTCATTGTTATGTTTGTTGTTCTCCGGGGGCTTAAGATTTTTCTTAGCCCCTTGTTGGAAATGGATTTGTGAAGCACCATAGTATGGTGTATGACCGTAGATATGGTGCGTGGCCTTTGGGAGTTGACATACTCTACCGTATCTTCAGTTAGACCCACACAAAATTGTTGTTTTTGTTGGAATTAGGGTTGCAAGAAGAAAACATACACAACTTGGAGAAGACAAAGGAAGCTGAAGGCACACAATAGAGAGTGTGTTACTTAGTGTACAATGGATAGATAGATAGCCCTAGAGTGATTGGTGTATATACAATGCACAGGGGAAAAACCTCCTAAAGAGGGGAAAAATGCCCCGACGATCCTACTATGTTCACACACATTACTACCACATGTAAATAATAAAAAAAACCCCTAGAGCGATTCGGTGAATGAGAGCTAACACATGAGTAAAGGGAAGTTACATGCCCTGAAGACATGATCAGTCCACAAGGGGAGTAAGCCCAAATATTTGCGGAAAGGTTCAAGCTTCTCATGAGACAATTCCTTTGTGAAAATATCTGCAAGGTTGTCCTGTGTTGTTCTGTCCAACACCTAAATCATCCATAAGGCGTCTGAGCCATACACTTAGCCATAGCTGTGAAGACTGCACTGTACTCAGCCTCACAACTTGAAGTGTCCACAGTCGGTTGCTTCTTTCTCAACCTTGATATACATGAACTACCTAGCATGAAATAGAAACCACTTGTGGACACTTGCACATCAAAACAACCAGCCCAATCTGAGTCCAAAAAAGCATGCAAGTCTGGCAGCAATGATCTCTCCTTGGGATAAAACAAGCCAAGATGTAAAGTGCCACTAACTTAGCGGAAAGTCCTCTTGACATCATGCCAATGCGTATACCCTGGGCTATGCATAAATTTGCTGACCTACTAGATTGCAAATTGAATATCCGGCCTCATGCTGTATACATAAATTAGGCATCCAACAACAGTTTGGTAAAGAGTGACATTTGAAGGATCACCAGCATCATGAAGAATTGATTTCAAAATTGATTCCATAGGAGTGGTAATAGGTTTGCAATCCTCAAGTCCAAACATACATAGTAATGTCTCTATGTAACTTTTTTGACACAAGGAAATACCACCATCGCACTCCTTAAACCGTATACCCAAGTAATGATGAAACAACCCCAAATATTTCATCTCAAAAGTAGCATTGAAATCAGCCTTAAATTTAGCAATATGTCTCTCATTTGTTCCAGTGATCAGCAAGTCATCTACATAAAGAACCACAATGTGGAGGTCCCTACCCCTTGTCAAGAGGAGCGGAGTACCTTTGATAGGTCTCCAATCCTAAAAAAGAAAAACCAACGGACATTGCCTTAGCTACCACGTAGCCACGGGCATTAACTATTAGTGAAGGATTGGTCCTATGTCGCTATGGCGGAGCGTGACCACCATAACCCTATCTAAAAGCTATCTATAATCAATTATACCTAAAAGTATAAATATTAGAGTGACCAACCTGTCCGCTTTTTTCCCCATGTTTCAGAAGCACAGTCGGCAAGGTTTGTCTCTTTTAAGATTTATGACTTAAAAAAAAAACAATTTCTAGCGTTGGAAAGTTACCCGACTCATCGGGTCCACCCGTCCATAGAATGATACCATCGGGGTATCATTCTCCCACTTTCCACACCGCACTCACCCTTCTTTTTTAATCTAATTACTACCACACTGTTTAAACATACATGTGCCTTTACTTTATTTATGATATTGGTTCGTTAAAACAGCCCTTCAAACATTATTACAAACAATAGTCAAACAAGAAGTCGTGTAATTTTAAACCAACAACCCTTGGATTAGGTTCAATTAAGAATCTCTACTGGCGCTATTATGTCCGATCGGTATATACATTATTTATAAAAACCCTTGTCCTCATGAGCATCCCATACTGCTCAACAAGTACTCGTTGTGCTGATATAGACGTACTCCCGCCACAGCAATAACCGTGCCAATCTGGGCATCATCCCCATGCCAAGGAAAAACAAAACTACAGTATCCAGCTGGGCTAATCTGGGTGTACTCCCACCTCAACATCAGCGGTGCCGTCCTGGGCGTCATCTCACGCCTCGGCAACTGCCACATAATACCAGCACTAATAAGTAGAGAGACTTGAGAGAAACCCTACTGAAGGTTTTGGAAAAAAATTCTTTCCTCAGGCAACCAATTTAACTAGACAATCTTTCCTACTTGTCAAACATATGCGGAGTTTCTTGGGGTTAAGCCCCGTGGTTTCGGTCCGTGTTTTCTTTTCATAAGGTAAATAGTATATTTCTATGGTCTCGCATATGCAATGATGCATAACTTGAAACTGCAATACTAACCTGTACCATAGCTCCGATTGATCCGATTGGTGGAGACATAACATGTTCCGCAGGAGTTCCACCGTTACTTGTACCAGCTTCATGATCATTAGCGCCTTGGGTTTGAGCACGCTTTGGAGCCATTTTTTTGTACTTATTAGTCCACTAGAGTTTTTGCTCTCTTAGTGGTTTGTGGACGCCTTCTCTCTAAGAGAAGTGGCAGCACTTCCTGAGCGCTATAGAGGCAATCTCTATGTCTAAAGTGTGAGCATGGATGCTCTATTTATAGCAGAAAAGAAAACGTCCAATTTTTTTTCCCCAATAAATAAATATATATATATTTTTTTTTTATAAAAGAAATAATTTTTTTATTTTTATTTTCTCAAAAATCATACCCGCATTTCTGGTACCCTTGTGATACACATCAACTTGACCAATTTCTCATTATCATCAAAAGATAAGGACACACAGCCCCCCCGCATTAAGATTAGTCAAGACTAGCCTCTCCTTTTCATGTGACAGTGTGACCCACTTTGTCCCCTCCTATGTGAATCCAGGTGAGTCCATGTGCCTTCATTTGTCATCCCTGTGTATTCTTTTGTCTTTATAATTATTTTATTTATTTCCTCAATGATAATTTACTTTACATTTTTAAGTTAAACTTTACAGTCTTATATTAACTTTACAGTAGTAAAAGAAAATTCTACAATTAGTAACTAAGTCTTACAATAAGATAATTAGTGATTCATATAGCTAAACATGTCAAAATTTTGTAGCGTAAATTTTAAATTCTAGGTTTTTCTCAGCCTACAATTCATAATTTGAACTCGAATATCTTAAATAATGAGCGATGGTGGTTTAAAAAATTTCAAATACGTAACAGAACTTGTGTGAAATTCGAAAGTAGAGACCTTACAATCTCCCCAACTTAGAATTTGAGATGCCCTCATCTCAAGAACAGTGATTGGTAATCCTTAAGAAGGGTTGTCTCATCTTCCCAAGTAGCATCTTCTATAGGGAAATCCTTCCATAGGATAAGATGTTCTTTGATTATCTATTCCTAAGCTTTCTCTCCCGAGTTTCTAGGATAGTATCAGGTTGGAGTTGTAGAACATCTTGAGAAGGTAAAATGATTTGCTCATCATCAAGGACATGGTCAGGGTTATATACATAAGGTTTTAACAGACTTACATGAAATACATCATGCACTTTGAGATGAGAAGGGAGTTTTAGTATATAAGCTTGATCACTTACAACCTTGATTATTTCGTAAGGTCCACAATATTGGTAGCTAAGCTTCTTATACCTTTCGAGAGATAGATTGCTCTTTTTGGGCTTTACTTGTAAGAAAACTTTGTCACCTTCTTTGAAAATCCGATCAGATCTTTTTAATTCGGCGTACTTCTTTTGTTGATTTTGAGCCGCTTGAATATCCCTTTGAATAGCTTTGGTTTGAGCTTCCATTTCTTCAAGAATTTTCTTTAAGGCTTCTACCCTTATAGTGGGGTCAAAAAAGTTAAGAGGTGATAAATATTCTTGACCATAAAGAGCATTAAAAGGTGTCATTCCAATACTTCTATGAGTAGAGGAATTGTATGCATACTCTACCAAGGGTTCAGTTTGGCCATCAGTTTGAAGATGATAAGCATTACTAAAACATAACTGGGTTCCAATAGCTTGAAACAATGATACCCAAAACTTTGAAGTAAACCTGGCATCACGATCACTCACAATCCTCTTGGGTAAACCATGAATTCTGAAAACCTCCTTCACAAACAGAGGAGCAATATCTGAACCTGTAAAGGTTGTCTTGACTGGGATTAAGTGAGTCACTTTAGTAAGCAAGTCGACTATGACCATGATTGAATCATAGCCAGCTTGAACAGAAGGAACCCCGGTGATAAAGTCCATGCTAATACATTCCCATTTCATTTGGGGAATATCTAAAGGATGTAATCTACCTGGAATCTTTAGTCTCTCTGCCTTAATCCTTTGACAAGACAAACACTACATGACATAGCGAAGGACATCAGCCTTCATACTGAGGCGGTCCGGGGCGGGCAACAAGAAGAGCGGCCTCTAAACACCCTTCGAGGCTCCCGTGCTGCTCAATTGGGGCTGGGGCAAGCACAATCAGAGACAACAACCCACAGCCAGAAACCAAACAAGAACAGGGGCACCACCTAGTTGTAGATGCGAACTAGGACGCACATGATATCTCCTTGTAATGAAACGCACAAAGAGAGGGGAATGCAAGATAGCCACACACACCAAACACAAACATTCAACAAGCCCTTAAACCACCAAGCATGAAATGACACAACAAACTTCAAGGACAATATACCTTCAACCACCTGATGAGCCAACTTATCAAGTCAATTTGGAGAGAAGAGTCGTAGTTGAAGCATACAATTGCACCCAAAACTATGAATCTTATTTATGGACAAGAGTAGGCTACAAGTGTGATTGCAGTATAGTATCACTCCACTCCTCTAGATGGCATAACTAACTTCAAGCTTCTCCATGCACCTATGTGTACTGATGGAATAGAGCACTCACAATGCACACACTCTACACAACTAGGCTTGAAGAGTGGTGTGTTGTGTGTTGAGAATGGTGTGGTGTAGTGTGATCATGTGATGATTTACAAGGGAGACAAGGGCTCTATTTATAGGGTGGGTCTCTCTTGTCCTTTGAGTCACATGGATGTGGGCTCAAGGGAAGATAATTTTTGAGGATGAAAGGAGAGAGGATTGAGTGAATAATTTGGGAGTGCCTACTCTAGTAGAGGGTGCATTTTACAATAAGGTTAGTGGTTAGTAGTTAGTAATTATCACTAAAAAATATTTACAAAATCATTCACCAAATGGTGAGATATATGATGAGAAAAGTTAGAGAAGGGATAAGCTTGTAAAGAGAGGTTGAAGCTTTGACATTCACATCTTTACAGCACCGGAAGAAGAAGCAGTCTGCATGGCGAAGTAGCGCGTGTCGATGAAGCTATGTTATCTTCAAACCTTGAAAAATTCATGATAAAATCCTTCATTTACAAAGGTTATCCTTGGATTTTTTCTGATTTTTTGAAGTTCTTTACAAAGCTGCAGAGAGTATGGTAATATGGACATATATGTAGAGAGAAAGGGGGACACATAGGGTGTAGAAATGGAGGATGAAGGCTATGGAGGTGTGAGATGTGGAAATGGTGAAGAGGGTGAATAAGGACATGGGAGTTGCAGGTTTGGAAGTGGGAAGGAGTGTGTGTGAAAGAGGAAAATGATAAAGTGGAAGAGGGAGTGTGGCTGCATAGCGTGGGCAAACTGGGGTCCACCAATAAAATCTTATCTCACAGCTCGTAGCTCAAACAAATATGAAACAATTTGAGGTGAAAGTTCAGATCACTAGCTACAACTTTTTTTTGTATCACCTTTTCAAATTCGAGGAGCATGTGATCTTTAAAAATTCAGCAAAACCGACTGTTGTTTCCACTGCACAAAGTCCTTGTGAGGTCTTTCTTTGGATGATTCTTTTGAATACCTCCAAGAGTGAGCTCCCCATGGTGCATGCATGCATTCCACATACCCTTGACCTTATTCGGTAGGTCTATAATTGAAGATATTGTTGAGATCATGATATAAATGAATAGTACAACTAAGAAAATCAAATATTGAGGGGTCTAAAAAATATGTACATGTCAAATATAAATAATATAGGTGGAAAAAATATAAAGGGGTCAAAATCAATCTCTCTCATTATAAGTCTACCATAAAAAGTATTTTTGGTGGTCTAATTTATGAGAGTAATAAAGAATAGATGTAAGAAGGAAAAAATCACAATAGTGAAGAAATATACACATAAATAGAACTAGTTTTTTTGGATTTTTGTTAGGATGGAGTTACACCAAAAATAAGAGAAGCTTCCATGAAAAATTTATTATATGGAATAAAGAGTATGCAAAATGGTAAGAAAAAATATGGTAATGGTGAGTCAATGTACATAGCATAAATAACACACCATAGGTAGAAATATTTAAATAAATACCAAAATAATTATGAAAAATCATTTTATTTAGGCCCTACATACAATGAAATATTTATACACAAATGGGCCATAATATTTTTTATTTTTAAATTTTATTTATTTATTTGGCTCAACTAGCCCAGTGACTAGCTAATTAAGGGTTTTTAAGAATATATGGGAAAAGTCCCCTAACTCACACACACCTATATACAGTGAAATAGTAGGGATAGCCACAGTATTTGGATGATTTTGGTAGGGTGGGTTAACTCACTATGGCAATTACAGAAAGCCGAAAAAATGGCTATCATTAGCCCTCCCCCAGGATGATGGTATATTCATGTACCATCATAGAGCATCTTTTCCAAAGAGAGTGCTTCAGAGTCCTTGACGAGATCTTTATTGTTTGGCCCCTCAAAATTTTGGCTCGAGTTACACTCATGCTTCATGTAACAATACTTACATGAGACAGCTACCCTTTCACAGATCTTTGGTAGATCCTTTGGTAGAAGGCGACCCAAATAGGGCTTCAAGCGATAACCACTTACCTTCCTAGAGTGCTCTTTCCCATTCAAGTCCATAAGTTGATAGTAACTTGAATTGAAAGCCTTCTTAACTATGTATGGCCCCTGCCATCTAGTTTCAAATTTGGCATCAAAACGATTATCGAGTCGATTGTAATACCTTAGCACAAGATCTCCTTCATTGATGCCTTTGTCCTTTAGTTTCTTATCGAACTTCTCCTTCGCCTGCGTAGATTTCCTCTTGTAGCACTCGTATGCTGCTTCTCTTTTCCACTCAAGCTCAGCTAAGGTAAGAAGTCGATATATCCATGCTTCTTGATCATCTTGTGCTGCTTTGCCATGAAGTCGCATTGTTGGAATGTTGAGCTCAATTGGTTGTAAAGCCTCTTGACCATAGACCAAGTGAAATGTTGTAAACTTCGTGGCTTCCCTATATGTGGTTCGATACGCCCACAAGGCACCATCCAAGAAGTCATCCCACAACTTTGTCTTGTTTCTCACCATCTTTCTAATGATGCCTGCAATGAAACCATTAGATTTTTCTACCAGACCATTGGATTGGGGATAGTAGGGTGTACTATGACGATGTAGAATGTGAAGTTCTTCACAGACCTCTATGAGAAAGCCCTTTCTAAACCCCGGACCATTATCAGAAACAATCTCCAAAGGTGTGGCAACTCTACAACAAATGTGAGTGTAGACAAATTTGCTCACTGTCCTCTCATTTACCTTTGCCACACTTTGTGCTTCTACCCATCTCGTCATGTAGTCTATGGCCACCAAGATATACGATTTCCCATTTTTAGTCCTAGGCAATGGACCCATAGCATCAATGCCCCATTTTTCAAATGGACCATTTGCAAGGACTAACTGACATGGACCATGTAACAGACGCTTGTTTCCATTAATCTGACAATTGTGACAGCTTTTACACCAATGTTGAACATCAATGTGCAAGCTTGGCGAAACATATCCGGCAAGAAAAATCTTTTTTGCAGTGAGTTCCTGTGCAAAATGACCACCACACGCTTCCTCATGCAAACCTTTTAGAATGGCTGAGATTTCCTCAATAGTTGGTACTCTTTTGCACACTTGATCCTTCCCTCTTTGGTAGAGGGATCCTTCTAGGAAGAGATACATGATTGCCTTCTTCATGAGTATCCTCTTCTGAGCCTTCGTGAAGTCTTGTGGAAACTCACCCTCCAAAATGTAGCTAATAATGGGAGTCAATGACTCCAATCCCTGGTATCTCGGTTGCTTGACAGTTGCTGCCACCATGATGACCTGCACTTCTTTCTCAACACATGTAACTGCTTGTTGTGCAAGTAAATCAGTATCTTCATTCTGTTTCGTAGGAATATGATATAGTTGTACTTCTTCAAATTGATTAAACAATCTACGAATGGTATGAACTTTTGTCCTTAGGCTTTCATTCTTGCATGCCCAAATGCCTAAAATTTGCTTCACGATGAGAAGTGCATCCCCTTTTACCATGAGACGTTGTATACCTTGGCCAATGTATATCTTTAAACCATGAAGTAGTGTGTCATATTCTGCTTCATTGTTGCTAGTTGAACCTGGTAGATTGACCTTCTCTTGCATGACCACCTCCCCACTTGGGTTGAGAAATACTAGCCCTCCCCCTGCTTTTCGTGTGGCTCGTCGAAAAGCTCCATCAAAGAACAAGGTAAAAGCATTAGGAATACTTTTAGGTGGTGGCAATGGTAGGGTCTTTACTTCAGGCACCTTAATCTCCTTCTCATGTACCCTATAAGTAAGGATCCCTGCCAATTGTGCACGCACACTATCTTCTACTTTGAAAGAGTATTGAAACTCTTGCAACTCCATAATCCACTTTGAGATCCTAGTACTAAGATTCATTTGAGATGACACCCAAGGGAACAAATTTTTTGCAGTGAGAATTACAAAGGGTTTTGGTAGCAAGTAGGATCTAATCTTTCTCACCGCAAACATGAGAGAAAGCATCATGAGTTCTGCCTCTGTGTAGACTCTCTCTAAAGCATTCATGACCCTAAAAGCAAAGTATATGGGTCGCATTCTGGTACTATGGGGATCTTGTTGTAGCAAAACCGCACCAATTGTTTCTTTCCCAATACTAGAGCTAACAAAAAATGTGTACTCCCAACAAGGAGGCATGAGTGTTGGTAGCTCTGACAAAATGACTTTAATGTTAAAAAAGTACTCTTCAAGCTCATAAGACCATGAAAATTCTACTTGTTGTGTCAACTTTTGCAAAGGATGAAGCAACTCCAAAGCTAAGTGAATAAAGTGTGACATATACTTCACCTTTTGAATGAATGAGATTACCTCTTTGAGATTCTTGGATGATGGGAGCTCAATAAGAGCCTTTGCCTTTGAAGGATCCACCTCAATGCCTTTATAGGAAACCTTGTGACCAAGCAAGATCAGTTCATCCTCACCTATGTGACACTTGTCGGGGTTGAGTTGACATCCCATGTCGTAGAGCTTCTTTAAACCTTCTTCTACCCTTTGTAGATGCAATAATTTTGAGCTATAAATGAAAAAATCATCAATAAAAACCCTAATGGACTTCCCAAAGAATGCTTGAAACACCATGTTCATGAAACGTTGGAATGTTGCAGGAGCATTTGTCAGACCAAATGGCATGACTCTAAAAGCATAACAACCCCAAGGAGTGATGAAGGTTTTTTTTAACTAATCTTCCAATGCGATACCTATTTGAAAGTAACCCGAGTAGCCATCACACACAGTGTACTTCTCATGACTAGCTACCTCATTTAGTATCTCATCTTGAAATGGGAGAGAAAAGTGATCTCTTTTTGTTGCCTCATTGAGTGGACGGTAATCCACACACACCCTCCACTTGCCATTTTTCTTAGGAGTGACAACAATGGGAGAGACCCACTCTAAATTCTCCACTGGATAAACGAAACCTGCTGCTAGAAGCTTTCTTACCTCCTTGAGTAAAGCCTGCTCCTTGATGACTCCTAGCCTTCGTAGCTTCTGAGCCTTAGGTGTGGCCTCTGGATTCAACTCAATTTTGTGTTGAACAACATCTACTCCACGCACATCGGTGTAGTCTTTAGCAAAAAGCCTCGGAAATTTCCTATCACACATTTGAACTCCTCTCTTTCGTCCTTTGTAAGTGTCGTAGACAACATACCTTCTAACATTCCTTCAGCTTGCACATTTTGGTTCTCTTGAGTACCTACCTCTTCCAAACCTCGAGAAGAGGTCTCCTGGTTGTTTGGCTTAAAACTTACCCCCATGAATTTGATGGAAGACTCCTGTTCAGTAATGCTACCGCTACTTTCTCCTTCTGAAGTGCTATCGGTCTAGCCTTCCTCCGTCTCACTTTGAGATGATTCTTCATGGAGCTCCTCTTGGCGTTGCTCCTTCATGTCAAAGACAACCTTCTTATGATTGTCATTCCTGCAAATTAGCTTTCCACTCTCCCAATCCTGCGAAGCTCGCATTTTCATTAGCCATGGTCTCCCTAGGATAAATGGGTAACCATTTCCCTTGGTCGACATAACATAAAAATCCACCGCCTTCTTAATTCCAAAGGCCTCTACAAAAACATTTTTACAAATGCCTACACACCTATATTTGCTATTGTTTGCCATCTTGACTTTAATTTAAGGTGTCTGATGGATGTGCATGCCTAGTTTTTGCATGAGTCCCTCTGTCATGATGCAAATTTGTGCACCCCCATCCACTAGACCTTTCCTAACCAATCTTCCTTTGATGTAACAATCTAGCACATGTATAATATCCTTATTCATTTCATCATGTGCAATTTTTACAACAGGCACACTCTCTTTTACCTTTCTCCTAGTGCTAACTGCCTTTGTTAAATCCCTCCTAACTTGTGGGCATAATGCAAGAAACTGAGGCCATGAGAAATCAGGACCCTTACCTCTCATGTCTTCCAATAGGTTATATGGAGCCATACCATGTCCAAGAGGGAAGTCTTGGAGGTTGATACGACGTCGAGTCCTCTTAGCTTCCTTGGTCTCCTTTGCCTTCTTTTCTCGTCCATGGTCACTTTGTGATGTAACCCCTTCTTTCTCCTTACCTTTTCCTTGGCCACGCTTAATGCCATTTGCTTTCATGTCAACCTCATTTGAGTTTGTCACCTCTACCACATGCACATTTGGGTCTAGCAAAGGTGGAACTCCTTCCACTCCTTGTGGAGGTGGTCTTGCTCCATTTGGCCTTTGTAGAAGTCGTGGTTGCTGACTAGTTCCTTCACCTGCATTCATCACTGGGTAATTCAAGTTAGGTCTCCCTGGCTCCCCACGGGGCCAAGGACAATTATACATCCCATGTCCAGACTCTCCGTAATTCCAACATTGCAAGACTCTCCTAGGTCGTGGATCGAGCTCACTCTTCAGACTTGTTTGCTTGTCCCTTTGGACCTACAGCTTGTGCAAGGTGAATTGACAAGCTGCTTAAAGATTCATTTAACTTCTCAATCACTTCTGCCGTTACCTCAGGAAGCTCCCTAGATGTTGATGCTTGTGACTTACCTTTGGGTCTAAGACCTTCTATTGGAACCTCCCCCCTTAAGCACTTGAGTTTCCCATATTTCTCAGTAGCCCTAGTTTCAGCTACATCAAAGGTAGCACTTGCACCCGCCTCAACTTTTACCTTAAGTTCAGGAAAGAGTCCGGCTATGAACCTCTCCTTCTTTAGAAATTATGCACCATCACTAGGGTTAGCAACATTTCGTATCCATAGAGCCCAAAGACGTAGAAACTCTTGCTTGTACAAGTAGTAGTCATCTAAGTCTTTTTGCTTATGAGAAACAATGTCTTGCCATAGTTTTTGAGTGTTTTGGGGATCAAAGAAGTATTTCTTGAAATGATTCAAAACTTCTGTGTAATTCCCCTTAACTTCCTCAGGCAAAGAGTCAGACCAAGTGCTAGCATCTTTCCTAAGGACCACCTCAAACATTTCTACACGTTCTTGATCAGTGACTATCCTCTTGATACGGCAAGACACCTTGAAATTCGCTAAAAATAATTATGCATCCTCTCCAGGCTCTCCAAAGAAAAGAGGATATCGAGACATTTGGCGTTGGCTCTCCATTGAATTGATTTCAAAGTGACGCGTTTTTGTTTTTTCTTTCTTTAAAAGATTTACACAATAATATTTTCTAAATTGCAATTTATTCTACAACAAAATAAAAATGTTCATATCAAATGACCTATGATAATCAATAAGAGGTAGAATGACAGGGTTTGGTGACGCGAGAATTTCTCCTACTCTTTGGGCACCAAACATGAACACCATACGTTGTTGAAAATGGATTTTTCTACTAATTGCAATGTTTACTCTAATGTGTGGAGTGAAATGAAAGGGAAAAACCTCTATTCCTGGGCCATTATCCATGGTCTATGCATGACTTAATTCTTAAAACAAAAGAAAAATATAGACGTCCAAACTAAAGTCGTACCTAATGAGAGGCAAAATAAAAGGATTTACTGATGCGTTTATCTCTGCCAACCTAAGAGGACCTAAAATTCTACGAATTACACGTTGAAATTGTAACTTAGTACTAACAATTATGTGTACCTTTTGCCTTGCAATGGGAATGAAGGGATCATACAAATTCTCGTGATTCATGCAAGCTACTTGATTATGCTAAAGGTTGAGCCTACACAAAACATACACAACTGTCCTCGGTGGGGGCACCAATTTGAGGCGGTCCGGGGCGAGCAACAAGAAGAGCGGCCTCTAAACACCCTTCGAGGCTCCCATGCTGCTCAATTGGGGATGGGGCAAGCACAATCAGAGACAACAACAACCCACAGCCAGAAACCAAACAAGAAAAGGGGCACCACCTAGTTGTAGATGCGAACTAGGACGCACATGATATCTCCTTGTACTGAAACGCACAAAGAGAGGGGAATGCAAGATAGCCACATACACCAAACACAAACATTCACCATGCCAGAGAGAGGTAAAGCACACAAATCAACTTGAGCAACTCATTCTTAGCCTTAAAGACTAGATGCACACAAAACCTGATGAGAAATAGAGAGAACACACAAAACTTGACCTTGTTGCTAATACACAAATTGTCTTAGGGTCACGGGAGCCCTGTCACCGAGCACCCTTTTACAATTGAAAGTTTTGGCAAACAATTTAACAAGCCCTCAAACCACCAAGCATGAAATGGCACAACAAACTTCAAGGACAATATACCTTCAACCACCTGATGAGCCAACTTATCAAGTCAATTTGGAGAGAAGAGTCGTAGTTGTAGCATACAATTGCACCCAAAACTATGAATCTTATTTATGGACAAGAGTAGGCTACAAGTGTGATTGCAGAGTATAGTATCACTCCACTCCTCTAGATGGCATAACTAACTTCAAGCTTCTCCATGCACCTATGTGTAGTGATGGAATACAGCACTCACAATGCACACACTCTACACAACTAGGCTTGAAGAGTGGCATGTTATGTGTTGAGAATGGTGTGGTGTAGTGTGATCATGTGATGATTTACAAGGGAGAGAAGGGCTCTATTTATAGGTTTTAGAACCCCCGATTTGGATTAGGCCTAATCAAGTGTATTTGAAGGAATAAAATATTATGCATATTTTTATTTTTTTTTAATGAGGGTGGGTCTCTCTCGTCCTTTGAGTCACATGGATGTGGACTCAAGGGAAGAGAATTTTTGAGGATGAAAGGAGAGAGGATTGAGTGAATAATTTGGGAGTGCCTACTCTAGTAGAGGGTGCATTTTACAATAAGGTTAGTGGTTAGTAATTAGTAATTATCACTAAAAAATATTTACAAAATCATTCAACAAATGGTGAGATATATGATGAGAAAAGTTAGAGAAGGGATGAGCTTGTAAAGAGAGGTTGAAGCTTTGACATTCACATCTTTACAGCACCGGAAGAAGAAGTGATCAGCATGGCAAAGTAGCGCGTGTCGATGAAGCTATGTTATCTTCAAACCTTGGAAAAATCATGATAAAATCCTTCATTTGCAGAGGTTATCCTTGGATTTTTACTGATTTTTTTAAGTTCTTTACAAAGCCGAAGAGAGTATGGTAATATGGACATATATGTAGAGAGAAAGGGGACACATAGGGTGTAGAAATGGAGGATGAAGGCTATGGAGGTGTGAGAGATGTGGCAATGGTGAAGAGGGTGAATTAGTACATGGGAGTTGCAGGTTTGGGAGTGGGAGGAGTGTGTGTGAAAGAGGAAAATGATAAAGTGGAAGAGGAAGTGTGGCTGCATAGCATGGGCAAACTGGGGTCCACCAATAAAATCTTATCTCACAGCTCGTAGCTCAAACAAATATGAAACAATTTGAGGTGAAAGTTCAGTTCACTAGCTACAACTTTTTTTTGTATCACCTTTTCAAATTCGGGGAGCATGTGATCTTTAAAAATTCAGCAAAACCGACTGTTTTTTCCACTGCACAAAGTCCTTGTGAGGTCTTTCTTTGGATGATTCTTTTGAATACCTCCAAGAGTGAGCTCCCCATGGTGCATGCATGCAGTCCACATACCCTTGACCTTATTTGGTAGGTCTATAATTGAAGATATTGTTGAGATCATGATATAAATGAATAGTACAGCTAAGAAAATCAAATATTGAGGGGTCTAAAAAATATGTACATGTCAAATATAAATAATATAGGTGGAAAAAATATAAAGGGGTCAAAATAAATCTCTCATTATAAGTCTACCATAAAAAGATGAATATTTTTGCTGGTCTAATTTATGAGAGTAATAAAGAATAGATGTAGGAAGGAAAAAATCACAATAGTGAAAAAATATACACATAAATATAACTAGTTTTTTTGGATTTTTGTTAGGATGGAGTTACACCAAAAATAAGAGAAGCTTGCATGAAATTTATTTTATATGGAATAAAGAGTATGCAAAATGGTAAGAAAAAATATGGTAATGGTGAGTCAATGTGCATAGCATAAATAACACACCATACGTAGAAATATTTAAATAAATACCAAAATAATTATGAAAATTCCTTTTATTTAGGCTCTATATACAATGAAATATTTATACACAAATGGTCCATAATATTTTTTATTTTTTTATTTTTTTTATTTTTTTGGCTCAACTAGCCACAGTAGGGATCCAAAGGGGGGGCCATCTGCAAAAGATCCATGTGCAAAAATGGGCTAAAAAGACCCTAAGGTTCAGCCCATTAAGACTTCCAAAATTCAAAGGTTGTGTCCAAAGGGTTAAAGCTTAGGGAGAATTGGATGTTTTGTGTGCTCTCCAAAGTCAATGCATATCCCTACATGGGAGGGGGCGAGCCCTTCTTCTAGGGGATGAGAGAGAAATCCACACACACACACACACACACACACAGGCTCCCTTTACACAAAGGGAATGAGGGACACATGTCAGCTCCCTAGGCCAGATGCCCACAAGGTGTGCCCAGTTTGTATTGGATGACCCTTGAAGTGGACCAATGAGAATTAAGATAGAGTAAATCTAGTTTAATTAATTTAAAAACATTTAATAAAAGAAACCAATGAGAATTAGGTCTCCTAGAAGACTATTGGGCAGTCTCCCAAGGGGTTCAATGAGCATTCAGGAGCCCAATGGTTTTCCTGATTCCTATTGGCCAGGAGGCAAAGGGGTCCAATGAGAGTTTAGTTTAATTATTTAATTACCTAAAGCTCTCACAAAAGGGGAAAGGCAGACACATGTCAGAAGGCTATCACTTATGCTTCTTAATTGTCATTGGCTTGACTTGGGGAGAGCCAATGAGGGCTCAACAAGAGCAAATAGCAAGAGGGCTCGCCCAAGAGAGAGAGGGGACTGATTTTTGCAAGGCATTATCACACACACACTCACACAAGCTCGTGTGTGAAGAAAGAGAAGACTATCTCTTCCCAAGCTTTAATGGAGAACTCATCACCTACTCCAAGCTTGTGAGATAGAAGCCTACATCAACACTCTCTTGGCAAGAGCCAAGCTTCAATGCATGCTCATCTCCTCTACCAAGCTAATTTCTAAGCTAAGCTATGCTAATATGAGTGATTATGTGAGGAGATGTACATCTTTCTCGTAAGATACTCCTTCTTCCTCTCAATCTACTCTCATACCCTGCTAGCTCTCACCATCTTCGAAGGTGTGTGAGGTCTTGGGTCTGAGAACGGGGATAATTCAAGTTGTGTTTGCTAAGTGTTTTGCTTAGTGCATGAGGCAATGTCTCTCTTGATGGGAGAAACCATAATACAAAGACTTTTGGAGGGGGGACCGGCTCCATGAAAATCCTGTCCTCAACTGTTGTCATTAGCTTAATTTCTCTCTCTTTTGAAAGTATTGTCGATCCTATCTAACTAGGTGTTATGCTTTTTGTTGCTCTCTCCACCCAAGCACTCTTGTTTCTCATTAGGAATCTATTCTAATGAAATGCCCACTATGTTCATGCTCATTTCCGCTACACACAACTTATTTAGGCCATTAAATGTTACAAGTAGTACCCGCACAACAACAAAATAATCCTCCATCCCTTCGAGCCACACTTCTGCATCGCGCTCAACTAGGGCTCCTTACCCTTTGAAAGAGGGAAGTTTAGCTTGCTTGAGAAGTAGCTTTTTCTCTTGAAGAGATGTGTACACCACACTCTGTGCAATATAGATTAAGTGTAACTTTATTGGATACTCTAACTTTAATCCACTTTAAGGCAAGACTTGATTAGACAATAATACAAACAAAAGATAATATTAATCCAAAATTTATTTATATACACATTATTTGCTACCAAGGTTGGTAGTATTTAGGTACAAGGATTGTAATGTCTCTATATTTTGAGTTTAGTGACTACAAAAGGATTGGCTAAAGGATCAAAAAAATAAGTTTCTTTTGACCCTTGAAAGCTACAAGACACACATATGGGTCGAATCCTACCACCATGGATAACTTTTGTAACTTGGTTATAGACCCATTGAGTCTAAGATATCTTTTCTCCTCCCAAGGTAATGGTAGCATCCTGATTCTTAGTACCAATGAAAAGATAAACTTCGATGACTTTTAACTCCTCTGTCCATTGAAGTTTCTTGAGGTTGGTATCCATGCACCATATCTTGTCAGCATCGATGGTATAGATTTCTCCAGATGGACTCCAGTTGATGGCCCATCCTCTATGCACCCTTGGGATAGGTGGTGCAAACACCCTATCCAAAATCATCACCACCCTTTTTCGAAACTGATAATTTCGTGATTGGCATACATTTTCAAACATGATGGTGAACACCTGGAATTTCTGGTAGGCTGAATGAACATTTTCCTCTACCAGGAAAGTTCAGTCTTCAATACCATATAAAAACTCAAAACAATTTTTCTAGGTTCTTCTATTATTTCAAACATTCGCATCCTTCAATATTCGAACATCAATCTAAAAATCTCCCCAAGCTTTAACCTAGGCTCTGATACCAGTGTGAGGTCCCTGCCCCTTGTCGAGAGGAGCGGAGTACCTTTGATAGGTCTCCAATCCTGAAAAATAAAAACCAATAGACATTGCCTTAGCTACTACGTAGCCACAGGCATGAACCGTTAGTAAAGGATTGGTCCTATCTCGCTATGGCGGAGCCTGACCACCACCCTATCTAAAAACTATCTATAATCAATTATACCTAAAAGTATAAATCTTAGAGTGACCAACCTGTGCGCTTTTTTCCCCATGTTTCAGAAGCACAGCCGGCAAGGTTTGTCTCTTTTAAGATTTATGACTTTAAAAAAACAATTTCTAGCGTTGGAAAGTTACCCGACTCCCACTGGGGAAAGTTACCCATTGGGGTATCATTCTCCCACTTTCCACACCGCACTCACCCTACTTTTGTTATCTAATTACTACCACACTATTTAAACATACATGTTCCGTTACTTTATTTGTGATACTGGTTCGTTAAAACAACCCTTCCAATAATATTACAAACAATAGTCAAACAAGAAGTCGTCCAATTTTAAACCATCAACCCATGGATTAGGTTCTTTTAAGAATCTCTACTGGCGCTATTATGTCCGATCCGTATATATATTATTTATAAAAACCCTTGTCCTCATGAGAATCCAATACCGCTCGACAAGTACTCGTTGTGCTAATCTAGACGTACTCCCACCACAGCAACAACGGTGCCAATATGGGCGTCATCCTCACGCCAAGGCAAAACAAAACTGGAGTATCCAGCTGGGCTAATCTGGGTGTACTCTCACCTCAGCATCAGCGGTGCCATCCTGGGCGTCATCTCATCACGCCTCGGCAACTACCACATAATACCAGCGCTAATAAGTAGAGAGACTTGAGAGAAACCCTATTGAAGGTTTTGGACAAAAATTCTTTCCTATAGCAACCAGTTTAACCAAACAATCTTTCCTACTTGTCAAACATATGCCGAGTTTCTTGGGGTTAAGCCCCGTGGTTTCGGTCCGTGTTTTCTTTTCATAAGGTAAATAATATATTTCTATGGTCTCGCATATGCAATGATGCATAACTTGAAACTGCAATACTAACCTGTACCATAGCTCCTATTGATCCGACTGGTGGAGACATAACATGTCCCGCAGGAGTTCCACCGTTACTTGTACCAGCTTCATGATCATTAACGCCTTGGGTTCGAGCACGCCTTAGAGCCATTTTTTTGTACTTATTAGTCCACTAGAGTTTTTGCTCTCTTAGTGGTTTGTGGACGCCTTCTCTCTGAGAGAAGTGGCAGCACTTCGTGAGCGCTATAGAGGCAATCTCTATGTCTAAAGTGTGAGCATGGATGCTCTATTTATAGCAGAAAAGAAAACGTCGAATTTTTTTTCCCAAAAAAGTTATTTTTTTTAAAAAAAAATCTCACAAATCATACCCGCGTTTTTGGTACCCTTGTGGTGCCCATTAGCTTGACCAATTTGTCATTATTATCAAAAGATAAGGCCACACAGCCTCCTTTCATTAAGATTAGTCAAGACTAGCCTCTCTTTTACATGTGACAGTGTGTCTCACTTTGTCCCCTCCTATGTGAGTCCAGGTGAGTCCATGTGCCTTCATTTGTCATCCGTGTGTATTCTTTTGTCTTTATAATTATTTTATTTATTTCCTTAATGATAATTTACTTTACATTTTTAAGTTAAACTTTACAGTAGTAAAAGAAAATTCTACAATAATTAAGTCTTACAATAAGATAATTAGTGATTCATATAGCTAAACATGTCAAAATTTTGTAGCATAAATTTTAAATTCTAGGTTTTCTCAGCCTACAATTCATAATTTAAACTCGAATATCTTAAATAATGAGTGATGGTTAAAAAAATTCAAATGCGTAATAGAACTCGTGTGAAATTCAAAAGTAGAGACCTTCCACACAATGAGAAGTACATCGCCCTGACACTTTACATACAATGTACTTTCTGTTGGGGACTATTACAAAAGCCTTGTTTGACCAAATGAGTGTCAGCTTTCTCATACCAAGCATGAGGAGATTGATTTACCCCATACAAAGCCTTCTTACATCTGCACACTTAGTCCTCTTGTCCTTTCTTGAAAAAACCGCGAGGCTGTGTTACATAAACTTCCTCGAATATGTCACCATTCAAGAAAGCAGTAACAATGTCTAATTGATGTACATCCCAACCAAAATGAGTTGCCAATGCACATCAAAAATCCACAATAGTCATACAACAAGTGGGAAGAAAAGTCTCTTCATAATCTATGAACTTTTGATGTGCATAACCATTTGCAACAAATCGAGCCTTATGGCGATTGATCTCACCATCTGGCTTGCGTTTCAACTTGTAAACCCACTTCATACCAATGTCCTTTTTGCCAAGAGGCAAATCACATAAAGTCCATTTGTCATTTTCTATAAGTGCATCATATTTTGATTGCATGGTAGTAGTCCAATTTTCTGAATATTGTGCTTCATCAAAAGAGAGAGGTTCCTCAACATCATGTAAGCTAGACATACCCAGAGCACAACATCTCATGCATAAGATGCATGGTGAGATCCTGAACGAGTACGACTACACAGAGGTGCATCCAATTTACTCTCACCCAATGTATGCACCAGCCATTTTGGCATAGCTCTAGCCTACTCATTTTCAACCCTTTCCTCATCGAGTACATCATGTACATCTGTATCAGTAATAGGCTGAGCTGTAACATATTCGGAAACCCCCATAGGCTGTACATTTGCCTCATTGGATCTTACATTCAAACTTCCACCACTGAAAAGAGGCAGCAAAGTGTCATAAATGTCATGTGAGCTTACATAATTGTCTCTAGTACATGACAGCAAGGGATGGACAGAATCTTCCACAAACACTACATCTCGTGAAACCAAAATACACTTTGTTTGCAAATGATACAACCTGTAACCTTTTGTTTCAGCACTATAACCAATAAAAATAAATTTGATAGCCTTATTATCCAATTTTAAACGCTATGTTTGTGGCACCAAAGCATATGCCAAATAGCCAAAATCACGCATGTGCTCAATAGAAGGCTTTCTATCATGCCATGCTTCATATGAAGTAATAGACTGCAAAGCTTTCGTAGGACACCTATTAAGTACATAAGTGGCACACATGATGGCTTCAAGCAAAAAAGAATGCGGCAAAGCTTGACTTTTGACCATACATTGTGTCATTTTTGTAAGTGACCTATTTTTTGTCTCAATAACACCATTTTTCTGAGGTGTATAAGGCACTGTACATTGGTGCTTTATCTCACGACTAGCCAAAAATGCATTAAATTCATGAGACATATACTCCCCCCCTCGATCGGAACGGAGGGTGCCCACCGTACATTTTGATACATTTTCATCCATAGCATATAAAAACTTCGGACTTCACTTTAAGAGGAAATGCCCATGCATGCCTGGAGTAATCATCAATGAAATTCATGAAGTAAAGTTGATTGCCAAAGGACGGAGTTTGCATGGGCCTACAAACATCACTATGCACAAGCTACAACCTACATGTGGCCCTAACTGAACCATCCTTTGGAAACTTTGAACATTGCATCTTACCCAAAATAAAACCTTCACAAACATGTTTGGCAGGTGCTTCAAGAGGCAGCAAAGTAGCAACCATATGAGATTTCTACAAACTCAGCAAACTGGAAAAATTCAGATGACCAAAACGTGCATGCCAAAGTTTTGCATCTAAAATAGTCCTTGAATTTGCAACTACATTTGCAAAATTTTGATCACACTTGTCATACGAAATGAGTTTATAAAGCCCACTTCACAAAAGGCTAGATGCAACAATTTCATCACCAAAACTAAGATCATGAATTGTACATCTGTCATCCACAAATTTGAATACAAGTCTAAGTCTAGCAAGTGTCGATACAAACAAAAGATTCTTCTTGATCCTAGTTACATAAAGTGCACCAACAAGTGTAAAAGAACTACCATTTGCAGCAGTAAGCACGATCTTTCCAACTCTCTGAACCGGATAAGAGGCATTGTTGACACAAGTGATTGAATTCCCATGAGGGATAGACTTGAGAGAGGTGAACAATTCACGATGTGAGGTAATGTGCTTTGTAGCACCACTGTGAGTCTGCAGCAACTGACATCCATGCATCATGGACAACTGGATTTTAACTCACTCTGCACTAAAATCCCATTCTGCATAAACATCAAGATCACAGTCTCCTTTCACAGAAGACTTAACAATGGATGCATTTGTAGTGGAACCAGCGTTTGCAGTGGAACCACCCTCTTTCTTCTTAGCCTCTTTGGCCTTTAACTTAGGAAACTGCTTGATCAATTGATCATTAGCTTTACAATAACGGCAACCATATTCTTTTTTCCCTTATCACCAAAATTTCCAGAGGAATTGCTGCCAACAGAAGCGTTAGGAAGAGAAGTTTTCCCACTCGCAGCAGAACCATAAGAAGCGTTTTCATTGCTATTACCACCCTTTCTTTGAGAAGCAATAAAATCCAACGTAGTCCTGTTTTTTTGGGAAATTGACTCTTGCAACAGCAATGTGCACAATGCATCAAACTTGACAACTTCAAGATTCCTTGGGTCATAAGTCTCCAAGTATTAGCAAAAATCTGGTAAGAATCTGGTAAGATATCAAAGACAGTCTGCATAAGGGAACTATCTAAAATGACTTCTCCTACAGAAATAAGTTGCTCATTGATATCCTTGACACCAACCAAGGAAAGTGTGCATCTCATCTTCCTCATGCATATTCTTTGATTCCAGCTCGTTACGCATCAAATCAATTTTAGCCTCATTGCGACTTGCATAGAGACCAACAAAAATATCCCAAGCTTGTTTTATAGATTTTGCTGAACAATTATGATGAACAATGGTGCACTTCATAGACAACATAATCAATGCATGAGCATGTATATCCTTTACACCCCAATGAGCTTGTTCTGTTGTAGGCAAAACAACTCTAATAGCAGCAATTCTTGTAGTAGGACCTGCCACATTGTCAACATTGCCTACATCCTGAGAACCAAGATATAGATCAATGACCTGCACAATATTCCAGATGCTATTTGACACAAGAACATGTTGCATCATGTAAGCCCACATAGGGTAATTGTCCCCATCCAATCTATCATCAACAAACATCTTGAACACATTTGTGTTGTTGTCAGCCATGGAAAATGCCTGCACCTGATGTGAAAACTTCTTAAAATGAGGAGAAATTGAGTGATACTAGCATGTGCTATATAGAACAACCCGCAGTAGACTGTATGGGACCTGTTATGCAGTATTTGGCATTGACAAAAATTATGCACAAAATGATGAAATTGCCTCTGCAGACCTGGCTATAGTGGAAACGGAGCACACTCGATTTTTTTGTCGACGTGAAAATGCTTGCCAAAGCTCACTAAAATTGGAGAAAGTGAGTAGGCGTGCTGAAGCTCTTGGTGAATAAGCCCGAGAGGATGCAACCTGCTCTGATACCAATTGTTGGAATTAGGGTTGCAGTTAAACACACATAGCTTGGAGAAGACAAAGGAAGCTCAAGGCACACAATAGAGAGTGTGTTATTTAGTGTGCAATGGAAAGATAGATTGTCCTAGAGTGATGAGTGTATATACAATGCACGGGGGAAAAAACCTCCTAAAGAGGGAAACAATTCCTCGGTGATCCTAGTGTGTTCACACACATCACTAACACATGTATATGGTAACAATTTTTGCTCTCCAAAATCCATCTTTTTAAAGACAGTGGCTTTGAGATTTATGTCCCAAAGCCTATCTACATATTTATGTATAGATTCATAGGGAGAGAGTTGCAAGCTTTGCCACTCAGTGACTACTTTGTCTTTGGCATCAGTAGCCAAAAACTGCTTCATGATGGAAGCTCTTAAATCTTTCCATGTTCATGGGGCTTCACCATTTCCCTAAAGTCTAGACCACTATTGCCTAGTGGAATTTTGAAAATGCATCGCTACATGGCATAGCTTTGAGGACTCCGTGAAGCCTTCATCTCTAGACGCCGCATTGAATTATTGAATGAAGGACAAGACTTTGTCCGTAGCACAAAAGGTTCCATCGTAGGTAAGGAAAGAGACGTTCTTTCCTCCCTCTTTAAACTTCTTGAGCTTGGATGACCTCTTCCACACGTCATACGATTTTCTATCGCCTCTTATTTTTGGTGGTTCAAAATTTGCACCATCACTTTCTTCAGAGTAAGAGGAATTTTAGGAGGATGAAAAAGAGGGTCACCTCTTTCTTCCCTAGGTCCTCCTTGTTTGCACCATCACTTTCTTCATAAGAGGAAGAGGATGAAGAAGATGGATAACAGGGTGACCTCTTTCTCTCCTTTTTCTTCTCTTGTTTTTTGTCATCCCTCTTTGAAGCATGGTATACAGAAGTGTGGGATTCTCCGTTTAGGAGGTGATGGAGAGGGTTTTTCCCATCGTCTTCATGGAGCCATCTCTATCAAGAGGTGGCACGAGACTCACTTCTTTCTCGTTATTTTGGTGGGGGTTCTTGAGTTCTCCTTTGGGAAGAAGATGCATCATCAAGTAGTAAATTTTTTAGCCCTTCGTATGGATCCTCTTCGTCTTCCTGAATTGGAGAGAGGCCTCTTTTGCAAGTCTCGCAAGGAGGCTTTCTAGGTACTCTCTCTTCTTGGTGGGGAGTTTGGAGAATCCCATAAGCACGAAGATACCATTGCACTTCACTTTGGAGGAATGGATTGCCCATGGCTTGTTGAAGCCTAGAAACAAGGTAGTTAACAAGCATAGGGGCATCATTAGTAGCCTACTCATAAGCAACATCAAAGTTGTCAACATTAATTTCATTCTCTTTACTATTGTCAGCCATTCTAGCAACTTTTAGGTGTAATATTTTTAGGTGTACTTTGGCACATCAAGCCCCAGTTGATACTCCTCTTTACCCCTTTAGAAAAACACTGAAGCTCCTATATTCATTGCTCGAATATCATTAATTGCAAGGAATAAAATAGAGGGTCTTTCAACACCAATACAATACTGGCTCCTGCCAAGCTTCTAATAGCTCAATAGTGGATTTAAGTCGTAGGCAAGCCCCGTAGGACTCCACTATTAAGACAATAGCTCTCAACGGTGATGCCTCGTTATCTGCACAAAGCAGGCGCACTACAAGGCTGAAAAATCCCTATTCTACTTACTCAATTGCAATTAATAATACCAACCATTTATAGTTAGCTTCAGGACCTCCCTTCTTGAGCAAGAAAGGAGAACCCTTGTGCTCTGATACCAATGCAACATTTAATGGCCTAGTAACTTGTGTGTAGTAGAAAATGGCATAAACATAGTGATCATTGTATTAGAATAGATTTCTAATGAGCATAGCAAGAGTGCTTGGACGGAGAGAGCAACAAAAAGCATACACCTAGCTAGATAGGCATGAACAATACTTCAAAAGAGAGAGAAATTAAGCTACTAACACTAGTTGAGGACCATATTTACATGGAGCCGGTCTCCCCTCTAAAAGGCTTTGTATTATAGGTTTCCCCCATCAAGGGAGACACTTTACAATAAGATTATTTGTGTTCCTTTAATAGCTAGCTAGTGCAATGAAGATGGAAGCTTCAAGAACTAAGCAAACACTTTAAAACACAAATCAATTCCTCGTTGGTCTCAGACCCAAGACCTCACACACCATCGAAGATGGGGGAGTATAAGAGTAGATCGAGAGGAAGAAGAAGTATTCTTATGAGAAACAAGTATAGCTCCTCACATAATTACTCATTAAATCTTAGTGTATCTTAGTAATTAGCATGGTGGATGTTAGCACCGACGAACTGTTACGGCATTAGCCGCACATGCGGTCTTGCGGTCCTGCGGAGGTCTGAACACTGTGGATCAGGAGTCATGCGGTATGCGGTGGCCGTAGCGGTAGTTCTTCACGGGATATCATGGGAGAGGAGTGGGTGCACCGTTCCCGATCTGCGTTGGAGCAGCGGTTGTATATAGAGCGGCATACCTGTCTTTTGATGTAAATTAACCAATCTCTATGATATTCATGGTTTCTACTCTTGTAACTCTGATTCTGGGATATACATGAATAAAGCAAGAGGTTTTCTGTGCCATGTACTGTGTACTTCCTTCTCGTGTCATTCTATATGTTGATGTTCATATAATGTAGTTGCGGGTAATCATTCCCGTAATGCCTATTGCTCCAGTGCAGGCAATAGTCATTACATCTGGCGACCACGATGCGTGATGGACAGCTTGCGATGAATATGCATGCGCACTAGGTTACAGGGTCCACATGACTCTGTGGTTCCAATTGTAGAAAGACGACGGAGGAGAGGCGGTTCAGATGAATTTGTTTTTTCTTCACCGCAGATTGAGGAATCTGTATCTCCATCACCAATCCCGGTGCGTGGTCGACAGGTGCGGCGAGCGAGACGCACTTCGCGCAGTCAGTCATGTCCTCCTATTGTATGTTCACCCTCACCCTCACAGGTTGCTCCACCACCGTCTCCGGTAAGCAGTCCAGGGGTATCTCCCCCACTGTCTCCATCTCCTAGTGCTCGTCAGCTTTTCCCGGGAGAAGGAGGAACAGTTGGGCAAGGGGTGATGGCTCATCCTCAGATTAAGTATAGTCGGTTTCGAGGTCTTTCGAGTGAAGACCCTGATGCACATTTGCGCCAATTCAATAAAGCTTATGGATTGAATCATCCTGGGGTGGTGATTCCTCTCCATCAACAATCAGTGTTTGAATCTACACTCTCAGAAAAAGCTGCAAAATGGTTGTCCGAATACCCTGATGACCATTTCCAGACGTATGCCGACGGATCCATAGCGTTTCTACGAAGGTTTCGAACGGAAAAGACAGTCCCTCAACATTTGGTGAAGCTTCGAACGCTCTTGCAGAAGTCATTGCCAGTGGAGGATTACGCTGCAAAATTTTGGATGCTTTTGCAGAGGGTACCTCAGGCACAAAGGTCAGCAGCCGAAGTGCTGAATGATTATTTTTTGCGGGGGCTCAACAAGAATCCTAGAACGGCTATGGCAACAGTGGATAAGGTAACTACTCCACTGGATACTGTAATGGCTAGGGCTATAGTAGCACGAGAGGCTTTAGAGGATACGGAATATCCAAAGAAGTCAAAGAAGAAAGACAGGAATAAATGTCATTGAAAGTCACAGGACAGTGGCAGTGATAGTTTGGAGTCGGAATCCGTAGTATCTGATTCCTCGGACTCAGGCAACAGCGATTCGGGGAAAGAATCGGAGGAGACACCGCGGAAAAAATCCCAGTGTCACGGGAAAGGTGTATTATCAGGATCGACGGAATTGGTTGCAGTGGCTAAAATTCTGAAGGAAATATGGTGTACCCAATGTCAGAATCCGAGCCATGCTGCTCAGGAATGTGCAATGAATCAGAAGTGGTGTGCGATTTGCACGACCAATACTCATAATATAGTGGAATGTTATTTCAATGGCCGGGGTCGTCAGAGTCGAGGGGACTCTTCTACCTGGAAACAACCACAGATAGGGCAGGGACAAGAGCCTGCTGTGGCGATGGCTCATGCTCATACATCAGAGACGCCTGTGCAAGGTCAAGCAGGAGGACGGGGTCAAGGTGAAGGACGAGGTCGCGGAAGAGGTGGCGGAGATCCTAATCGCCCTAAGACTTTCCTTTTCTGTTTGGGGGATGGACATTGGCAATCTGAGTGTACTGAAGCTATGGAATACGATCGGAAAAAGCAGGAACGCGCTGCAGGGAAACAGCCTAGTGTGGCTATGGTTCAGATTGAAGGACTGGAGGAGTCTGACCCAGTGGTTTCATTAATCACGCGATCGGGTAAAAGTGTGGTTCCAACTCCCGATGTGAAAATTCCGGATTGGACGGTTCAGAAAGAAGTGCGGAAAAAGACTGTGTCTTGGTTGCCACAATCCGCACCATCAGTGAAGACAGCAGGACCATCGACATCGACAATGCCATCGACTGTGGGTCTGGAAATAAAGGAAGGGAAAGCTGGAAATAAGGATGATATTAAAGAACAGAAAGAGTGGAATTCAGTTTGGAAAGAGGTTCTTATGTCACCAATTCAAGTACCTCTGGGTTCATTGCTGAAATTAGTCCCAAATTTCCATAATGCATTGCTGCGACAATCGGCCACTAAGCTGCGGGAAATCGCCATTGGGAAGGTTGAAAGCGAGGATGATGATTCAGCCCCGTTGCTGGCGAATAGGATCACAGATACCCGAATTTCGGAGCTTTGAGTTCGATACCATGACACATATATTGACAAGGTACTCTTGGATAGAGGAGCGGGGGTAAACATTATCACCCAAGCAGCGTGTGAGAATTTTGCTCTCAGTGATTGGGAGCCTGCACCCTTTGTAGTCCGCATGGCAGATCAAAGAAGAGTGCAACCAGTGGGTTTACTTCGGGGCATTGTTTTGGATGTGGCGGGATTATCCTTTGCTGTTTCCTTAGTAGTCTTGAATATTGAAGATCATAATCAGGATTATCACATTATCTTGGGAAGACCCTGGTTACGACAAGCGAGGGTAAATCATAATTGGGAAGCAAATATGCTTACAGTAAAGAAGGGTAAAAGAAAAGTGCGGGTGATGCTGGGAACATGCCGACAACCAGTTCAGGTAGCATGGCGAGTGATAGCTGAGACAGTTAATATGGTGGAAGGATTAGAAGAGGATGAAGAGGAATAATTTCTCAAAGATAACCCGGATTTGGTTTCTCTATACCTTGCGGATATTTCTCTGATTCCGAAAGGGAATTCAGTGGGGGTTTTGGGAACTCCAAGAGGAATAGGGAAGCAACAACAGGTGCTTCCGAGTCTTGAATCATTGGAGGACGTGATTCAACAAGAACGAGCGTTTGAGGCGCAAATGGGAAAAATTACAAGGGTTAAGGAAGATGAATTAGAGAAGGTTTTTCTTGGGGAGCAAGCGGAGTCGCAGCCCATATACATTAATAAGCGGTTGGAGGAAAGTTTTAGAGATGATTTGATCAAGTTATTGACAGAGTTTAAGGATGTTTTCGCATAGGAATATGCGGATATGCAGGGATTGGATCCTAAGTTTTGTCAACACACGATCAATCTGAAACCAGATGCGGTGCCAGTGAAGCAGCACTCATACAAGATGAATCCGAATGTGGCAAAGCAAGTTAAGATGGAAATTGATCGCCTGTTGGAAGTGGGTTTTATTACCCCTATTGATAATCCAGAGTGGATTTCTCCAATTGTGGTCGTACCAAAGAAAATTAAGCAAATTCGAATTTGTGTGGATTACCGGAAATTGAATGCAGCTACTGTTCCAAATCCTTTTCCTCTTCCGTTTTTGGATTCCATTTTGGATGATGTAGCAGGACATGATATGTATACTTTTTTGGATGGATTTAGTGGATATAATCAAATCCGAATGGCATTGCGGGATCAACCAAAAACAACTTTTATTACCGCATTGGGAGTATTTGCTTGTACAGTAATGTGGTTTGGATTGCGGAATGCACCTTCCACTTTTCAAAGGGATATGTTTCAAATATTTGGGCCTTATTTGACAGATTTTATGAGGATTTTTCTGGATGATCTCAGTGTTTTTGGAGCACAATTGGAGCATTTGAAACAATTACGGTTATGCTTTATGAAATGCAGAGAGGTGAAATTCAGTTTGAATCCTTTAAAGTGTGCATTTGTTGTCCGCAGTGGCAGGTTACTGGGGCATATCACTTCTAAAGATGGTATTTCTGTGGATCCGGATAAAATTGTCGCAATTATGAAAGCGCCTGCACCGCGGAACCAGAAGCAATGTCAGATTTTCCTGGGTCAAGCCCGATGGCATGGGAGGCATTTCGGTTTGTTGCTCATTTGGAAATCCTGATTACTCAGGCAACTCATGCTATAGATTTTGAATGGACACAGGAATGTGATTTGGCTTTTCGGAGATTAGAACTGCAACTATCCAAAGCTTCGATTATGCTGGCACCAAATTGGGGTGAGGATTTTCATGTGTTCGTGGATGCTTCGGAGCAAGCTATTGGCAGTGTGCTGATGCAGGAACAAAGTCAAGGATGGTTCCGACCTGTCTATTATGCCTGTAGACTATTATCATCCGCAGAACAAAATTATTCCGTAACTGAAAGGGAATGTTTAGGGATGATTTATTCAGTGAAGAAATTCCGGCACTATCTGTTGGGCCGACGTTTTTTATTCCATGTGGACCATTCGGCTCTTTTATACCTGGTAAGGCAACAAAATTTGACGGGAAGATTGGCCAGATGGGTGCTTTTGCTGTAGGAATTTGACTTTGAGGTAATACATCGGCCAAGGGCCCAACATGCGGTGGCTGACTACCTATCTAGGTTAGATTCCGGAGAGCCGTCGACGGGTGTAGCTGATGAATTTTTGGATGCGTCTCTGTTTCTAACAGGAGTAGCTGCAGAGGATAGCATAGTCCCGCAAGAGGCGAGGGTTATTCCAAGCATTCCATGGACATGGTATGAGGAGATGTTTCACTTTCTCGACAGCGGTGAAATGCCTTCTTTCTTGTCCAGCCATCCGAGGAAACGTATGGCTATCAGAAGCCAAAATTTTGAGATTATTATAGGGAAGCTCTATTATCGTACAGTGGCAGAAGTTTTACTCCGATGTGTGCTACCATAGGAGCAGGTAGCAGTATTAGAGGAAGTCCATACTGGTATTGCGGGAGGTCACTTTGTAGCATTAATCATAGCTCAAAAGGTACTCCAATCTGGATTATGGTGGCCCACATTGTTTCAAGATGCGAGAAATTATGTGCAACAGTGTGATGTGTGTCAGCGGTTGGGGCAACCTACCGAACGGTCCAAAATGCCTTTTTAGCCAATTCTGCCTTTGGAGCCTTTTCAAAAGTGGGGTTTGGATTTGGTTGGTCCTTTTAAACCAGTGGCAGCTTACACAGAAAATAAGTATATCTTGACAGCCACGGATTACGCTACCAAATGGGAGGAGGCATGGACTTTGAAAGACAACACTGCAGTTTTTGTGGCAGGATGCTTATATAAGGATATCTTTTCTAGATATGGATGCCCTGTTGAGTTGGTTAGTGACAGGGGAAGTCATTTTCTGAATAAGGTGATGGAGAGAGTGCTGCGGTTTTATTTTGTCTTACACGGGAAATCTTCTCCATATTATCCTCAGGCGATTGGGCAAGAAGAATCAACTAATAAGAAATTGATTCGGATTTTAACAAAGTTGGTAATATGCATCGGACGGACTGGGATGTGAAACTTCCTTCCGCCTTATGGGCCTATCGGACAACTTATAAAGTAGCAACAGGATTGACTCCTTTTAAGTTGGCATTTGGCATGGAGGCAATCACTCCGGTGGAGCATGTGATTCCAAGTATGCGGATGTTGATTGTGGATCGGCTTCTTCTAGAGGATTCTGTGATTTATCGATTGGATGTTTTGCAGAAATTGGATGAAGAGCGGCTGAATAGTTTTGCGGTGTTGCACGATCTGCAATCTAGGCGGAAAAAATGGCTGGATCGCCCGAAAGCACGAAAATTTATTCGGGGACAGCTAGTCCTTGTCTTCAATTTCCGTCTCGGGAAGATGCCGGGGAAGCTTAAATTACGGTGGTCAGGATCATTTTGGATTTTTCAAGCGTGCGGACCCATCTCTTTTTATTTGGCGCCATTATGTTTCATTATGTTTCACCTACCACGATTCAGTGCCCCTTTGCTATGGTACAAGAGCCGGAAGCCGCCCTAATCATGATTGGGGATTCTTTTGAATGTAATCTTGGACAGCGGGGAAGGATCTATGATGGTTGTGACAATGTAGATCGCCCTATTTTGGGAACTCATTGTGGAAAGGTCACTACTGCATGCAGACGATTTTTATTGTGGTTCTCTTATTTTGTGTGTCGTGCGCTCTTAGTGCTCTACTCTCTGCTCCTTCATCTCATCGCCACCATGACAGCTTCCCTTCTGCAATGTGTCCCTTTCACTCCCGTGCAGCAGCTCGCGCTTCGACAAGTGGACGCATGGCTGCAAGACTTGCGGCTGCGTGTGTTCGCCAACCTAGATTTTCAAGGGATCCGAGTTCACCCACAAGCAGCAGGTTTGATTGAGCAACTCGCTGCTGGCGATATGGTGGTGCTGAATAATCAGCAGATTCAGTTGACAGCAGAAAGGATGTCAAGGTGTTGTTGTTTGCCCAACGATGGCATGGTGCGCGCCTCGCATGTGATCCCTACGGCAGATGTAGAACAAGAATTTGGTTTGAAGGTCAAAGGGGAGTATAAACTGTCAGGATTGTCAGATGTAGCAACCAGGGATGCATATAGGTGGTTTCTCGAGGCCATTTGGCTACAGGCCAAAACTTATACCATTTCGACCTGAGCAAGAAATGTGTTGCATTTGGCCAACTTTGGGCTAGTAGCTTGGGTAGCGGTGGTCAGAGAACGACTGCTGGCGGAATGCCAACAAGTCATGGCACAGTTGGGGAGGAATACCCCAACCAATACAAAGGTGGGCCAACTGCTCACATTAATTTTTCCGTTGAGAGAAGTTTTTCCTCTCGCCCTGCGTCTTCTCAACCACTTTGAAGATGATCACTTGATGGTCCAAGGCACTACTGCTTCTCTCTCGCAAACACAAAGCTTGGCAGTGCCGGTTGAGAGGGAAACACAGCAGCAGCAGGTGGGCGTTGGGGATTTTCCTGGTCTATCGACAGCAGTGGTATCTTCTGGAGCCCAAGAGATGGCCACTGCAGGTGCAGGATCAGCAAGCCGCAAGGGCGGCAGGGAGGAACACCAATTTTCGACACCACCTCCGACAACTGCATCTCTTGTTTCGGAAGATTCTGCGGTGGCTCGCTGGTGTCGCCAAATGCAAGAGAGAGTGAGCAATGCTACTCCTTTGCGGATGAGCTCTTCTGCGGTTGCGGATGTCTCCGCTCAACCAGAAACTTCGGGCACTACTAATGCGGCTGCCTCGGCGGGAGGTACTCTCCCCGCAGCGCTACCTTGGGAGGCTACGGTAGCAGCGACCCCTACTGACCAATTATAGGCATGCGACACATTTTTGAGCAGACTTGCAGAGTCTATTTGTGCCGCTTGGCCAGCCCCAACCATAGAGGGACGAGTCAATGAGTTGGAAGCGCAGGTAGCGGCTTCGCAGACTCGCATTGCTGAGTTAACCACTCAGAATGAAGAGCTGACTGTCACAACTCGCAAGCAAGGGACAGAAATACAAATTTTAAGAGAGGCTAATGCTGATTTTGTGGCCTCTATCCAACATGAACTTCTTCAGTTGAGAACACAGCATAGCCTAGCCTCTTACTTAACCTCGCACCCTGGCGATGTAATGATCAACATGGCTGATTTGGATGCATTGGCAGTGGAGATGCAAGAAGATCTCCGAATTTTTTTAGATAATCAATTACAAAGCTGGAGCACACGCTTGGCTACTGAGGTGAGAGCGCAGCCACCCACTCAGCAGGTTGTGTTGCACCAACCCGAGTCATCCAACACTGACAGAGGTAAGAGTGTTGTTCCCGAGGGTTTTGATATTGCTGATTGGGCACAAGCTACAGAGAATTGTGTTGAAGCCCAGGCTCATGTATCTCGTTTGCAGAAAATAATTCGTCGATTTCGTAAGGAGAGGCGCAGGGTCTGTTTTTGGGTGGAGACCTTAGCTCATTCTTTTTCTCTCAGTCTACCACCTTGCCCTCCATTTTGGTCTTCTCTTAATAGATACCTTTCTCGCTATTATCTGTTACATACACCTCTTGCTCCTCTGCCACAGCCGCCTCAATCTATCTCTTTGCTAACACAGTTTCTTCCTCGAGCTGCCTGGATGGAACAAAGTGAGATAGATCCACATCTTCTGGATGAGGTCTATTGGGCACATACTGCAGATTTTAGAGGCTTTGGCTATATTGATATTTCCTCTTCACCAAAGCAGGGTGCAGAGAAACCATCGGAACCTTCCAACCGGAGGCGCTGAGTGTGGCTTCGCGCAACCCACCGTGCATGCCAGAGGTTATGGCATTAGCCGCACATGCGGTCCTGCGGAGGTCTGGACAGTGCGGATCAGGAGTCATGCAGTATGCGGTGGCCGTAGCGGCAGTTCTTCACGGGATATCATGGGACAGGAGTGGGTGCACCGTTCCCGATCTGCGCTGGAGAAGCGGTTGTATATGGAGGGGCATACCTGTCTTTTGATGTAACTTAACCAATCTCTATGATATTCATGGTATCTACTGTTGTAACTCTGAGTCTGGGATATACATGAATAAAGAAAGAGGTGTTTTGTACCTGTGTACTGTGTACTTCCTTCTCTTGTCATTCTATATGTTGATGTTCATATAATGTAGTTGCGGGTAATCATTCCCGTAATGCCTATTGCTCCAGTGCGGGCAATAGTCATTACACTAACACAGGCTACACCAAATATGCATTAAGCGAGAGATATGCTATGGTTGTGCATAATATTTCCAGCTCACTTTGTATAAGTCTTGGGCTCATGGGGAGTTCCAAAGTTGTATATGCTAGCTAGAGAGCCCAAACTTAAACCCATAGTAGAAGGGCTTGTGGTGAAAGCCTTTAAAAGGAAGCCTTTATGGAAGCAGGCTTCATTCTTGAGTAGACACTCTTGAGGATCCACTTTTGAGAGCTCTCTCTCTCTTAAGTGTTAACTCTATGGATGGCCTAGCCTTGAGCTTAATGCCCATGCTTAGAAGGCTATTGCTAATTCATTGTAATTAGAGAATATTTGATTAAATTAATCCCTATTTTACTCATTAGTCTTATCTTCTCTACATTTCATTATGTCATGAAGTAGTTTTACACTCTCATTATTCTAGATTTGAGAGAGGTAAGTACTTCTTGCTTTGATCTTTACTCTCTTCTTCCATAAGTATTTCAAATAGTTGATTACTTCTCTAATTCTCTTGATTAGTGTAGCATTTGTGCACTCTTGGTCATGTCATTAGAGTTTGTGCCTAATTGTGTGCTTAAATGTGTGAAGGTTTAAGAGCCTTGAGCTCAATGCCACTTGTGTGTGATGTGATTAGAGTACGCTGGTTGGCATGTGATGATTAGGAAAGCCAACTTCAATGCAATTAGTGTGTACTTTGATCATGGATGCTTGTGTTGACTGTGTTCTTTTGACTCCATAAGAACTGCAAGCCGGACTTTGGTGGACTTGATGTGTGTAGGAGTTGATTGATCAGTGATTAGAGTATGTTTAGAGTTAGTCTTGCCATGGCTAATCTCTACCTGCATTGGTGAGGTATTCTCTTGAATCCTCTATTTCTATTCATCCATTGCTCGTGCTTCCATGGCCTAGCTGGGTGCCGATCCACGGATTTTATAATTTTGTGTGGGTTGCGATTAGGTCTTTGCTACTATCCCCCCCAACATTTGGCACTGTTGTCGGGGATCGATAACCTAAGCTAGTGAGTATAAAATGTTTAGAATAGAGTAATTTCCCTACTAATTTCATTGCTTTTTGAGTGTGTGTAACTCAATTTTGGTTTGATTTGATGATATTTGTGCAAGAAATTGAAGCTAATTGTTGAGTTATGAATAGCCCAAACCCCCAATTTCACTAACTTCTCACTAACGACTGCTAATTTTGCTTCATTTACATGCTAATTGTACTAAGTTCATGCTAATTTCACTAGTTTTTGACTAGCTTTACTAACCTAACCGCTAACATTTGATGTGTAATGAATGATTTATCCCCTTGTAAGAGGTGGAATCATCGCTCTAATCAAGTTAATTGTACTAATTTATGCCTAATTTGATGATTTGAGTGTTTTATTTTGGCCTACGATGGTCAATTTTGGAGCCGATTTGATGGCACACACTTGTGTGTGCAATGATGCGTCTTTAAGTGGAGCAAAGTAATAGCTTGGAGTGTGATTACGATGTAAGTGCACTCATTTTCTCATGTCGATTCGTGATTGATTAATGTGGTTCAATGTTGCTAATTATTTGCTAATATTAGGTGTGTAAATCAATTGACCTACACTTTGCACCTAATTTGATACACTTGGAATGAAATGGATGGTCAAATTTTGATTAATGAACTTTGTGTGTATCAAGATCATTCTTAATTCTCATCAATAATTCATGTGTGTGCATAAAAATCATTGTGTGTGTAATGCACCAAAGAGGGAGAAAAACTGTCAAAGAATTCAAGTGTGTGTGCACCTAATCTTGAGTATATGCATGCATAGAAATTGATAAAATCAATGATACACGAGTATGCAATCGTGTAATTGATGTGTATGCTAGGTTAATTCAATCATTGGATAAGCCTAATTGCCAAAAATTTGGGCAAAAATTGAGTGTGTGTGCCTATCCAAGACCACTTGATTTTCAATGATTGATGGTCAATTGGGGCACCAAAAATCTTTTTGATTGTCAAATGTGCATGAAAAGCCTGTGTAATCATAAGGTGTAAGCCTAAATGCATTGCCAATTGAGACAAATTTGAATTTTTGTGGTTCATTTTTTTGTGTGTGCATTGCTTGATTGAGTCAAAATAGTGTTAATTTTTTAGAAATTCAGCATGCATGCATTCACTTATGCTTGATACAGTGTAAGATTTTGACCATTGCAATGAGGATTTGATAGATTTTTGCATATAAATTCGGGAGTGTGTGTCTACTCAATGGAATTTGATATCCAAGTTAGGGATGAATAATTGGGAGCAATTACCAATTATGATGATTGAAAGGCCAAAAAGATTGGTTTATCTATGATTAAGTGATTTATGATGATTTAATTGATACTCAATTGAAAATGATTGGATAATGACCAATGTCGTGTATGCCAATTTGATGGGAATTGATAAAAATTTCATTGAATTGTGCCTTTGCAAATGCTATAATCAATTATGTGTAGACATACAAACCAAGATGACAAATCCACTTGAGTTTGGATGATTAGGACAGTCTTCAAGTTATGAGCAATTAATTTTGCAATGATTGCTAACTGGGCTCATATTGACCAATGAAGGAAGACATGCATTAAGAGTGTGCCTAAATAACTAGCATATTGCATTGATTTTCACTTGAAACTTGATCTTTTGTGAGTACATGAAATTGATTTAGAAGCATGTGTCCGAGCAAGCAGGTGATTGAAGCAAACCAAATAAGAGCTTAAGTTATCATATGCACGATGTGAAAATTTGGAAAGTTAAAACCAACATAAACACAAAACGCTAATTACACATTTCAGTGGCATTGTATGTTTGTCATCAATGCACAATTTGTGGATGAGGATAATGATGTTTGATCCTTCAAGTTAGATGTCTATGTGCGCTCAACTTGCATTAAAGAAGATGGCGGACCTTGTGGGGAATACACATACAATTTGTGGATGAGGATAATGATGTTTGATCCTTCAAGTTAGATGTTTATGTGCGCTCAACTTGCATTAAAGAAGATGGCGGACCTTGTGGGGAATACACATACAATAGTACTTCTTCTTGTACATAGGCACATATGAACTTCTCTTCAACAAAGATGATCTCGGTCATGGATAAACTGGCCCAAATTTCCTTGCTATTTCTTTCCTTTGCGACAGTAGATGTATACATCCATGTGAACAAGCCTCTTGGGGTTATTTTTTGAAAAAAAAAATCTAAAGCCCACACACACACCCGATTTTGGCTCCCTTGGCATTTTCGCAGCACACACACACACATGCACTTCTCCACACACGCCCCTACGCGCTACCTACTGGTACTGGCCGCCACACACAGACAAACATTGTTTTCAAAAAATGCCAAATCAGGCCCTTGTTCTATCTACACACGCATCGGCTAGTCCTGGCTACAAACCTTGTCACACACACTCATGCGTATTGCCTTGCTTGTTTCCGTCATGTTTGACGGGGTTTGGCAGTTACACTCAACCCAACACACACACGCACATTCACAGTGTCTAGGATCCTCAGCTGAGGCCCGAGCTCCCCGCACCCCTTGGCTGCATTTGGATTTCATTGATAAGAGAAAAATAACAAAAATTCTAAAAACGCTTTGTTTGAAGAATGTTCCCACCCTCAGTTGATACACACTCTTCATCACACCACTCTCGAAACTTTGAGCCAAAGATAATGGGATCTAGCCTCACAATTTAAAAAAATGGATTACAAATGAGAATTTCAAATGTCGACATTACCAAAACAAAAAAAAAAGTTCGTGGATTTTTGTTGTGCATTGTTTTGTGAGCTAATTGAGTGTGCACTTACAATGTACGAAAGTTGAACCGTTTTCATTGTCATCATGGCTAGAGGCAGTTAACATTTTGATTGCTTCTTGGTATATTTGACAAAGGAAGTCTATCACTAGATGATTGACCAATTAATGATCATTTGATGGAGTTTAAATTCAAAATCTCTCTTCCTTCTACCATGCTACTATGACTAAGCAAGCATGTGAGCATCAATTATATGCGCATCCATTAAAAATATCGAGAGTATGATTGACCATGCATTGCCAAATTATTGAAAACTTTGTTTGCAGTAGAAGAACATTAGGCAAAATTGGACTCACAAAGGGGCCTTTTAAGGAGTTTGACTTTTCCTCTCTCCAGAAAAACGGACGCATGGATAAATTTTTGCAAACAAACTCCAAAGTTGGCGGAGGTTTGACAATTAGAATGTTCTATTCAAGCCCTATCTATTGATATATAGCACGCCGTGAGATTCCTCATATTTTAGAAGATTCTTTTTTGTGACAACTCTGTCGGAATCTAAGTGAATCAAAAGAATTTTCTAAGATATGAGGAATCTCATGGCGTTCTATATATCCGAAGATAGAGCTTGAAGAGGACATTATAACTGTCAAACCTCCGTCAACTTTGAAGTTTTTTTGCAAAAATTTATCCATGCGTCCATTTTGGTACAGAGAGGTAAAGTCAAACTCCTTAAAGGGTCCCTTTGTTAGTCCAAATTTTGCCTAATGAGTTTAATTTTTGGCATGCATATGGGTTTCATTTGAGACCTACATTGATGGAGAGGGTGCATTAAAGTTTGGGTTTGACATTGTTGGTACATTTTAGTGCTTGATTTAAATGAAAAATCATGGCAAAGCACTAAAATTGAGCTTGTTTGATGGCCAAGAGAGAGCATTAAACTTTTGGGGTTATGGTTGATCATGCATGTTTTAGTGCTTACTTTAAATGACAAATTCTTTCATGCACTAACAATTGAGCTTCATTTTGAAGGGTTGTGGGCAAGAGAAACTTTCATTGATCCAAGAAGGGGTCATCATGGCAATATATTGCAAAATGTGGCTAGTTAGAGCCGTTCCAATTGTTTGGATCAAAAGTTGTATATATGCTAGCTCATAACTTCGTCAAAAGTTGAATCTTTTCATTTTGAGCTAGTGTTTACCCAACTTTTTTGAGAGCTTTCAAGTATAAAATTTGGCTATTGAGAGCCATTCATTTTCATTTCATCAAGTTGCAGTCGTCTGTAGCTCATAGATTGCTTTAAAATCTTGTAAAATTTCATATGAGCTAGTTGTTAGCCAACTTTTTGGAAGGCTTTAAAAATGTAAAATTTGGCTGTCAAGAGCCACATCACTTCATCAAAGTTGCATTATTTCTAGCTCTTGGCTTGTTTTAAATTCCATATTTCATTTGAGCTGGAAATTAATCCACTTTTGAATCATGCATGAGAGGTAAAAATTGCAAATTTTCTTATGTAGAAGCATTTTATCTCTCTCGTTGTTGTTATGTATGCATAAATTTTCTATAAAGAGCATCATGTGCATAACCAAAGGCACTTTTTTCCCTGGGGTTTTTCCCTTTGGCAAATTCGGTTATGCAAGGCCCTAGCTTTAGGTTTTCATTAATGTTTTTTGTGTGCTTTTGGATTTCAATCAAAGAGGTTTGGAGCTTGTGTTTACACTTAGCTTCGATGAGCTTGGATTGTAATAAAAAGATAAAGATATTTCTCTAGGCAAAGGGGATGCTTGCTCAAGGATGCACAAAGGAGCATGAATGGGTATAATCCTTCCATGAAATTGCTCTCTATGCTTGGCTTAAGTGATTTTTTCTTCTAAGCTATGGTTCTTTCATGTTCAAAAGCTAGGCATACTAAAGTTTTAACACTTTGATTTGTGATATATTAATTCATCAAAAAATTAGGTTTTATGTGTGCTAACATAGGCAATTGGCCTTGACCTTAGGTTAATGTAGGTTCATTTCTCATTAGTCCTAGACTTTTAGTGACAGTCTAAGACCTAGGGCTATTATTAGGCTTTAGTCCTTCAGTCCAATTACCATAAGCATCTCATGTTGGAAGCAATAAATAAGTGCTAAAAATTGAAACAATGAAGCAAAAAAGTGTCCAAAAGAGTAACAAAAATTCTACTAGACACATGAAAAGAAAATTTACATGTTATGTTGTGTCCAAGTGAGGCCTAGCGCCTTATTGGCACTTGGTAGGCGAGAGGAACTACCTTGGCCTGCTTGGTCAAGGCCCTAAGCCGATGCCCTGGGCTGATAGGGGTTAGTTGTCGGGTTGGTGGGCTAGTAGATTCTTGGAACACCTTCTTGAGGGTTCAAGGAGCCAAGAGTTGTAGCTAGAATTTCCTTGGGGTGGTAGCTTGTATTTTAATTTTATTTTTCTATGAATGACAAAAAGAAAACTTCCATGAGCTTCAAAAAGTTGTGATAATGTACTAATAGATTATGAGCTTTTTTCTAGCCCAAAAAAATGATAGGCTTGAATGATTTATTAAGATTGGTCACATAGTTCTTAAGCTAGTAGGTTTATGAACTTACATTAGCATAGGTTCATATGTTTCATGCATGAAACTGAAATTTCAAGTGGTTTAATCTTCACAATATTATATGTATCTTTTTTTCTTTATGTTGTCTAGTTTTTTACTATGATTCACTCATCTTTTAGAAGAAAAAATATCATTTTGCATGATTGTTTGTTGTACTTCATGTTTTTATTCTTCTTGGCCTTTGATGCTCATTACTTGTTCTTATGTTTTGCAGCTCAACATTTCTTCCATGGACTTGCTTTCTACCATGTCACCATGCTTTGCTTCACTGACACACGAGGATGTGTGCCAAATTAGGAAGGGGGCAATGTTATCAGTGTCTAACATAGGCTACATCGAGTATGCATCAAGCGAGACATATGCTATGGTTGTGCATAATATTTCCAACTCACTTTGTATAGATCTTGGTCTCATTGGGAGTTCCAAAGTTGTATATGCTAGCTAGAGGGCCCAAACTTAAACCCATAGTAGAAGGGATTGTCGTGAAAGCCTTTTAGAAGGAATCCATTATGCAAGGAAGCTTCATTCTTGAGTAGCCACTCTTGAGGATCCACTTTTGAGAGATCTCTATCTCTTAAGTGTTAACTCTATGGATGGCCTAGCCTTGAGCTTAATGCCCATGATTAAGATCCTAGTGCTAATCCATTGTAATTAGAGAAGCTTTGATAAATCTAATCCCTATTTTACTCACTAGTCTTATATTTTCTACATTTCATTATGTCATGAAGTAGTTTTACACTCTCATTATTCTAGATTTGAGAGAGGTATGTACTTCTTGCTTTGATCTTAACTATCTTCTTCCATAAGTATTTGAACTAGTTGATTACTTCTCTAATTCTCTTGATTAGTGTAGTGTGTGTGCACTCTTGGTCATGTCATTAGAGTTTGTGCCTAATTGTGTGCTTAAGTGTGTGAAGGGTTTAAGAGCCTTGAGCTCAATGCCACTTGTATGTGATGTGATTAGAGTACCTTGGTTGGCATGTGATGATTGGGAAAGCCAACTTCAATGAAATTAGTGTGTGATTTGATCATGGATGCTTGTATTGACTGTGTTCTTGTGACTCCATAAGATTGGCGAGTCGGACTTTGGTGGACTTGATGTGTGTAGGAGTTGATTGATCAGTGATTAGAGTATGTTTAGAGCTAGTCTTGCCATGGCTAATCTCTACTTGCATTGGTGAGGTATTCTCTTGAATCCTCTATTTCTATTCATCCGATGCTCGTGATTCCATGCCCTAGCCGGGTTACCGATCCACAAATTTAATATTTTTTTGTGGGTTGCGATTAGGTCGTTGCTACAACTTCCCTTAACAGTAGAGGAGATGAGCATGCATTGAAGCTTGGCTCTTCGTTGGATTTTCATGACAAAGACAAGAGTTGTTGGTGTAGGCCTCCCTTCTCACAAGCTTGGAGTAGATGATGAGCTTTCCATATAAGTTTGAGAAGGAGAGCGAGTCTTCTTTGCTATACACATGAGCTAGTGTGAGTGTGTGTAGAATAATTCCTTCACAAATCAGCCCCCTCTCTCATTTGGTTGACCCCCCTTGCTAATTCCTCTTGCTGGATTCCCATTCGAACTTTCTAAGATTAGCCAATAGGAATTAAGTGGTCAAATGAAGAGCCTTCTGAAAAATGCTCCTCTTTCCCCTTTATAGGGAGATTAGATAAATAACTTAATTCATTTAAATCCCCATTTGACCTTTTCCCCTTATGGCCAATAGGAATTAAGCAAACCATTGGGCTGCTTAATTCCTATTGGACCCCTTGGTAGGTTGTCCAATAATCATCCAAGAGACTTAATTTCCATTGGTTCTTTTTATAATGTGTTTTTAAATTATTTAGACTAAATTTACTCTAGCCTAATTCTTATTGGTCGATCTCTATGGTCATCCAATTAATAGGATTTGAACTCGGGGGGTTCACTATGTGTAAAACTACCATATCACGTGCGTTCAAGACATGGTTGTAAAACCCCTTAATTGTGAATTTTGTTAGGAATATAATGTACCCTTTTCTTTTAAAATCTATAAGTTTTTTTCAAATAATTTCCTTCTGTATATATATTTCTATAAGTTTCAAGAACTTTAAATACCCTTCTGTTGAACTCACGTGATAGGTTACATTTTTCTTAAGTGACCTCCCCGGGGATTTGAATACACTTTGGGGGAAACTGAGCTAAGAACATGACATGTATCCACTATGCTCTTTGTGTAAACGGGAGACTTTGAGTGTGTGTGTATTATCTCACCTCTTTCTCTCTCTTCCCCTACCTTTAGGGCACACCCCCTCCCATGTAGGGATCTAGGAAGACTTTGTGTACAATTACAAAGCATCCAGTTTCCTTAAGCTTATTGACCATTTGGACTTACCCTTTAAAATTTGGAACCTTAGCATTTTGGAAGTCTTAATGGGTTGAACCTTAGGTCTTTGAATCCCATTGCTTGCACATTTCTCTTCTGCAAATGGTCCCCCTTTGGATCCTTATTTTTCCTCCTTTGGATCCCTACTGTGACCAATCTGCTAGCCTTACCAATAATCTAGTTTTTTCTCCCCTAGCACTTTCCCATATTAAATGATCAGTTTAACATGAGAAATCATTTAGGAGAATTAGATATTAGTTATTATGACATATTTAAACCTTTGATTCTTTATAAACAGATGATAAAGAGGATCAACGAAATATGCAGAATGTGGAATCCAAATAACATAAAAGACACATGCTCCAAGAAACCATCTAACCTCAGTGATGCTAGTGCATGTTTCTTTCATTCTTTGGATGGCATCTATCTTTGTTGGACAAGGTTTCCTACCATATGTCCCGCACATGTGCCCCATAATGAGAACCTCAGTGATACCAAACATAGACTTTTTCCCTGAAAAAGTAAGATTCAGTTCCTCCAACCTAGACATAATTTCTCGCATTCATTTATGTGATTCACCACAAACCTACGACACCCCCTAAGATCCAAAGCTTCATCTTTCTCACCTTCTTCACATTCTTTGATAGGAAAATCATCAATGAAAAGGAATTGTGATTTAAGGAATAAAGTCACGTTAGACCTCATTCATCCCATTCTTCATATGTGCAATTGAGTTGGTTTCTCCTTACCGCAAGGTACACATTCTCACCAAACCTAAAGGCGACCTCATGGATGTCAAGTCTCTGATTTCAATTGCAAGCCGAAATTGATCATACCCTAAGTAGAGGTCCCCCATTGAGGAGATTTCCCTCCTTGTAAATACCTTTTCAAACTCATTCACAATTGGACATGTACCTACATTTCTAATTGTCACCTTGTTCACTGGTTGCATATCTTGGATGAAGCGTAGAGCACCATTCTTCTTTAAAAATCTAAACCACCTTTTTGAGTATGAAGCACAAGAAGGCTCCAAAATATCCATTTTGATCCTTCTATTCAATACCTTTACTAACTTTGGAAAATGAGGCTTTGGAACTGGAATAGACAGTAGATTCCAAGGTACATGAGGTATTGTAAAAATTATCATAGGAGCTACATAGAAGGATCAAAACATCCTATCTCATATGGCTCAAATGCAAAAGCCCTACCATGCATTAGGAAGAGAATGAAATCTAGGAGGGTCTCTTCATTTGGCAGTTTAAGAAAGTCAAACCTTTTTTTATTAAGAGAGTAATCAAGGATAGATTTTGAATTCAAACAGGCAAAACGGCTAGTTTATTTGAATTCAAAAATTCCCCCCAAAATGGTATTTAAAATCTAGCGGGTAAAACCATATCGTGTAGCATATCTATTTGAAAGAGCTCGGCGTGTAGATTGCAACTCTATGATCTCTACTCGAATTGAAGATCATATGTGGGAGTTAGGGAAGGCCAAAAATCATAAATTTCTTCACCTCCTTTTTGGGGGGAGAAGTTCATCCTTTGACCACTCTTACACACCCACCATTCTTGCACACATGGGTTACACCTATTTGTCAGAATGTTAATCACCTTCATAAGGCCAAGGAAAATAAAGAGGACCTTCTACACCCCATCTTTTGGATTTGAAATCATTTTTTTGAATCACTTTGTCTCCCCCTGTGTTAGAAACTCCTCACAGCCAATCTCTAAACATTAAAAAGACTCCTTTGTGAAGGTGTGCCTAATATTTTTAGGATTCCTCAAACTTTCTTGCAAAGAAGCCTGATCAATCTTTTCCCTGTTGTTGTGTGATAAGGGTGAAGCTATTGGTTTTACTTTCTAGTGTTTGCTTGAAACATTACTTTCTAGTGTTGTTGTGTGATAAGGGTGAAGCTACTGGTTTTACTTTCTAGTGTTTGCTTGAAACATTGTTTTTCTTTAAAGGCTTTTGTGACTTGATATAGTTCCACAGAGCAAACTTCCACAACTTCATTCCCAAGATGAAAACTAGACTCCATTATAACATCAAGCTCACCCATAGTATTTACAAAAGAAACTTTCTCACACAAACCCAAAACATTTTCAGTAGGCTCTAGCAACCCACTCTCTTTCATGCGTATTTGTACATTATGTACATATTGCTAATCTCTTCAAATCTTTAAGTTTCATAAAACATACTGATCCATTCCATCTTACAAAGTAGCCCGTAGAAAAAGTTTCATCCATTTTTGGATTAGGCAGGACCCTTTTCTTTATGTACCAATGCAGTCTTGCTTTATAATGGTACTTAGCCAAAACCCATCATTTCCCTATAATCATGAAACTCTTTAATCACCTTTGGTAGAGGTTGATCTCTAAGGTTTTCTCGATTATTTCATGGTTTACACAAATTGTGAGAAATTGAATAGCATGTTTGCTATCCGTGCTTTGTATCCTAGCATAAGTTGAACCATCATCCATTACCTTTGTTTCCATTTTAGCTCCCACAATGTAGGGCTGCCCAAGGATAAGATTATATGAATATGTGTCCTGTATAAAGAAATTTTGTTCAACCTTTACATCACCTATTGTCACCTTTACACTAGGACATGTTGCATACAATGCACTTGATGAATTGTTTGCCACTTTGACCATCCAACAATGTTCTATATCCATTGACCATTTACATTTGTTGTAAAGACTTTTTGGCATTATAATGTATCTCAGATCCATGGTCAATTAAGGCAACAAATGGTTCTTCAAGATCACCTACCTTGACCAATGCCTCTATAGTGCCTCACGCCTACTGGCTTCTAGAATAGTGGCTCCTAGGAATTCCTTGAGCTTCTTTCCCTTCATTAGGAAATTTCAATTGTCTTACCTTCCAAGAATATTGGTAACATCCTACCGTATCTTCATCACCTTCTTTAGCTTGCACCTGTACTGTCACGGGAACCGAATAATAGAGATCGATAGCAAAAGATAGAGAAAGAGATCTTTGTATTGATGAATCTTTGTAGAGTTTTGATACAACAGAGGAGCAAAATATATGGGCGCACTCCGTTGTACGGAGCTCGAACCTCCCGACCACCCCCGAGCTTCAGTTCGCTTGCATGCAGCGTCTCACTCGCACTCGCACTCGCACTCGCAGTAGAAGAGATCGGTGAATGATCCCCAAACGCACCACCCGTCGTGCTTTTATCCTTCTTTTCCTCGAAAAGCCTGCACTATTTTCGTACCAAGTATACCTGCGAGAATAATATAAGAACGTGATCGCTAAGCGATCCGTAAAGGTTAGATTTCTATCATGACACTTTGCACAGATCCTGTTTCACACATTGATTTCTGCATCGCCTACAAAATAGCCAAAAGAACATACTCGTGCAACCAATTCAACATGATAATCAAAGTAAAAAAACATAATTATATACCTTCATAATCTCAATTTTCATACTCTATCATGAAGAAACAATCCACTTCTTGGTTGATAGCAGGGAGAACTGTATGATGTTGTATGTCTGTCTGTCCCTGTGTACACTACACTACTGCTGCCTTCTGTTTTTTTTCATCATAACTTTTACAAACGAACTCAGAACAAAGCAATCCAGGTACTCAAAACGACGGGAATAGATCTGGTCTACAAGGCAACGCGAACAGAATTGCGAAAAACATCTCTGTTTGGCTAAAAACGCAACTTTTAGGTCGCGACTCATAAAACCTCTATTTTTGGATATCCACTACTTTTACAACTTATTTTAAGCCTACTCATGCATTTTAAGCTAAAACACATAAATATAAAACATTGATATTAATAAAAATCTCAATTTTACTGTTTATAGACAGACTATCTGTTATTCATTAATCTTTATCAAATCCGTCTTTAGTGTATTATTAAAAAAAAAGAATATATGTTCTCTCTTAATATTTCAACTCATTCGTATAAGCTCTATTTAATAGACTATTCAACAATCTTTCAAATCATGCTAACGAAAGATATGCCCTGTTACATTCTTTTCGACTTTAAGAACTTCAAATATTAGTCCTATTACATTCTACCCTTATCAAAATTAACTCTGTCCTCAGAGTTGGTCTAAAGAGAGAAAAATTCTCTTTGCAAAACACTAAGATCAACCCATGATGCATCCTCTACTGGATAGTTCTGCCACTTAACCAAAACTTCCACAATGTCTCTATTTCTCATATGTTTAAAACGCCTATCTAGTACTAAGTCTGATTCTACAGTCAATGGTCCGTCATCTTTCAACTTAGAGTTATCCTCTAAAACATGATGCACATTAGGAACATACTTTTTCAATAAACTCACATAGAATACATGATGCACTTTAACATGAGAAGGCAATTCCAATTTGTAAGCTAATGAACCAATGCGCTTCAAAATTTTAAATGGACCAACAAATCGTGGAGACAATCTCCTATCATTTCCAAGAATCAAATGAGACTTCTCAGGAATAACCGTTAAAAAACCATATCACCAGTTTCATACTCCACAACACGATGTTTCTTGTCATAATACAGTTTATGTCTCTTTTGAGATTCTCTAATATTCCCCCTGATTTTGGCCAACTCGTTATCCATTTTCTCAAGCATCTCACGTGACAGCTCTACCTTATTCCTCGAGCTAAGAAAATTTATAGGTGTGGGATAGTTATAGCCATACATTGCCTCAAACGGAGTCATCCTAATAGATGAATGATATGAACTGTTATATGCAAATTCAACCACCAAAGGCAGATATTCATTTCAATTAGATTGGTTTTCATTGACATACATTCGTAACATATCTTCTAAAATACGATTCACCCTCTCCGTTTCCGCATCGTTTTGAGGATGGAAAGCATTAGACATGCGTAACTGGGTACCTATAGAGTCAAAAGTCGCTCTCCAGAAATGAGAAGTGAACTTAGAATCTCTGTCAGACACTATGCTCTTGGGCATGCCATGCAAACGAAATATCTCTTTCATAAACAAGTATGCAATGGTCAAAGCAGTATAAATTATTTTTACAGGAAAGAAGTGAGCTTGTGTTGTGAGTCTATCTACCACCAGAAAGATCGAATCATACCCTCCACGAGTAGTAGGAAGTCTAATGATAAAGTCCATGGATATACACTCCCACTTCTGTAAAGGAATTTCTAAGGGTTGAAGGTCACCAGGCATCCTCTTATGCTCAATCTTAACTTGTTGACATTGAAAGCACTCACACACATAATTCTTAACATCCAATTTCATACGCGGCCAAAAGAATAAGGTTTTAATATTTTCATATGTCTTATTTAATCCAGGATGACCAGAAAAAAGGTGAATTATGACACTCATGCAGAATTTGACTCTTAAAAGAAGAATTTGCAGGAATACACAAGCGGTCATAACAATACAGATTTCCCTCATACAAGTGATATCTATTTTCAATCATCTCACCAATATTCTCATGCAAGAATTTCAAAATAGGCATATAAAAGGAATCATTTTCAACTTCAGTATGTATCTCATCAATCAAATTGGATCGCACAACAGTCAACAAATTACACATGGGCCTACGACTCAATGCATGTGCAACTTTATTTTCTTTTTCACACAAATACTTCAAATCAAAGTCATACTCAACCAGCAATTCAATCCATCTTCTTTGTCTGTTGTTTAACAATGGCTGCGTGAAAATATACTTCAAACTTTGATGATCAGTACGCAATTAAAATTTGACACCAAGCAAAAGATGACGCCAATGTTTCAATGCATGAACAACAGCAAGCAATTCTAAATCATGTGTTGCATAGTTCAATTCATGTCGTCTTAATTTCCTAGACTCATATGCAACCACTCTTCCTTCTTGTGTCAAAACACACCCTAGTTGTTCACCACTAGCATCACATGACACAACAAACGGTTTGCCCATCTCAGGAACTTTCAAAACACAATTTTCTGCTATTTTAGCCTTCAAGGTCTCAAAAGCAGTCTCACATGTAGAAGTCCACACAAAACCCTTGTCTTTCTTGGTCAATTCGGTCAAAGGACTTGCTATCTTAGAGAAATCTTTAATCTGTGCTCTCTCATATTGTGCTAGACCCGTAAAGCTTCTCACATCCCTTAATGACTTTGGTGTTGGCCACTCCACAATAGTCTTAACTTTGTCAAGGTCAATGTGAATCCCCTCTTTAGAAATCACTCTTCCCAAGTACACAATCTGATCCTTTGCAAAAGTACACTTACTTGCTTTGGCATACAATTTATGTTCACGCAAAACCTCAAATGTTTTCTTTAAGTGCAATGCATGATCTTCTTCATTCTTAGAATACACAAAAATATCATCCAAGAATACCAGAATGAAGTCATCAAGATACGGGTGAAAAATATTATTCATTAAGCACATGAAAGTTGCTTGTGCATTAGTCAAACCAAAAGCAAGAACTGTAAATTCATAATGCCCATAACGTGTACGAAAAGTAGTCTTTGGAATGTCCTCGACCTTAATGCGGATTTGATGGTAGCCAGAACGAAGATCAACCTTTGAAAATATTGTGGCACCACTCAAATGACTAAGCAGTTCATCTATGTGAGGAAGAGGATATTTGTTCTTAATGGTCTTTTTGTTTAATCCCCTATAGTCAATGCATAACCTATATGTACCATCATTTTTCTTTTGGAATAACACAGGACTACCCCAAGGAGATACACCAGGTTTAATGAAACCCTTTTTCAAAAGATCATCAAGTTGTATCTTGAGCTCTTTAAGCTCATCAATATTGAAATTGTATGGAGATCTGGAATAAGGTGTCGCTCCTGGATATAGATCTATGGCATGGTCTACCGCTCTACGCGGAGGTATACCAGGAAGATCGTCCGGAACACATCCTTAACTTCATGTAAGAGATCCTCTATAAATTCTCGATTTGTCTCTTTATGTTTATCCCCAGATTCTTCTTTAATCTCATTAGCAAACACAAGCAACGTCTCACACAAGCAAACACAAGCAACGTCTCACACTCTTATCTAAGCCACCTTATCAATTCCATTGCCAAAACTAGATTTAGAATCTCTTTCTTTCCACAAAGAGTGTGACTTATCATCATCAAATGATTAAAGATATATTTTTCTTTCTTAACAATCAATCAAAACATGATTTTCAATGATCTAATTGATACCAATGATAACATCATGCATATCAATGTTTATGTTATAGAAATCATCTTTATGATTTCGACTCTACAAAGAAAAAATAATAATTTCTACTAACTCTTTCGTGAAACTATTATTACCACTAGTTAAGTCCACAAGTCTTTTAACTTCTCAATTTAATTTCTCAATCAATTTAGACGATAAGAAGCAATGAATACTATCCAAATCAATTAAGAAATTCAAATTTTAATCTCAACTACTATGTATAAATTTGATCTCACAGAAGCTTTCAAAGGACGTATCAAAGACATAAAACATCACAAAGAAGGGGTAGATGACTTACCTTTATCGTACGCATCGCCAAAAGTCTCCAATTGAGCCATCTTGGTACGTATTGTCTTATCGGTCACCTTGCTCGAGCATTCGAAAGTCTCGTGGTCGTGTTCTCGATATTGAAAGTATAATCCAAATCTTTGAGTTCTTCAATCCACGCTTCTAAATCTTCGCATATCTTTCTTATGCCATTAAACTCTTTAAGCTTAACCTTCGTTAAGAATGATTTGGTTGTCGCTTCTCCCATATCGTCATCGTTTCTTTTCGCGGTACCCCAGTGCCACCACGATGATTATTGTTTCCAGGTGGATTAGCATGGTTTTCACCTTCATGTTGGCCATCAAGGTCTACATAGATATCAAGCTCTCGTGCTGCTTTGCCCCGCAGAGCCTCAGCACGCTTCTGATTTGCAATTTTGAGATCTTCTCATAGTCGCCGAATCACGTCTTCTTCCTCCTCCATCCTCCTCTTGTATCCTTCCATGTCCAGAATCAACCGCTTGCTCTGATACCAATTGTCACGGGAGCCGAATAATAGAGATCGATAGCAAAAGATAGAGAAAGAGATCTTTGTATTGATGAATCTTTGTAGAGTTTTGATACAACAGAGGAGCAAAATATATGGGCGCACTCCGTTGTACGGAGCTCGAACCTCCCGACCACCCCCGAGCTTCAGTTCGCTTGCATGCAGCGTCTCACTCGCACTCGCACTCGCACTCGCACTCTCACTCTCACTCTCACTCTCACTCGCACTCGCACTCGCAGAAGAAGAGATCCGTGAATGATCCCCAAACGCACCACCCATCGTGCTTTTATCCTTCTTTTCCTCGAAAAGCCTGCACGATTTTCGTACCAAGTATACCTGCGAGAATAATATAAGAACGTGATCGCTGGGCGATCCGTAAAGGTTAGATTTCTATCATGACACTTTGCACAGATCCTGTTTCACACATTGATTTCTGCATCGCCTACAAAATAGCCAAAAGAACATACTCGTGCAACCAATTCAACATGATAATCAAAGTAAAAAAACATAATTATATACCTTCATAATCTCAATTTTCATACTCTATCATGAAGAAACAATCCACTTCTTGGTTGATAGCAGGGAGAACTGTATGATGTTGTATGTCTGTCTGTCCCTGTGTACACTACACTGCTGTTGCCTTTTGTTTGTTTTCATCATAACTTTTACAAACGAACTCAGAACAGAGAAATCCAGGTACTCAAAACGACGGGAATAGATCTGGTCTACAAGGCAACGCGAACAGAATTGCGAAAAACATCTCTGTTTGGCTAAAAACGCAACTTTTAGGTCGCGACTCATAAAACCTCTATTTTTGGGTATCCACTACTTTTACAACTTATTTTAAGCCTACTCATGCATTTTAAGCTAAAACACATAAATATAAAACATTGATATTAATAAAAATCTCAATTTTACTGTTCATAGACAGACTATCTGTTATTCATTAATCTTTATCAAATCCGTCTTTAGTGTATTATTAAAAAAAAAGAATATATGTTCTCTCTTAATATTTCAACTCATTCGTATAAGCTCTATTTAATAGACTATTCAACAATCTTTCAAATTGTGCTAACGAAAGATATGCCCTGCTACATTCTTTTCGACTTTAAGAACTTCAAATATTAGTCCTATTACATGTACTCCTTGTGTCTTTACAGCATCGCCTTCAACTTGTGGCCGAAAAGCCTCTCCAAGTGTTTGGCTCTTTCTCTTATTGATGTCAATAATATCTTCATGGAACTCACGCTTGGCTATGCCAAGCACCTCTCTCAAAGTAAACTCAATGTTGCTATTCAAAATCCTCTCCTCTAGAACTTTCTTCAAGTATATAAAAAAATAAATGTCAGATTGTAGCTTGTAATCTAGTTCTTTTGGCTTACATCTTGCTAGCTCCTTCTCCTTACTTCTTGTAGACTCCTCCATGGTCACTTCTTGTGAAGGTGCTTGTTGTGTTTGTGGTGCTCATGGAGGTGTTTCATCATTCCCTGGGTAGGTCACCTAATAAAAATGTAACCTATCACGTGATTTCAACAGAAGGGTATTTAAAGTTCTTGAAACTTACATAAATATATACACAAAAGGGTATTATTTTTTCAAATTTGAAAAAAACTTACAGATTTTTAAAGAAAAGAGTACACTATATTCTTAACAAAATTCATAGAGAAGGGGTTTTACAAACATGTCTTGAACGCACGTGATATGGTAGTTTTACACATAGTGAACCCCCCAACCATCATTCCTTCCTCCACTTCTTGTAGCTCTTTTCGAAGGACCTTTATCGCCAGGCGAGTTGCGGACCCAATTTCTTGGTTGTTTGAAAAATGTGGTTTCTTTGACAAAAGCGGGTGCTAAATTGAAGGTTTTTCCACAATATGCAGTTCATGATTTATATTTATGTGCATAATGGGTGGTGTGCTAGGGTGCATCATTATGGGAAGCGGTTGCAGGTGGATGGACAAGATCAAACCCAATTGTTTGACCTAGGTAGAAGCTATGTTGTGATGCAAGGGTTTGGGCAACCTGCTTGAGGAGAGGTGGAAGGTAGTAGGAGATAGGTTTTGTACAAATGATAATAGAGGTGGTGTGTATAGTGTGTTTTCTTTGGTGTTGCATTTCTTTTAGTTCAATAAGTATGTATGTGACTGAACATCCAGGTTCAACAAGGGGCTTCAAAAATGGTGGTGTAACAAAAGTGTGTAGAACATAGTAGAGGGCACAATAAGATATGTGTGGGCTAGCAAGTGCAGGGAAAAGGACTAAAGCAGGTGTAAAGACCCTGGGCAGACAAGTGGTAGATGATGGGGATTTTATATTTTGAGCTTCCTTTTTCTAGATTTTGCAATTGAAACATTATTTTTGAGCTTTTAAACCCTCATATTACACTAACGATATCTTAAAATACTAGTGTGGCATGAGTGTACATTAGATTTTGGATTCCTTTAGTCACAAAACAATCAAATGTAGCACACATACATGTCTTTTCTTGTTGGAATGTATGCTCATGCACATCTCTTATTAGCATAAAATGTACCTTGAAAAAAAGCATCATTTATACATTATTTTAATTGAGTCTCATAGTGTGAAGAATAACAGACATAGTCTCAAAGTAGCCTAGCAAATCCACTCAAGAACCTCAAGACCAAATGAGATTTCAAGAGCAATATGACATGCATATCATACCACATAGCAAACCTCCAACCACATAAATCATGTCCATTAATGTTAAGCCATGTTGCCACCATGTACATAAAACACACAAATCAAAACATCAAAATGAAATTTCTAGAGAGACTCTCCTGAAGCAAGTAGACTCTCCTACATCAACATGTCACTATACATGCCATGTTGGACAAACATCCTTTGTGCATAACAACATCATACCACATAAAAAACCTTTAGCCACATAATCAAGTCAGAGAACCACGAAAATGCCATGTCCAGGTCATGTGGCCACCATGCACATAAATTATGAAAATCAAAACATCAAAAAAAATCTGTAGAGAGAAGATCCTTAAGCAAGTAGGCTCCCTTGGATCAACATGTAGCTGGTCCACACACCAGTTTGTATAGACATCTTTCGTAAAGCAAGTCCTCTAGATGTAGACACATGCAATGCCTAATATGTTCTACATTATCTTGGCCCAAACCACTACACATTACAACCACATCCAAAACATAGTGGTAATGCTCGATAAATGTGGTCAGTAGCCACCTAATCTTGTAAAAAATTCAATTAAGAATGTAATGCATGAAAACAAACATTTACTCAAGCATTGATGATAGACATTCATTTGACTAGTCTTATCGATAAAAAAAATTTAAAACCTCTCTATCCGCCTCTAATAATAACACTATCAATATCTGTGGGGGAGACAAAAGCATATATCATGTATCTATAGTCCACTAAAAACATTAACCTATCATCATCAATCTTCTCCATTACAATGTTTGTTGTTGTAATTATAATAAATATGTATAGTAAAAACCATATACATTGGGAGCACAATATATAGTACATATAGTATGTGACTTACTAGATAGGATGGTATAATATACCAATTTTGTATATTTTACTAATATTATGTTCATGTATTTTTTTTTAATGGAATAATATTGATTTCAATTTTCAATTTTACTTATTCAAACGCACATACTTTGAGTCATTGTGAGGGAGACAAGTTGCTACAAGAACATTCAACTGAATTTAATCTTATTTGATTCAACTACATAGCATAGTACTTCATTAAGAAATGGAGAGCTCCTTCATAGTGAATATTGTCTACAAAGCCTTTTACCTCCTTCTGTAGAATTTCAAGGGTTGCAAGCAATCATATAGACATAAGATTTTATGTCCAAGATCAATGTGTTTCCAAGATGGGATCATGAAGACCACCAACATTACCTCCTTGAGCATACATTATCCTCTACTTATGTTACCAATAGTTTTTGTTTGCTGTTAGGTTTCCTCTTGAAGCATACTGAATGAGGAATCCCTATTGTACTCAAATTGGTGTCTTCCGATTGCACATCAAAGAGTCTTGGCAACAAGTGAAGCAATGAAGGTAGGAGAGTGGTGATTGTCATAGCCAGTTTTTTGAATGTCATAATCTAATCTTGTATCCAATCCTCCAATGCAGTTGCCACTATTTTTGTATAGATTTGGTGTCAATTGTAGTTTTCTTTTTGTGCGAGCTCAACATGCCTAGGTTCCCTATAGAATGCCCTAGAATACTTTCAATATTATAAATTTCTATCAACGAATGTATGAGAGAAATTCAAGAAAAATTGTTCCCAACCCAAGCTCAAGCATTCCTAAATTAGATGTGGTTGTTTCAAGATAGCCTATTAATTAAGATTACGGTGACTATGAACCTAGCCCCAATCCCCAACCTACATCTACTTTACAACATAATTGAAAAAAACAAGGTGAAAGATCACCATGGCCTCCATAGAACATGAGAGAGAGAGAGAGAGAGAGAGAGAGAGAGAGAGTTCAGCGAACCCTTTTATGATTCATCTTTATTGCATGAATTAGGATTTGATTAGTATAATCTCTAGATCTCCACAACTCAACAAATCTGTAGTGGATGTACGCTAGGCCTCACACTAGGCAAATATCAATCTGTGCAAGAAAGAGGAGATGCATAAATTAATTTACTCTTGCCAAAGTTCTTTAATGATGTGTTGTTGTCCTAGGACCTAGCACCAACAAAGTACCTATGTCGCCATGAATAATATGTTGGCATATGCTATCTTCTCTATTCGGACTTATGCCCTATTCCTCCCTCTCCAAGTTGGCATAGTGCACCTTCACATCCTGCAACTTAGGGAATCCCACTTGCGGAAAGGTTGCAAGCATGACAATTCTTCAAGTTTTTGCTCTACAACTGGCATAATCCTGACACATGGCCGGCAATGCCGCCAGTATTTTCCGGCTCGGTCTAAAAAACGGACTCTGAAGTCCAGTTGGCAGCCAGCTCGCAGCCACGCAAGCTTAGTCAAACCACGCATCTTGGGCTCCAGCGTGGCAAACGAAACCTGCAAGCAAACGGCGCATTGCGTCAACACCTCCAGCCGGTGCCGCTTCCTTCGTTGGCCTTTTCCCGTAGTCGCAGTGCTGCCAGGGCTCCTTCGTTGTCTCTTTATCGTAGTCAGAATGCTGCCAGCGCTACATTATTAGTATTAATATAATAATAAGCCCTTCGGCTCTCCGACTTGGCTCATTGACACACACACACACACATGAAACACATTCACACACATAAACATTCAGCCCTCACTTTGGGTGGTTCATGGGATCACCATCACACAAAGAGATTTCTCTCTCTCTCTCTCTCTCTCTCTCTCTCTCTCTCACACACACACACACACACACCACACATAAGAAAAAATTCACAACGTTGATCAAGGGAGTAGACAATTCTCTCTCTCTCTCTCTCTCTCTCTCTCTCTCTCTCTCCCCGCATCCCTACTATGACTTCGTTCATGTGAATTGCAAGTGTTAATTCCCTCCCTTGCAACATCTCAATTCAAGATGAATCTACAAATTCCTAACCCCGGTATCTTCAATTCTTCATCACTACAATGGTAGAATATATACAACGAGAAATCCAAGTATCGAATAATGCGCGAAGCTCGAATTCCGTGGTTTCGAGTGAATGACTTTGTAGCCAGTGAGGCAAGTGAAGGAGTACGAGCGGAAGTGCGACGCGAGAGAGAGTGCAAGAAGAAGAGCACGACGATATGGTGAACTCGCTCTACTGTAATGTGTAGAGCATAGTGAGTTCTTATTAGGTTTTTTACAAAAGAATATGTGTACATACCCGGCGGCCGGCCCACTTACCTGGGCAACCACATTGGGCTTTATACCCCAACAACCTCCCACTTAAAGTCCAATGTGGTACTTTAAGTGTGAGAGAAGCTACTATACAAGCTAATATACAAGAGATGTAGAGAAGTGATGTACTACCCTACACCTAACTGCTTGCGAAAATGCGCAAAGCTCTCTGAGGGAAGTCCTTTTGTAAGTAGATCAGCAGGATTTTCTGTGGTGTGAACTTTGACAAGCTGAAGTTGCTTATCCTCGAGAATTTCCCTGATGAAAGGATACTTCACATCCACATGCTTTGTCTTTGAGTGATAAACTGGATTGCGAGCCAATTGTATAGCACTTTGACTATCACAATATAACACAGGCATCTCTTCTTTGATTCCCAAATCTGTTACTAGTCGATTAAGCCAAATTGATTCTTTGCATGCCTCTGATGCTGCAACATATTCAGCCTCTCTAGTAGACTGAGTAACAAAATCTTGTAATCTAGAACGCCATGATACTGCTCCACCAGCCAATGTAAAGACATACCCTGACGTAGACCTTCGGTTGTCTAAGTCACTTGTATAATCTGAGTCTGTAAAACTCTTTACACTTAGCTCCTGACTCCCATAGCATATACGCATACTCTTTGTAGCTTTCAGGTATCTCAATATTCCTTTCAGTGCCTCCCAATGTTTCTTGCCTGGGTTTGACATGTATCGACTTACTACTCCCACTGCAAATGCAATGTCTGGGCGAGTAGCAATCATGGCATACATCAAACTACTCACTGCAGACACATATGGAATCTTATCCATTTCAGCCTGTTCTTCCTCAGACACAGGACAATCTTGTTTGCTAAGTTTCACTTATGGTGGCAATGGAACACTCAATGCCTTTCCCTTCTCCATATTGAAACGTTGCAAAACCTTGTCAATATACTCTGTTTGAGATAACCAAATCAACTTCTTTGATCTGTCTCTCTAAATGCGCATACCAAGTATATGACTTGCCTCACCCATGTCTTTCATGTCAAACGATTTTGCAATCTTTGACTTCAAAGCTGAAATTTCTTCCAAGTGCTTGCCAGCAATCAACATGTCATCCACATACAAAATAAGGATCATCCAACTACCATCCTTAGCCTTCTTTGTATATAGACAGTGATCGAACTCACTACGTTTCTAGCCTTGAGAAAGCATAAACTTGTGGAATTTATGGTACCATGCCCTTGGTGATTGTTTTAAGCCATAAAGACTCTTTAACAACTGGCATACCCAATCCTCCTTGCCTTTCTCAACAAACCCTTCTGGATGCTGCATGTAAATTTCCACATCTAAATCACCATGCAAGAACGCTATCTTGACATCCATTTGGTGCAACACCAAATCTAATATGGCAACCAATGCAAGAAAGCATCTCAATGTAGTCATCTTGACCACCGGAGAGAAGAATTCATCAAAGTTAATGCCTTGTTCTTGCTTAAATCCCTTGGAAACAAGCCTTGCTTTGTACTTTGGCTGACTATCATGAGCGGTGATCTTATACCTGTAAACCCATTTACAGGGTAGAGCCTTTTTGCCCCGTGGTAATTTAACTAGCTTCCATGTCTCGTTTTTATGTAGAGTTGTCAACTCTGACTGCATGGCCAATTGCCAATTCCCGGAGTCCTTCATTTGCACTGCTTCCTTGTCACATGAAGGCTCATTGCAATCAGTCAACATGACATAGTTCATAGATGGAACAAACCTATCAGGAGGTCGTGTGACATGTCCAGATCTATGCACAATAGGTGGCTCAGGCTCAGCCACAACCTGTGGTTCCACTCTATCTTGTCCTTGCTCCTCTTGAGCCTTGACATTTTGTCTTGCACGTGCAGGTCCATCTTCTTGGAAGACAACTCTTCTAATCTCTTCAACCCTCTCTGGTTTAGAATGATATTTGGATTCATTAAAGTGAACATCATTGCTGCGGACAACCTTTCTGGATTCGGGATCCCAAAGTCCGTACCCCATCTCACCAGAATTACCATACCCTAGAAAGATGCACTTTCTACTCTTTGGCTCAAGTTTGTTCCTAAATTCCTTTGGAACGTGAGTATATGCCTCACAGCCAAAGACTCTGAGATGCTTGTATGAGGGAATTTTGCCTGACCATACCATCTCTAGCACTCAATCCTTCTGCAAAACCTTGCTAGGAGATCTATTTACAAGATGAACAGATGTTGATACAGCTTCAGCCCAAAACCCATTTGGCAGCTGTGCATTAGACAACATACTTCTGACCTTCTCTTGTATGGTCCTATTCATCCTCTCAGCAACACCATTTTGAGGAGGATTGTAAGGAGCAGTAAGTTCACGTTTTATACCTTTTGACTCACAAAAGTCCTGAAAGGCCTTTGAAACATACTCTCCACCATTGTCAGTGCGTAAGCATTTAAGCTTCTTGCCACTCTGATTCTCCACAAGTGTCACAAATGTTTTGAAAACACTAAACGCTTCATCCTTGTGCTTGAGAAAGTAAACCCATACTTTCCTCGAGTAATCATCTATAAATGTCATAAAGTAAGAAGCTCCCCCTAGAGATAGGTTAGGCATAGGTCCACACAAATCACTATGAACAAGTGCCAACTGTGTATCTCTTCTACTACTTCTATGCTTATGTGGCTGCTGTGTTTGCTTACCATACAAACAATGTTCACAGAATTCAAAATCATTAAATGAAAAGCCAGGCAAATAACCAGAACGAGACAAGATTTCCATTCCCTTCTTGGACATATGTCCTAACCGGCTATGCCACAAAGAAACGTTCGGCTGCTCGGTTACATTGATTACATTTTTAGAGACATTTGATACATAAATCATGTAAAGTCCTCCAGACTTTACTCCATGTGCTACTGTCATAGAACCTTTGGATATCTTCCACATGTTCTGTCCAAAAATGGTGACGTAGCCAGCATCATCAAGTAAACATGTATTGATCAAGCTCTTTGTAATTGCGGGAACATGTCTCACAGTCTTCAGCGTGAAAGAAGAGCCATTCTGAAACTTCAATTGAACATCTCCAACACCTAAGATCTCACATGTCTTCCCATTGCCTAGCCGAACATGATCTTTAGTGGTCACATAAGAAGTAAACCACTCCTTGTTTGGAGACACATGAAGTGATGCCCCTGAGTCTATAATCTAGTCACTCAGTGCATTTCCATCAGATGCTGTAAGAAGAGCTGAGTCCATTGTATTCTTCAAGAAGTAGATGTCTCCTGACACTAGACTGTCATCCTCTGCAACAGTGTTTGTCACATTTATTTCTTGAATCTTCACTGAGGACTTGTTCTTCTCACCATGGTCTTCATCTTTCTCTTTGACTTTTTCTGCTTTCCATTCTCTGCAGTCTCTTTTCATGTGACCCTTCTTGCCACAATGGTAGCATTCTATGTCACTCTTGCCTTTAGCACTACGGGACTTGCTACGAGACTGATTCCTTTTTCCACGTTTGTACTTTTCTTTGGTCCTTCCCCTGACAACTAAGGCTGTTCCTTTGCCTTTGTCCATTGTCTTTCTATTGGTTTCTTCAGTAAGCAGACTTCCTTCTACACCTGCTATGTTCAAACCATCTGGAGGTGCAGAATTACTCAAAGCTGTGCGAAAAGTGTCCCAACTTTCCGACAATGTGATCAACAGGAACATAGCTCTAACAAGTTCATCAAACTTGACACCTTGAGCTGACAACTGACTGTAGATTGTGTTGAATTCATTCAGATGATTGGACATAGGTGTCCCTTCTTTCATCTTCAAGTCAACAACCTTCTTAAGCTAGTATACCTGTGAAGCTGCACTCTGCTTCTCATAAAGATCACTCAGCTTTAACCATGCTTGATAAGCCGACATCTCGTCTGCTACATTGAAGTAAACGCTTTCTGCCAAAGTCATCATAATGGTAGAAAGTGCCAATTCATCCATTTCGCTCCATTCATCTTCGTCCATATCTTTTGGTTTTATCCCCTTGAGATTTATAGGTTTTATCTACTTCTTTTGTAACATGTGCCAAATCTACTTCTTCCACAATGGGAAATTGGTTCCATACAGCTTCTTGATATTGTAAAGAGCAGTCTCCTGTGATCGAGCCATAGCTACGCTTCACAGTGGTTTACTTTCCTGGGAAAAATTCGGCAGAGTTTCCCCTGTAAACTGACCTCTGAACCAATATCAACCTGTCAAATGAACCAAGAAAGCTTCAGATTCTGCATAAATTTTGGCAGAGTCTCCTTTGTAAAATGGCTCTGGTGTACTCAAAAAACAGACCAAAAACAGCTCAAAAAACACTGTCTCTCTAACACTGTAAGCTATGGGTAAACCTGTCCTGCACCTGTACTGTCTCTGACTGTCCTGTCACTGTCCTGTAAGCATAGACTGCGACAATGCCTCATCGGCAGTAAAGCAAAGATGCAATCCCAACTGTCTAACTCACAGTCAATACATCCTAGCTGCCTATCTAAGGGTGCTCGAGGGATCGCTCCAAGACCTGTATCACCGAAAGGATCTCAACATTCGAGAATCCCCCAGCTCAATAAAACCTCACTCGACCCTCAACAAAGGCTGCAGTAAATCTGGCAGTACATAGTCTTCCCACAAAGTCATACATCCACAAATTTTCCACTATATGTTGTAACCGCTGCGGCGGTTATTTGCTACGTGACTCACAGCCAGCAAACCCTCAACAAACATACATCATCTATGAAAATACATCCCATGTGGAAGTACCTGCAATGTCAGGATGAAATCTGCAATATCAAGCAGCAAACACAAGCTACCTGATGAACTAGTGGATGTCGCCTACAGTCTGTGTGTAGATGCGCCCGTGTCATATGTGACACGCCTCCAAGAACTGTGAGCCGTCCTTCGATGTGTAGACAGCCACAAATCAACACTCTGGGAGTGTCGATATCCTCAGCACTTGCAGTCCTAGGCCGAAAACCCCAAATTTGAAGAGTCGCATCTACACCCGCTGAGACCACGTAGTCGAAAATGGCCTGCGCAGACCTTTGTCGAAGCCGAACGGTGGCCGAGATGACCTCAGGATGAAATTATGAGAACACCAAGCCTTTCGGGCTCTCCCACAGGATTTGGGGCCGTGTCTTTGCCTGTCTAATTTCACTCCAATTTGAGCTGGTGACTCTAGCCTCCTGCAGTGCTGCCCCGAGCCTCGATCTGAGCTCTAATACCAGTTGAAGGAGTACGATCGGAAGTGCGACACGAGAGAGAGTGCGAGAAGAAGAGCACGACGATATGGTGAACTCTCTCTACTGTAATGTGTAGAGCATAGTGAGTTCTTATTAGGTTTTTTACAAAAGAATATGTGTACATACCTGGCGGCCCGCCCACTTACCTGGGCGACCACATTGGGCTTTATACCCCAACAGCAAGGTCTGAGAATTTTCCTACGTCTTTCAAGATTAGCACGCACCATAGGCGAACATTAGAACAACTTAAACGCATCACTATCGACATGTGGATTGAGCGAAAAGTGTAAGTGTATCTCCAACTTCATTCAACCTCTAATCACATTGTTATGTTGGGTAATTTCAATGCAATTAGGAATTTTGTGTTCTTCATACCAGGTTTTGGTGTGCATTTGGACCAAAGACATCATCTACATCATCTCTTACACAAGATTGCGTGATAGAGGGAGATGGTGCACCATTTGAAGATGGTAATGAAGCATCCCCACAGGGCCCATCAAGCGGCAAAAAGAAGAGGCGTCCACCTCTTAATAAAGGCACGCTTTTATGAGGTTGTCAATGTCACTTCCAAGTTAAGCGATTGGCAAATGAGCTAGATGTGGGCGTCATTTCGTACATCCACCCCTATCACACGAATAGGGATGATGAGGTGTGCCATGGTTCTTCTCATGATGGTGATTCTTCAAAGTTCTCTCCTTGGATATCTATGCACAAGAAAGTTTGGGTTGCGAACATCCTGTTTCGTGGATTATCACCTCAACAAGTTATGGAAAAGCACATTCAAGCATTGCACACTCAAACGACCAAGGATCCTACGTACTCCATGGTTGGGGATGATTTTTTGAGCATAAAAGATGTCCTGAATATCGGCCAAAAGCTCTCCATTGATGAATATCAATGGCACGACAATGATGCTGAGAGTGTCAGGAGATGGTGCATGGAGAACAAGGACAATATTTTTGTATACCAACATCAGGATGAAAAGAACTCCTTGGACTTTGTTTTGGGAATACAAACTCCATGGCAAAGAGAGATGTGTTTGTCAAGCAGAGTTTTTTTCCATCAACCTATTCTACTTTGTTTGTGGCATGTTAAGTGATGTTGGCTAAAACATCTTATTAGAAAGGTCAAGGACTGGCCAAAAAGAGCGGAGATGTTTAGGGCTTTGGGGGAAATTATGAATATGCAGGGTGCATGTACAAGGGAGGAGGTTACCAAGGAGGAGGCAAAGTTGATGCTCGAGTCCTTCTACAACAAATATAGCCAAGAAATTGAGTTCATCATGTACCTAAAGACCTATTGGGAGCCCAATATAGGTGAGACAATGTCATCACAAATATCTTATGTATCCCTATCCTTATGCCAATTTGTCTTACCCTTTTTTCCCCTTATGGCACAGAAATGTGGGTGCGGGCAACACACAATTTTCCTCATGCTAGACAAGATACGAATGGTGCCATCGAGGCATATCATGGCCAATTAAAGTCTAAGTTCCTTGGTGCCACAAAAAGGCTAGTGGCTCGGTGTGTAGATTGGCTCTTGCACAAGCTCACCACTAGTTGCTTGCCCCACCATTGGTTCATTCAACAATTGAAGGATAATGGATTCAGGCGCAACAATTCCATAGAGGTGGTTGTTGACAACTCCTACCAGCGAGCACTTCAAATTCCTGATGGGAATGTCACCTTCGTGGATTCCTCCAAGGGGGTGGCTTTGGTGGAAAGTGTTTCATCCCCTGGCCAAGGGTACACTGTATTCAATGCCGATTGTGAATGGGCATGTTGCACTTGTAAGTGGGCTGAGCAAAGGAATATATGCAAGCATCAAATTAAGGTCATGGTAATGAGAGGAGATACCCAAGCCTCACTTGTGAAGCAATGCATGGACATTTATGAATCATGGCAATTAGGCCGGCAACCAAGAGGAAGAATGGAGGCCCACACAAAAGCGTTCTCTAGTGTGGAGTCTCCTCCTACCAGCATGGGCTTACCCATTGAGGAAGTGGAGCATGAACACCTTGATTCTTTGACATCAAATTAAGGTGAGCATTCAACCACTCCGGCAAATCTTTGATGAATTGTTAGTGACAGTGGAAGGAGACAAAGCACTCATTAAGGAAGCATGTGATGGACTAAGATGCGCATTGGCCCATGTGAACTTGATGAAGGCACAGCATGACATGGCAACTTTTTCCACTATGGAGGATGGCTTTGGCAATACCCTAAAGAGGGCAAAGACATTCGTTGAGAAAATATCTTCTAAAAGAAAAAAGAGAGCGGTGTGCATCCCTTTACCAGGCCCAAGAAACAGCAGAGAGTATCCATGCAAGCTAAATTGGATAAGAAAGCCAAAACGTAAACCCCAGATGTGTTGTAACATTCCATTGTATCATTCTCTCTTGGTAATGCTTAATATGTGACTTATGCTCATGCAAGCTATGTGCGACTTAAGAGAGAGAGAGAGAGAGAGAGAGAGAGAGAGAGAGAGAGAGAGAGAGACTTAAGTGTGGGTGTGGGTGGCTTTTGCTCATGCAAGCTATGTGTGTGTGTGTGTGTGTGTGTGAGAGAGAGAGAGAGAGAGAGAGAGAGAGAGAGAGAGAGAGTTTTGCTAATGCAAGCTATGTGTGTGTGTGTATATGTGTGTGTGTGAGAGAGAGAGAGAGATGGTGAGAGAGAGAGAGAGAGCAAGCTAAGTGATATAAACCAAAACACCATGAATTAACAAAGGAAACAATTGTCTTTTGCCCATGGAAAATAAAAGGAATTCCACATAGCTTTAACACAAAGCAACATTAAACTCCACATGTATTCAATCTTGTAGATCGACGGGTAGCAACAAGATCGTTCGTTGACACTTTTTTACGAGGCCTTTTACCCTTGCTAGGGCCCGCCACGACATGGTCGACAATGATAGGACCTTCATCCTCAACATCAATGGAGTTGTCCACCACTTGAGCTACTTGTACTATGTTTTCTTCCAATGCGATTATGTCGGCCGCTACCTCGTGAAGCACACCTTCAGGAATGTGAGCCCCCCCTTCATGTCTTTGTACATGAGGAGGGGTGACCAAATCAAGTGCAACCACCAATCATAATGATTAAAGAAATGTGTAAAGCACAACATACATACAAGAAGATGCTTGAGTAAGATTCTTTGTTTTACCTTCACCGAGTGGTTGTTCTTCTCTCTTCCCTTTCTTGCACTCCATGTAACCGGCTATGAAGACATGGGCTAGCTTGGAGTTGTGTGGAAGGGATGGGTTGAAAGATCGCAATGGATGCTTTGCTGAGTCTATGTCCTTATTATCTCCACTCATAGTATGTTTCTGAGCAAGGCGTTGGTCGGGGATTTCCACACTGAGTCCATGCTCTTTTGAGAGGTGGCGTACCATACGCTTTCTGCCTACTATGCTTACAATGGCTGGTCGTAGGTCCAGACATGCCGCGAGTTTGCAATAGAATATCTTTCGATTTAAGGTTGAATAAACAAGCTCCTTGTACTACATCAATTAATCATCCCATTCCATTAGTAAACCTTTCACATGTATAAACCTTGCCCCATGAATAAACACACAAGGCTAGATATGAACATACACGTGCTTAGACCATGCATATATTACGAACATGCATATTTGAATAAACCTAAACACGCAGGTACAAGGTTGTTCTTGCATGGCTATGCACGATGATTATGCATATTTGAACATGTTTATGCTTTTGCATATTAGACCTAAAATTGCTTAAACGTAGATTGGCATAGACATACACATGCATAAATATACACGTGCGCATACCCATGCATACATTACAAACATGCATATTTGAATAAACCATTCCATTGCATAAACAAACGTGTGCACGGGCATAGACATACACATGCATAAACATACACGTGCATAGACCCATGCATACATTACGAACGTGCATATTTGAATAAATCTACACAAGCATGTGCAAGGTTGTTCTTGCATGGGTATGCACGATGATTATGCAGATTTTAACATGTTTATGCTTGTGTATATTAGACCTAAAATTGCTTAAACGTACATGGGCATAAACATACACATGCATAAACATACATGTGCATAGACCCATGCATACATTACAAGCGTCACCATTTGAATAAACCTACACATGCATGTGCAAGGTTATTCTTGCATGGGTATGCACGATGATTATGCATATTTAAAGATGTTTATGCTTGTCTATATTAGACATAAAATTACTTAAACGTACATGGACATAGACATACCCATCCATAAACATACACGTGCATAAACCCATGCATACAATACGAACATGCATATTTGAATAAACCTACACATGCAAGTGCAAAATTGTTCTTGCATGGATATGCGCGTTGATTATGCGTATTAAGACATGTTTATGATTGTGTATATTAGACCTAAAAGTGCTTAAACGTACATGTGCAAGGTACAAACACATGCATAAACAAGGTACAAAGTTATGCATGTGTATGCTTGTGCATATGTTTGTTTAAGCACGAGTATGGTTGTACATATGTGGGTATTGTTGCTCGAGCACAACCCTAAACCGTTTGCAAACATGGTGACACAAAGTAAAGCTTAAATCTAATGCATAATCTTAGTGTTGTATTTACTCAAACATTGTATTTGATTCGCCAAATTCAAATTGTTTCGTCTCACAAGTCAGTCTTGCGAGATGAAGACGTTATGAGATGATTTCATTTCATCCCTTTGCACAATTTTTCCTTTAACCAGATCATTTCCTTTACACACACAAGCCACTTAGACCTTTGAAGACGTTAACAAATCATTTAATTTCAACTCTCTAACTCTCACACAATTAACTCTCACACAATTCTGCCTTTTGAAAACGTTATCATTTTCATGTCATCACACAAGCCACTTTGACCTTTGAAGACGTTAACAAATCATTTCGTTTCAACTCTCAAAAAACACACACACACACTTTGACCCTTGAAGACGTTAACAAATCATTTCATTTAAACACACTCACACACTCAGACATTGTATCTCATTCAACAGTTTGTAATTTTTTGAACTAATTGTTTACATTGTACTCTCCCTCTCTCTCTCTCTCACACACACACACACACACATACACACCCACATCCACATGCACACAAACCATTTCCTCCCTCAATTAATTTAATTTACTCTCATACCTCATTGGTCTCTCTTCGAACATAAAACTGGCCCAACCGATGAGCTCTTGCAATAGCATCATTTGCGTCATCGCGTGACATCGCCGCTCTTCTCATGTTGCAAGAGTCGGGAGAGACAGTCGCCCGTGGTGCCTTCGGTCGTATGTAGTGCACGGATTATCGATGGAGTCACACATAATTGCAAGCTTGAGGAACTCACTGAGGGACGGCTTGAGCTCTCCGGCTTTACGAAGCTCGCCATGATGGTACCGTTGATAATTAGAGGCTTTGAGGGTTGAGAGAGAGAGAGAGAGAGAGAGAGAGAGAGGACTCTCAGCGCTGCACGGTTGCGGAATTCTCAGTCTGAGAACGAGAGAGACAGAGAGAGAGAGAGGGAGGAGGCGAGGAAATGAAAGCTTGGCTGGCTTGAATGCCTAGCCAGGAAAAGGCTTGAATGCCTCGGCTGGAAAAGGCATCGGCTGGAGCCTGGACCCGCCCCCTTTTGCGCTGGACCCGGTGTTTTTGCTGACTGGGCTGCCAACGGCTTGCGTGGCTGCCAACTGGACATAGAGTCCGTTTTATAGACCGAGCCGTATTTTCCAGACTATGGATATGTAGTTGTCTCCCTGCATAAACTCCATACTTCCACTTCTTCTTGGCGGAGAAGATTACAGCAGATACCCGCTAGCTGAGTACCGATCAGTCCACTTTAAGGCTAGTCTAACGTCAAAGCACAATTCTCTCTATCGCAAAATCCCCCCTTGTGTTACTAGGGCATGCACCCGCCGTTGCCGCCGTTGATTCAAAAAGGTCAGTCGATAGAGATGATGTCCTAAGACCTAGCACCAAGAGAAGATGTGAATCGGTCTATTTTTTTGGGCCGTATTTCTTGACCTGGAGCCATACAATCCATAGTTTTTCAGCATTGAGCAGCTCATCCGTGGGACGGAGGACGACTACACGAGTTATAAGCTAGTGTTGAATGTGGACAGACGCACAACGTCCACTTCATGTTGTCGTAAGTACAGAGAATCAACAGAGGCTCTCATATTGCCTAAAAAAACAAGGCGCAGGCAAAGCCATGGCCACTCATCGTCCGCCCGCGCGGACACTACAAATTTTAGACATTTTCTCACTTTGAGAAAAAGGTCCTTTTTCTACCCTTTTTATCACCCTAATGGGTAAAAAACTCAGGAAGTGTGAATTATTTTTCTCATTGCTTTTATTTTTTTTTCAATGGTTATTTTTCTTATCCATGCATCAAATTTTCTCATTCTCAAAGTGAGAATAAATCTCTTGCAAAATAAAGTAGTGATGTGAAAAATAATCAAGCTCATAATTATTATTGTCTTTCTTCAATTCATAAGAGAAAAAAATTTTGACGCGTAATAATTGTTGGAACAAAAACCAAATTCACAATATGAAAATAATTTTCACTCAAGACCTTGCAAGTTCATGGTGTGAATTTTTTCTAATCGAGGCCCTTAAAGATTGTACTGCACCATATAATTATTTTCATTCTACATTTCTATTGCTAATGCAAATATTTTTTACTCACACATCTTATAATAATAAATATTTCCTCTCTTAACCGAGAGAATTATCAATCTTGAGTGTAAATTATTTCCACTTGTGACATTGAAAATTATTCATTCTTAAGTTGATTTTTCTAACGAGCTAATTAATACATTGGAAGGTAGAAAACCAGTGGAAAAATTTTCTAGTTGGAGCCTTGTCCTTATTTTCTAAGCAGAAGAGAGACATTAATGGTCACCGTCAGTGCAAAAAATTGAACAGGGTAAATTTTTTCACTTCACAATGACTAAAGAATCCTTATTCTCATATATAATTTTTTTGTAGTTATATTATTCACACCTAAAAAGTTTACACGTTAGAAACATTCACACCTCTCATATATTTTCATAGCTATAAATTTATCACATATGGAAAGGAATCTCTATCTTGTACGCATAAAACTATCCAAATTATGGGATAACTTCAATTCAAACATCTTTTATGGCTAGTTCTTTAGTATGAAAACTGCTAATAGTGATCAATCAACTATCATACAAGCATTCAAGACTATAACAAGAGCAATAATTAACCTGTCCCACAAAATCTTTTAGCTTTATAAGTCAAATATGCGCCTGCGCAATACATGTCAAACTGCCCAAACAAGATGTCAGAATTAACGACAATGTTTATCACCAAAGTTCCATAGTGAACTTGACTTTAAACAAGTTCAACTTCATCCTAACCCATATCTTTATCTTTGATCTTAACCTTGTTTTGCCCAATGTTCCAACGTACTAAAACATCCAATGCCTTTGAGTCTTGACATTCTTTCTTGAAATAAAATGATTCCTTCGGAGTAGTCCATTGCAACTCTTTTAAAAGTCAACTAGTTGCCGATACATGACATCTATGTTGTGCTCGCCCATCAGTTTAAGAGCTATCGCTTCTTTTCTTGTCATCTTAAGTGCCCCATTCTGGAAAAAATATATTACACTCGTGTAAGAACTCTGATAAAAAATCTATCAAATTTACAACGCAACACGCTCATTTGTAAGACCAAAGTTGTTAGTAGCAATACATGAGTCAATAATGTTATGAGAAGGAATCAAATTCCTCTTTTTAGACTTACAAACCTGCAATAAAATAAAAACAATTCACAACATTAAAACATGCTTGATTGGATTAGTATACCAAGAAAAGGGCTTGTACCAGGGTAGAGTTATTCTCTTTGCATCTAGCAGGAACTTTGGTAACTCTTTTAGCTTTTGCACTTTCTCTTCCTTCTCTCTTCAAAAACCATTCCATCTCAAAAACATTACAAAAATAGATATTTGAAGTCTCTACAAACAATTGACAATGAGCAGACCCTTGAAATGATGAAATCATTGTGATGATTTCTTGTTTGTGAGATCCTTTAAAGGCTGCAAAAACAAGAATTTCTTGAGCCCTTTCAAGGGGGACGCCCTTTAATGACATCAAACCACCAATATCATTGAAGGTCTCTTTGTTTCCACACTATAAGTAGACATATAGATACCATTCAAACACCATTAATAGATAGAGTTTGTTCTTCACACTTTGTGTTTGGGACAATTACGTTCAAGCACATGACCTTTGGCTTATTTTTTGATATGGTAATGAGTAGTGTAGTATCACCATCCTAAAACAAAATTGACATTAGCATGCAAGTCCCAATATTTAGCTCAACGAGATAACAAACCAACGAATTCTTCCCATGTAGATGTCTCCATATCACTTCTGTCGTCAAAATCTACTAATGCATGGTTAAGCACCTATATAAACTATCATCTATAAGCAGAAAAGTAGTTATCAACCCATGAAGTAACCAATACTAAAATGAAATCCTCACAAAATACTTGATGATTGAAAATCCATGGTCTTAGCCAAATCAAACATCTTCCATGTAGACTATTCACCGACACCAATAAACATAGCCAAAGTTGAGGGATTGCATGTAATTAATTTTGTGGAAAAGAACACAATCTACCTATCTCACTTCTTCGTTTGAATGATCCAAGTGAATAGGTAGATTTGTGCTTAGAGGAGAGTCATTTCCAGAAATAGAGCTATGCAAAGTGGATACATGCAAGGCCCCTAGTGGGACTGTCTTAGAATGAACCTCCCAACCCCCCTTTATATAGCCCCTGGACCTCATTCCCTATCCACAGTAGCAGTTAGCCCCTTGGGCCTTGTCCTTCACCACTGGCGTTTCTGCCATTGGCATGATATTATTCCCTCCTTGGGGAAGTGTTTTCGTCCTAAAAAAGAAAAGTAGGAAACTTCTTCTTAAGAGCACGAATTTTTTCCCAAGTGGCACTTTCTTAATTAGATCGATCTTTCCACTTGACAAGAGCCTGTCGATGCACATGATGACACATACGTAAACCATGATAGTTGAGAATACATTCATGTTCATGTGGTTGGGTAAAAGGCTCAACAAAATCACCCAAAATTTGCTGGTCAACAACATTGTTGCTCCATGCAGGCATTTTCGACATAAACGGCGTAGATGAAAAATCGGATGAATACGAGAATGTAGTGGTAATGAGAGTTTGTAAGCTCGATCATCCACTCGCTTGAGTATCTTGAAAGGCCTACAATATCTCGGAGATAATTTAGATAGTATTGTAACCTAGGGAAGTGGAAGAGGTCACCTTCTCATTATCATGGACGTGCTTGTAATAGGATTAATTTTTGAAGTTCTTAAAGTCGAAAAAAATGTAGTAGGGCATATCTTTTGTTTAGCACGATTTGAAAGATTGTTGAATAGTCTATTAAATAGAGCTTATATGAATGAGTTTGAGATATTAAGAGAGAACATATATTCTTTATTTAAATAATACACTAAAGACGTATTTGATAAAGATAAATGAATAACAGATAGTCTATCTATGAACAGTAAAATTGAGATTTTTATTAATATTAGTATTTTATATTTATGTATTTTAGCTTTAAATGCATGGGTAGGATTAAAGTAAGTTGAAAAAGTAGTGGAGACCCAAAAATAGAGGTTTTATGAGTCGCAACCTAAGAGTTGCGTTTTCAGCCAAAGAAAGACGTTTTTCACAATTCTATGCGCGTTGCCTTGCAGACCAAACCTATTCCCGTCGTTTTGAGTACCTGGATCGCTCTGTTGTGAGTTTGTTTGTAAAAGTTATAATGAAAACAAAGAGAAGGGAGCAACAGTGTAGTATACACAGGGACAGACAGACATACAACATCATACAGTTCTCCGTGCTATCAACCAAGAAGTGGATTGTTTCTTCATGTTAGAGTATGGCAATTGAGATTATGAAGGTATACTTGGTGCGAAAATCGTGCAGGCTTTTCGAGGAAAAGAAGGATAAAAGCACTACGGGTGGTGTGTTTGGGGATCATTCACCGATCTCTTCTTCAGCGAGTGAGAGTGCGAGTGCGAGTGAGACGCTGCATGCAAGTGAACTAAATCTCGGGGGTGGTCGGGAGGTTCAAGCTCCGTACAACGGAGTGCGCCCATATTCAATTGCTTCTCTATTGTATCAAAACTCTACAAAAATCCGTCAATACAAAGATCTCTTTCTCTATCTTTGCTGCCTATATCTATTATTTTGTTCCTGTGACAATTGGTATCAGAGCAAGCGGTTGATTCTGGACATGGAAGTATACGAGAGGAGGATGAAGGAGCAAGAAGACCTAATTCGGCGACTACGAGAAGATCTGAAAATTGCAAATCGGGAGCGTGCTGAGGCTCTGTGGGGCAAAGCATCACGAGAGCTTGATATGTATGTGGACCTTCATGGCGAACATGAAGGCGAAACCATGCTATTCCACCAGGAAACAATAATCATCGTGGCGGCGCTGGGGCACCTGGCGGTGCTAATAGTGGTGATGGTGGGGACGATGATGGTGGACGTAGAGGTCGTCAACGCAAAAAAAGAAACGATGACGATATGGGAGAAGTGACAACCAAATCATTCTTAATGAAGGATAAGTTTAAAGAGTTTGATGACATAAGAAAGATTTGCGAAGATTTAGAAGCGTGGATTATAGAACTCAAAGATTTGGATTATAATTTCAATATCGAGAACACGACCACAAAACTTTCGAATGTTCGAGCAAGGTGACCGATAAGACAATACGTACCAAGATAGCTCAATTGGAGACTTTTGGCGATGCGTACGATAAAGGTAAGTCATCTACCCCTTCTTTGTGATGTTTTATGTCTTTGATATGTCCTTTGAAAGCTTCTGTGATATCAAATTTATGCGTAAAAGTTGAGATTTAAATTTGAATTTCTTAATTGATTTGGATAGTATTCATTGCTTCTTATCGTCTAAATTGATTGAGAAATTAAACTTGAAACTAAATCGAGAAGTTAAAAGACTTGTGGACTTAACCAGTGGTAATAATAGTTTCACGAAAGAGTTAGTAGAAAATTTATTTGTTTTTTTTTCTTTGAAGAGTCGGAAGCATAAAGATGATTTCTATATCAATATGCATGATGTTATCATTGGTATCAATTAATTAGATGATTGAAAATCATATTTTGATTGATTGTTAAGAAAGAAAAATATATCTTTAATCATTTGATGATGATAAGTCACAATCTTCATGGAAAGAAAGAGATTCTAAATCTAGTTTTGGCCATGGAATTGATAAGGTGACTTAGATAAGAGTGTGAGACGTTTCTTGTGTTTGCTAATGAGATTAAAGAAGAATCTGGGGATAAATAGAAAGAGAGTCACGTGAGATGCTTGAGAAAATGGATAGCGAGTTGGCCAAAATCAGGGGGAATATTAGAGAAGCTCAAAAGAGACATAAATTGTATTATGACAAGAAACATCGTGTTGTGGAGTATAAAACCGGTGATATGGTTAAGCTTTTTAAAGGTTATTCCTGAGAAGTCTCATTTGATTCTTGAAAAGGATAGAAGATTGTCTCCACGATTTGCTGGGCCGTTTAAAATTTTGAAGCGCATTGGTTCATTAGCCTACAAATTGGAATTGCCTTCTCATGTTAAAGTGCATCCTGTATTTCATGTGAGTTTATTGAAAAAGTATGTTTCTGATGTGCATCATGTTTTACAAGACAACTCTAATTTGAAAGATGACGGACCATTGACAGTAGAACCAGACTTAGTGATAGATAGGCGTGTTAAACATCTGAGAAATAGAGACATTGTGAAAGTTTTGGTTAAGTGACAGAACTATTCAGTAGAGGATGCATCATGTGTTGATCTTAGTGTTTTGCAAAGAGAATTTTTCTCTCTTTCTAACTCTGAGGACAGAGTTAATTTTGATAAGGGGAGAATGTAATATGATTAATTTTTGAAGTTCTTAAAGTCGAAAAAAATGTAGTAGGGCATATCTTTTGTTTAGCACGATTTGAAAGATTGTTGAATAGTCTATTAAATAGAGCTTATATGAATGAGTTTGAGATATTAAGAGAGAACATATATTCTTTTTTTAAATAATACACTAAAGACGTATTTGATAAAGATTAATGAATAACAGATAGTCTATCTATGAAAAGTAAAATTGAGATTTTTATTAATATTAGTATTTTATATTTATGTCTTTTAGCTTTAAATGCATGGGTAGACTTAAAATAAGTTGAAAAAATAGTGGAGACCCAAAAGTAGAGGTTTTATGAGTCGCAACCTAAAAGTTGCGTTTTCAGCCAAAGAAAGACGTTTTTCACAATTCTGTCCACGATGCCTTGTAGACCAGACCTATTCCTGTCGTTTTGAGTATCTAGATCGCTCTGTTGTGAGTTTGTTTGTAAAAGTTATGATGAAAACAAACAGAAGGCAGCAGCAGTGTAGTATACACAGGGACAGACAGACATACAACATCATACAGTTCTCCCTGTTATCAACGAAGAAGTGGATTGTTTCTTCATGGTAGAGTATTGAAATTGAGATTATGAAGGTATACTTGGTGCGAAAATCGTGCAGGCTTTTTGAGGAAAAGAAGGATAAAAGCACTACGGGTGGTGCATTTGGGGATCATTCACAGATCTCTTCTTCTGCGAGTGCAAGTGAGAGTGAGAGTGCGAGTGCGAGTGCGAGTGAGACGCTGCATGCAAGCGAACTGAAGCTTGGGGGTGGTCAGGAGGTTCGAGCTCCGTACAACGGAGTGCACCCATATTCAATTGCTCCTCTGTTGTATCAAAACTCTACAAAAATCCATCAATACAAAGATCTCTTTCTCTATCTTTGCTGCCTATCTCTATTATTCTGTTCCTGTGACAGTGCTTCTCTTGCGGTAAGTAAATCTTCAAGGTCGAAAATTTATCTTGTGCCCAACTATGCAATTCAACTTGATGTGTTGGTATGTCCACTCCCAAGGCTTCCCATAAAGGCGCAAACATATATAGAAGATTACTTCCATTGATGTTACTATTGAGTATGGTACGTGTGTATCAATTGGAGCCTAGCCTTTAACAAATCGAGTAACTTCCCTTGTATTCTAGAAAGAGATGCCTTTTAAGAACTCTTTCTTCATGTTTTAATGAAAGAGCACAAGATCTATGAGTGAAAATTGCTAGCTAAGCACATAATTGGCCTCTATTGGAGGCATGTGAACAATTGTAATAACAATGACCTCTCTCTCTCTCTCTCTCTCTCTCTCTCTCTCTCTCTCTCTCTGGAGTAAAAGGTGAAAGTAAAGGTATTGATTTAGGGTATCATCATCGATCATTTAGGGAAGAATTTGGGCCGCTATCTTTTCTCTGAGATTAATTGTCCTCTTTAATTTGTATATGAACGCGTGAGGCTCATGTTACCCACCCTTTACATCTTTAGTATTATTTCTCATATCCCCAACTATGATAGATTGGTTAATATAATAATATGTCTCTCTCTCTCTCTCTCTCTCTCTCTCTCTCTCTCTCTCTCTCTCTCTCTCTCTCTCTATGTACATCCCTCTTTCACCAGTTTGTAGCGGATTGGTCTCATGGGTTATTTTGGCCTTTTGAAGGAAATAATATATTAAATGATTTCATCAACCCCCCACCTCCCCTGCCCACTGCCCGTCCTTGTTTATATACTTTAGATATGTTAAGTAGAGTTTCTTTCGACTCTAGTAGCACCTCTAGATTCATCTTAGTATCTCTTTTGTACCTCTTGAAGATGTTAATATATCATTTCATCTCTCTCTCTCTCTCTCTCTCTCTCTCTATATATATATATATATATATATATATAGCACCCTTGAAGATCATCGATCATAGTCAATCTCGGATAGCTTTCTTGCACCTTGTGCGATGCAAGAAGCGAGTGTTCCGAGCTCAGATGGAGTGGGACTTATACCAATTTTTCTTGAGAAGAGACTCAGGAGAGGCATGGCGTCTCTTTCACAAGCACTCTCCTCCCCTAGTGATTACTTTTTTTGATGTATGGAGTCAGTATGCAACATCCTTATATGTGTAGACACCCCTTCCAGATCATCTTGAGCCATGTCCATGTACTGCAAGTACCTTCTTTACCACTGAGATGGTAAAGACAACCATTGACAGGATGAAGACCAAGAGAGCGTATGATCATGAATATGGTCTAGTAGCAGAGCACTTTATACATGCTAGAGATATGTTGACAAAGGTTCTTGAAGTCACGTTCAATCGTGCATCTATGAGGGTCTAATTCAGATCTTGCCCATCTTCAAGGTAGGTGATCCTACGAAGGCTAGAAACTATCATACTATTATGATTGAACACACATTGACATGGTTGTATGCATCTATCCCTAAGCAAAAGTTGAGGATCTCTGTAGAGAGTGAGGGTGTACATGTAGCACGACATGAGGATTTCAGGAGAGGCTTCTCTACTCTTGACCACATTCCGACACTTACAGATATCATCAAGGAGGGGAGGCCACATGAAAGATGGATTTATTATAGATTTGTGGATTTGCAAAAAATCATTTTACAATGTGGTGCCAAGAGCCAAATTGATGCGCATGCTACAGGAGATGGGAGTAGAGGAGTATAAGCCACCTCATTATATCACCCTCTTGTACTAGGCACCCGTTGTATCAATGATCACAAATTATATTACCCTCTTGTACTAGGCACCCGTTGTATGAGAAATCACAAATATGCCACACAGTACCAGCTACTAGAACTCCTAGATTCATTTTTAGGATCTCTTTTTTGTACCCAAACATGGTATCAGATTCACCAATTTGTGTTTGTTTGGTCTCATAGGTTATTATGGCCTCTTGACGATAGTACTATGTCATTTCATTTCATTCCTGACTCTCTAGATTTTGGACAAACAGAGGAGCAACCACCACTGCAAAGCTCGGCTCATGCTCACACCCATAGTACTCTCATTGACTGAGCATTGGAGCTAGTGAGATCTAGATGCTTGTGACTAAAGAGAGGAGGTTCACAACATTGATGGGGACTACAGTAGAGGATTCGAGCCATACTATCTCGACATCTAGAGTACACACGAGGATAAACTCATGACCCATTAGATCACCCTATTGTAATGGACACCCATTGCATGAGTGATCACACATACCCTACATAGTTCTAGCTAGTAGCACTCGTATATTCATTTTAGCATCTCTGTTTTGTACTCAAACATGGTATCACATTCACTAGTTTGGAACGGTTTTAGTTTAATACGGTTTCAGTGGTCTCATAGGTCATTTTGGCCTCGGAAGGCACTAATAGATCATTTCATTCTCTCTCTCTCTCTCTCTCTCTCTCTCTCTCTCTACATTTCCCTCACCTTTCCGCTAACGTCAATCTATTTCCAAGCATGACCAGCAGCTCTTGATTTAAAATGTCACCTATTAGAAGCGGCTGATGATGTTGATCTTGGGAAAAATTTGCGATGGGAGCCCTGCGGAGGCCAGCTCCGCCCACTACTCCGGCAGGCAGCCATCCTTCGCCGCTAGCAGAGTGTCGTCGGTGCTGACTGTGGTGAGAACATTCTTGCCATCTGTGCTGGGCAGGGAGATAGTCCATACAGATGTGCCCATAGTCCGACGGCGCTAATGGATGCCCAGGAAGCGCAACTGTAGTTGCTAGTGTATATACTTGCCCTCCTTGAATGGCCAATGAGCATGAGCTGGTGATGGCACAGGCGAGACGGCGTTGCTGGGGAATCAGCTAGCTCGAACAATGTCTGCACTAGGTTGCGATGCACAATATGAGGCCAAGTCTTTCCTTAGCTAAAAGAATACTAGTGCTGTTCGCTTCATGATTACATTGTTTCTGTCAAGGAGTGGGGGAACCCGCCATGCCTTTCCTCAAATGCCACAAGTTGGGTGTTTATCAGTAGCGCCGGGCGCTACTGCTCCCTCTCATATTGGCACAATTTCTCAAAACAATATGGGCGCTTGGCCATAAATTTAGCTCGGGTTCAGAGCACGGCTTCAAAAAGGCGGCACCAACATATAATCTTTGTTTTCAAGCGTCAATATCAATGAAAAAGCAGTAGGCGAGTGGTGGGGTTGAAGGCTGCCATCACGTCCATGCACGTTGGATCACGACACACCGCATTTCACGCTGAAAAGCGAGTGAAGTGCAAGGTTTCCGAGGGGGGGGGTGTCACCAGTTTCTATGTGGGTCCGGTTATCAAGCACGCAGATTTTTTTGAATTAGACAACACCTTGCATGACTGGCGTCCCTTTCATTTTCCTTGCCTCCGACTCGTCTGAGCCCTCGGCCTTGGCCTATAGTAGTAGGCCGTGACGTTCTCAAGCTTAACATCATGGGAAAACGCCGCTACCTGTTGTACTAATTGTACCGCACCTAAGGACCCAGTGTGTGCATGGAATGTCCGTTTCTACTTACGAGGATTGCGTTTGTTTAATAGCCAAATAGGAAAATCTTGTTGTATATAAAAAAACCACAGCATAACAACTTGTGATCACGCTTGTCGTCGAGGATCATGTTGACTATGGACAAGCTAGTAAGAGAAACCCTATTGAGAGAGAGAGAGAGAGAGAGAGAGAGAGAGAGAGAGAGAGAGAGAGAGAGAGAGGGATGGTATGTTACATTAACACCTTCTAAACGCCAAAATGGCTTGTGTTGGTAGACAAAAACGCCTTCAGAAGGCCCGGGGGAAATGAGATAAATGATATATTATCTTCTTGAGAAGGCCAAACTGACCTATATTGGGGGAAACAAAATAAAATGACATAGTAACGCCTTCAAAAGGCCAAATTCATCTATGAGACCAATCTGTTACAAGTTGGTGAAAGAGGGATGTACAAATTGTGGGGGAGAGAGAGAGAGAGATGAAATGACATGAAATGGTATATTAATGTCTCCAAGAGGCCATAATGACCCATGAGACCAACCCATTACAAATTGGTGAATTTGATACCATGTCTCAGTATAAAAAGGAGATACTAAGATGAATCTAGAAGTATTAGTAGTAGGCATTGTGTGGGGTATGTGTGATCACTAATACCACGGGTGCCCAAAAATAAGAGGGTGTTATAATGGGTAGTTCATCCGGTCTCATCTGCATTGTGGATGTCAAAGCCTTCTTTGAATAGCACATGCAACATATCGTGTTGATTGTTGTTATCCCTCTGAACCTACCAACATCAAATCTTAAGTTGTTGTGACGATGAATGCACCACAAGCAGCATACCGTAACCCATGAGAGAGAGAGAGAGAGAGAGAGAGAGAGAGAAGGGATGTACAACTTGGTAGCTACTATAAAAATTGAGGATGTATAAGCAATTTGGAAGTATTGAAATCCACATATAGAAAGTGCATTGTGATTTTGTGTTGTAAGTATTTTATGTCTAATTATTGTTATTGAATACCTTGATTGAACATGTTCAAAGTTCCTGTAGGGCCATGGAAGAGAGCTCGGAAAATGTCATAACTGATTTAGGCGAGGTTGTGAGAGTTGCAACCCAAGAGGGGTTGAAATCATCTGGGCTAGTTGTAAAGGGGATGCACACATATGTTGAGCTTGACACAATGTTCTTCGAGAATTAGATGGCCAAGCACGAAGTAATTCAGTGCGAGGAACCACTCCCGTGGGTTCTCTTGTGCCAATTTCATGGTCACAAAGCTATCCGTCTAACAAGGAGAAACAAAATTGAAGGCCTGGTTCATAAATTTAGGCATCATGTGGCACATACGTGATGTGGATTTACCTTGCAAAAAGAAGTGCATGTTACCCACATATGCCATACTACACATGTGCTTCTTTCTACCATTGCACAATACACGAAACAAGGTGATATATGAAATGAGCGACACCATTTTTTGAATTTGGTTGCTAAAACCTGGAAATGTTGGACGTGCATGACCATGACTGGAAATAGGGGATGTAGTATTCGTTGTAAGAAGCTCCTCCTGGTCTACTCCATCTTTCAAGGTTGTTGTCGTGTTCAATATTAATGCATAACAAAAAGCTGTTGAGCTAGGGTTTTTGAGGAGAGTTGCAACCAAAGATTATCGGAAGAGAAAACAAGTGGCAAGATTTTGAAACATATTTGAAGATGCTTCGTGGAATGTCATTGATGCCAATGCCATGCCTACTTGTTTGAAGAAAGAGAAATTAAAATATTGATAATGTCACTCATTTTAGCACTCAATATTTCAACATTAAAGAGTTTATCACATTAGAAACCTCTGCTAAACGAGTGCTTAATTTGTATATAGCAGTTCGATACTCATTTTGGTAAAAGCGGCCCACATTTTATCTTGCTTGTAGTGCTCACGTTAGAGAGAGAGAGGGGGGGGGGGGGGGGGGGGGGGGGGGGGGGGGGATTTGTGCTCACCTAAAAGTAGAAAATGTTTGAAGCTATCAAAAGTAGACAAAGAGCATATATATATTTCATCTTTTCTTGTGGTAATTTTTTAGAAGTGGAAAAAACAAGCCATGAAAAATAGATAGTGCAAGATTTGAATATCTTGTTCAAGCGTCAAACATTATTTGCTCTTTACATACATTTCCCACCCATATGAAGGATGGCCACCCCGATGACATCACACTCATGTGGTAGCCGCATGAGCACATGTTGAAGCTCTACACCACATCAGCAAGAAATGTAAAAAAGATAACATAAATTAGGTTGATGTGAGCTCTATTCATGTGTTGAGGTAGAAGCACTCTTGAGATGGATTAAGGAGTTTAGAGATTTGTGCACTTGTCAGGCCCTTTCCAAAGTTTCAAGAGGACGGTGGAGCATAGCTTGAGAAGCACAGATGCATGGGCATTGGTGTAGAGAGAGAAACCATTCCACCAAGAAACCATAGTGGAAGCAACAACAAACCAGCTTAAAGATCCATCTTGGAAGGAAGAAAAAAGAATTCTTTTGTCCTTCAATATGGCTGTTGGTATGTACATAGGTTAAAGTTAGTCACTGATCCTCATAGAAAAAATTTAGATCGTAAGAAAAATACCTATTGTGAAAGATAGCTACTTAGAACTATTTAAGTGTGGAGCTCAAATAAGATAGCTACTTAGAACTATTTAAGTGTGGAGCTCAAATAAGAGTGAAAAAAATTATGAAAATATCCAATGAAAATAAAGTTGTGATTGTGTGCGAAAAATTCATGCCGTCATGTATAGTTGTATTGAAAAAAATTATGAAAATATCCAATGAAAATAAAATTGTGATTGTGTGAGAAAAATTCATGCCGTGTATAGTTGTATTAAAAAAATTTTCGTTGAAATGCTACTCGAAGGTAAGTAAATATACTCATTGCAAAAAAAACACATTAGCTTGTTTAACGTATAAATATTTACACGTAAGAAAGTTGCTATTTCTACCTAGAAATTTCTATTTTATGCTAGAAAAAAGTATAGTTCAAATTTTCACTCGAAGAAAAGGGATGTAGAAAAAGTGCCATGTGTAAAAGCCATAATATTTACATTCAAATGGAATCTAAAAAACGTTATTCACACTTTAGAGTGATAAAAGTGATATTTACACTCAATTTTCATAGGTGTAAAAATGTCTAAAACTTGTAGTGAGAGATGTGCCTCCATATTTTTTTCCTCAAAAGGAGCTCCATCTGGTCTACGCGTCGAACCCTAGAGGAATTTCATGGCTGTTCAAGCAGGGTCGTGAACTCATGGCTCTTTTATACTATATAGGGAGTCATAGCCCGACAAAGTATCAAGAGAAGCTCTCATTATTGCCATGAAAAAGGCGCGGGTAGAGCCTCTTCATCGTCCACGCGCACGCGGATGATGAAGGGGATCTATCTGTGTCTTTTTTTTGCAGAAGGAGCCATGGATATGGCTTGAGATTATGAATCACCACCAAAGAAAAGGCCTCCCCATCATCCGCGTGCGCAGATGATGAGAGGGCTCCATCTCCATTTTTTGGCATGTAGAAAGCCTTAGGATAGTGTTGGGAAGTTGAGAACTTTTGATAGCTATTGGATAAATTGAGGCCAATAGATGACATATTTCAAACCTTATGTCATGATACACACAAGTTGATCGGTAGATTTTATGGATCTTGTGCGTTTACGTGCGCAACGCTACAACAATCCATGGCATTCATGGCTATGTTTTCAAGTAGGGTCATGAACGCATGGCTCATTTACACTATATAGGGAGTTGTTGTGCATTTTTGTAATAGCATGATGCATTTCAATGGACATTTCTTGCATATAGCCAACAAATATGAAGTGTCCTTAGAAGGAATTTATGTGAAGGCGGCTTCAAAACATGTATGCCAACATTATTATCCACCACAATGTCTACACAACTTCGAGGCCCTTCAATTGGGTACACGCAAGTTGGAGTCTCATGCAATTTTGAGAGAGAGAGAGAGAGAGAGAGAGAGAGAGAGATAGCATTGAGCCACTTTATTGAAAGAAGATCTATGCTAGAAAGAGCACTCAATTTGGCCATGAATTCTTAATTAATCCATGGTCTCAAATTATTGTTTTTCTATGTCATTGAATGTCATCACAATATAGAATTTGGGGTGTACATAGTGCGGATTGAACTTAATTTTATAGGGATGAAATTATAAGGCTCCCATTGGAGGAGCTACTACGTGCATGAAAAATTATCAAACAACATTACAGGTAAATCAATGTATCTCTATTTAATTGTGTGCTTCCTCTGTTGACCAGTTTTGTTAAATATTATTAGAGTAGTAAGAGGTGGAGGGGTTTGCTCAGTCTTGTAGATCCATGTGCAAAGCATGTCAAGTGTAATTGAAAGATCATCAATTTGAGGCTAATCTCTCTCTCTCTCTCTCTCTCTCTCTCTCTCTCTCTCATACTCATAAACACACACACACACAAAGAGGTGTGTATTGTAGCAAAACATCAACAAGGCAAGAAAGGGGCAAAAAGGGAGGGAAATCAATGCCAAGTATGGGGTGAATTTGAATGAAACACATGCTAGGGCTATTAAGTAGTGAATCAAAATGGAACATATGCCAAGGCTATAATTAGGTTAGCATTGCAGCGTGCTCCTTGAATGTTCCCTCTAGATGGCATAGAATGATAAATGGTATGCTTGTAGGAAATCATTGCGCTCATATACCCCTCAGTCTCTTATGAGCAGACTGTTTATGATATGAAAGAGATAAAAGATGAGTTTCCAAGCTTAAAATCCCTTGAGCCACTATTGACTGCTGCTAATTGTTGATGGATCTTAGACTTTGTTCACATGGTAGGCGAGTTTAGCTTTTGTTCAAACGGGGCGTAATTTTTGGGCGAGAAATTTCTCGCGAGCGCTTTATAAGAATCGGGTGAGCGGATTCCCAAAAGAAGGGATAATCTACCCATCTATATCTCTCTTCTCTCTCTCTCTCTCTCTCTCTCTCTCTCTCTCTCTCTCTCTCTTTTCAACTAAAATTTGATTGTCGGTCCACGGCCAACTTACATTCAAACAAAAATCACCATGGATGCATTCAATACACTATTAATAAGACAAACAGAAGTTCCTTACACACAATCATGGTCTAATTCATATAGCAAACCCCAAATCTGTGTGTTCCATTGCATCAAAAGTAAATACATATGGGGGGGGGGGGAGGGATACATCATGGGTGAGGTGGATAAAAGAAGGGCGGTGGGGGGCCATATGCTTTGGGAGGAAACAAAGGTCGTTCCAACGGGCGCAGTGCACCAAATGGTGGGGGAACTCCTCCAAATGGTAGAGGGTATGAACTATATGTGGGGTGAGATAGGTAGTGAAAGAGGCAATGGATCAACTCCGGCCGGGGCCTCAAATGTGGAGGCAATGAATGCACTGGGAGATGGTCCAGTTGCATGCCATGCCAAAACTAGGGTCGTGAAAGTGGGATACGGAGCTGCTACTACCCCGCCATGAATGTTAAGTGGTGTCCGGAAAGGTGGCTCCACCGAATGAAGCTGCTCTATCACCTGCTTCGGTTGCTCAGCTACTTGATCTTTGGACCACTTCTATGAAACATCAATGTCGAGCCTAAATCGGAAGGTAGGCGTTGAGCTGGCTCTAGACAAGTACTGAAAAATGACCAATCCTTCTCACAACTGATGCAATGCCTACGTAGTAGTAAACATTGTGCTGCCAATGTCCCCACTCCTGCAAAAAAATCCAACACAGCATCTCTAATGTCTGTGAAGGTACCTAGTAGCCATCTACAAAAAAAAGTAATCTTTAGATTTGTTATACCTATAATTTTATAGGAAAATGAAGAAAAACTTCCAAAAAGTTTCTACCACCTGGAAAACACTGGTCTCCTCTCAACACCTCTACGATAAGGAATGCCCATACGATCAAGCGTCCCTTGTGTGGAATGTATACCTGGTAGCTTCTCCCACTACATGTCGTCATCTACAGAGAAGCCACATACATTTGCTGCAATCTCTCCATTCGCTCGATCATACCTCGAAAGCCGACACCCACCGATTCTAGGGGGTGGAAAAATGACCACCAGCAAAGTACCAACCTACGAATAACAATAAAACATTGTTATTTTGAAATGCAAACATCGAAGTTACTATTCAATATCAAAACAAAAAATAACATACCCCCTCTACATAGTCCGAAACATTCGTGCAACTAGATTGCGACAGCCGTATGTACAATATCCTCAACAACTAGAAATGAGCTCCCTCTGCCTTCAAAGTGACAATGGACAGATGTTATGCACGACATGTCACCACAACCATGCCATCAACCAAAAGAAACTCAGTTTCCAGAAGGAATGCAGCATCCACAAGCTCACTATCCCATTGGTTCCATAAAGGAACCCCACCCGTGCTAGCTGGATGTGGCCTAGTGTGTAAGGGAAAGGCCATGTACATCAAATGTACGCCACCCAATCTCAAGTTGGGGTTAATATGCCTTGCTCCTGATAGAGATCCCAAGAATCTACGTAATGACTGCATAGAACTGCATGCAATCTTTGTTAGCACTAAAATTGTGGACATAACTTTGATTGTAAATTAGTGTGGCTTACCTATCATTGCACAACACATCTCGAACATCTTTTTCCAAGCACTTGACGCTAGCATGCACTACAAGGTGGCATGGCTCTACATGCATATCTGTATGTAGCAACATAAGATCAAATATATCTTTCAAGCAATGCTAAAAAGAACAACACAAATTAGCCATTTTCACGTACCTAGAGGGTTTTCTCCCACAACTCTTGCCATGTCTGATAGGTCCTCTGCAGCCCTGCCATGTGATGGTGAACATGGAGGGGACGCCTCGATGCCCCCTACTGGTCTTGGAATGAAGGAAAGTGTCGGTACATTGCGGCTCATAGCACCAAGGCTATGAGCACTATCGCTGACTTCTACAAAATACTCCTCAACCACATGCTCGCTCTCACTATCACTGGAAACAATAGCCGTCTTCTTTCTCTTCCCACGTTGCCCATCAGCCAATGGTGATTGCGGGTCTTTCTTTGAGGCCTATTTCTTTTTGTCCGGTTTCTTTGATGTGTTTGGAGATAGAGCATCCTCTATCACAACAACTTTCTTCCATGAATCGATATGCTCCACTGTTAATTAAAATAGAACAGTTATTGAGCCCATGTTGTATTGCTACATGGCAAAGGTAAAAACTATATAATATGATACCTATGTATAGAGCTTTCTCTTCGCATGGGTACTCCTTGTCCGGGCAGTCCGGCCACCAAGGACACTTCAGCCACTCTCCCTTTGGCCGAAAGTTGTCTATCCACTCGTCAGGATATAAGCCTGTCTCCTCTCTCTCCGACATGCACCATGCATCACTGGGGTGCTCGAGAATGGGGAAGACAAGAGAATCTCTCCACCATCTACAAGACAGACCACAATGTTTTGAGCGACCAAGAACAAGATTAGTTTATCCTACTACATTATGAATTTGTCAATTAAAGATGTCAAACCTGTATAACAAGTGTCATGCCATGCAAGCAAAGTGGGGTTGCTCTTCGGGATCCTGTGTGGACTTGATCGGAGCACTCCATTTCTTGAAGGCCTTTTCAAAGTGCTTATGTCTATATGTCAGTAATGTGTGGGCAAGTGTGCAACCATGCCTCCCTTCAGACTTCTCGTGTTGGATAGCAACATTATGACTCTTGCCCTCCATTTTCCCGACCATCTCAAGCACTCTGCTGTAGCAAATAGTAGGTCACAACTTAGATTATCAACAAATTGCTAGTTGGTGCATATAATCACTAAATCTAAACTTTTCAGTTGCCACCAATACACGTGATATCAAAGCCACTGGATCAAGGCCTTTTCCATCAACCCTATGCCATTCTCCTTCAAGGATGCATCACCACCTTGGAGAAAATCAATCAAGCGACACTTCCTAGCAAAGGAAAAGCGAGACTTATTTTTCATTGCTACATAATAAAAAGAGAAAGATATCAAATGATTTAATTGAAATTTACTTACTCTTTCGGGCTAATGCATGCACGCGCAACCTCTGTCACTCTCGAGGGTGTCATTTTGTTGGTCTTCTCATCCCAACCTGTAAATAATATACATTTTTGGAAAAAATCGTTACCATTCTTTGGATTTTCAATGGTTGCTATCTCAAGCCCTTTGTGCGTGAAATATTGCTCTGTTTGAGATAGTGCTAGATTGATGCTTTCCTCGTATGCGTCAGGTGCCAACTCGTAGTCAAAACTCCCTTTTGATGGCAGTCCTTCCGTTTTACTACTATACATAACATAGAACTCTTCCTATCATTTGCCAAGGACACAATCAAAATACACATAATAAGATTTTGCAATCAAAACATATTCTTATTTAGCATTGGTTTCAAGCATACCTTCCAAATGAGTTGCGCAAGGACAACCATTGGCAATTTTAGCCACTTTAATTTGTTTGGGCCCCTAAAATTCAAAGCCCTTTCTTCTATTAGACGTGCTCTTTTGGGAAATTTCTGCAAAAGTGAAGTAGGGTCCGCCAAGCCTAGATTTCTCATCATGAAAATATCATGAGCAGTTGTGTGAGGCACTGAAACCCTTGTGGCCCTGTTTAACACTCGATTGTAATTTACATTTTCAAAAAATAAGATGCATTTACATTCGCAAAAAAACAGTTGGGCTTACCTATTGATCATTCCCAAAACCAATAAAACCTCCGTTGTCTCATGGGGTTGAAAATGAACAAGAACGCACTCAATCTTTGGTGCCTTTCAAATTGGGATGTCATTCTCGTTCATCCACCGCATCCATGCTTCTAATCTGTGCTTACCATCCCAAACCACAAAGTACCTCTTGACCATGTGACTAAGCTCGGGGATTTGACGAAGCTCCTCATCCAAATCATATGACATTGCAAGATCTCTTGAGGTGTGACCATGATGAGAAAATTGCTTATGATCCTCCCCAGGAATCGGTTCACTAAGAATAGATCCTGCCATGGTTGGTTGGTACCTTTTGTTTGCAATGGAGATTTGCAAATCCACCACATGATCATCATGCGTGCGGATGGTGGGGTTTGAAAGAAGTCGACATAGAGGCAAGTGTGGAATTTTTCCATCATATGGAGCTCTATGAAAATCCACCCAGCCCAAAGAAATGTGCTTGTCAACGACATTTCCAAATGCTCATCTCTTAAATCTTCAATTGTGGTAGCAGTTTTCACACGATGACTCAATCCTCCACTTGATTGTGTTGTTCCATCCACTCCGGTTACGATGGACACAATCTGATCTAAAGAACCCAAGGCTTGAGATTGTTCGGTCTCTTGAGTGCATCGTGGAGGGACTTCTTGCGATGTAGTAACATCAACCTCATCCACAACACCAATATTTTTGGATTGATTTCTTGTTCTCGTACTTGGGATAAAGAATTAAAGAAGATAGATATAAGTATGAATTATGAGAAATTGTAGCTAAGAGTTTGAGAAAGAAAGGTGAGCAAAAGAGGACTTGACAGAGAGAGATTTGTGCAATACAAGAAAATAGAGATGAGGAAAGATAGAGAATTGTAAAGAGTATGCGAATGCTCTTTATAAAGCTTTTAAATTTTATTAATTAAAATTAATTTTTTCATTTAATTAATTTGAAATGTGTGTGAGCGAGAGGTGGGTGAAGGTGTGTCTGTGTGCGTGCACGCGCGTGTGTGTCTGTACGTGTGCCTATGTGTGGGCTTGTGTGTGTTGGCGTGTGCGCGGCTGTGTGCCCCACACAACATACACACACGCATTGGCATACACACGCTAGCATGTGTGTGTTGTGGTTCTGCCACTAGATTCATGAGCCCTGAAGATATCAACATCTGCCAGAATTGGTTGATGGATAAACATGTTCTCATTTTGGCTTAACCCTAGCACACGCAGATAAATAAAATACAAATGTTTACATGCAAGATATGGTTTTTTCTTTGACACCTGTTCCTTGAAGTCTTCACATGTGCACGATGGCGGGTTGCAAATACAAACTTTGTACATCCCGACATGACCATCTTCACTTTTGGTCTCTACTTTGAAGACATCATTAACACCATCTGCTGCACATATCTCTTCTACGACCTTCGCTCTTAGGTCTAGTGCTAAACTGATCTTGCAAGCAGCATCCTTGGAAATGGAAGTCTGATACCGTACACGCACACCATCTCGCACTGTGGCTCTTGCACTGCCTTCTGGAGTAGTTGTATCTTTTGACTAGAAAGGAGAGTTGGTCATATTTTATGTAGGAACAACCTGTGTTACATTAGATATTCCTTCTTTGCTGAGCTCCACTTGATACCACCCTTCATGCAATATTTGCACCTCATCCTCCAATAGGTTGCTGCCCACATGCACGGGCCAAGTTTGTGGTGGATGCTGAGGCTGCGTCTCAATGTTCTAGTATACTATATGGCAATGCAAGACATGATCCGGACAAAAACAAAACCATTGACGCACCACACCATTTGGATGCTTTCGATATCCTTCAAAAGATGGGGCCGGTATACCAAGGCTAGAACCTCCAATACTGCATCCACACCTTTGTCCTCCTCTTGGCGTGCCGCTACATGTGACCCTACTACCTTGTGGAGTTCGACGTATGGCCCACATTGCCTCATTGACCTTGCACTCAACTACATACTGCCGACCAGAACGTATACTTTGTTCTGGGGTTTGTCATATCCATTCTTCTGCAAAGTTGATCTTACGTGGTCTTCCACACTTCTTGCGATCTTTGGTGACCGAGTTGTACTCAGACCTATGCGATGCATCATCTTCCACGTTGATAACCTCATTTGGCTTGCGTTTTTGCTTTGATGTCTCCTTATCTCCTGTCAATGGAGTTGGTTGTTTATACATCGGAGTGCCCTCAATAGCCTCATTCACTGCTCTTATCACTTGGCTGCGACGTTTTTCATGGCGTTTTGCAAGCTTTTGTATTGATGGACCCTTCCAATGTGTTTTCCATGGCTGTATGAAATGGCATTTGTGCTCTATAAGATGGAATTTGCAAGGTTGGTTTTACATGCATCATATAATAAAATGCGTTTACGAAAACCCTCCCCTGCTAGCCAACTACCATGCTTGCTCTCCGCAAGGTTTGTGCGTGGAGTGTTTGGTCCATCAGAGCTACTTTCTATGCATGTCATAATGCCACCCCAATGTGCAATATGAATTTCCCACCAACTAAGCCATGAATCCATGTATGGAATGTTACGGTCTATGCAATTACCGTTATGCCACCATTGGCGTGTCTGACGAGCCTCTACTGCTGCAGCCTCTTTTGTTGGTGCTTGCCTCCACTTCTCACACATTTCTTTGTGTTTGTGTTGAGAAGCTTGCACCACATACTTCATTGTGTGTTGATTCAAGCTTTGCTTCCAATGGAAAAGACAAGAATGCTCTCGACCGCTCATTGTATTGGTCTTGTCACCACCATTGAAAACAATTCAAACTGCATTCGAATTTGCTTGAGCTTCATCCACCACGAAGCCAAAGAAATTATCTCTGTCACACCCACATGATATCATTACAAAATTGAGGCAATCCCAAAACAAACGTTGTGTTTCCATGTCTTCCTGTTTCATTTCACAGGTTGCAAAAGTCAAAAGGTCCTGCATGCTGCAAACAAATTTTTTTAGAGAGAGTCAAAGGAAACCCACAAATCTGTTAACATGTACCTTATATCATAGACATGACATGCCATAGTCACCCATTCGTTAACACGTCTAGTGTGATCAAACTAGATCCACGCACGTCGAAGATCACCATCTTGATCTTTTCTCATTCGGTTCACTAGGTCCACACCGGATGCTGGACCAATTGTGGAAATTTTAAAGACATAACATTTCTCCCCCTCCGTACCTTGACTAGGAAACCAACTTCCATGGAAAAAGTCATTTGTGCAGTCTTGCTTCAGCTTTAGGAGTGCATCAATGCTGAAAGATTCTTTGTCAACCCCTCTACTTAAAATAGATATTGACCTTCAAAACCTAACAATGTTCAAAGTGTTTAGATAAAAAGTAATTTAGCATAGAGATTTGCATCGAAATAAGAATCTAGGAAATGCTTATACCAATTATCTTGCACCAATGGCCCCAACTCCTCAGCGATTGCAAATAGCTGTTGCTCGCCTAAAATTCCTTCGTTGTTGTTGTTGCAAAGAAGTGTTGTACTTATAATTTCTTTTGCCAAACACATTTGAACCTTCATGGCTCCTGCGTGTGGGTCACCAGTCAAAATCCTTTGCACCATCACCTTGGTGTTTTCCGTTAGTGTTTTGGATGTGCTACTGTGCACATCGTGTCGATGTGTGCCACGATGAATCATGACTCTAGTGGTAGTCTCATCGGATGGCATGATATAGTATACTACACAAGAACATGTTGCAATACACAAAACAATTGCCTTACAAAAGTGGCATGTAAGGCTCTTATCCCCAATCTTACAATATTGTCCGGGTCAGTTGCCTTTTGTATGTACCTGTTAAAATGACTAGTATTGGGAATATGATAATTAACCAAGTAGACACATTGTTCATTCATGCACTCGAGAGATCCCTATGCAATGACTAAGACACACTACACGACGTTTGTGGCTTCGACCACACATGAGGATCATACTTATGCTCCATTGCATCCATATGGTGCAACTTTCCCATGGTAGGTGGAAATTTCAAAACAAGATCACCATTGTAAGACCTTGGAATATCTGTAACTTATTCCACTTGTTGTATTTGCATTTAAAGCTTTGTCAATGTGCCCTTATTTTCGGCGTGTAAGATTTTTTTGTCTTGTACTCCTTTTGAAGCTATTTGAGAGAAAAACTCGAAGCGGGATGCATAGATCTACTAACTCCTTTTGAGGGAATTGCACCTGTGAGACGGAACTCAACAAAATCCGACCTAGCAATATTTTGACTCAACAAATATTCAGACCTAGCAATATTCCAACCTAGCAATATGTTAATAATCCGACTCAACAATATGGCCTATATCATTGACGCACGGAAATCAACAAAATCCGACCTAGCAATATTTTTACTTAGCATATGTAGCAAATAATCCGACTCAGTAATATTCAGCAAATAATCCGACTCAACAATATCTCAATCAACACATGGCACGCCCTAATGGTGGATTTCACAAAAATCCAACTCGGATTCACACATCCCTTGATCAAAGTCAAATGCCTTATCCTATTTTCCAAAAAATCCCTAGTTACTATATAGTATAGACTATAGTGCCTCGAACCTAATCCAAGATATGCAAATACACCATACAACACTACGACAAACTCAATGCTAGGATCTTCATATGAAGCAAAGTGTAGTGCTTGGTACTTAAACCAAGGTACATTAAATACATCATAGATATAAACTAAACATCGTCCAAACATTCCCCAAAGAATTATATCACATGAGAGCTCATAGAAAATGAACTTATGAAACCAAAACTAAATAACTATTTCTATTCTCGAAGACCATGAAGTAAACATTAGCAGAATAGACCTCTAGAACCTCTCAAACATGAGAATCTCATTCTGAAAATCAGGTTTTTCCAATCTAGGCACCACAAACCCTGAATATCTTCTTTAAAGTTTTGAGTATCCACTGCCTTTCCATTTACAAAATGCTCCTCTGTAGATTTTTGAGATACCCACTGCTACAACTGATTGACTTTCCATTTTTTATGGATCTGGTGTATTTTTGCCTCTTTGCATTGTGAACTTTCTGTCATTCCATTGAAAATTTTCCAACTCCAAATTTTTAAGATTAGATCATCTTCCATATTTTTCAAAATCATATCATCCCCTTGTAAAAGGCACATTCCACCTAATCCAATCTTTAAGTCAACCTGAACATTCTTGTAAGGTATTCTTCTTTGTTCACTTTGCAACTACAAAATCTGTAGCACATAAAATCCTAATTTTTGATAGTCCACCATCCATATCCGATGGTCCATCCTGTAAAAATCCACTTCTACTATCTCATCAGCTTAAAAACACACATCTCTCAACAAAAGTGTGCTTCGATTGAGAACAAATTATCCCACATCAATTTCAAAATGCGCATCCATTGAAATTTTATCATTCTGCATTTCAGACATCATTGCATGCTCCACAAAACCTGTTAAACCTGTTTTATACGCCTCAAAGACTTTCTCTTGCCATTCCTCATGCTCAATCTGATATGTGAGACCTCTTTCTAATTCATCCTTGTTTAGATTTGAACAACGACCTGCAGACAAACAAAATATTGAAGCTTGCAAATTGTGGAGCTTCCTTAGCAACCCTTACTGCAGAATCCATCATATTATCATGTCATATATATATATATATATATATGTGGATATTAGTATTGGTATCCATTGCACCATTGAACAAATGGCAACCCTGTCATTCTTTTTTTTCCTTAAGCCAATTTTGTTTGCAATGACTCGTCTTTACCCTAAGGTGAGTGGTTTTATGCACATGTAGGTCTAGCTTTTGGATAAGTTTCTCACTTTGGACACAGACTCCCCATATCTGCAAGTCCGGTTTCATTCTTCCTTTGACATGGCCAACTTCTATATGTGGAAAGTGTTTTAACTATTTGAGCACCCCCTAGGTCTTCCTTCAAGTTTGCACCTTACCACCGTAACTGTTGAAGGCACATGGGACCATAGTTTTTCCAAGAGGCAACTAACACAATGGTCACAACATAACTTCTGACAATGCACTGGCCAACTATGTGCCTGAGTCCTACTATCATGCCATAGCCATAACGGGAGGAATCTCCCCTGGATACTGCTACTTAGTTTTCAATGCATGAACAAGAGCATATTGTTCAGAATAGTTGGTGTTGATTGATGGCATATATAAGTCTCTACTTGTGTTTGCTACAAAAAGCAACATTGGTTAATCAGAAGGTACATCCAAGGCATTCATTCATTCATGAAGGGACGCATCCTAAATGTTCCAATGGCTATTGAATGGGCCACAAAGCAATCAGAAGGTTATTATGCCCATGCTATGGTAGTCTTTGGAAACCCCGCACTTGGCTTTGACAATGATTGATCTATATAATGAATTATTAATGCTTTCCTTACTAGCATTTCATCTAAATCCATGTTCTATTTATGGATCCATGGAAGAAAGAGAGGGGAGGGATGGAGCATCCAAGTCCTCCGCGCGCATGCGGACACAAGGAGGCTCCATCCCTCCCTCTTTCTTTTGCCCATGCTATGGTAGTGTTTGGAAATCCCACACTTGGCCTAGATAATGCCTAACCTAGATAATGACTTATTAACGCTTTCCTTATGAACGTTGCATCTAAATCCATGTTCTATTTATGGAGTCAAGGAAAAAAAAGAGAGAGAGATGAAGCCTCCATTATCGTCCATGCGCGCGGATGACTAGAAGGCTCCATACCTCCCCTTTTTTGTTCCCTGGTTCCATAGAGAGAACGCAAAGCATAATGTTTTTTTCTAATCAATGGATAAATGATAGCATTTTCTTTAATTGTTTATGCTCCTTGATCATCTGCGTAAAACATAAGAGAGATTTTATGCAAAAACATAAGAGACTGTCCATTTTTTTTTGCTTAGATTTTTTTTTGGTTTTGATAAAGCTCTTATTTTTGAATATTTTTATTATATGATTTTTAAAGTCTATTTGAGAAATCAAACACCTACTATATAGTAAGTACTTAAATTATACTTTAGAATCTTATTTTTATATTAAAAAATAGATTTTTTTGTTGCCTATTGTAAAGTTATAATGATTTGAACGTCCTTAATCTCATGTGGATTTTTTTGAAATTTTTTGCCAAAACAAAGGAGACTCTGCTCAATTGTTTTTGTTTTTTATACATAGAATAATCTTTTGGTCTTGGAAAACCTCTACGTCTTGATTATTTTTATTATATGATATTCATACTGTATTTGAGAAATCAAACACCTACTACACAATAAGAAAAATCTTGAAACAATTCTCATAAGTTCTTACTGTATAAAAGATGTCTCAGCCCTCTAATCATCCGCTTGCAAGCGGATGATTAGGGAGCTCAACAACTCCTATGTTTTATGTAGCTTTATGGTCTCAAAATTACATAAAGCATAAGAGTGTTGTTGAGCTCCCTGATCATCCGCTTGCAAGTGGATGATCAAGGAGCTCAAACACCTACTAAACAGTAAGTATTTATGAGAAATAGTGCCTTGAAATAGTTCTTTTTAAGTGCATTGTTATCTTGAAAAAAAGATTTGTTTTCTTGGCTATTTTATACTATTGTATCAAAATTACATAAAACATAGGAGTTCTTGATCTCTCTGATCATCCACTTGCAAGGGGATGATTAGCGAGCTCAACCATCAACAATAAAATAAGTACTTATGAGAATTGCATCAAATTTTTCATTTAGAATTTTACTTTTTCCTTAAAAAATATATTTATTTTGTTGCCTATTGTGAAGTTTATAATGATCTGAACGTCCTTAATCTCCTATAGAGGTCTTTGTAATGAAGATGGAGAGGATTTTTTTGAAATTTTGTGCCAAAACAAAGGAGACTTTGTCCAACTTTTTTTGTTTGTTATATATAGAGGATTGTCTGGGTTTTGGCAAATCTCTAAGTCTTGATTATTTTTAATATATGTTTTTTATAGTCTATTTAATGACACCCAAGAGGAAGAATACAAAAACAAATCTCCATGTTTATATTTATTCTTATTTAATGTTTTCTTTAAGTTTAAGATCACATGCATTGTAGGAAGAAAATATTGTTGCAACTCATAAGTATGACAAAGTCCAAAGATCCCTTATGTCCTCAATTTCAAGATTATAAGGTAGCTTGAACCTACATGAAGAAAGAGGAACATTGGGCCCATTTGCACTTGGAGGTCTCTCTTTTAATCCAGAGGATACAAGTTGAAGGGCCACAATTACTGGATTCATTTGATGAATTCTTCAATATAAGCTTGAAGAATCATGTCGTGCGGGTATACATAAAGTGAATGATAAGCTGTAATTTATGAATATGTTTACATGTAAAGTAATTGTAATGTTATTGTAAGCACCATTATGTCCTTGGTGGATCGATTATCCAATTGGTGTAATCCCAAAGAAAGAGAAGGATCTTTATGATAGTAAGTTCTTATTAAAACCATGTGGAAATTTCATTCCTGAATGGATAAAAGATTTTTGAAAGCCATGATTATGATGATAGAAACAATGATGCTTGTAGGATTCAAGCAAGAGACTCATAGTATTAGAGACATGGATGCACTTACTAGGCCCTCTTCTATGGATCATCAAGCAAGTGAAGGGAGTGCGGAGATTGAAACTAGTAAGGATGCCACAAAAGCTCTCCAAGGTATACACTCCAATGTGAGGACTACTCAAACAACCAATAAAGCTACTTCTATCCCTTTTGTTAGCATTCGGTACATGAAAGGTAAAGGGATTGTAGAACCTCCTAGCACATCAAGTGATCCAAAGCGGAAGAATGTGGTTGAGGTCTCTGTTGCAGAGTCCTCTCTAGGCTGAGAGATAGAGTCGGTAGAGACGACCTATGACTCGTTCTGTTGGTGAGTTGTGTGAAATGAATTTGAATTTAAAGTTTATTGCATGTAAATATTTTTAGAAATTTACCACTATAAATAATGCCTGCAAGATTCCAGAACCAGACGTTCGTTGATGCTCTACTTTGCTGATGTGACCCAGATTGATAGATTTCTCTAATTAGGTAAATGTAACGACCATGAAAGATAAATTTAGTTTGTTTTTCAATATATGACTATGGAATGTTTTTTAAATAGCATGAACAAGTTTTTTTGCTACTCAAAAGACGCATCTTTTAGCAAAGATGGAGTGTCATGTCGAGAGGTAGCTCGATTGATATTTGCAGATTTTCCTATGGGCTTACGGTGGATGCCCTTTGTCCTATCCCATAGGGTAGGTAAAATTTTATGATTTTAAAGGGCTACAAGAAAGTAAGACATATTAAATTTTTTAGAGGGCATGCCTATTCCAAAGTGGAATACATTCTTGTCAGGTTTGGTAAGGGGTTATACAGATCTCTCTTCTGAGTATTTGACGGACGAGGGATTCTTGGTCACCATGTGCTTAGCTGAACACATAGGGGAGTTCCTTACATATGCATAAAGAGTGGGGCTTGTGCTTCATTGTACTTGGACGCTTATGTGTGACTCTAAGGCATAGCGGTATCCTGTCACCAAAGAGGCAGTAAGGTCACTGATGTTTTAGTGAATCTTTTTTTCATTTATGCTATGGAAAGCTTTTTAATCTAGCAATATCATATTTGCAATTTGCATGTCCAAATAGGTGCTTGATCTTACAATGGGTCTTCCATATCCTGTTGGTCCAGATGTGCCAAGCTACGATAGAGAGAGTGGGGGGAAGATTTCAGAGAGGTGGTTTCTAGCATACCGTAGCTATATATTAGATGATTGTGTTTCCCCCATAGATGTTGATGGTGAAATTATTAGAGGTGGTGCGGAGAGACTCAGTAGTGTTTTTTTTGTTAAGTCAAAAATCTTGTATGATGTTGATTTAAAGGTTACTTTATTTCTTTGTTGGTGACATGGCTAGGTGGTTGCTGGCAACATTCACAAAGCGTTGCGACTATGTCTTGGATGTACTCTATGAGCAATGTCTAGTGTGTGGACCCATGACAAGCTTTTTTTTAGAAGATCCATACGTTTGATTTTGTTACTATGATCTACGGATTATGTACTATTTTGTCACAATGTTTTGGGTGGTAACAATGTGTGACTACATTGGTGGTACCCCTATGTTTGGCATGACTCGATGTTGGATTGAGAGAGATTTGAGACCACCTTGTGAAGTTACATGCCATACTTTTAATGCCTTTTTTAAGAGCATACTTTTTCTTGAGGTGGTAGCTAACAAAAATTTTATTTGAAGGATTTTTTTCTAGTCTTTTTATTTTTTTGAATGTCCTTAATCTCTTGTACAGGCCTTTGTGATAAAAGTGGAGAGGCATTCAGTTTTGTGAAAACAAAGGAAACTCTGATTCTTTTTTCTGGGTACTTGAAAATTTGGTTTTGGATTCATATTGTTTACATTTAGACTATAGTTTGTGCGCAAGTTTTGTCTTCAACAAGCTCATTTATGCCATGTTGCATTGCCAAAGAACAAAAATATAGTACTAATTTATTGCAAAGGCCAGGATTTTTGTTTTCTTTTTTACATCCTTTATCTCTTGTAGAGACCTTTCTGATAAATGTGGAGAGGTAATTTTTGAAATTTTAAAGCAAAAACAAAGGAAACTATGCCAAATTTTTTTGGTTGTTTGTACTTGGAAATCTGGTTTTGGATTCATGTTGTTAACTTTTAGCCTATAGTCTGTGCGTAAGTTTTGTCGTGGACAAGGTTTTTTAGACCATGCTGCACTATAAAAGAACAAAAAAGTAGTACTAATAACAAAAGCCTGAAACAGGAACCTCGCCAAAAAACATCCCACCTTATTAGGTGGATTTCAATAGGTGGAGGATTTCATGCCCTTGGAAGCAGATAGCAAATCCTTCCGCTACAATGAGTTCAATGATGTGTATGTGCTCAACGAGTTAATGATTAGGTTCTACATGGTGACACACGAAGAGTGTGATTGTAAGGTTATGTTCGTTAATGAGTGTGAGGTTGTTAAAAAATCAAAGACTAAAAAGGGTAAGCATTACATTGATGAGAAAGGGATTGGTGGGCATTGATATTGAGCTAAATGATAACGAGAAGGGAAACACGTATCTAGGGGTTCAATTAGAGAAGAATATTTGGTGGGGTTGGCATCTTTTCATCTCCCATGTGAGACACATGAGACCTTGAAATGATATTTTAATCGCACACCAAATGTTGACATCATTTGGAAACAACAAGAAGGACAAAGATTGCAGGTTTTAGATCTATTTCTGTTCCAAGTTGAATGGCTTTTGACTGGAGACCTAAAAAACTCTCAAGTGTATGTTAGGGTGCAAGCAAGAAACAATGGTACTCTTTCCATGCATTTGATGTTGCCACATTAAAGTCTCAATGGGAACTAAAGGAAAGGGTGCAAAGGCCAATAAGTCAAATTATGAAAAGGGAAAGGGTAGAAAAGTTGTAGTCAACCATGTGAAAGATGTATCCGCTACACAAACGGTGAGAAAAGTATGCCATTAATCGTTTCAAGGTATCCTTGGTTGTGACCAAAGTTCTGTCCCCTAATTGAGACATGGACAATTCAAATTGGCATCCTATTCTATAGATTCCACTGATACATGTACACGTGTGCACCCTTCATGCCCGTTGGTGCAACCAACAAGTTCCGATGCCAAAAATTTATAAACGTAGGATCAAGGGTACTTATAGATGCATGCCAGAATGTCATAGCATGTGTGAAGAACTAGTGTGGACAAAAGAGTTTGTGATGTGTATCTTATGTGGCTATGTAGACAAATGTAGGGATCATGATGCTTTAACACTAGGTTGGTAATGGGACATTTTTATCTCCTGTTAAGTGACCATTTTCTTTGAATTATGTCAAGAGTTTCAAAATTTATTTTGAGGTGCTATCTATCTAGAAAGTTGTCTCATGAGCTGAAAAAAACTCGACATTTTTTTGGAATATCAATTCCATCTTTAACCTTGTCCTTGCACAACATTTCACAACCTAAACTGTGTGAAAAAACGGATCTTGCTTTTGGCTTTTTTCAATGTTTTGCTACTATACCACTCTAGAATTCATGTTTGTGAGTTCTATAATGCTAGTGAACTATCTTTAGTAGTCCTCAACATGTCCTAATGCTTCTAGGGAGAAATAAATGTTAAAGTTGTAAGTTATGACCAAATTACAAAAATTGTCAAATCCTGTTTTTTAGCCAATTTTAGCTCTTCTATGATTTTTTGGTGGCTTTCATGATATCCAAATGCAGTTTTGATTTTCTATGTCGCATATTGTAACATAAATCTAATATTCCTTGAGTTTTGGGGCACCTAATACCCTATTTTGCATACTACACAACAATGGTTGATTTTTTCAATTATAGAAGAAAACATTCTAGTATATCAAGTATAGCTTTTTCAATATTGCTAGTTTCTTGTGACAACTATATGCATTTTGTAGGTAGTAACTATATCTAGTAATAAGGATCAAATTTGGCTAGATATTGAATAGTTTCTATGGGATTCTACAACTCATAATGTTGAACCCAGTTTTTTCATGTTTGCTGTATTTAGCACTTCATCTTTGTCCCCAAGATTCCCCTTGGTAAGAAATGTATTATTCTTTTGACATGCTCCATGGCTCCTTGTGAACCTAAAGGACAAAAGGGAACTAAGAAAACATGAATATATTATTTGTATTGAGCGTGGCTATAGAAACTTTGATGATAGGTTTGCAGAATGGTAAAAATTCAATTTTTTTGTACCTATTTCTTTTGGCAAAACAAAAAATGTGAGTGAGAAGCAATCATATGTTCTGATCACCAACCCATTGAAGTTAACTAGGGAATTTATCTCAAGTCCTACAAAAATCCCTAATCTTTTTTTATACAACAAAACATAAGAAATGACTATTTTGATGAAAATGTACTGGTCCATCAACTTTGGAGGCTTGGTGGGACCAAAAGATGAGAAATTTTACAAGTTTCTTATTTTTTACATGTGTAGTAGGCCTTGAACTATAAGCCCACGAAAGGATTTTACAAAATGAGTGGATCTACTATGGTTTTGGAGGTTTTTTTCAAAACCCTGAAAGGACACTTTTATGTCCTGTTAGGCTACCAACATAGTGTTAAAGAAGGTTCTTCGTGTGAGAAACCTCTTAGGCAATGAAAAGAAAGTCAATAAGTGAAGTTGATGTGATGAAAAGAAAACTGGGTGTGTGGCTTAACTTGACTGCATGAGGAGGGTTGTAAATTCCTATCCTCTAAAACTTTTGCAAAATTGGTTTTTCCCCCAAAAAGGCCTTGCTAGAGTGAACATTATATTAGTGAATTTGGGAATTTTCCAATTCCCACTTTCAAAAGACCTTAAGATAAGTAGAAACTATATAAACTCCTTGGTTCCTGGATGCACAATACATCTGCAATTGCATATCCTCAAGTTGCACAGGTTGATAACTTCTGCGTGGGGATCATACATCTCCCAAAACACCAACAATTCGTTGACGTCCAAAATAGTCAGTCTCTACAAACATTTTGTAAAACAAATAAGTAGTTAGACAATAGGTTGACTTTCATATTCTTTAATATAGGTTATTACCGGAACAATCATAGGGATTTCTAGCAAGGGTCCATACTGGGTTTGCCTACCGTCAAGGTTGTCTTGTCCAGTGTTAAAATCATGGACCGCCTTCTCTTGTTCTTTTGTTGTTGAGGGATCCATTGCACCTGAATTTGCGTCTAGTCTGTTATCATTTGTTTGTGTGTCAAACATAAAACACTCTTTACTTTCAATCTTAATAGGTGGAGGTGTGGCAGAGGAATACTCTGCTTGAGGGTTAGAGCATTCTTTTTCAACCCCTCCCTCTACAAAAACTTCATCCTTATGAAACCCTCCAAGTGCAGAGGGAATTTCAACATTTATTTCTTTCTCAGTCCCTTAATCTATGTGATCTTTCTCTTGTGTGGGCTTCCACTCATTTGGACTTTTCTCCTTGTCAAACTCTCCCTTTGTTTGGGAGATATTTCAATTGTCATAACCTGCTATCTTTTTAGGGTGCGGATACTCAAATTGCATCATCTTTGGTGTTGTCTTCTCCATCCCTTCTTCTGCTTTCTTCTCTTGTGCAAAGGGATCGGTGTGTGTAAGTTGTGCGTGTGCCCCCAAACCAATTGCTATGTGCACAAAAAGAAAGAGAGAGAGAGAGAGAGAGAGAGAGAGAGAGAGAGAGAGAGAGAGAGAGAGAGAGAGAGAGAGAGAGAGAGAGAAGTGTTATGTGTGTGATTGAGAATCAAGAAACAATTATGATGATTGAGATGCAATAAGTAGTGCTTTTGTGTGTGATTGTGGGATTGGGTGTGTGCAGACGAGCGATTGCAATGAATTTTGGTTGTTTGATGTGTTTCTTTGAGAGGATTGGGGTGTTGTGATTCCACCTGATCTATAGAGAGGCCTGTGTGTATTGTCAAGTGTGTTTCCCTTTTTTATCCTTCCATTTCTTGGTTCCCCCACTAAGGAGAATTATGATTTCTCCTTGGTTGAAGCAAAGCATGTTTGAAGATAGTTGATAGTTAGATTTTGAAGACAAGTGTTGTTGAAGAGATGTGGTCAAGATTTCCAATTTTCACTAGGGTTGAAGATGTGGAAGCATGGATACAATATCATGGAATAATTCTATTAGATGGCAGATTCTTGAGAGAAGAAGAAACATTTCAAGTTTTTTCACTCCTAGTTCAAGTTAAAGAAAATATATAGTACGGTGAATACTGAGATGAAGAGAATGAGAATTCAAAACTTTTGAGAGTTCAAGAGGGATTTTGAAGCCCTTCCAAGGTAGCTTCTCAAAGTAACTAGTGCATAAAAATGTATGTTTTTTGAAGCTAAGTATGCTTATGGATTGCCTGTATGAGGATGTTCATGACAAAGTCAAAGTAGATGGACCTTTGACATATGAGGAAGAAATGACGAGGACCCAAAACATTTTGAAAAGTGTCAAGCTAGGTAGAGATGGTTATGTCTGATGGTGCTTGAGCTAGTTGATGTGGTGGAAGGGAAGGCAAAGCTGATGCAAGGGAGTTTACCTATGGGTGGAGAGCCGAAGGTTCTTTGGTTCCACACGTGCACGCACACACACACACACACACAGATAGATGGAGAGAGAGAGAGAGAGAGAGAGAGAGTTTCCTATGCTCAAGATGGTGGTTAAAGAGGTTACAATAGTGGAAGAAGTGCAAGTGGATCCAAATAATATGGAGTATGTATGCTCAAGCTTAGGTATGGTTCCGCTTGTTTGTGTTAGACATCAGAAAGTGAAGTTTGTACATGAGGTTGAAGTGATGGAGATAGAAGAGATTCCAAATCTTGAGACAAAAGAGGCCTAGGGAGGTCACCTAATAAAAATGTAACCTATCACGTAAGTTCAACAGAAGGATATTTAAAGTTCTTGAAACTTACCAAAATATATATATACAGAAGGGCATTATCTTTTCAAATTCAAAAAAAACTTACAGATTTTAAAAGAAATCTCAACAGAAGGATATTTAAAGTTCTTGAAACTTACCAAAATATATATACAGAAGGGCATTATCTTTTCAAATTCAAAAAAAACTTACAGATTTTAAAAGAAAAGGGTACATTATATTCTTAACAAAATTCATACATAAGGGTTTTTACAAACATGTCTTGAACGCACGTGATATGGTAGTTTTACACATAGTGAGCCCCTAGAGAGAAGAGGAGGTGGAAGCAAGCTCTAGCAATTATTTGGATGCAGATAGGACCTGGGAGACGTACTCTTTTTGTTCGAGGTATGAGGAGTTTGATCTCTTGAATGTGGATATAGATGTGAAAAATGTGTGTGAGGAGAGTAGGGAGAAATGCAAGGAGTTGTGCTAGATGGAAACCAGGTAAAAGCATCTAGGTGTATAGAGGACGACATGGAGATAAAGGTGGCACCTTGTGGCTATGATGAAGTGGATCAATTTTTGAGTATGGTGGAGACGGATGGTGATGAAGCTAGGCACAATGATTGTACATGCTTTTATGAAGAGGGAGATTCTACTACATATGCTATCCTCCATGATAATGCGGTATGGGATGATTTTCTTTCGTTTTTATCTAAGGATTTGATAGTAGGGAAGGTGCTTCAAGAACAAGATGACATAGTCAGTATGCAAGAACATTTGGTTGACGTTTCAAATCCAGTCGGTATGGAAGGGCTTGTTGATGTTGGGATTGAGGGTGCTACAAGAACTGAGGCAAGCATGGATTTGGTGATGGTGGTGAAGAATCCAAAGGTGGAGGAGTTTCGAGTGCATTAGATGCATTCTCTTATGCATGGAGGTAAATCGGAGGGTGTGGGCTCATCCAAGATTTCTTAAAAGGGATTGTCTCTTGACAAGATCTTTACGTTACATGGTTGGGAAAGAGGATCAAGTCTGTATATGGAGCAAGGTGGTGTGCAGGGTGGTGTTCTACTTGAATTAAATTGGGTATAGTCGGATTCTTAGAGTGGTGAAGGTATGCTATGGGAATTTTATGTACACGGTTGGTTATGTGCTTAGATGCAGCATTATGGGGAGTTACTAGAGATGGATGGATGCACTCATTGTCAAGTGTTTGATGTAGGTGGTTTGACTATGAATGGGTTTGGGAAACCTGCTTGAGAAGAGGTAGCATAAAATAAGAAGAACAGTTTGTATATATAGTTTCTTTATTTTTTCTTTTCCAGTAGGGAATTTGTGGAATTGAAAATAGATGTTTAATAAATAGGCTTGTGGTTGAGCATGAATGCTCAACAGGGGGGTGGGCAATGGTGGTGCAACCAAAAATTATCGATCCTAGAAAGTGCAAAAAGAAGTATATAGTGTGCCTACAAATGTGTTGCAGAATGTCTGAGCATGTGTGAAGACCCAGTGTGCGTACAAAAGAGTTTTTCATGTGTATGACTTATGTGACTATGTGGACCAAAGTAGGGATTTGATGATTTAAAGAAGGTGTTTCATGTGAAAATCCAGTTAGGAAATGAAAAACAAGTTCAGAAGTGAAGTCCATGTTGTGAGTGGTGAAAAGTAAAGTTGGTGTGCGGATTAACTTGACTGCAACAACCAGGACAGAGAAGGAGACAGCGCTCTGAGCGAGTCTTCTTGTGTATGCTCCACCAAATCCAGTCACTTGGGAATAAAACAAGCTTCAGTTGCATCATCTCTGGTGTTGTCTCCCATTAAGAAGAGAATGGGGTCTAGGAGGGCCTCTTTATTTGGAAGTTTAAGGAAGTCAAACCTTTAGTATTAATAAAGTAATCAAAGGACAACTTTTGAATTCAAACACGCAAAACGGCTAGTTTATTTGAATTCAAAGTTTCCCTCGAAATGGACTATAAAATCTAGCAGGTAAAACCATATCATGTAGCATATCTATGGAAAGAGCTCTATGTGAAGATTGTAGATCTATGATCTCCGTTCAAATCGGAGATCATATGTGAAAATTATGAAAGGTTGAAAATCATAAAATTGTCCACCTCCTTTTTGGGGGAAAAATTAAGTGCATCCTTTGACCACTCTTACGCATGTCTTACACACCCACCATTCTTGCACACATGGTGTGCACCTATTTGTCAAATTGTTAATCAACTCCATAATCTCGTGGAAAAAAAAGACGCCCTCCTACACCCCATCCTCTTTCTAATGCCCCATCCCTTCTTCTATTGTCATCTCGTGTACGAGGGCATTGGTGTATGTAGGCTATGTGTGAGCCCCTTGAACCAATTGGTGTGTATGTAGAGAGAGAGAGAGAGAGAGAGAGGTCATTTGTGTGGTTGACCGAGATGCAATAAGTTGTGCTTCTATGTGTGATCGTGGGTTTGGGTGTGTGCAAACGAGACTGCAACAAATTGGTTGTTTGATGTGTTTTTTTTTAAAAGTATCAGAGGGCTATGGTTTCATCTGATCTATAGAGAGGCATGTGTGAGTTTCCAAGTGTGCTTTCCCTTTTCCCTCTTCCACCGTCTATAAATTTTTTACAAGTTGCTAATGCTCCATATTAAATAACGCTTGGAATATGGAGCCTACATAAAGAAGGAAAGAGTGTATAAGTGAGCTTGAGGCTATTCTATCAAGTGTTGGTCTCTGGTGGAGTTGAGCTATCAAAGGACAAGAAGGTATTTGAAACTACACAAGATTACCTGAATAAAATATGTATAGGGGTGGTAGTAAAGTGAGGCCATTTTGTTTCAAGCCATTCTGACCCCCAAATCTTTGTTGAGTTTTGGTTGTGAAAAAAGATGTGCGATATAATCACTTACAAAGGTAACAATGTAGCCCTTGGAATTAAGTGCACTCATATGTAGTATTCTGTTGTGAGAATAATTTTAATATACTTGAAAAGGCAAATCTAACCTATGATGAGATCTCCACCTTGAAGTTTGCAAAATTAAAAGTTTCACAACCCAAATGGTTGATGCTTGGGGGAAAACACACATAACACACTACATGATGGGTGGAACACTTTGTCTTTAAAGTAGAACTGCTTATGTGTTTGAACTAAAGTAATTTTGTTATGCAGCACATACTTTTTTCACATGAACTTTTTCTTGACACCTATGGTTCATTGGGCATCTGAACTAGCCAAGGAATTGAGCACTGACACTATGAAGCAAAAGCAGTATACTTAAAAAATACACGTCATAGAGGTGGAAGGAAAAGAAGCAATGCCCTATATGAGATATTTAACTAGTTCTACAAAGTTTTAATAGGGAGAGAGAGAAAGAAGACTAGAGTGCAAAAAAGTATGAAATGCAAGATAGAAAAAGTGGTTAGCGTAAGGCATCACAATCGTATTATGCTTCGAGTGCAAAAGATCATTTTTTATAGTGGTTAGAGACAAGGTGACAAAATGGAAGGCATTGGGTTGAAGAATTATAAATTTATAACACTAATCGATTCTATTGTAAACATACATAGTAGTGCAAAGTGATTTTTTAATGGCACTTTCAGTGATTCCGTGCATGAAGTTTCATCTCTTTTGGAGTATTTATTAGTTTTATTAAGTTTTTTATTTTTTTTAAACGATTTAAGTACTATATAAGTCACACTTGAAGCTTATTTCTCATTTGCACATTTAGGAGATCCTTGGAGCACAAAGGAGCACACACTCATATCTTGCACCACAAGGATGATACAAAAAACCAAATTAATGGCACCACCACCACCACTCATCCCATAGTAAATTTGCAACCATCAGATCATGGTGAATCCACCACTTCAAATCGTCAACTTTGATCACGTGTGATTAACCCAACACCACAACCCATTCCAAACGCCCAGCAGCCTCTCCAACCTTTGAATTCAAAGGATGAAACCACCATGCATTTGGTGATCTTCCACCGTTAAATCATGCCAATCATGCACCTCTACTAGATCCCCAACCACTCTCATCTCTACAAAGAGACCCCCACAAAGCAAAACAAGTAAATAAGAATATTGGAATTTGCTACTAAGTCAAAAGATCATGCATGTCATCAAGCCCTTCTATCTCAGACAACCATAGCAACTACATTGCAAAAAAATTGCTATGGTTCAAATTAAAATGTGATGAGTTTAATACCAAGTGACCCCTTATCCAAAGTACAAGAAGACAAGAGATTCAAAAGAAATGAGAAGAGGCAAATGAAATAGGAGGTGAAGAGAGAAGCATAGATAAAGTGGCAGGCAGAGAGAATGCAAAGGCAAAGCTACCCATGGGATCTCTAAGCCTTCCAAGATTCCACAAAGAGCCATAAAATGTGCCAAGAAGAATAAGGCTGCAGAGGACAAAGCTCAAGACACCCAACAAGCTACCCATGGGATCTCTAAGCCTTCCAAGATTCCACAAAGAGCCATAAAATGTGCCAAGAAGAATAAGGCTGCAGAGGACAAAGCTCAAGACACCCAACAAGCTACCCATGGGATCTCTAAGCCTTCCAAGATTCCACAAAGAGCCATAAAATGTGCCAAGAAGAAGAAGGACAAGACTCCACCCAAGTAACAATAGACCCAAGAGGAGAAAAGAAGAAAGTATAAAATGAACTCTCCTCAATGGGCCCGATAATTGGCTCCTCGACCACCACCAACAACACAAAAGAAACAAAGATGGAGGCAAGGAATGGTTTCTCTATGGGAGATTGAAAAGTATCAAAGGAGCATCAAGTTTATCATACCAAAAGTAGCCTTCTCCCATGGGTGGTGAGAGAGATTATGGATGAATATAGTGATTCTGTAACCATGATAGAACATGCTACCTTAGTGGACCTACAGAATACAATGTGCTACCTTAGTGCCCCTACAGGATGCCTTCAAGGATATTTTAGTGCAACTATGCTAAGATGGCATTACTTGTATGGTGCATGTAAAGGGAGTCACTTTCAAAAACACAGATGTAGCCCTTGCAATCAACTTGCAACCCCCTTTGCAAATCCACATTCTTGGCATCATGTGGATCCTCTGCAATCAAAAGATATACGCAAACACTTGAAGAGACATAAACCATGTTATTGCTGCTTTGTGTGAATCATAGGTGCACTTCATTCCTACACACATATCTATTTACAAGCTTGGTGTGTGAATGGGAGATAGATTATCATATCCATTTTGATTAGACATGACATAAGTATGGTTATAAAGAAAACGTCCCATGGGGTAAGATTAGAGAATGGAAAACCACATAGATTTCTTGGCCAAGTTCAATGTAGATGGCTCAAATGTCCTTTTGAAGGATTCTATTGACTCCCACTCTACAAAATTGGATGGGAAAAGATCTCCAAGAATGAACAAGCAACAAAAAACTTATAGCTCATTTAGTGTTTAACATGTCAAGGACCTTTTGAGTGTGGTTTTTTGGTAATGTACCTTTTACGTTTGGAGAGTGTACTTTACTCCATGTAATTTTAAGCTCTTTTAAGCACAGTATTTGGTTTAATTTCATTTTTAAATATAGTTTTCTTGAGTTTTCTAAGTGGGATTCATATGCTAGAATATTTTCATCCATTTTTCTCTTCAAATACATGAGAAGATCATGTAGGAGCAAAGAATTTTGGGACTATGGTATATGAAATACATTTTTTCACCCCATAGTTATAGCCTACATGGTAGGGTTTTGTTTGGAACATTTTCATAGCCACAAGGTGTGCAACATGGTCTAGGAGCTCATGGAGTTTTTTAAAGCCAATGTCAAGTAAGGTTTAGGAGGGTTCCTCTCACTCATCTCACTAAGTTGTTTATATCTACTTCTACACACAAGTACACCTCTTAGTTGATGGGTGTCACTTTTTTAGACATCATTATATGATAAATATTTCACATGTGGAGAATATGAGTGTTTGGGACTAGCACTGGCACTTGTTATTTTAATTATGTGTCACATCAGAGTCTCTAGGTGCTAGTCACATCCAAGTACTAGACCATTTAGAGCACATCATATATATCACGAACAATTATACTGACCGTAAAGTATTGGATACCTAAAGACACTTGTGAAGGGTACAAGTACTATTGGACAACATTCACGAATGGTTATTTATGCATAAATTAAGGCTATCCACTGTTAGTAAAAATGTTTCATGTTTGTACCTAGATGTGATTTAGTTTTTTCTTTTTTTTATGGTTCAAAAGTTTCAGCAAGGATTTCAAGCGATTTCAATGGGAAGTATTTAGTTTCTTGTCACAAAATTATTACCCGCCTATTCTTAGCATTCTATGAGCATAACATTCGCCATAAGAATTGGCAACTATAGTCATGAGAATGCAGGTTCAAATCAATTTTTGGTAAATGCATGCACACTAGGTATTATGGGCCCTAGTGTTTAGCAATGGAAGATTTGGAGATGCATGCAAATTCATGAAACTGATAGTGTATGTTATTGTGGGTCCACCAATCACCATCATAGTTCATGCCTTAGCTTGGATGTTTGTAGATAAGTTGTCTAAACTTAGTAAAGTTTATTTAGTTCCTTATTCAATCTTAAAATTTAACCAAGCTGGTTGTTTATAGTCTGTGTAAATTTTATACACTACTGAGAAATATTGGGAGTCAGTGTCACCCATGTTTACCCAATGTTATTTTTTGGAGGATGTTTATAAATGGTTGGGGATAAACTACTCAATATCAGTAATGCTAGTTATCCAAATATGGATAGGCAATTTACAAGTGTCAAACTCATGCCAGAGGATATGCTAAGAGTGTACATGGGCAAAAAGAAATCCCATTAGAAAGGTTATCTCTTCAAATAGAGAATGTTTATCATGATGCAAAACATGAGACTAGGTTTACTTCCTACATCTTTTGGTCAGACTCTCAACCTCGATCACCAATTATGGTGGAGTGGTTTGCTGATGCAAAATAATGGCAAGTCAAGCGTTTAATATTTTTTGATGAGCTTTGCTACCATGTCACTTTCATGGAGAGTTTAAAAGAGGTATTCTTGAATTTTTCAATAGTTTTAGAAAGTTTGAAACTTGGTCATTCACCTCTTAGTTTTGGTTAATCATTTAAAGCACTCAAGTGAGTTATAAACTGAGTATACACACTATTTTGGATATAAACTAGTTACACAAATGATTGTAAAGGGACAAAAATGTGGAAAATCTACATGTTTTGGTTTCTTTGAACCTCCTACTGGACCGTAAAAATGGACACATGGATACGTGAGGGATGCCACTATGGACAACATTAGTGTTCTTACAAAGATATCACCACTTGTGTTTTTTAGGACAAAAATGCTTCTCTGAGGGGGGAGTAATATCAGCCAAGAGAGAGGACTTGCACATAATTAAGGGGACTATATTTCATAGGTCAAGGCTCACACGTGGTTAAGGGGGCTATATTTAGTAGGCCAAGGCTCTATATATGACATGGTTGGAAGGAAATGTGCATGTTCTAGTTTCCAATCTCTTATAACTAGTCTTCGTGCTACATTGGTTTGGTCTTTATTCTCTTGTCTTTAAAGATTTCATTAGTTCTTGCTCTTGTCTATGCAAACTAGACTCATTCCATTACCTTGACTCCACGAGGGTTCCTACTAGGGTTCATGTCAATCACAAACTCCCTTGTTGGCTTCAAATTCCACACACTATTTGGAGTTAGCATGTACCAAACTTAAGGACTAAATATATGGGTTGATATCTACACACAGATGCTCCTCAAATGTAGATATATATATCTACAAGATCTTTTCCACCAAGGTTTATCTACCAAGTCATGGCCCTCTTTGACCAAGCATCTAGAAATCCTATTGATTACCTTCCACTGGAAGTCTTGAAGATCCCTCTTTGAATTTTCTATAGTCATTCCTCTCATAGGAACCTTAAGTATATTACCATGGGCCACAACACCTCTGCATGCTAGATACACATAGCTGCAAGGATTCCACTCATAGTCCAATTTATTTTTTGTGGAGTGTGGAGTGGCTCACATTATGCAGAAGGCACTACACCAAGCTAAAGGACTAGTTAATAAATGGATTGAGCTCTTCAACTCTAAGAGTTAAAGACAAGACCTTATCCACCAAAGGCTATATTCCAACTCATTACCCTTCACTCCAAACTTCAAGGAGCCCTAGTAGTTCCCTTCAAATGGAAGTCTAGAAGACCCATGGATATGCCTCTCAAATCAAGTAGCTCACTACCTGAATCATCTTTCACTTACCACAATCTAGGATCTATCATGGCCCTTTTTGGAATAATTTATTGGTTGAAAATTTCTCCCAAACCATGCAACTTTTCTACTTGCACACATCAAAATTCTCAATGTTTGCCAAAATATGCTTCACGTAATTGAAAAAGAAAGCTACAAAGAGAAATCAAAATTCCCTAAACTCATATGTGCAAAGGGAATGCATATGGTTGTCTTTCCCTTCTTGTATTTTATTTATTTTGTTGCTTTTTCTTCTACACAGAAAGGATACTATGTAAAAATATGTCCTTTTTCTCCACCATAGAGACACTTCCCTTGCTTGAACCATTCAACCCACAATCTGTCCTCTTTTGTGCATTAGAAAGTTTGAGCTTCTTTTGGTTACATATACTTTATCGAATGTTGGATACAGAGTGAGAACATATGAAATATCATGCCATCCATTAATCTTTATGGATATCCCCAAAACTTGGGTTCATGACATATCCACTGAAAACACTTGGTATAAATCCAAATATAGGAAATCCCCCAAAACTTGGGTTCATGTCGGTATAAATCCAAATGTAGGATATCCTAAACCAAAGTTGCCAAAAAATAAAAAACCGGTCTTAGCCTTATTCACCACTAGAACCTTCACTTTGTAACAAAATATGGTACAAGCGGTATTAGATCACTATGCCAACTTATTTCTCACAACATTCTCTTTGTCTAAGGAAACCATGGTGCCTTCGCTCCCTTCCATTTACTAGAATACCAAATTCATGCCCTCCTCTAGCATAGAATTTGGAAAATAGAGATCCCTGTAATAAACTAGGAGATGATTTAGAAACATATTAACAATTGCATTTTCTTTTGGTGTGTATCTAAAGGAAAACCTTGCTAAGTCTGGAGCTACTGTTGTAACTTGTGAGTTTCCTTGACAAGGCACTTGAAACACAATTTCATAGTATTCCAAAGTAGAAGAGATGTGGAGCGTTGGAGTTTCATTCCCAAAATAATTGGCCCCTCAATTTGTCACCTTTTTTTAATCTTTTGAGATGTAGTTATTGAGAAGAGTACTTGCTCAACACCTAGTGAAAATAGGTCCTCCGAGGCTTTAATCTATAGACCTTTGGAGTCTTTTTTTTTACAAGTGCTCAAAAGAATGAAAGGTAATTAATTTTGAAAATGAAAAACCCCAAAATCGCAAGAGCTCAATTGCTTTCCATTAAATAGATATATGGTCCATGAAATGTTGCTATTGCTAGAGATAGGTCCTTAAAACTGATGTAGATTGGGCTTGGATTTTCATTCTCATTTTGACTCTAGTTCCAACATGCCACATCACCAAGTTGTGACATACCTCCCCTAAGAGAAGAGTAATTATCCTAGATTATACTTGCAAAACTCACTACATTCTCTTTAAAAAGTCGCATCCAAAACCATTACTACATACTCCTATATCTTCCTTGCTCTTTTTGTGACAAAGGCCCACTCACATCAATTTTTATCTTCTATTGAAGTGAATGGCCAAATTGGAATTTTGGCCATAAAAATAGCATGAATTTAGGGGCCTGCTGGTTTATTTGAAGCTTTTAAGGAAAAATTATTGGAAACTAGCTTGCACAACCTGCCTACGGCAGGTCTTGCTCGCTCTTACTAATGGTACAACTGTAAGGCCTTGGGTGGTGCTTCGACATGCCAACACTATCTGCATACACCCTTCATTTTTAGAGAACCATTGACATCGCAGCATATGTTTTGTGGTACCTACTATTTAAGTGTGAATCACCAACTTCTAGCCTCTAGTATACATCATTTGAAGCCTCAAGGTGTCTCCCAAATGCAAGAGCGCACACAAAATGTGTGTGTGCAAGAGAGAGAGAGAGAGAGAGAGAGAGAGAGAGAGAGAGAGAGAGAGAGAGAGAGAGAGAGAGAGAGAGAGAGAGTCTCCATCACAAATTTTCCACCATGTGTGGTGTTAGTTCTTCTAAGAAACTGAGAAATGAAATGTAGAGATCTAGCACATAGAGGAGCTTGTGACCTACACTCTCTTTGGTGGAAGGGTTCTTAATATAAAAAATGATTGTAGTCTCTCTCTCTCTCTTTCTCTCTCTCTCTACTCCATCACAACATCATGGGTTGGGAGTGTTTTGTTTGTAGATCAAGAGACATATAGAGAGGGGACTAAAGGAGATGACCACATAGAGAAGATTACAAATTGGGAGAGATAATGGATTTCTTTTAGAGCTTCACCCCAGCAGTTACTACCACACGACACATGTCACACTAGAAATCCAAGAGACTAAGAGATAGCCAGAGAAAGAAAGTATATGGTTTTCAATAGCCAAAACTCTACCATACAGAAGTGATAAAGATCAGACATCATTACTACCAAGAGATGGTAAGGATCACCCAGTTTTGAGTGGACCTTGATAGAGTCTTTAGGGAATTCTTCACCCCAAATTCACTTTAACCCGCATCGATACACAATGAAGAGAGCTGAATATCTTTCTTGTGCATACCTAATGCATGTAGTGATGTGTTACTTCTAGTAATAGAGCTCCATCCTTCCTCATTTCACCACCATCGCTTTGTTGTAGTAGCTATATATCTTTCTTCTACATACCTGATGCATAAAGTCATGGATTACTTCTGGTGATAGAGCTCCATCCTTCCTCATTTCCCCACCATCACTTTGTTGTAGATGTACCATTGCACACCATGGATTGTACCACCTCTTATATTCAGCTTCTAGCTCCCCTAGCTATTTTAAGAAATTTTCTTGTCTTCTCAAGTTCACTATTCATTTGTGCATGCATTTTTCCCATAGATCTATTTTGGCCTTTCACAGGTAGTAATATAGTCTTTGTTTCTTTCTCATCTCTCCAATCTTGCCCTCTCTTCCTAATTCTCTCACTTTATCCCTATCTCCCTCCCTCCCTGACTCTCTCTTCTCCATACTCTCTCTCTCCATCACCATCTACATAAAATATTTTTTCTCCCTCATATTCTCTCTCTCTCTCTCCAAAAAAAGTAGCCATTTTTTGACCTAATAGATATCAGTTCACTCTTTTGATCATAACTTCTTCATCCGAACTACGATTTGGGTAATCTATAGCCTCAATTAAAGAGAGTGATGTTCTCTATGCATTGATGTTAAGAAGAAGAAATTTTTTTTATGGAAGACGTGTTTGTGGCAACATTTCCAAAGTGAAGAGGTTCAAGAAAGTTAACTCTCATCTCTTATTTTACATACAATGTCTTCCAGCACTCGCAAGGATTATTCTTCTTCAACAAGGTCCACAACCACTGTGGAAAAGGATCGAAGATCTCCTGAGTGTGGAGATAGCAACACAAACACCCAGCCAACGACATCGGAAACCATGATCATGGCATACTTGGTATCGTTGCAAGAGACCTTAAACAAACAAGGTGAAGACTTACGGGCACTTGCAATAGAAAATGGCACACTAAGGGTACTTGTGGTTGAGAATGAGAATCTCAAGAGGACACTTGAGATGAAAATAGCACGTTTGATGCAACTTGAAGAGGAAGTCAAGGAATGCAAACTCTCTCTTGTGGACTTGAATGCTTTGAAGGAGCACATGTGCAAAGTAGAGCATGACCATGTATTGAAAGAGGAGAAATTTGACACCATGAGTTGTGATGTATGCGACATGAAAAATGTATGCACAAACAAGTCTAGGGCTGATGTATGTGGTAACAATGTGGCTCCTAATTCCTCACTCATGCAAGCTATGGTTCAAACAAAGAATGTTGAGAATGTGGATGTGGAGGATTTGAAGGAACGGGAACGACGTTCCAAGAACATTGTTATTCGCGGAACTCCCAAAGAGAAGTTAGAGACACCTCCTTCTCTTGCTATTGTTATCGAAGATTTCTTCAAAACCCACTTTGGCATGTTCGGAGTTATGGTCTGTGCAGCACATAGAGTGGGGAAGCAAGGAGCTCCTCGCTCGGGAGAACAGCCATTTGTATGCACCATGCCATATGAGACCAAACAAAAGATTATCCTTGATAATATTTGGATCTATTTGAGGGATACAAAATGTTTTGTATGTGAAGATCGCACTATCAAGCAACAAAATATGCGTTGCAAGGCTTATGAGGAAAATAATAAGAAAAACAAGGAGATCTCTCATGAAGAAAATGTGCCCAAGGAGGAGGCAAGTCCCTCAAGAAAATAGGGATGTGTGACCTATGAGACCGAGTTACAATTGAGAATATGATTTTCGAATTGTAATGGATACCCATGGGATGCGGGGGTTGGCATTGATGAACTAGCAAGAAAATTTGATATTGTACTTATTGTTGAAACTTGGGAGCATGATACACAAAGGATTAACGGCTTGGAGGATTACAATGTACATTAATTGATGTGACCAAAGAATCTCAAGCAACGAATAGGGCAAGGAGGGGTAGCGTGTATGATTAAGAAAGGATTGGAAGATTTTGTATTAATTGTGAAAGATAACAAGTACAAACGTTATGTATGGTTGAATTTTATGACACCAAAAAGAGCATCCATTTTTGTGTCCGGCTGCTACATTCCTCGTCATGATTCACTCTTTTATGCTTGCATAGATAGAGATCAGCCATTTATTGATTAAGAAGAGGACATTGCTTATTTCAAAGGCGAACATGATGCTATTGTATTTGGGGATATGAATGATGGCACAAAAACATTGCAACATGATACTCAACAATTTGATATGCCATACATTTCAAGTGAGTTGGAGAAAATTCACTTGTACGATCGTACTTCAATGGATGAGAAAGAGCCAAATCACTATCAAAGGTTACTTTACCACATTTGTAATAGCACGGGTATGCTCATTGCCAATAGTATATCTTTCTAGAGTGGAGCCAATGGATTTACATGTAGGAAACATAGTGGGGATAGTGTGATTGACTATATGCTACTCTCTGAATTCATCCTGTATCACACAAAGAGTTTTATGTTTGGCCGATGGACCTTGGAATCCAACCGTCGGACCTTATGTATTGACCATTCATGTGGAGAAGCAACTAAACAAGATAATGTCAGAGCCAAAGGGAAGAGAAATTATCACTATGTATGGATTTCAAACGGGCACCAATGTATATTGAAATGGTTGAGCAAAAGTTATGGATGACAAAGCTTTAATATGACGCACCATTGGAAACTAAATGGGAAGTTTTAAAGAAAGTTATTTGTTCTTGTGTTGAAGAATGCTTTGCCATAAAGCATCTCCATGGTATCAACAAAGATAGATTACACAAAAGGTGGTTTAATAAAGCTCAAAAGTCCTTGATAAAGCTTGATGAAACTATGGACAAAAACAACTATCAAAGTCATTTGCATACATACAAGGCATTGATTCAAAAGAAGAAAAGAATATGGGAAGTAAAGCAACAAATGTTTCAAGTCAAAGAAAAGGCACATGCATGTGGAAGATTTTGGAGAAACTTGAAGGGCAAGCCGGTTGAGAGTTTTGGTAACTTGAGCCTTGTGGATATGTACACACATTGTAGAATATTATATGAGAAAGCAAATGCTAAAAAATTTCCATTTCATGGTTCACTCCCATGTATGCCCTCTTTTTTTTACTATCAAGGATGTATGCGGTGGGCTTGAAAAGTTGGCCACTCGTAAAGTGGGAGATCTTCAAGGTATCAAGCTGGAGATGATCAAATGGATGGGAGATTTTACCCATGAGTGGATGTGTGATATGTTCAACCTTGAACTTCAACATGGTATGCCTTATAATTGGAGTACTAATTGGGTTAAGACTTTGCATAAAGGAGGGGATGTAAAGAATGTAAACAACTACCGGACTATAATGATTGGTTCTCTTATGGAAAAGTTGTTTAGGTGAATAATGGAGATGAAATTGAGTGATTGGGCTAAAGAGAATGACACGCGTTGTCGAGAAATTTGCGGTCTTGCCAGGAAAGCACCGGGCTTTTGGCTGTGAGAGTTTGTGAGAGAACTCAACAAAAACTATATGAAGGAGTTAAACCATAGATGCCATGAAGACTAGGGTTTGGAAAGAAGTGCAATCAAAGAAGACTCACTCTTTCTCTCTTGCATTCACACACACAAAGAAAGAACGCAAAAGAGAATGTCAAAACAATACGAAGATGAAAACATCAAGGCTATGGTCATATCGTATCATGGGTAATATGAAAGGGTTAACAGATGAGTTAATGGCATTCAATCTTGGCTGCCCAAATAGGCTACGAATTGTCCTTTGGAATTGTAGTTTTGTGCTTACCATAATATATATATTTTGTCTAGTGATTGGGATTAATTGTGTGTACAAATCCTCTTGGTTCATAGCAAGATAACTACGCTTACATCAAAATAAAAATTATAGTCTATGAGAGGTAGTATGATGGGATCCGGTGATAGAAGTATTTCATTAAGCCTTTCTGGGCCAAAGAGAAACACTATACGTTGTTGAAAGTGTATTTTTCGGCTAATCCATACGTTAATTATAATAGATCGTACAGAGTGAAAGCGATAGAAATGATCATCATGTGGGTTATTCATCTAGGATAGTATGTGAGAAATGCAGATATGAGAGAAGTGAAGAGATGAGAAGTTTCCCTCCCAAGCCCTATTCTTGCCCGTAGGCAATAAGGATACTGCGGGGAGAGATGTACCTGTAGCAAAGAGAACCTAGAGAGGATGAATTACTAAGAATGAGAGAGATAGGCTTGGTTAAGGAGATGAGATTAGATACATACATATATATATATATATATATATATATATATATATATATATATATATATATATATATATATATATATATATATATATATATATATATATGTTGGATTAGAGATGAAAATGAAAACATCAATGTAGAACACATCTTACTTGAAACCCTTCGGCAGCATTATTGATGGGAGAGAGAAGAAGAGTGGATAATTCCACTTTGATTGATACACCAAGTGCAAGACCTTCTTTGATTAGAGTTGATCTTCCAAGGTTAGCTTGTTGCAAGAATGGCTAGTCTCCCTCTAGGAGAAAGTGTATGCTTGGGCTTATGTACAATTAGGCATTACTACTCACTCCCTCGACAATTCCTCTCATCAATGGATTGAATGCTTGAGTTCCTTCCATGGAAGAAGAGGTCCCCTTTTATAGGTGAAGGGAATCCACAAGGGTTTACACAAGAAGAGAGGAGCCAGTGTGAACAGGAATTGGAAAAGTTGGAAATGAGCTGTCCCTGCATGATGTGGGCAGACTGGGGTCCAGTATTTTGATCATATCTCCTCAACCGTAGCTCCAAATAAAAAAATAAAAATATGGTCAGAAACTTCAGCTCATTAGCTACTATTTTCATTTCAAAATCATTCTCCAATTCGGATTGGAACCTTGTGTAAAAAATTCATTAAAATAGGGTCCATTTATGGCAGCAAAAGTCTTCATGTGGTCTCCTTAGCCTTGACTTTCATTTAATTCCCAAGGACACCTCATTCCATATGAAAGCATGACATTTCTCCTTGACAAAGTTTTGTAACCATGATTGCAATAATGCATTAAAATAAGTGTATCTTTGAAATCATGCCACCTAGTGTCCCACTAGGATTTGATTCTCTCCTAGTAGCTATTTAAAAAGAAATATAAGAAAAGTATAAAAAATACATAGAATATATATATATTGGAGTTTACCCTAGATATAGGATCTAGCTAGGGTGTGAGATGATAATGAAATAGTAGAAATAAAGAATCAATGCTTTTTGCCCCAAGTTAAAGAGGCGGAGCTATTGACACTTTTCCCATAGTATTTTTTGATGGTAAAGTAAAAATACATTACCCTTGAGATAAATAATAAGATGAGATAGAAAGATTATTTTTATACTTACATATGCATATGTACATTATAGGAAATATAATTATGTATCTAAAAAGTTACAAGATATCTCTTGTAGCATGTGTTCCCACTATGTACATGTCACAACACGACAGCGTGCAAAAGGACAAGCAGTTTTTTGTCAATGCCATAGCACCATTGATCATCTTGTCACTATTCATATTCTCATGGAGGAAAGTCGGTTGAAAGGAAAGTGATTGTATTGTTGTTTTGTGGACTTTAGGAAGCCTTTGATATGATTCCACGTAACAATTTGTGGAGAAGGATGGAATAACTCCAAGTGCCAAGTGAGTTTGTGCTTCTGGTTTCTCAAATCTATGAGAAGGTGGTTTGTCAATTGTGCATGGAAAGATAAATTTCAAAAAAATTTGTAAGCACTATTGGGGTTAAACAAGGATGTCCGTTGTCACCAACTCTCTTTGGTCTATGCATGGATCAATTGGAACAAATGGTACTTGACTTTATGCAAGAAGAAGGCATTCAAGAGGTCACTATTTGCAATGTGGTAATCATGCTTCTGTCGTATACGGATGATGTAGTGCTTCTAGCACACACTTTAGAAGATGCACAAAAGCTTACAGTTGTCCTTGAGAGCTTTTTCTTGCATAGTAGGCTGATTGTGAATGAACCTAAAACAAAGGTTATGCTTGTGAAAACCAACCATAAGGAGAATCCATGCATTGTGTACAACAATGAGACACTTGAAGTTGTTGAGAGCTTTAAGTACCTTGGCCTTGACGTTCCGTCCAATCACAAGTGGCATGAATGTGCTATGTGCCGTTTGGAAGCGGGAAAGAGAGCATGTTATGCATTTGAGAACATGTGTAATGTGGGAAACATGGGTTCTCAAGAAATATCTTTTTGATGCATTGGTGACACTGACTCTTCTTTATGGAGTTGAAGTGTGGGGTGGAAGCATCTCAAAGTCTACTTGGAAAGAGTTTGAGAATGTCCAAAAGTGTTTTCTTAGGAACATTCTCCAAGTTAAGCCACAAACACCATTTATGTTCCTACTTCTTGAGTTGGGATCTCTTCCGGTTGGGTTATGGACATGGAAAGGGTTGTGGATTACATGATAAAGATGTGTCAAAACCCCTCACATCGACTTCCTACAATTGCATGGGAAGCAAGAAAAAAAGTTCAAAAGATGCATAAAAGAAATATCTTGCACATGGGATGGATGCAAGACATAAAGAAGTGTTTTGGGAGATGGGATGCATTACAATTGCTACATGATGCCTCAATTGAATCCCAAGTGAATGAAGCTTTTCTACAACGCCAATGTATCACGGTTTGGGAGAAATCCGATGGGTCACACTTTATACAGTACACCACCTATATTGCCCCCAACTACAAAACCATGTTCTTCGTTGCAAGAGGAAACCATACTCACACTAACATGCTTGAGCCTATCCCCTTGGCGGCAATATGCACTATCGCAACCATTTGACTTAGCTCCCATTTCCTTCGATGCGAGATAGGGCATTGGGGCAATGGAGAAGAGTCAATTTCATTGTGCACATTATGCTCACTGGCTGCAAGTTTGAGAGTCTGAGTACCACACACTACTAGAGTGCTTAGCTTTTGGTCACATCCGAACTTGCTTCTCTCACATTTTCATCCATGACTTAGACCTACACACTTTCCTCTCCCAGCCACATTGTGGACTCTCCAGTGCGACTCTCATCACCACAATTTTGGAGCATCGAGAGTCACTCATGAGCCATACACATACTACATCACATGTAACTTTGGTCCAAAATAGAGAAAAATAGTATAAAACCCCAAAAATAACATCATTTTCTAAAATTTCCCCTCGACAAATTCAAAGAAAGGAATTTGTATGTTTGGGAAAATGATTTTTTCTGAATATTGGTTCTCCCTTTGAAAAATATCTATTCTACCAAGGTTCCAGAGTGTATACATGCTCCATATGTTGAGACAAAAAGAGAGAGCACAGGAATAGAACCCCAAAGTGTGTAGAATACACACATGAGATGATGTATATATAGAGGGGACCTGGGTGCCATATATAGAGAAGCCATATATTGAGTAGCTTCACATATAAGCTCAACACCCCCGTTCAAATAAGGGTCCCTAACTGTGGATGAAAAAACCCTTGGGGGATCAAGGGAAAAACCCACAGCTCTATATACACCCACCGTTATATTATAAAAATCATTGAATATACAAATGTTCACGAGGAGCTACATCACTCCTTTTTATAATGAATATTTTATGAGGAGCTACATCACTCCTTTTACAACGAATTTTTTATGAGGAGTTACATTACTCTTATCCTATCAAATACAATAGTGAATACAAAGGTTCAATAAAGAGGTGTAAAGACTATCGATTAGCTTGTAATGAAAAGTGTCTCCATGAATCTGCTATGTAGCTTGTCATCAATGTCGCATCACCAAACATGTCTTCATGTTGTCATCAATATGGCATCACCAAACATATCTTCATAAATCTTTTATTGTGACCAAGTTTGTCTTCATAAAATCAATTCTTTGATTAATCCTACATAGATCGTAGACTCAAAAAAAAAGAACATAGTCATGAAAATTATTAGCATCGTTAGTGAAATAATTATATTCACAATGCCATAAGAGATGGTTCATGACGCCACTCTTTTGACGACATTTATACGCACTACAACATATGGTACATAAAGTATGAACGTAAAAGTACAAGATGTGTGATTACGTGATGCAAATGATATGTGTATATACTACATAAAACAACATTTATCAATGTAGTGATCAATGAATACCATCAAAGTATTAACAAAACATCATCATTGTATCAATGAAAATGAATAAATCATCATGGTATCAACAAAAAGCATCATGGTATCACCGAGAATAATCATTGTATCAACGAAACAACATGATGGCATCACCGCGTATAACCATGGTATCAACGAAACAACATCATGGTATCACGGAGAATAACCATGGTATCAACGAAACAATATCATGGTATCACCGAGAATAACCATGGTATCAACGAAACATCATCATGGTATCAACAAAAATCACCATGAAATCAACGAAATATCATCATGGATCACCGAGAATAACCATGGTATCAACAAAATATCATCATCGCATCACCGAGAATAACCATGGTATCAATGAAATATCATCATGGTATCAACGAAAATCACCATGACCAAAGTATTGACAAAACATCATCATGGTATCATCACAATCACTATGGTATCAATGAGAAATTATCAATAAAACGACGTAAACGATATCTCTAAAAGAATAATTATACGAGAATCAATGAACGAGTATATCATATAACAAAAGATTATGTACCAATAGTAGCTCGACAGAATTTGGACGATCATCAACGGCTCGACTAACACTACAAGAGGCTATTCATATTAGCGACGCTCACACAGCGACGCTCATAGCGACGCTGGCTGGGCTAAAAAAATAACCGAGCGCGCCCAAAAACTCAGATCTCAGATCTGAGTTTTTCGGCGCCCTCAAGCAAGGAGCACGTAACGCTCTCCCTCACTCTCTCTCTCTCTCTCTCTCTCTCTCTTTTTCTTCTCCACACACACACACACACACACACACGAGGAGAGGAAGGAGAGCCAGGTATGCTCCTTCCCTCTCCTCATTCTCATGTTCCCTTCCCCTCTTTCTCTCTCCCTCTCTCTCTCTCTCTCAGACACACACATACACACACACACATAGTGTTTTTGAGAGAGAGAGAGAGAGAGAGAGAGAGAGAGAGAGTGTACAAACAAAAACAAAAACGCACACACACATACATAAACAAAGAATGCACACACACATTGAGAGATAAAAAGAGAGAGAGAGCATGCATAAACAAAAAACGCACGCATTGAGAGAGGAAAAGAGAGAGAGAACATGCATAAACAAAAAACGCACACATTGAGAGAGGAAAAGAGAGAGAAAACATGCATACGATCCAAAAAAACGCACACACATTGAGAGAGAAAGAGAGAGAAACTAATTTAACGTCGTAGGAAACTAATTAAAATTAAAAGACCTAAAGATCTAGCCAACGAGGAGTTGAACTCAAGACCTATTATTCAAGAGGGAAATGGCATAATCAATCTATCATACTTGGCATGGGTGATAGAAAGGTTATACCATTTATCTCTTTTTATTGGCACACACATCCACACACGCGCACACACACAAGAAGAAGAGAGTTATAACGTCGTAGGAAACTATCTTAAAAGACGTTAAAGATTAGGTTATATGTAGACTTACATTAAATTAGATTTAGGTTTATTTTTAACTAGATTTACGTTTATTTACGCTAGATTTAGATTTAAGTTATATTAGATTAGATTTAGGTCTCCATAGACTGCGATGCCTGCATGAAGCGGGTGAAGAAAGCCCTCAATGGAATATAGGGTATTGCTGCCTTCACTCATGGTGGGCTCCGTCGATCCAAAAGTACTGGTGAAATGTCTTCAGAAGATAGGGAAGAAGGTGGATCTTCAGGGCGGCAAGAGTCACTACATCCCCGACACAATGACCATCTAGACAACCTCTAGTCATTCAACAACAACTTCAAAGTTAGTAACAAGAGCAAGAACGGTCTAAAGGGCCAATTGCTATCGTCAGATGTGGATGGAGATGAGGCAGCGTCACCGCCGGAAGTTAACTCTCACATCTTTAGTGATGAGAATGCCAACTCTTGCCGAGTTATCTGAAAAATTATGTGTTAAATCAGTTTTAAGGTTCTTATAATCCCTGTTAGTTTAGTTCTTTGTTTTTAATATAACATAATTTACTTTAGATTTAGATTTATGTTATATTAGATTAGACTTAGGTTTATTTAGGTTTACCCACACACACACACACAAGAAGAAGAGAGTTTTAACGTAGTAGGAAACTATCCCAAAAGACGTTAAAGATTAGGTAGATGTAGACTTACGATAAATTAGATTTAGGTTTATTTTTAGTTAGATTTAGGTTTATTTTTAGTTAGATTTACGTTTATTTAGATTTACGCTTATTTACGTTAGATCGAGTCCACGCAAGAATTACTTACGGTTTAGGGTTTAGAGTTAGACGAACAGTGAAAAGATCTACTGTGAAAACATGTTAAGATGCTGTGAAGTGCTACAGCTAGAGAAGAGGCAAAGGGGTTTTATCCACTACATGCAGTATCATGTAGACGTGGGTGTGTAGATTTCTTGTACCCACAAATATAGGTATTGACCAATAAAGAAGAGATTATAACCCGGTGGTTCTGATCTCCGTGCACCTCTAGACCGAGGTTTGCGGGGATTGGACATGACTAGAGAATGTGAGGTAAAGAGAGAGAGAGAGAGAGAGAGAGAGAGAGAGAGAGAGAGAGAGAGAGATAAGACGAAGAATGCCAATAGAATATTAAATTTGTTGTCCAGGTTATAAGTTTTTTATCCTCATTATGAGTAGCAACGAGGATGTGGGACCGTCCAACCGAAACACCTATCTCTCAATGAGGGTCTTATGTCCTTGTAATCAATGCAAGCATGCTGTGCGACGGACAAGACGTGTTTCTTTGCAGCACGTTCGCGAATTTGGCGAGTTCGATCCATCTATTATAGATCGAGTTGTTGGGAATTATAACTCGTCGGACTCTGACGCTGGCCAACAAGCAGCAATCTTGCAACCCAATAGACGTGTTCGCAGGCGCTTTGGTCAAGCAGCATATGTCCGAACGTGTTTTACTAAAGAAGGAAAACTTACCGGTTTGAAGTCACACGATTGGCATAAAATGTGTCAGGTACGTTCATAGTGGACTTTAATATCATTGCATAAAATGTGGACTTTAATATCATTGCTGCACATACTTTACAGTTTATTTTACCGGTTGCCATTGAGGGATGTTTGTCTCTCGACATCCGTAACACAATCTACAAACTTGGAAAGCTGGTGCAATGGATCTCCCAAAAGGAGATCAACGTAGACTCCATACCATTCGCCAAACTAAATGCTGCGGAGCTTGTGTGCATGTTTGAGAAACATTTTCCTACTACAATGCTAACCATTCAGGTGCATCTTCTTGTTCACATAGTTGATGAGGTGGAAATAGCTGGCACAGTTCATTCCAGATGGATGTTCTTCTTAGAATGTTTCATGAAAACGCTTAAGGGATATGTGCGTCAAAAGGCACGTCCGGAGGGTAGCATGGCAGAAGGTTGGTTGGTATCAGAGTCCCTAGTGTACATTGGAGAGTGGCTAGACGGATTTGATAAATCCCGGGACACGCTATGGCGAACCATAGATGATGAGCGCATATCTGGGATTGTCATGTGCAATCTCGGTGTTGAGAAGAAGATGACGGAAGATCTAGAGGCTAAAATCAACTGATTTTGCATGCTTCACAATCCAGTGATGCAAAAGTGGATTTCACAATATGAGGATGCAAAGCAAGAGCGACAAAGGGCACGAATCGAGTGGAGACGGGGAAGACGACCACCGATGCACTATCCAGCGGTTCTGGAGAGCCTACCAACCTTCATGAGCTTAAGATGGTTGCACAACCAATTGAAAAGCGCACAACAATGCGGTGACGAAGTGACTGAAGAAGAGTGGGAGTACTCTCGGGGTTGCGCGACCAAGGTAAGTTTGCAATGTACGACTAGAAAGTGACTTTATTTATAAACGTTTGAACGGCCACTCATAATCTTTGTTCGTTGTAGTATATGTCATACACAGCAGCATGGTGTAAAGGTCGACATTTTAGGGTGGAACGAATCGACAAAAAGCGTTTTACTCAAGATTGTGGAATCATGGCAAAATTTGAACAGTCTAGTCGACGACGTTCCTCTGATGCAGATCCTGTGGTGGCGGAACTCACTTACTTCGGCACGCTGCAAGAGATTTTGAGGATCGATTACAGAGTATTTTTTGTCGACTTGTTCGACGTGCAATGGTTCAAGATAATCATGGAGGGTCGCAACGCTACTGTGCGTAGAGGAGAGTCTGGTTTTCTTGAGGTGGATTCTACTAAGAAATGGACTGACCTAAGAGACACTTTCGTACTACCCGAGCATTGTGAACAAGTAAGTATGTAAATAGTTAACATCCCCCTTTTACAAGTTATGTGCTTGAAAGCTCTCATGTAAGTTATGTGGCTCTGGCAGGTAATATTTCATCCTACAAAGTCTACATCAAATTGGTGGTACGTCATAGAGGTAGCCCCTCGTAGTGCAAGGATGTATGAAGGCTACCATGTGCCAATCACAACGGCATCAATGGAGGAGATCAGAGAAGATGCTCAATCAGAAGCCGCTGCGGTGGTGCCAGACGAGCATCAAGATGCTACTACTCTATATGGGGTGCATGCAGAGGAGCTACAAAATGAAACAGAGGATATGTGTTTAAACGGAGAGCTCTATATAGATATAGGAAGTTATGCTGAGTTATGCGAGGATGAGAGAGAGATCTCTTAAAGCCACAAATATTGTATTTGAACAATTTTGCTCTGTGTTGTAAAAGCTCTGGCTCTCTAAGTACCTTCCATGGTGTATAACGCTCTTTTCTACTCGCGCTCACATCTTTTGATTGAAAATTCTGAGTTTTCGATTTGCCTCTTCTATCACTCAATTCATTACATCATTGTATTTATATACGTCATTACGTCATTGTATTTAATGGTCTTTGCGTTGTCAGGAGTTTTTTGGAGCAAGGGATTGCGCATATGTACATATACATGCATGGTGCATCAAATAAAGGATTGCCCATTTTCCAGAGCCAGGGGGTTACGTGGGGCCCACATGTGTACAGGTAGGACAGCATGTACATAGTGCAGCGATTTTCTCTATTATCAGTATTAGTGTGTTTTTTCTACAATAACGAGGAGTTGGTAGCGCGTAAAAATTCTCGAGGAAGCTATCCGCGGGCCGACGACATGAGGTAAGCAGGTGCGTCACATGGCATCTAGTGGCGTCAGGAGGGCGAACGAGGTCAATATTTGCACGCGGATGAGGACGGACACAACGTGGGTGTTTTCTCGTGAGAATTATGCAGAAAGGTCATCATTAGGATCACTTTTTGGGGCCACTTCACGTGGTGATGGGACGCATTATTGGAAAAAAGTTGAGTGCCAGGTGTGCGGATGATGCAAAAAGGTGACAACTATGCACTGCGAGGTCAGTTTTTGGCATGTTCGGGGTCCGTTTGAGGTCATCTAAAAGGCCAAGGGTGCCCAACTAATAAATCTAAGTGTGGGAACTGAAAAAAGAGAGAGAAGACCAGAAAAAACGTGGAGAAGAGAGGAGGAACAGCCGCAGGTGTATTTTTGCTCATTTTGGAGCCTGTTTTGGCCGTAAACTGCTCATCCGAGGTCGGATTTGAGCACTTTGACATTGTAGACTGGGGTTTTGGGCCGTTCCGGATGCGATGGCGCTATCCATTTTGCCAAATTCCTCACTCTTTTCCTGCTGTTTTTCTGTGTAAGTTTCTCCTATGAGCGAAGTTTCTACTCCAGTTTGTGATTGTATCTGGTATCTTGTACCCATATAGTGTGAGCTGTTTGCCCCATTGGTGTTGGCCCAAGCTCATTTGTATCTAAACATCAGAAATTATCCTCTTTTGAGCTGAGTTTTTGGGTGTGTGTGTGTGTCTGTGTGGAGTGGGCAAGTGGATAGTCTCTCTCCTCTCACTCCAGAGGTGTGTTCCTTGTCTCGGCCAGGTGTGTTGTGCAAGCCGAGTGGTGCCCCCTAGTGTGTGTGTGTATCTTCCCAAGAGTGTGTGCCGGGTTGTTATAGAGGCGCTGTGTGTGTTTTCATCCCGCTCACATTCTTTTGGTGCCCCCACGGAGGATCTTCTTCGAGTACCTTCTGCTTCGAGCTTCAAGCTTCGAGATTGGGGATTACAGGTTGCAGGTTGCAGATTACAGGTTACAGGTTACAGGTTACAGGTTACAGGAACAGGTGGCTGGAGTACAGTGATATACTAGCAGTGATGTCACTTGCAGTTGTTGTGAGTATGCATCACTTGGCGCCTGTTTCAGCGCATTGTCTGCTGGATTGTACGTTACTTGTGGAAACTGCCATTGTACACCTTTGTGGAGCCATATATGGTTTTATTTGGCAGTCCCAGCCATTTCTGAGACTTGGTCTGGAAGATAGTCATTTCTGAGACTTGACTATACGCAATTTGCATTAGCTTTCGTGTGAGGGTCGATAGCGTGAGGTTTTTATGGAGCTGGGGGATTCTCAAATGTGGAGATCCTTTCGGTGATACAGGTAGCTGGAGCACTCTTTTTGTGACCTCCCCATAGGCTATGTACTAGTGAGTCCTACTTGATGCTCGGGTTCTATTGTTGACAGCTTATGCATACATAGACAATCTATATTTTGGGTTCCTACTGCTCTACTTCTGGGGAAACTCTGTCGAAATTTTCCCAAGTTATGATGGCTGGTTTTTTGGTATTTTGAGCCATTTATGCTGTTATGCTGCTGAAATTTTGGCAAAATCAGAGGTTGAGTCAGGTGTGCCTTCTTGGGAGCTTCATGGTTGGCTTTAATGGATGATCAAAATGGCCCTCAGTTCACTCCTTTTCATTTAACTCAAAGAATTCAGATTAATGTTCATGTGTCCAGGAAGATCTTTTTCCAGCAGCGCATAGTCTTTATGTTTGGGCCAAGAAGATTGAGAGAGATCCTGGAATGTCCTTTGCCTGTTGTCATTCCGATGATTAACTATGAAAACTCATTTGATGTGCATGTGTTTGTCCTTATCTAAAGTTGAGATCCATTGAAGTTTCTGGGGATTGGGTAGTGAAAAGTTTTGGGTTCTTGCACGTGTGTTCGAAGGGGTTCTCAAAGCATCATAATTTGGGTAGCCATGGCTTTCTCTTATTCCGAGTTTCATGGAAGAAGTGATGAAGATGTGGAAGAATTTTTGGAAAAGATGGAGGTTGCCTGCATTAGCAACCAGATTCATGACCCTACGGAAATGTTACGCCTTCTCCAAATTTGTTTGAAGAATGATGCACGAGCTTGGTCCAAAGCATTTGAAGAGGAGTTGCGTATGGCTGATCCACCTATAAGATTGAGTTGGGACAATCTAAGGCATGGATTGGAAGTGGAGTTTGTGAAGATAGAAGACCCTGACAAAGTGTGGCAAGAAGTACAAGGTTTGGTGCAGAAGGAAGGTGAGCCAGTAGATGCATACATACGTAAGTTTTCATTGGCATGGGAGCGAATGTGCAAGGCTTTAGCACCACAGGTACCCCCGCCTGACATGATGAAGAAGGACAGGTTCTTAGCTGGTCTTTGGGAGAATATGCGTTGGAGAGTGGAGCTAAAGAAGCCTAGGACATATGAAGATGCACTAGAGGTAGCAAGGAACAAAGAGTGGAAGCTGAGGAAAATGAGCCAGTTAGGGGTGGAGTCTTTGCCAATGAGGTCTGAATTTCAGCCTATAGAGTCTTTACAAGGGCGCATGTCAGGGGTTCATCATGAACCAGTGGTTCCTGTTACTACTCAGGTTATGCCAGCAGTGGTCACTACAGCAGTGCAAGATGATGGGCTAAGGCAAGACATGAGGCAAATGGTAGATTTGATGAAGAATCTCAGCCTAAACATCCTAGGTCAAGTGGGAAATAATCGAAGTCGAGGGCGGTTTGCAAATCAGCAAGGAGGTGAAGAAAGGCCTAGGAATGGTGTTGGACAAAGCAATGGTAGGTTTTGGAGGCACACGTCCACATGTTACAATTGTGGAGAGTTGGGTCACATCAGCCCGCAATGTGATAAGCCACCAAGGATGGGGGGAGACATGTATCCATTGCCAAGACAGGTGCTAACTAGGTCAAATGATTATGGCATCGAAATTAAGGGAGACGAAGGAACCAGTGGACTGACCCAGGAGGAAAAGGGAAAGACAAAAGTGCTAAGTGTAGTCACCTTGGAGAAGGCATCAAAGCTAGAGGATACATTAGTGATGCCTATTGGGAAGAGGACCACAGAGGAAAAGGAAGGAAGAAGTGCCCCAGGTCCTAGTAAGAAGAAAGGAAAGAGCCATGAAGGCGAGGATGTCAAGGCCAAGAGGAAAAGGAGAGCTCGTCGAAAGTTTCATGTTTCAGATTTTCCACTAGGGGATGGGCAATTAAGCTATGACTTGAAGGAGGATCTGACGAGCAGGAAGGCAGATGTTACTTTTGGGCAGCTCATAGAAATGGTTCCTAAACTAAAGCAACATTGGAAGAGGATGGTTAACCCAATGGAGAAAGAGCCAGAGAGAGGTTCAGTAAAGGTGTTGGCAATGGATGAGCTACCAGACATTTGTCCAATAGTAGATGTGTGGCATAAAAGAAAAAATTTGGGACAAGGTTATGTGGATGGCGGAGCCCAAATATGCGTCATAACAAACTCATGCATTGAGAAGATGGGTCTCAGAGTGGCTGGGGTGTCAGGTTTTCGGATCAGATTGGCAAACCATCAAAAAGTAAAATGCTTGGGTGTTGTAAAGAGCTTAGAAGTGGAGGCATATGATGCAAAGGCAGTGGTTGATTTTCATGTGATGCCAGTAGGGTTGGGAGCATATCCTATTATATTGGGCAGACCATGGTTACGTGCAGTGGGAGCTGTTCAAGATTGGCGACATGGTACGATTAGCCTCTATGGAAATACAGGTACCAAGAAGCTTTATAATATGGACACAAGGAAACGATTAGAGGAGCTTTATGAAGATGAGGATGAGTCTAGTGATGAAGACTCTTCCACGGTGACAGATGAGGACAGTGATAGCACTACCAGCAGTGATGAGGATGCTGATGTTGCATTTCTTTTGATGGATAAAGAAATCCAGGAGTGTGGTTTAGTCGCATTTGCGAATGAGGTTGAAGATGAAAGTGAAGGGCCTTATGAAGTGATTGAAGGGCTGATGCAAACCAAGGTTGAGTTGTCAAAGAAGCAGGAATTAATGACCAAAATGATCAGTGGAGACCTCTCAGCTATGGAGAAGGATATATTTTTGCATATGCTGGCTAGTTTTCCTGATTTGTTCATTACTTCATATGAAGAGATCAGAGGGTTCAAGGGTGAAGAGATGCATATAGAGCTGAAAGAAGGTGCTAAGCCAGTGCGGCAAAGGCTAAGAAGGATGGGTCAAGAGCAAATGGAAGCCTTGCGGGTAGAGGTGGACAAGTTATTGAAGGCAGGGTTCATAGTCCCTGTGGAGACCACAGAATGGGTGAGTCCAGTAGTAGTCAGTCCAAAGAAGGATGGGAAGTGGAGGATTTGTGTAGATTTTAAACCCTTAAATGCAGCCACTAAGAAGAACCCATATCCTCTTCCATTCATCGATCAGATCTTGGATTCAGTGGCAGGTTATGAGAGGTACAGTGTGTGTGATGGTTTTTCAGGCTATTTTCAATTGAAGATTGCTCTTAAAGACCGCACAAAGACAACGTTTATTACGCCATGGGGCTGCTATTGCTACACAGTATTGCCATTTGGGTTGTCAAATGGACCTTCCTTCTATCAAGAGAGAGCGAATTGGGTGTTGGAACCATTCATTGGTAGTTGTGTTAAAGCTTTTATGGATGACTTCTGTGTTTATAGCAGTAGGGCTGAACACCATGAGAAGCTGCAGATGGTATTGGCTCGATATGATGAATGTGGAGGACAACTAAATCCAAAGAAATGTCATCTAGCACAGCCAAGGGTGAAGTTATTGGGCCACATGGTGTCAGAAAATGGCATTGAGGCTGATCCAGATAAGGTGAAGTCTATTATTCTTCTTCCATCACCTATGAGTACGAAGCAATTGGCAACCTTTATACACAAAGTGAAGTGCATGGCACGGTTTATTCCATTGTCTTCGCAGCTTCTTTATCCATTACAGCAAGTGGCAAAGCATGATCCATTGCAATGGGATGACAACTGTGAAGAAGTGTTTCAAGAGGTGAAAGAGGTGTTAGGGGGGTTGTCCGCCATGCAGGCTCCTGATTGGGAGAAAGTTTTTTATGTAAATCCATCAGTAGGGGATGATGCCATTGGAGCCATGCTATTGCAAAAGGGGAAGGGCAGCCATTATATGAGGCCAGTGTATTGTGCAAGCCGAGTGAAGTTGGTAGCGGAGAGAAAGTTATCAGAAGTAGAGCTAGTGATGGCCAGTGTAATATTTGCTTGTCGACGATTTCGTCATTACTTGCTACCACGGCCTTTTGTTTTCTTGACGAGTTATGCCTTTTTGCCACAGTTAATTAATGGTATTAACATGTCAAATGTGGTGAAGAAATGGGTAATTGAGCTGCAAGAGTTTGAGTTCTCTTTTCTAGTGGAAGATAGTACAAGGGCTACCCTAGCTGATTTGTTGACCTACAAGGAGAATCCCCTTATTGTTAAGGAAGAGGTGGTGAGAAAGGTAGTTGAAGAAGTGCCACAGATCAGCAATGCACATGTGTTGTTCTTTGATGGTTCATACAGAAAGAGCCATGATGCAGCTTCAGGGGGTATAGCACTTTATGATCCAGAGGGGAAGCTAGTATGCATGAGAGGGTTCAAATTGGATGCTCATAGCAACAATGAGGCTGAATATGCTACTTTGGAAGCTGGATTACACATTTGTTTGAAGCATGGGATTCGAAGGTTGAGCATAAAAGGTGATGCCTTGTTAGTGGTGAAGCAAGTGCTGGGTGTGTGGAAGAGCAAGAACACCTCATTGAAGGAAATGTGCTTTAGAATTAAAGGCCTGTTAAAAAATTTTGAAGCATGGAGCATCAGACACATTGAACGTGCTCTAAATGGAGAGGCACATGAAGCAGCTCAAGGCATGATTGGGGAGCTATTCGTGTTGAGGACCAATTTACCTCTTTATCATGGCCGGGAAAGTTTGGCTCAAGAAGAGGAGTTTTTGCTAACAGGAATCATTCCAAAGAAGATTCAGAAGTCTAAGAAGTATGGCTTTGTGCGTAGAGCATACAGGTACAAATTGATTGGTGATGTCTTATACATGAAAGGGGCTGATCTCGTGTTGAGACGTGTACCTTGGCGGGAGGAGCTTTACAGAGTGTTGGAGGAGAATCATGAAGGCGCATGTGGTGGCCATTTTGCTCTAAAGATCACCTTGCATAAGATTTTGCAAGAGGGGTATGTATGGCCTAGTTTGCACAAGGATATTCACCATTGGTGTAGGTCTTGCAATAGGTGTCAAGCATTTGGGAAGAGAGTGTTGAAGCCAGAGCTACGAAAAACCATTATGGCGTTTGATGTGTTTGAAAAGTGGGGGATTGATGCAATCGGCCCGTTACCTATCACAAGCAGGGGCAAAAGCTATATTTTGACGGCAGTGGACTATCTTTCTAGATGGGCAGAGGCTATAGCAGTAAAACAGATCACTGCAAAGGATGTGGCAAAATTTGTGTATGATGAAATATGTTGCAAGTTTGGGGTGCCACTAGAGCTACTTTCAGATAAGGGGCCTGGCTTTAGAGCTAAACTGCTAGATTTTTTATGTGCAAAAATGAAGATTAGGCACCAGCATACCACTCCTTATTATCCACAGTGTAATGGCTTAAATGAAAGATTCAATGGTGAGTTGGTACAGATTCTTTCGAAAGTGACAGAGCACCAAGGAAAGAATTGGGATTTGGAATTGCCTAGTGCATTATGGGCTTACCGTACTTCGGTGAAGACAGGTACAGGGTTTACTCCATTTCATTTGGTGTATGGAAAGGATGCACTATTGCCTGTGGAGGTAGAGTTGCCTGCGGTCAAGATGTTAGAGAAGTTGCTTGGGTCGCCTAGTGATGCATTCAAAGAGAGGCTCTTGCAGTTACAAGAGGTCCAGTTGGATAGGATGAGCGCATTGGAGCATTATGGGCAGATGCAGGATAAGGCTTTGGCAAAGATAAATGAAAAGGTTAAAAGTAAGGGTATCAAGAAACATGACTTGGTTTTGCCTTACAACAGTAAACTGGACAACACCTTCCAAAAGAAGTTTCAAATTAAGTGGGAAGGCCCTTTCAAGGTAGTGGAGTGTTTTCCAAATGGCACATATCAGCTGGCTAACCTAGATGGTGTTCTACATAAGTCAAGGGTAAATGGGTTGTGTTTTAAATTGTATCATGCTAGATTGATGATGGTGGAGCAAGATGAGCTGTCTGTGGATCAAGCAGTGTTGGTGAGGGATGAGGAGACCTGTGATGGGGCGAGTCTCATATCTCTCTTTGCTACTGCTGATCATGAATGATCTAGCAGGCTAGGGGATGGGCAAATTATGTCAGGAGTTTTTTGGAGCAAGGGATTGCGCATATGTACATATACATGCATGGTGCATCAAATAAAGGATTGCCCATTTTCCAGAGCCAGGTGGTTACGTGGGGCCCACATGTGTACAGGTAGGACAGCATGTACATAGTGCAGCGATTTTCTCTATTATCAGTATTAGTGTGTTTTTTCTACAATAACGAGGAGTTGGTAGCGCGTAAAAATTCTCGAGGAAGCTATCCGCGGGCCGACGACATGAGGTAAGCAGGTGCGTCACATGGCATCTAGTGGCGTCAGGAGGGCGAACGAGGTCAATATTTGCACGCGGATGAGGACGGACACAACGTGGGTGTTTTCTCGTGAGAATGATGCAGAAAGGTCATCATTAGGACCACTTCTTGGGGCCACTTCACGTGGTGACGGGACGCATTATTGGAAAAAAGTTGAGTGCCAGGTGTGCGGATGATGCAAAAAGGTGATAACTATGCATTGCGAGGTCAGTTTTTGGCATGTTCGGGGTCCGTTTGAGGTCATCTAAAAGGCCAAGGGTGCCCAACTAATAAATCTAAGTGTGGGAACTGAAAAAAGAGAGAGAAGACCAGAAAAAACGTGGAGAAGAGAGGAGGAACAGCCGCAGGTGTGTTTTTGCTCATTTTGGAGCCTGTTTTGGCCGTAAACTGCTCATCCGAGGTCGGATTTGAGCACTTTGACATTGTAGACTGGGGTTTTGGGCCGTTCCGGACGCGATGGCGCTATCCATTTTGCCAAATTACTCACTCTTTTCCTGCTGTTTTTCTGTGTAAGTTTCTCCTATGAGCGAAGTTTCTACTCCAGTTTGTGATTGTATCTGGTATCTTTTACCCATATAGTGTGAGCTGTTTGCCCCATTGGTGTTGGCCCAAGCTCATTTGTATCTAAACATCAGAAATTATCCTCTTTTGAGCTGAGTTTTTGGGTGTGTGTGTGTGTCTGTGTGGAGTGGGCAAGTGGATAGTCTCTCTCCTCTCACTCCAGAGGTGTGTTCCCTGTCTCGGCCAGGTGTGTTGTGCAAGCCGAGTGGTGCCCCCTAGTGTGTGTGTGTATCTTCCCAAGAGTGTGTGCCGGGTTGTTATAGAGGCGCTGTGTGTGTTTTCATCCCGCTCACAGCGTCATTGTCTACTCTATTCATTCAATATTAAGTTTAAATATTCGTGTGTTTAATGCAGGTATGGATGATGAGGAGTTTCTTTCTTCTTTGTCATCGCAGCAGAGACAGTGGTACGTGGAGCATCATCACTCTGGCGCATCATCGCGCGTTCCTACTCCATCCGCATCTCCCTCTCTTTCGGAGCATTCGGCGCGCTCCGAAGCTTCGGCGTCGACGAGACGAGCTTCACACTTGTCTAGACACCGGCGCTCTAGTGGTGGCGGTGGCAGTTGTTGTGGGGATTCCGCCACCGATGCCTCCACACCTCCTCGTGTTCGACGAGGCTCTTTACCCTCCCCTTCTTTGCCAACCCCACACCAGCCATAGCATCGCCATCTAGGCCAGGTTTTGCACGGCTGACTGTTCCTAGAAGCTACACACCTCTACCTACTCCGCCAGGAGCCACCCCACTCAACACTCCTCGCTTCGGGGCCCAGACGCCGGTGGAGACACCTGACGTCCGTACCCCCATCGACACGCCGCTAGAGACCCCTGCCGGGACACCCAGGTTCACGCGTCACTGGCCAGAGGGCTTGTCTTACTCCATCGACTTCAGCGGCAGCATCATCATGGATGATGATGGCAAGAAGGTGATCTCGCGCATGCGTGGTCTTTGCTCTCAGCTGTTTAGACACTACATACTAAACAAATGGAGTGAAGTACCAAGTGATTTAAAAAATAGAGTCATCAGCATACTTCATGATGAGTTTCCCGTTCCAACACGGGATGAGCGCTTCAATGAAGACCTAATGAAGATTCGAATGCGCGAATACTGCAAACACAAGCGTTTCGAAGTGCAAAAAGCAATCAAGAATGGGTGGAACAGGCCAGATTGGCTGGCCAAAGAAGATTGGAAGAATGCGAAGAAAGCAGCGCGCGAGAATCCCGACAAGTGGAAGCAACAAAAGAATGCAGCCAGAGCGCGAGTAGAGGCAGGGAGCTCGCACCACTTGGGGAGCGGTGGATGGGCATCATTTGAGGCCGATTTTGTAAGTGTTTTCACATTGCTCTTTATGTTCGATAGTTTAGGGTTTATGAGTTTTTTAATTCTAACATAATGAAATCTTTGTATGTTTTGACAGTGGTCGATGACAGGACGTGATCCCACACCGTACGAGCGCGAGTACGTAGGCAGGAAGGGCTTAAACGCCTTGATGGACATTCTCAGTTCTCGCGGCGGCATGGTTAGTATTAGGGTTTACTCTTTTTTATTTTTTGTATTGTTTTATAAATGTTGTTATATGTTTATACTTACTGAAAGCTGTCTTATTGTCTTTTTTTGCAGAATCCGACAGATACGCCGCTTGGACGCGATGAGACGTCTAACTAGACGACGTCAGTTTAGCCGTAGCTAGATAGCATTAGTTTAGGGTTTCTCATAGCTTATGTATCATGAGACGGATTTTATACGTCTTTTTGAACCATGTATATTATTACATTTGTCACCGCAGTTCCTTTTGCCAATCAATTCTTTATGCCTATGATGTTGTACAATTGTCATTATTACATTTGCCAATCAATTCATTTTGCCTATGATGTGTACAATTGTCAATTTTGCAAACAATGCGTCTTGTGGGTGACTATTTTGGGTCTATTATCTACCCTTGCACTTTTTTAAAAAAGTGAATCAAGTACAATATGGTTGATGGGTGGCAGGGCATTCAATGCCCTGCCACCAAAAGAAAATTCTCTCGGGCGTCGCTATAACCGTCGCTATTTATGGCTCTGTAGCATCGCTATGAGCGTCGCTATAGTCTTCTGTGTAAACGTCGCTATAACCGTCGCTATGAGCGTCGCTATGAGCGTCTCTATATAGAGAAGCGTATAGCGACGCATATAGCGACGCTCCCGTAGCGACGGTTTTAGCGACGCCGGGGGTTATAAAAACCCAGTGTATTTCCGTCGCTAACAGCGTCACAAGAGCACACAACCTCTTGTAGTGTAAATCGGAACGATATGTAACTGGCTTTTCTGCAAAGTTATAGACCACATCGATTCCGATGGCTCAAGCGAATAGTTTCTCATTGATTCTGATACCTGCAGCGGCTAGTTTCTTCTGCAAAGTTGTAGACCACATTGATTCCGATCCCGCGCGCGGGTAGTTTCTGCAAAATCGTTTTCAACTAGCAGAAAAAAAAAACAAAAAGCGAAAATTGCTTTTCGGACATGTACGCAGTCCGCGAACGATAACTCAAAATCGGTGGAGAATTTGAAAAAACTTCCTTCTGCAAAGTTGTAGAACACATCGATTCCAATCCCTCTTGAATGTAGTTTCTGCAAAATCATTTTCAATTAGCAGAAAAATCCAAAGCAGAAAACGAAACTTGCTTTTCGGACATGTACGCAGTCCGCGGGAACAATAACTCAAAATCGGTGCAGAATTTGAAAAAACTTCCTTCTGCAAAGTTGTAAACCACATCGATTCCGTTCCCCACACTGGGTATTTTTGGCAAAATCGGTTTTTATTAGGAGAAAAATCAAAAACAAAAATGTACGACTCGGATACCATGTTGAGACAGAAAGAGAGAGCACAAGAATAGAACCCCAAAGTGTGTAGAATACACACATGATGAGCTTATATGTGAATCTACTCAATATATGGCTTCTCTATATATGGCACCCAGGTCCCCTCTATATATACATCATCTCATGTGTGTATTCTACACAGTTTGGGGTTCTATTCCTGTGCTCTCTCTTTCTGTCTCAACACCATACATGTAAGAGCCTAGAGGTGTGAAGGCACTTGGAGGCTTAAAGCAACACAGGCTTGGTCTTTCTTGTGGTCTTGAGTATATGCCGAGCTTATAATTTAGAGCTAGATAGAGTGCATTACAGAATCCAAATTGAGCTCTTTACTTCCTCTTAAAGAAAGTAAAGTTGCTAGCAAGGATAGTAGCCATACTAATGTTGCATGCTCTCTTCAGTTGTTGTGATCTTGAAGCTAGCGGCCTGTAACAAAATAGTGATGACGGGCTTGGCTGGCCGCCTGAGTTGAGAGCCCTGCTCGCCTACAAAATTAAGTCAGCACTGAGCAGGTTGCGGCTATTTTGGGGACTTGGGATGAGAGGCAACATTATCATCAGGTCTCAACTCCCGAGAGCGCCGTCCACAGTATTATGATCAGTGCAGGAGGTGGTTGGGAATTAGCGCAGGAGTCCTTCGGCAATATTATGACTAGTGCAATGTTTTACTTGTAATCCACAGTCCACATGTGACCTTAGGACCTGGTCGCTTGGAGTGTTATCCTGCTACAAAGCAGGTAACTAGCCGGTAACTTGAGAGAGAAGATTTCCATCATAGCGAGTCACGTTGGTGCAGCTAAAGTGTGTCGACCCTAGCAGAGGACGTAGACAGTGATGTGTATGTTTACAAGTGCAGGAATGGATGATAAAGAAAATATGAGGGCCCATTAGATCCAGGAAGTGTATGGTTTATGTGGTTATGAAGGCCTAAGCATAGAGATTTCATGCTTGAAGAAGAGGTTTTTTCATGTGAAAAGGCTCTTAGGACATGCAAAGCAACTTGGATCATTATGTGAAATTTGGACTCAAAAAGGGGCCCTTTAAGGAGTTCGACTTTACCTCTCTCTATCAAAACGGGCGCATGGATAAATTTTTACAAAAAAACTCCAAAGTTTGCGGAGGTTTGACAGTTAGACTTCCTCTTCAAGCTCTATCTACTTATAGATAGCACGCCATGAGATTCCTGATGTTTTAGAGGATTCTTTTTTTGATTCACTAAGATTCCGACAGAGTTGTCACATCATAGGTGAATCAAAAAAAGAATCTTCTAAAAAATGAGGAATCTCATGGCGTGCTATATATCAATAGATAGAGCTTGAAGAGGACATTCTAACTGTCAAACCTCCGCCAACTTTGGAGTTTTTTTGTAAAAATCTGGCCATGCGCCCATTTTGGTAGAGAGAGGTAAAGTCAAACTCCTTAAAGGGCCCCTTTGTGAGTCCAAATTTCACCTAATGAGAGGAAGACATGTGGTCAGTGGGATAAAATGGAAAGTGTGTGAGAGACTCCACATCTCTACATGAGGTAGACCAAAAATTTCCTATTCTGCAGATATTTCGCAAAAGGCATTTTTTCTCGAAAAGACCCCCGCAAATCAAGGAAAACGCAATTTTGAACATTTTTGCGTCTCACGCACGTAGTAAAATTCTGCACCAATTAGAAGATATTTAAGTTTTTGTGCTCTGCTATATTAGGGGGGCGGCAGACAGCATAGAGAGGGAGAGAGCTTTTTTTGTTGTATGCTCCACCATAGCCCATCAATTGAAGAAGAAGCAAGGTCCGATTATGTTGCTTTCGGTGTTGTTCCTCCTCCCCTCTTTTCTCTTCTGCTCTATAATCTATTGTGCGGTGTTTCTGTGTGTGTGTAGGTAGGTGTGCTCCCCGAGGGTGTGAGGTGCAAAGAGAGAGAGAGAGAGAGAGAGAGAGAGAGAGAGAGAGAGAGAGAGAGAGAGAGGTGATTCTGTGCAAGAGAAACAAGAAATTGATGTGTTTATGGGTGTGGTATATTGTGATCTGTGTGTGTGCATGTTGATTTGGGTGTAGTTGTGAGTTCGTTTGAGAAAATGAGAAAAGTGTGTGTCTGTGTGAATGATACGTGGATGGGGGTGCAACGGACAGCGAAATCCCTGGCCTATAGAGAGGAAAACATTGTGTGCGCTAGGTGTGTTACCTCTTTCCCCCTTCCATCAACGTCACCTAGAGAGCCAAAACTTTTTGAATGCATTCCCTTAAAAATCATGGGATTTGGTTAGATCTCTAGTTATCATGGGGGAGAACGAGCAATCGCCTGCCCACGAAGCTCCCTAGGTTTCAAACCCCCTCGCAAGGTATTTTGACCAGTGATGTTCATGTAACGATGGTGCTATGGGGTGAATTACAAACCGGGCAGGGGATCTTCATTGCAACTTCAAGCGACCAGGCTCTTAGTGACCTTGCTTCCCAATTCTTGGCTACCACCACCCATATTCATTAATGGTGTACTGGACACTAGAGACTAAGTAGATCCACATGGCATAGTCCATCACTCTCTCACATGGCACAGACACAAACTAGAGCAAGCACACACTAGACTGAGGAAGAGTCTCTCTCTCTCTCTCTCTCTCTCTCTCTCTCTCTCTCTCTCTCTCTTTGTCTCTCTATTTCGTTGTATGCATGTGCGATCGTCAAGCTGCAGGGAGCACTTGTCAGACTTAGGAGAAAGTGCCACGCGTCTAGGGGAGGGGGCCGGAATCCCGCCCCCTATTATATATAGTATACATGATATTGTGTGAGTGCATGCAACAACGTTTTCTTATCCAGGGAAGCTTGGTTTCAAGGGGGTGTATGCACACAAGTGGGGATTGGAGAAATTTTTGGTGGCATGTTCAAGGCTAGGCTGGCTCCCTCTTGCAATACTCTCATCAGGTTTGTGGTTGTGGAGTCCCTCTTTTCAATCTCTAGGCAAAGCTAAGTCTTGTACAAGTTGGTGTCTTCATTTTTATTTTTATTTTGTACAAGTTTTCATTTTTATCTGGTTTAGCCTAAAATTTAGACTTGAATTTTAAATGCAAGTTGTTAACACTTCATCCATTATGACACTGGTGTAGCTTGATAGTTACAGTTGCAAGAACCTCAAAATTACACTTTTGCAAGTCTTAAATAATAAAACACATGAGATAACAACTCTTATCGTACTGATGGAAAAAAGGTTGCTCCACTTTTAGCACAGTGTGTGTGTGTGTGTGTGAGTGTGTGTGTGTGTGTGTGTGTGTGTGAGAGAGAGAGAGAGAGAGAGAGAGAGAGAGAGAGGGGGAGAGAGAGAGAGAGAGAAGATGCTAAGCTTGTTAAAATTTATCATTCCTGAGTTCAAACCATATGAAGCAATCTGCTATCTAGAACCCAAGAAATGGGGATGCAAAAGTCCTTACAACAACAACCACCTAAATAATTTACAATATGATCTTATTAGGGATGCAACTGCCTTTTGCAATGAGTAATTGTGTCAAGGGTACAATGGGCTCATGATTAGGGACAAGTGAATGAGGTTTAACACAATAAAACATGGCACCGTTGCAGTCACGCCCCAAAAGAATGCATGTAGCAAAAACAAAACCCAATTTTTAATGTAGAATATGCATAAAATAGGAATCATAGGAGTACGATCTCCAAGGTTATTGAATTCTTGTGTGAATAATGCACAAATGAAGAGTATAAAGTTTTAACTGGCCCTCTCCTCAACAAAAAATTGTCCCCATAGCCCAAATTCACTCATAAAGGATTGTGCAAGTTACAAATGCATCGTGTTCTTTTTGTAGATAATCTAAGAATCAATTCTTTAGGAAATAATTGCAATAAATTATATAATAGTGAGAGTATATCAAAGTTTTTGTAGATAGTCCCCCCCCCCTCCCAACACCAAAATGAGTTCCCTTTTTTGAAACATGTAGATGGAAATGTCTATACATATATACATCCCTAAATACATTTTTTTCTTGAAACGCCTAACCATTGATACATAAAGCTTGCTCCATTCAGCCCTATATACTAAAACACTTAGATTTTGGACTAAAGGGTTGCAGATTGAAAGGCATATCGGTGGGGGCATATGCAATCGATTTGAAAAAGCTTTATCAGGGATTGTTAATGAAGCTTTTGTTAGGTTTTCACACCAACATTGTGTTCTTTATCTACTTCTTGTTGCTTTTAATCTTAGAAATGTGTTTTGATTCATTTCTATCTTCCATAATTTCTCTCTAAGCACCATAATATGCTCTGATTGATCCTTAAATTCTTCGTATTCTCATACGTTTTTCTTGTTTTCAGCCTAAGTTGATTACCATCAACAACCAAAATCCCAACACTTTCATAGTCAGTCCTAGAGAACCGTACACTTCAGCAACACTTGTGTAGAGAGAGGGGAGGGGAGTGAGGGCGTGCATGTGTAGAGATGGAGAGAGAGAGTGATTAGAAAGGGAGAGAGGGATAGGGGGCATGTGTGTAGAGAGAGAGGGGAGAGGGAGAGTGTATACAAATGTGTAGAGAGAGAGGGGGAGGGAGAATTAAAGAGGGGGAATAGGAACACAATTGAAAACACACACAAATGCCGCTCTATAGCCAAGGGTACTCACAACATCCCCATCCACTAAAAATCATTTACATAACTCCACAATTCCACAAGAAAGCCACCGCTTCCACACATACCAATGCACACACACCTCACACAATCAAAAGAGCAGTCACTCCAATTTTGCCTGCTTTCAACACTTCCACAACACAACACCTCTCTCTCTCTCTCTTTCTCTCTCACATAAACAGATGGCCTAGGAGTGCACATCGCTCATAGGCTGGCACCAAACAGTGGCACCACACAGACTAGAACGGAGGAAATAAGAGAAGGGGGAAGAGACCACACAAAATGCAACAATTATTTTCTTCTTCTTTCGACAAAAACCACCATGTACAATTCCATCACCTTGGCTCTGCGGATAGACACACAAGCCCAAAACACCTCTGGCAACCCCTGTTGGCTTCTTCTCTATAGAGCCTTTTTCTCATTGAAGAGCCCCTGGAACCGCAAAAAAAAATTCCCTTATAGGATGTGTAGAGACTCTTACTATTCCTCTTGAATTTTTCTTTTTTTAGCTCATTTTGCATGTAAACTTGAGGTAAACGTCCACTTCCTATTTTTGGACCTACTTAGAGCCCAAGTCCTGTGTAAAGCAACCCTGTTGGGGGTCATGGATCCCGATCCACGGTTACTCACATCTGAACATGAAATTTGATTAGTTGTATGCATGCACCCTGTTGAGGTTAGATTTCCACTTTTTTTTGAGTTTGGATTACAAAATTTCAAAAAGGCCCAAATTTTGATCAATTTTTAAGGTTTCTATGGATTTGTCCTAATTTCTTGATTTGAATGGGTTCTATGTGTCAATTTTCCACCAAAGTACATATCTAGGGATCTAGACCACACAGGACCCTTTGGTACTAGTTTTTGCCCAAAATGCCACAGGGAGTTATGGATCGTGATCCATGTTTCTTCACCAATTAGCTTGAAACTTCCATATCAGCTCTCCCTCGCTTGGTTTACCCCTTTTTGTGCTTATTTTTGGGTTTGTGTCAGCTTTTGAGTTTTGACCCTCAACTTTTCAAAATTTTAGAGTTTATGGTCTTGGCTACCAAAATATGGTTTGACAGGTTTTTCGTTGGTTCTTTTTGCTCAGTTTGATGGTTGTAGATGTTACGCTATCTACTCCTAGGTAAAACAATGAATCCTATGAGAAAAAACCAAAAAATGGTATAAAACTAAAAGAAAAATGGATGATAGAATAATACTTTCAAATAAATGGAAAAAATGCCAAATGAAATGCTTTGGTATCTCACTCACAACTCCCAATACCTAGAAAGTCCTCAACTTCTAGCCTCTAACAATTACTAAACCCCGTATCTAGCTGTGATTCCTAAGTGTAAATGGAATGGGAATGAAAATGGAAGGTCTCTAAAGTACAAAGCTATGACTAAGCCACTTATCATCTAAGGATCACTATCCCCGACAACAATGCCATTTTTAGTATGTCATCACATGGATGTCTATAGCATAGCTATCGGGCACTAACATAATGTCAATACTCAAGAAAGAAACTTGGATGGGTCACAGAGACTCTTTAAAGGTGTCAATCTCAAGAAGTGAACCTATGGAACGAAGCCATCTCTTGCACTAGAAAATCTATCACTCTCAACTCTGGAAAATTTCTTTTCTCATGTGTCACCATAGTTGGTTGTCATGCCATTGCGGCACTCAAACGAATTTCAAATGCTAAAAACTTTATAAGGTCTAAGACACCTAGGAACACTATCCTACCAAGTTTGGTTTCAATCCAATGAGGGTACCAAAATTACAATCCATAATGATCAAGGTCCTAAAAACTACAACAAATCATACCCGAAAGGTTGCTCTATGGTCTAGGACTACTCTCCTAAGGTCAAAATTTGAAAAATGAATCGTTAATGTCTTCACAACAACCGATTTAGCTTGCTAATGTGTAGTCACGAACTACATCAAAAATGACAATGATTACACTAAATTAAAGAGAAATAGACAATGAGCACAATTCAAGTTTTGAAATCACAATTGGATTACCAAATCTCAAGATATATTGATCACAAAGCACAAGAGAGTATCAACTTTCAATCGTACGTTCCAAAAATCATAAAACCTTTGATAAAGATAAAATGTTCCTTTCCCACTTACAAAAAATGAACTTTAAACCTAGGGCTTTCTTGGCTATTGGCCGACTTTACAAGGCTCATACTCACTTACATACTTTACAACTTAGAATTAACATAATCTGGCCTAGGAACTATCAAATTAAAATCAAAGATCTCAAATATTTACAAAGTTTTCTCAAAAAAATAATGATGGAACATCAAAAGTTTAGCGCTCATGAAGAAGGGTCCAGTAGGAGGGAATCCGTCTGTTCCAACTTCCAATAGTGATTTCAGAGAGGGAGCTAACATGGGAGCAGAACCATCCCAACCCACACCAACCATGAAACTCTTGCACTTAAATTACGAGTTTGAGAATGAATACTGGAGGTGAATATTCTGGCCAATCTTTTGAAATCTTGTGTGTTAGCAGTGTCATTTGGAGGCAATGCATAACCCCAAGGACACCTCAAGAAAATGGTGTGATAGAAAGGATGAACATGACAATCATGGAGTGAGCACAAAAGGATGAACATGATAATCATGGAGTGAGCACAAAGCATGTGGCTATATGCAAGCATGCCATTTGAGCTTTTGGTAGAAGTAGTATTTACATCTATGTACTTGTTCAATCAGCCACCCTCAAAGGAACTGGATGGAGGAGTTCTAGAAGAGACATGAACAGGTAGTACACCAGTAAATTTTGAATTTCTCAAAGTTTATGGATGCGAGGCTTTTATGTACATATATAGAATTCTGAGGTCAAAGCTAGAGGCAATGTCCAAGAAGTGTTTCTTCATCGGCTATGGAGAATAGGACTTCGGGTATCACTTATGGAATCTCAATATATTTAGGAGTAGGGATGTAATTTTCAATGAACAAAATATGTACAAATATTACTTGGAAAGTAAACAAACAAAAATAACAGGTTATGAGTACACGGATATTTTTGACATTAAAGACTCAAGGAGTGCAAATGGTGACAACTTGAAACAATTTCAATAGATGAGGAACCTCAACCCTTATCCCAAAGATCTAAGAGATCAAGTAGACCTCCAAAAAGTTTTGTTCCTTCAATCATCTCTTCGTCTCAAATCCTAAGAGACATAGTCATACAAAGAAGAAATGAAACATGAATCCAAAGAAGATTGGACGAAGATCATGCAAGCAAAGATGGACACATTACTTCACAACCAAACATGGGAATTGGTTGAGTTGCATAAAGGTAAGCAGGCACTACAAAAGAAATGGGTTTAATAGCTAAAGGAAGAACAAGGTGGCAAGAAAAGGTACAAGTCCAGACTCGTGGTAAAGGGGTTTTCTCAAAACAAAGGTATTGAATTCAAGGAATATTTTCTCTTGTCCATACATCACAACCAGACATGGGAATTGGTTTAGTTGCATAAAGGTAAGGAGACATTCCAAAACAAATGTGTTTAAAAGCGGAAGGAAGAAGAAGGTGGCAAGAAAATGTACAAGTTTAGACTTGTGGTAAAGGGATTTTCTCAAAACAAAGGTATTCACTTCAATGAAATATTTTCTCTTGTTCTAAAAATGAATTTCAATAGGCTTGTGTTAAGCATTGTGATTGCTCATGACTTAAATCTTGGAAAATGGATGTAAACAGGGCATTTCTTCATGGTGACTTGGAGGAGAAGTTTACATGATTCAACCAAAAGGGTAAGGAGAAAATGGTTTGCAAATTTAAAAAAAGCTTGTATGATCTAAAGCAAGAATCAAGATAATGGTACTTGAAGTTGGATCGATGGATGTTGGATAACGGATTCAAAAGATGAAGTTTAGATCACTCTGTCTACATGAAGAACTTGGGAGATAGGAAGTTCATCATCATCGTAATGTTGTATATTAGTGACATGTTGATTGCAAATGCTAACATGCAAGATATCAAAGACCTAAAAAAGGAGTTGCAAAGCAAATACTTGGTATGAAGATATCAATGGACAAGACAAAAAAGACACTAAAGATATCTCAAGAAGGTATTTGAAAGGTTTGCAATGCACCTTGGCTAGTCACTTTAAATCAACCAAAGATTTGTGTCCAAAGACAGAAGAGGAGATAGTGTACATGTCTAAAGTTTCATATGCTACATTGATAGGTTCTTTAGTGTATTATATGATGTAGACAAGGATAGATATTGCACATGCAGTGGGAGTTGTGAGTAGATTCATGGATAATCTAGGCAAAGAGCATTGGGAGACTGTGAAATGGATGATGCAAATATAACACCTGACAAAGATACTTGAAGGAGCACTACTACCTACATCTTCATAGTTGGAAGCACGACAATAAGTTGGGCTTCAAAGTTGCAGAAAGTGGTCTCACTTTCTACCCAGAAGTGGAATATGTAGCTTCACAGATTTCGTGGCTTCATAGATTCTTGGAGGAGCTTGGATATAAGAAATACAATTGTGTCTTGTACAACAAAACTCAAAGTCCCATTCATCTTGCAAAGAACTCAGCCTTTCACTCGAGGGAAAAGCACATTGAGGTGAGATATCACTTCATACGTACTTTTTTGAAAGAGGGAAAAATAAATATAGGGAAGGTGCACACAAGCAAGAATCCTATAGACATGTTAACAAAGGTGGTTAACAAAGAGAATTTGAGCTTTTTCTCATCTTCAATCGGCATTCAAGTATAAGAAGCCATGATGGAAAGCAGCCACAGGTTTGGTGTGGAGATCACTCTCCAAGTGGGAGATTCTAAAGTATGGAGCTTGATTCACTTCTTGTAATTTTTAGTTTCAACATGTACATTTGTAAGACCCTCATTATGAGGAGAAGCCATCGTGTATTAGAAAAATCCATCATCGAAAAAATAAAAAATCCATCTTTTTGCTATAATATCTTGGTTCAACGGTAACCAAAAAATGACCGATCGATGGCCATTAGTTAATGGACAATTGGTTGGGGGTCAATGATCAATGGATAGAGGTAAAGTCAATGGCCAACATTCAATGGTCAATGGTCAAAAGTCTATGGCCAATCGCCAACTTTTACTTGGACTTGTCTACACAAAGGTGGCTACAAATATGTACACATGGGAAAGTTGAACTTGGACTTCTCTACACAAAGGTTGCCAGCACATGGGCACTTGGTAGAGTTCAACTTGGACTTGTCTACATAAGGACAACTACACACAACCGTCTCTCATGAAAGACGGCATCCCATTTTGGCCCATAAAAGGAGGTCTCTTCTATACACAAAATGGATCAATGAAGATGCATTGAAGGTTGTGTGAGTTGGTGAAGTGTGAAGTGGTTGCAAATCCATAATGTGGGTGCTTTCCAATGGATGTAGCCGACATTGGGTGAACCATGTATATCATGTGTGCTCTCTCTATCTATCTCTCTTGTGTGTGAAAATTATCTCTCTTCAGTAAGTGAAACACTCTAATCTCTACTTAACTATGCCTCTTTTCTTAACATAAGCTGGCTTTAAAGTGCGACGTCAATTGGCCGAATGTAGACCAAAATTGGAGTTTGTGTAAGAACATGGTGAGGTATGGCTCAAATCTGATTATATAGGACGTAACCAAACAAAATCAAACAAAATCTCGTGCCATCTCACTCTTCGGACGTATCTAGTCTAAATATTTCTACGTGTGTCAAGCATGTGAGTTGCAAGGAGAAGAATTTGGAGGGACCATTGTTTTTTTATATTAAAAATTATTGTAAAACAAATAAAAATATACACAAAAAAACAAACAAATAGAAGTTAAAAAAGAAAAATTAAAAAGTAGAAAATACTCAAAAGAAGAAATAAGAAAAATAAATACTTTTCTTAACAAGTTTTCCTTTTCTTTTTTGTTTTCTTTTTTTAAAATTTTTCCATTAAAAAAAAAAAATACCGTTTTTTTTTCTTTTTTGTGGTTTTTCTTTGACCTTTTGGGTTTTTTAAAATTTTTTTTGATTTTTTTTCTTGTTTTTTCTTGTTTTTTATTATTTCAAAACAAAATGATTTGGAATGGAAATGAACATCAATTAATATGATATGAAATGAAAAGAAATAAAACTAAACAAGATTTGAAACTCAAATAAAGTAAAAAAAGTTAACTGTGCCAGCCGCGTGTACATCGCAATTGAAGGAGTCAGAGGCGACGAGCATGGGTGTTAGCACAAGAAAAGGGGGGGACACAAGGGAGAGATACGGGTGTTGGCACCACAAATGGAGAAGAGGCATTTATGTCTTTGTTTTCTTAAAACCCTTTTTAGGGTAGATATATATTTTTACGCTTTTTTAATGAAGGGGCTTTTTTTGTTGGATGATTTGTTTTTTGATTGACACAAAAGAAAATAAAAAATTCAAAAGAAAAGAAAACAAAGAAATTAGGTCTCCCCAATCTCATAAAAAAAAAAAATCTTTCAAAACATATTAAGTGCATAAGTGAAGGGTGAGTTTAGGAAAGTCAAAAGACAAATGAAGGTGGAAAATCAAAAGACAAATGAAAGATAGAAAGTCAAAAGAAATTTTGTGTGCATATAAATAAGTGTTTCTCTGCTCTTTCATTTTTTCTTTAATGTTTTCTTCTAAGTTCTCTTTAGCGTTTTCTTTGCTCTCTCTCTCTCTCTCTCTCTCTCTCAATGTTGTATTCATCTTTCTTAGGTAACATTGTTGCAAATCTATGTGCTTCTTCATTGCCTATCCTTACATGCTATAGATTAACGCATCGTTTTTCTTGTTTTTATGTGGAATCTTTCAATAAGAAGCACCTTTTAAGTTTTTTGAAGCCATTACGAATACCTTTTAAATTTTTCTAGTTTCAATTAGAAACTAGAAAATAGAACAAAAAAACAAAAAATAGAAAAATGAGTCACAAAATTTACACAAAAACAAAGTAAAAGAGAGGAAAAAATATGAGGTGCTATAGAAGTGTGGGTGTTTTTTTTCAAAAACTACAAATAGTGAAAAAGTAAAAAATATTTACTTGAGACTCCAAAAAATATGGTAAAAATTCTCAAAAAATGCAAAAAATATTCAATATATTTGTGAAAAATCACTAGCTTGTAATGCATATTTTGGTTGATAGTTCATATCAAGTTTTTTTATTTTTATTATTTTTTGATAAAATTTAACAAAACTAGGCAATAAACTAGCAAAAGTTTTGAAAAAAATTAGTAAAAAATTATCATTAATTTTTTTTCAGTACTTAGCAATGTGATTACACCATTTAATCAATCACCCAAAAATTAGTCTATTTAGTAGTTTAATTAGTCAAAACTTTGCACATTGACCAAATACACTATCTGAATCAATCCAGCTTGCACATGAATTCAAGTCAAATTTTTAGTATGTAAATTGCACATTAAGCACACATTAATCAGCTTACACACAAAAATCCTAACGATAGTAATTTAGTGCAATTTGAAGAATCAAAACCATATACATAACAATTTAGTAACCACAAACATCAGATTGCTTTACATTAATTGATTGGCACCAAACTAGCCATACATTTGCACCCAAATGTGTGCACTTTGTCTAAACATAGGCACACATCCATCCACATAAGATTATCCCAATTTTGATGTACTTAATCTTCAATTAAAAGATGCACATAAGCCAGCAAATGAGTGGGTTAATGCACTCCTAATTGCATCAAGAATTGTGTTGATTCTGAACACTTATTGACACATACACACATGTGTGTGCACTTTGCAACCGTTTCACCATAATTCACCTCTACAGGCAGCCAATCACCAAAGACTTGTATGTAGCAGCAAATAGATGGAAATTAAATACATATGGTCAATGAGCAACATCCAATGCTTCATCTATCTATGCATGGCATTAAAATCACATAGAATTAGTGAGTAATTAGAGAGGAGAATTAGTGAAAATCCCTTAATTATACACTCTAGGACACATGAAATATTTGTAGTTTTCTTTCAAAAGAGTGGTGTCCAAGCCTCTAATATACACATGTTTAGCACACAAATTGTTTGTAAATTAGTCATAAATTTTTGATCAATTAGTGAAAATAAGGGGGGGTTTAGCACCTAGCCTACTCCTTAACACTCAATCTTGTCAACAATTCTCCTCTATCTTAGGTTATCATCCCTAGCAATGGTGCCAAATGTTGTCTCCCTTGTAGCATAGCTCCAACAAATCAACAAAATTATAAATCTGTGGATGGTAGCAGCCTGGTTATGGCATGGAATTGTCACACGTTGGTGAGTGTCTGAGAGTAATGAGCATAAAACAATGAAAAAATCATGAGAGCTTGTCTAGAATAGGAAGAAGAGAGAACTAATGAAAGGGAGTAATGTCACACACACACTAAAACTTATGCTAATCACGCATTGAACTTTATTGCGTTCTCTACTAATTCTTATAAGAGCATACTAAACATGAGCTTACCCAAGCTCACGGGATTACATTTGGAGAAGTGTATGCACAAATCCTAATCTATACACTAATATAATCATCCACAAAACACCATAACTAAACACACAATAGGATGTCAAGCAATTACAGTAATACACAACTTGAAAAAAAGCAAAGAGAGAAGCATTATGACTCATCTTCATTGCATGCTTAACTGGTTTGTGAAGATAGTACATGCAACTCCAAGTCTCCATCTCCATAGCCTCCTCCTCCTTCTTTTCTACCCTAGGTTTTCTCACAAAATGATCTTTCTGCTTTCACATGACCTCACATTCACTTATATTTCTACGATTTTGAAAATAAATGTCCAACCACCCAAGGAACATAAAGTAAAATAATAGATACAATTTGAAACTCATAGAGAGACCATGATTCTATACAAAGTAAATGGAAAACTATGCTCATGGAGAAGAGGTAAATGACTGTTGGTTTTGTACATGGATGCTGCCAATATTTTCCCTTCCTAAGCTTTGTCATACCTGACAAACCCACGTCATGATAGAAATGTGAAGAAGGATGTTCCTTCGAAAGAAAAAATTTGATGAGGTAGCAAGCTCACTCATATGGCAATAAATTATAAGGGAAAAGCAAAGCACATCTGTTAATGAGTACGTAGAAATAATGATGAAATGCTACAATTCCATTAAGGGCAATTAAATTGTACTTTGTTAAAATTAACTAATCAAGAGTTTTGGGTTTATGGATGAGTCTCTCAATTAGTTAGCTATGACTAAGGGTTAAAGCAATTACTCTAGTACTAACGAAGCTACAAAAATTATCTAAATACAAGATTCCTTGATTGTGTTTGTTAGCATGGACTAGCGAACTCACTCTCATAATGCTTAAGAAAAGCTTGATTTTTTCACTTAAAGCTCAATAAAAGTCTTTTCATTTGCTTTGCTTGAATTGGTTGTCACTTTTTGTTTGTTTCTTTCACATTGATTCAAAGTCATTTGAAGTGTGTGCTTATTTTGTATGCCCAGGGATGTTTGCTTCTCAAAGAAAAAAACCCACACTAAGAACCTATAAGGTTCTAGTACCACAGGCCATACATGTGAGTGTAGTACCAAAATCAAGCTAGGATTTTTATTCCAACCTAAGCTTTTACACTTGTGGAACTTTTGTTTTCTACTTCCATTTCTTTTTTATTCTCATTAGTACTCTTTGTTGTTTAAGTGAGTAATTATCTCTATGCCTAAACACTCCTAAGCTCTCAAAAACTCAAATAATTTTACCAACTTGTCTAGTAGCCAAGTAAATGAATTAACCTAAAGTCACGGCCTCCTAACCTCAAGGATCATCGATAAGACTAAACTCTAGGTCAATTAGCTAAAGAAAATATAGATTTATATATGTATAAAAGCAAATAACAAAACATAACTAAATGCAGTCAATCAAACCATTCTTTAGGGAAACTTTGGACTCTCAAAGGAACCTTGTATGGAGGTTCGGCTTTGACTCTCTTGTCCAAATTGGGCAACCCGGTGAAGTACATAAATGCTTTGTGAAAACCCTATCAGCCAACATATAATTGGAAAGATCTTATAGAGTTGGTTCTAAATTCCCAAACTCCAAAAAATTTGGTATTGGTATATATAAGTTATGGCCTCTTCATTGAAGCTAAAATATGGGAGAGATTCCATTTATAAGACGGAGTTGTCTCATCAAATAATGGAATATTCTAGAATATAAGAAATCTGATGGCATGTTATATATCCATGGATAGACCTTGATGAGAACATTCTAACAAAAGGTCTGACAAGTTTTGATTTCATTTGAAAAACTTTTACCGTGTGTCCATTTTGGACAAAAGGGAGAAAGTTAAGAGTCCTTATAGGGCCCATTTGAGATTCCAAAATTTTCCTAATGGAAAAACACAATCTGCAAATATAAATGTTCATAAACATGATTGATAGGAATTATTATATTGGATGTATGTGATGTGTCTCCTAGATTAGTGTGGAAGAAAAACTATGCTACAAAATCATAAACAAAGCACTACCACCTACAAAGGTGTGTCACAATAGAAATGAAATTGCTATTACCTAAATGCAAAAAAAAAAACTCTTATACTAAGGTTTCATACTTGGATATCGAGAGGGAAAAAACCAAAGGGAGAAAAGTGCCTCTAGTATACGTGCATGTGTCTAGTGCACCATGGTCAATTTACGCAAGTCAAGAATCTTGTGCACCAAGGAGAGATAAGAGAAATCTCTCCAAACAATGAAACCTATCATCTCCTAGATGTTTGTTTAATAGTCATTGATTGTCTAGCACCTACCTCCACGTGGATGGTAGAATCTATAGCATAGCTAATGAGTTTAGGGATGACATCAACCTATGACTGTGTGTTGGCAGATACACCACGAGCAAATGCTAGCATAGTGGAAAAAAAAACAACTCTATGTCGGCCAAGGATGGAGCTTAATCTGTAGGCGCATGGAAACAAGAAGATGGATGTCAAGCACCTTCTCGACCTTCTAAGAAAATCTCTACTTGAGGAAATCAAATCTAAATGCTCTATGGCACTAGTGAATGCAACTCAACCTATGATGATCATGCTATCAAAAACTAGACCAAACGCATTTGAAATGTCACAAAACTCATAGGACACACTCTCCTCATCAAGAGATCAGCCTATGGACCATGAATTGGTATCCTACCTCAAACCACCTCGTGTAACAATCACGTATAAGAACAGGCAGCAAAATGCAAGTCACCACTTCTCGATTTGTGAGATTTAATCCGTAGCTCTACTTGCCGCCGTGAGTCCACACATAAAAAGAAATTAGCAAATGGACACACCGTTTGCAAGAAAACTGACACGGAAACTCGTAGGAGCTCACTTTGCGATGACATTGGAATCGTGCAAACTTGGCGTTCAATTGAAGCCCTAGCTGTTGCTAATGCATTGGTGGTGTCGCTTTCGCAATGGAAGTTTTGTGGAGCACAAATGGAAGATAATAAATCTCTCTTTCTCTCTCTCTCTCTCTCTCTCTCTCTCTCTCTCTCTCTATCTATCTATCTATCTATCTATATATCTTTCTATCTATCTATCTATCTCTATCTCTCGCTCGCTCGCTCTCTCGGAAACATCGCACAATAAACTTTGGATTTGATTAGTTCAAAGTTAGCTTAGGGTTCCTCCTTATAGGTTTGTTCCCACAAAGAATATTGGCCGCTCAAATATTACAAAAATGTCATTCTACTTCAAAAACAATTATACAAAACATTGGGAAACCTTTCGTATGTTTGGCCTTCAACACTCCCCCCTTCCGCATTCATGTTGTCTGTGACATGGTGGGTCTTGATCTTATGCTTCTGGTAAAAGTTATCTTTGTGTCAATGGAATACTTGGGGCTTTAGCTGTTTCAAGTACGACGCGTACCATATATTGTCCAAGGTGACTTTGGGGCTAAATAATTTTCTATCATATGTAAAGAAGCGGGTATAGAAAACTTCCTCAAAAGCCTGCATGTGGTAGCTGGGTAAGAACGAGGAATCCCAAAATCCGAGCCAATAAAAGCAAGCAACCCATAAACCGAGCAAAACTAACAAGTTTTTTTGATATCCTTGTGCAATATACTAGTTGTAATACAAAATTACACAAACCATAAACTTTTTTTTGGTATCCTTGTAATTTTTTTTTTTTTGATATCCTTGTGCAATATATTAGTTGTAATACAAAATTACGCAAACCATAAACGTTTTTTTTATATCCTTATAATACAAAATTACGCAAACCATAAACTTTTTTTTAATATCCTTACAATACAAAATTACGCAAACCGCAAACTTTTTTTGATCTACGCAAACCATAAACTTTGCAAAACTTACAATGCCTTTTTATATCCTTGTGAAATATATTAGTTGTATATATTGTGGTGTGTGGTTGTGTAGGTAGAGTCCGGCCACCTAGTGTGGTCAGACATGTTATGGTTGTAACTACTTGATGGTAATATAAGGAGGTGCCCGATGAGAGAGAGTCACACTTGGTTTGGTCGTGTAGGCAGAGTCGACCACACACCACAATATCTTGGATTTTTTTTGGTAAGAGATACTCCCTACTTAGTTTCTTAACCTATAAAAATAATTTTAAATTGTTCTATCTCTAACACATGCCAAAAACCTTCCATCAACATTGAAATTAACCAAAAAGGTGTATTGCATCTACAAATCAAAATGGAGAGTGCAACCAAAAAAAAAGCTACACTAGAATATTTGGGGCAAAAGTTAATAGCCATAAGCACATATCCCCAAAAAAACTACTTCTATTAAACCATAGCAAGGTCCACAAGCCTTTAAGGCTGCATCAGCACCCACGAACCTCCAAGAGCTTGGACTAACTCCAATTTCATTAAATCCGCCTGATGCATGAACTCATGATCATGAGGACAAGGCCAAGTACTTGCAGAAATATGAAGTAAATGTGCTTACATGGCATATACACAAGGCGCTTGCTTTCCCAATTTTGAAAATCCTCGCAAGTACATCTAAGAAAATCTGACATTGTCACAGGATATGTCACTCCCTTTGCACTTGACCCCACAGTATTAACATAGAATACATGTGTTTCATTGCAAACCACAATGACCTCTTGCACCAAATTTTGTGCCATGGCTCTACCCACTTCAATCTTGCCATGAAACTCCTTTGTTAATCGTGATCTCCATTTCATAATCTTTCCATCTCTAAACTTGGGACAGATACTGCTAGCAACTCTTTGGTTCAATGGAATTGTTTCATGCATTCTTGATGCTGATTAACTCCTGCTTGTAAAACAAAACCATTGGCTTGCAGTTGCATTACCTCTTGAGGTTGCAAAATTGTGCCCTCTACGACCACCCAAACACCGGGACCCGAACATGGTGGCCCTTCGACTATGCTGTGAACCTTCTAGGTGTCCATGTTATTAGAGTTACAAAACCAAATGAACCCTTCCACATGGCCTCCCAATTGTGAACCAGATGGAGGATATTTCCTGCAACCCCAAAAACAAGGAGTTGGAACCCCTATTTTGGCATCCATTGAACAGGTGTTAATGAACCGACATCGATCTCCATCTTTTGACACCACACCAAAGCAAGTCATCTTTCGCTCAGGTTCTGTTCTCCTTATTGCCCAAACTGACTTTGCTACATTTACTTCGGGATATGGGACATCCTTTGAAGATTTCTTTTTATGCTAAAGCCCACCAATTGAAGTTGTCATTGTAACATACTCTGGCATGTGGCTATCCTCCTCTAAGACAATATTTGCATCAGCAAAAATTGGCCTCTTTTTTCTAATACTCTTTTCTTGGAGTATATTTCTATTCATTTCAGGACTATTGACACCCATTTCATGCATTGAAGAATGTGTGAGGTCAACTAGTTTCTTTCCAGCTTGCTGCGGAAGTAGATGAAGGTCGGTTCATGAAGCGATCTGCCAAATCTTTAATGCCGGGACCGGTGGAGCTACCAACACCTTTCAAATAGGCAATATATTTCACACTTTGAAGCACAGCTAAAGCCATATCTGCACATGCTGCTGCATACAAATTTATGTGATCCTTGTAACCAATGATGCGCGTATACTAGCATGTTTTGACTCAGACAAGTTTGTGTTAGGGACAAAGATACCTACAGCATGTTGTAATACAAATCTTTCCCCCCAATGAGGCACTCGTACATCCCACCAAGCCAACCATGTCTCCAATGAAGAAATCTCCCCTTCAATGTCCATTCTAGTTTTCCAAAATCTTCTAAGCTCTCCCTTACAATGCTCAGCCGCATTCGCTATAGGTGCAGTTCTCCACTTGCGACACAAAATATTGTGCTCCTCTTGAAATGATGTACGGATGCACTTGATAGCATGTCGAACCATACTTTGCTCCCAATGAAACAAATTGTCAGGCCAAGGGCCAGGACGGACATGCGGTCAAGGGGCGCTATCTTTAGAGGCTAGGAGTCTATAAATAGCATGGCTGGGTGGTGATGAGCATGTCAGTTCCCTTGCCCTTTCACTGGTATCAGAGCTCAAGGGAGGAGGAGGCATGGAGGAGGGAAAGAAGCATGGCTCTCGTTCCCTCTCGTTCTCACTCTCTCTCTCTCTCCCTTTCCGTTCATGGGAATTCAGGGGTATGTGCTGCCATGAACTTCCCTTGCAAGTGATGGAGGAGCAATCTGTGAAACTTATGCAAGGTTGCATGCATGCAAAGCTTTACCGCAGGTAAGCGCCCTTGTACAGAGAACGAGGGAGAGGAACGATGGTGTGCAAGCGCTCTTGGAGCGGGAAGGGTCGAAGGTCGACCACCACGAAACAGCATGGGCTTCGGCTCGTTGGGATCGCAAGGTCAAGTTCACCAATTCTCAACCCTGCAACGCGGATGATGGCGCAACCTATTAGTCAGGGTGTCGTTCTCTTTCTCGGCGCAAATTCCAGCCCGCCATTGCTGTGTAGAGGAATTCTTTTTTTTGTTTTTTTTTGCTTCTCACTTAAGTGGCCGCCCACGGTTTAGGGGGTGGCCAATCTTCAAAAAACCCTAAGAGGGTATGCACACCCTCTCCACGGCTTCGCCAGATAGCGTATGACGCACCCGAGCAATGAGGGATGTGTGATCATATGTACTCAAGCACAACTTGAGATTCAACACCAGGATCCGAAATACTTGGCATGCATGCTCATGCATCATGCACGAGATCGATCGTGAGCACGTCGAGTCACGTGAGTAACAAGTTATGTGCCAAGGAAGCTCCTCGATTTTGGGAAGCGCTCTACACAACAGTTGACACACATGATATCGACAACCTGGCATGTCGATTTGAGTAATTGATGAGGTATGCAGTAATTTTTTGATTTAGTTATGTAATCATTTGCACTTTGTTGGGTTTGCGAATGACAATTTATGCAGTGATTACCGGCCAAGGGGTGTATTGGATTTTCAAGCATGGCTTGAAGGTTTTTACAACAAGGCTGTTATTTGAACTAGCCAATTCCAGTTCTCGGCATGGTTTGTCGAGCCATGCCGCATTAAACTTTTGACGATTGCAGACAAGCACGACTTGTCTTGACTTTGAAAATGATGAGTATTTGTTGAATGTATGCATCTACTATAGTGTTACTGGCATACATTGTTGGCATAGGAACAATGCCAATTAGCCTCACGCAGGGCTTGAGTCTATACCGCCTTAAATTGAAGCACAATTCGTCAGCAGTTCAATTTGATGCAAATGCATAGCAAATTGGTTGCGAATTGGGCAAGGCCCTTGACAACATGAAGTAGAGTAGTTATTGAGCATGTGCTTGATAACTCTAGTATGCAATGGAATGGATGATCACGGCTATCATTCATAGAGCCAAGCAGTATGCGATGCATAATTTGCACATGTTGTATTGATTTTCCACTACATTTACAATTCGACACGTCAATTTTTCATGCATGATCAACAAGGTCTACTCTCTTTGCTATGACTCTGTTGCTAATAGCATTTGTTGGCAATGAGGCCAGACATAGTTATATGAAGCATGGCTTCTCCTGAGTACCTTGATAGAGCACGCTCATCACAGGTTACATTTTGCTTCAAAGGCAAGGCCAAGGGCCAATTTTTCCGTATCTCAAGGAGATAGGCAGCAAGTTGCTCGGCATGGCCGACTCCTTGTCATTGTTTCTACAAGCCGACATAGGATGCTTGCCACACAGTACTGGTTAATTTCACTTGAAATTGCTCGACAAGGTCAATTATTTTTGTCATGCTATTGGCAGCCACAACAGTTGGCTATTAGCACTACCCGATTAGGGTGAAGCAAGGCTTCTATTTATGCATCTTGCATAGTGACTCACCACGTTTGGCATATGCTATGAGCATACAAACTTGGGAAGGCTTTAGCAAGCTGTTTACAGATTATTTCATTTCGCATACGACGGATGTATATGCTACAAGAGGGCGTATATCCATGTTTACACTTTGTTTGGCGATGACTATCATTGTGCAAAGCAAAGTGCTTTGGAAATTTTACATGAAGCAAGGCTTCTCCCTTGTGCCAAGGTACTGCCCAATGACTTGGAGTCAAGGGCATTGGCACACAAGTTTGGGAAACTAGCAAATTAAGGAATATTCGCTCACACAATCCCTACCAGTTTGGGTTGCTGTCAACCTACAAAAACACTTATTTCATAGGCAAAGTGCCAAGTCTAAGTCATTTTCATACAATCTCGACCCTGCAAGGCAGGTAGGTCAAAATGTGGTTGTGTTTTTCTGTTACCTATCTCAATGAGAGAGTCACACTTGAAAAATGTGGAATGCTTATAGGATAAGCTACAAGTCAGGCATCAAATGTGTAAAAGCACACAGATTGGGCACACACTCTATAAATTTAAGAAAAATTCCTCAGCCCTGCATGTTCTTCTTCTCTCTCTCCCTCTCTTTAAGGGAAAAATGAAAAATCTTCTAAGAAGATTTTGATACGGGTTTTGCTCGTGAGTCAGCCTGAGCCAAGGTGCTCTAACTCTCAGCTAGCAGGTGGCTAAGATGATACTCAAATTAGTCTTCATCGGTTCGTCCATTGAACACTAATTTGCATAAGGGCTATGAGCCACACCGGCTAAGAGCCATTGTCAGGCCAAGGGTAAGACCCAACTATTGGCATTCTTTGGGGTGATTGTTTTCAAGATTGAACAGATCTACCCGGGAAGTATACATCGACGTTAATGCACAAGCAAGAGTCTCGTCATTACGGATGTTTAGGGTGTCATTTTTACACTACATGTTTTCACTGCGACACTCAAGCTGAGTTTTTGATAATCTTCAACTCACAGGAGTTGATCTCTATAAGGAAGTATAGATGCAGCAATCAGTGGTGACAGCATGGCTGTCCACACGAGCTAGGCAGTTCACTTGTGTGGATTTCCTGCTCTCTCTATAGCACTACAGAGTGTCTATGGACATATTGTTTTGGGGTACGACCCGACGGGTGACTGCTACAGCACCCCGTAGGCATTGAGGATCATAGTTGATTTGCATTGAGAATCACAGTTGATCTGCATTGAGGATCGCAGTTTGATCTCTCTCAGTTAGACTTTCAAGGAAAGAATTCCGCAATCTACCACGCGGTAGCGGACAAACTCAACTTTTCAAGTTGATTCCAATCATTATGTACACGATTAACTATGTTGGTTGTCGTTACTTGCTAGTTGAGCAGTTTATACAAAGGGTCTTACCAAGGGGTTTGACTACGTAGATTTTAACCAAAGGGGTTGGATTGCGAAGGCAACACCCACGGTTCCCAGTGCAATGCTGTTTGTTTTTCAGGTAGGAGATGTGCTCCTCTCCGTTTGAATACTGGTAAATGAACATTACGTTCAAACATCCAGGTATGCATCTATTAATTTGGTGTTATTCCATTTTTTTGTATGCTTTGCTTTTTTTTTTTTTTTCAAGACGTATAAGTACGCTTGAATGTTACAGAGCCATGCCAAGGGCATGTCGGCACAAAGTATTTTGGGCCAAGTGTCCAATCTACCTTTTTGTCTTATGCTGTTACGAACCTACTTGTAGGGTTCGATTTGGCACATGTTGTCACATGGGATACAACATGGTCTAGGAACTCAAGGAGTTTGGTTTAGCCAGTGTGGAGCATGATAATGAGGGTCCCTCTCACTCGCGTCACAGAGTGTTTGTAGTTACCTCCACACACAAGTACAACTCGTACTTGATGGATGTCACTTTTCCTGGCATCCTTACTTGAGACATATTCCACATGTGGAGAATATGAGTCTCTGGGACTGACACTGACGCCCAATTCAAAATGATGTGTCGCGACGAAGTCCCTAGGTGTTGGTCGCATCCGTTCATTAGACCACTTGATGCACACAGTATCATGAACAATTTCAGTGGCCACAAATTGTTGGGTACTAAGTACAGACTTGTTGTGATTACAAGTGCTGTGAAACCACCTTAACGGAGGGTCATTTCTACATATAGCAAAGTATGCTACGTTCATGAGAATGTCTCATGGTTGGTTCCTAGGTGTGACCGGGTTGTCACATTCTATTATGGTCCAACTTTTGCTGCAAAGTATGCTACGTTCATGAGAAGGTCTCATGGTTGGTTCCTAGGTGTGACTGTGTTGTCACATTCTATTAGGGTCCAACTTTGTTGCAAGATTTTCACGTAAGTATCGTGGAAAGTCTCGTCATGGAATTGCGGTTTGGATATGTTTGTGTTAAATGCATCCACACTAGGTGTTATGGGCCCTAGTGTTTAACACAAATTTATTTGGAGCGGCATGCAAATCCATGGACTTTATTCTTTCTGCACCCTTTTGCAGTGCAATCTCTCTTGCAGATTTAGTATAAGTTTACACCCTGCCATACAAAGTGATGGCTGAGTATGGATGTTAGTGATTGCTTGTTGGAACCTCCAATCTACCCTCAACCTAGTTGGTTGTCTCCATTCCATATCGAGTATATGGCTGGATACTCAATGGTTGAGTCATAGTTTGTCGTCAGTCGTGGAAGAGTGTCTGTAAGTGGTTGGGGAAAGTACCTCACTCTTACTGCTGTTATTCATCCCATGTTGGATGGGCATCTTACAAGTATTCTATTTAGTACTAAAGGATATGCTAAGCGCATACGTTAGTAAACCGTGCTAAAGGATCTGCTAAGAGCATACGTTATCACAATGCATTCTGAATAGGTGATTCTCCCCTTATTCTAGAATTTGCTTAGGTTAGGTTTTCAACTTTGAACACCTGTTGTGGTGGGGTTGGATACCGATAGTTTCATAAGTTAAGGACTTAGTATGTGTGCTGACAGAGTATGTTGGCATGTAACTTTTGTTAGGGATGAACATGTGGTTCTGTGTGTTCCAAAATGTTCAGAAGTCTGACATGAGGACACTCCCTATTCTATCTTTCAGTAGCTATGAGCTTTTCAAGATACTCACATGAGTTATCATGAGTTACCATTTAGATACGGGTGGTTGCAAAGGACAACAATGTTGAAAATCAAGATGTTGCTCTTGGTTTCATTGAACCTCCTCATTGCACCAGGTATCGGTCATATGGACAATTGGCCCGTGTAGAGGATGCCAATAAGGAAAACATCAGTGTTCTTACGAAGATACTACCACGTGTTTTTGAGGACTAAAACGCTTCTCGAAGGGGGAAGTAATGTCATGCCAAGGGCAGGGCTAAGGGCCAGGATGGACATGCGGTCAAGGGGCGCTATCTTTAGAGGCTAGGAGTCTATAAATAGCATGGCTGGGTGGTGATGAGCATGTCAGTTCCCTTGCCCTTTCACAAACATTATCTCTCTTTGTTTGGAGTAGACTTCTTTGCTCCTCCAAAATAAACAGTATGCACAACAATCCAATTGGCACTGGCTTCATGTGCCATAAATCCCCTGATATATGTCTTATCAAAACCCTGTTGCTTAACCACATTGTTCAGCATCTTCCAAAATTCAATATGAGCATATTTATTTTCCACGATAAACTCAGCAGTTGCAATGGTGAGTAGCAGTTGTACATAAGGGTCATAGACATGTGCTAACATAGTCGGCCATCCTTGAACACGGTGAACATGATCAAAGTTCACCCACATTTGCTCCAAATTAACTCCAGGACACATGCAATTCACCAAATCAACTCCACTGCCCGGTCCCTTAATTGACATTTTAAATACATGAGGTTGTACTTTATCACCCAATTGGCCTGGAAAAAAGATACTATGGATAAAAGGATATCTGCACTGGATTTTCAAGTCAAGCACTACCTCAAGACCTTTTGAAGTGATATTCTTTGATCTTTTTGCAGACTCCAAACTTTTTTGACTCTCCTTTTATTTGACAGGGGAGTCATACTGTCAAGGAATTCAGCAAATTCCAAATCTTCAATCATAGCACTTGCAGTTGAACCTGCTCCAATAAGCTTTTCCATGATAAGATCATTAGTGGTGGCCCACTCCAATTGTTTCGCAGTCACCAAAGGGTCCCAACTTGCTCGATCAAGCAACATTTCATCTATGTGACTTTCAACCATCCGACTCCTCCCTTCTGCACATGGATGATTCTGTTCTCCAAGATGCAAAGCACACCTAGTACAATTATTCTTATCTCTAGGCAAACAATAGTAAATAACTGTAGGACATATAGATACACATTTGAGAAATTTTTCACAACGAGTGCATACAAGTGTGCCATGTTGAGAAGAGATCAATCCTTTAGGACAAGATTTAACAAGCCAGCCTCGCCAGTGAGACTCATTGAACATATCTGAGTGCAAATGAAATGGACAATCAATGTTGATGCAGCGCAAATGCCTAAAGAATCTACTAAATCTGACAATCATTAAAACTATCACTGCTACAAGTGACATACTCTGTCCACATGTGACTATCATGTCTTTGCTCCATACCACTCATACCTGAAGAGTTATCAGATGGAGGTGATTCAAAAGCAATATACCCATCATAATGAGTTGGGAGCTCATCAGTACAGACCACTTTCTTGGCTTCATGGAGGGCAATATATAAATTGCTTTGCAATGGCATGCACTTAATCATGTCAATAACACTTGCATTGATCTTAGAGAGAGGTACTTTCTTGTCTTTCATGTCTTGAGAAACTCTACCAATGCCAGCATCAATCTGATCCTCACTTCTCATATCCACCTTGTAGAACTGGTGTTGTTCATGATCAAGCATAAAAGTTTGCTCACCATCTGATGATATAGTAGCTTCTACCTTGACTTGCGGTCCAGATAATGTTAGTGTACGAAGAGAGAAATTAGCATCATGAAGTTCAAAATGTTCTTGCAAAGAAGCAACTGTCAAAGAATAAATTTTGGTATCAAACATAAGCACTAGCTTCTGTCCACGCCGTGGACCAAAAACTGTAATGCATCTCCCCATGGGTTAATAGTGTGTTTAGCATAAGGTGAGAATATCAAAGAGCAGTGGCATGGTTCTGATTGATACAGAGGGTGTAAATAGAATAGATTGATATCCTTAAAATTCCATCCATAACCACAAGCCGCCAGGAATATTGCATGTTCCTGTTCCCATATACAACAATTATTGTTTTATAAAAGAAATAAAAATTCACTATATATATAGTCACAACATGAAATATAAAGTGCTTAAAAACCGAGCCTGCTTTTAGTTTTAAAAACACTAAAAAAGCGAGCCTGCTTTTAGTTTTTAAAACAATGAAAAAACAAGCCTGCTTATAGTTCTTTGAGTTTTACGATTTTTAGTCAACCGAGCATATTAATGACAACCGAACTTCACCTACCTAGTTAAATGTCCCATGCACAATATCCCATGCCAAAGTTAAGGGTGTTTACACACTACTGAATGTTTTTGGTTTATTAAATTCTAAGACAAGTTTTTGCGTGTTGAAAAAAGTGGTTGCCTATTGAGTTTGTTAGTAGAGAGGCCACCAATGAAATTAAAAGGAGCTACACCACAGTATTATGAGGGATTGACAGATAGAACATGTGACAATAGCGTAGGCTAAAGGATGGGGGTGTGTCAGTTCATGGCTGCTCTTAGTTAATAAAAGGGAAAATTACCAAAATACCCCTCTAATTTTCGGGAATTCCCAAAATACCCCTCAAATTTAAAAAATTCCAAAAAAAGCCCCAATATTTTGTCACAAATTCCTAAAATGCCCTTCAAGTTTCCAAAATTCCCAAAGTACCCCTGGTCGTGAGAATAAATTTCTTGAAAGGCAAAAAAAATTGTACCTTTTCATAAGAAGACTGACTGTCCATCAATAGAAGATGCTAAAAATAGAGTTTAGGTATGTTACATAGGCTTTGGAGATGAATTTCTTCTTTATGTTTAGATATAATTGCCCTTTTTGCATGGTAATTTGTGACAAATTACATGCTAAGAACTCAAAAATGGATCTAAATTGTCAAAAAATAATAAAGGTTAGAAAATCTTGAACAGTCCAATCAAAATAGATGTAAGGGTATTTGGGGAGTTTCCACAAACTAGAGGGCTATTTTGGTAATTTTCCCTTAATAAAATTGTAGTCGACGTGATTGGCAATCGGCCGTCTGGAAGTGGTATGAAAGGGGCAACTGGCCATCTAGTGGTCATGGTTTCATTATGTGAAAGGGGCCTCTAGGCCCCTACTGTATTTTTTCAAAGCAAGGCAGGCCCCTAATATAGTTTTTTAACGCATCTACTGCGCCTCTCTCTCAGTCATCTCTTAGGCGGTTTTCTACGCAATCAATTGAAAGATTTATTGCACCCTTTCATGCTCTCAAATAGTCTTTCCCTGCACCCTTTCAAGATTTCTTGCCTGCACCCTTTCAAGCTTTCTTACCTGCGCCCACTTAGGCTTTCTTGCATTGTTCCCACTGAGGCTTTCTTGCATGCTGGCCTATTGTGTTAGCTTAATTAGGTAATCTCTCAAGCCTTATCTCTCTAATACCTCAGCCATGGGGAGAAGGGAGTCTACCTCGGTCCGAAAACCTCCTGCCAGGTACCTTTGTAAACCACCTTTAGCCATCCACGTTGGCGCAGATGGCTACAGGTAGTTTTTTTTTCAATGTTTTAGATAACGTTTGCAAGGCTTATGTTTTAATTAAAATTAGAATCCTTCTGTAACGCTCTCTGTAAACCTTGAATTGGAGTTGAACCCCGCGCTTATATAACCCACCCACAACCTAGAGCTTGTGATTGACCACTGCCCTGGGAGCATGCCCTGCACAACCCAAGAGAGATGTTGGAGGGGTAGTGCACCCCCCGTAAAGAGACACACACACACACACACACACACACACAGAGAGAGAGAGAGAGAGAGAGAGAGAGAGAGAGAGAGAGAGAGAGAGAGAGAGAGAGTTGAGCTCAGAGACCATCTTTCGATCAAGGCAGAAATGTGCTAAACCATTACCAAAATTAGTTGGGATATTAATATTCCCATTGAAAGTAAGGTACTCCATGGCCTTCCACTTACATTCCAAAGTCGGACCTCCAACTCTTCTAGCTAGTGTATAGGAGAATCATGGTGAAAACTCAAACCGAAGTGCTTGTGTTGGGATAAGTTGCCAAGGCTTTGCGAGGGTATATATGGGACCGTTGAGTAAAAAACCAGACAGGTGCATGTATGCCACGGTATGCATGTTGCCCAGTTATAGAAGCAGCAGGATAAACCAAACTTCTACAGAAGGATTAACTAAACTTTTGTGTGGCTTTCTTATCATTGTGATTCTAAGCTAAACTACCTGTAGCCATCCACGCTAGCGTGGATGGCTAGAAGGAGTTTTGAATGTGAAAATCTACCTATTTATAAGATCTATCTGGAAATCTTCAGAGCTGCATAGCTTCTCTTAAAAATATATGAAGCCATCCACGCCAGCGTGGATAGCTAGAACGAGTTTCTTGCGACATTGGTTTAGGGGTAGTGATTCATTCTCGCATTGAATTTAATCATGTTTTATGAAGCTCAGTAACCTCACTCAAGCTATCCACGCCGACATGGATGTCTAGAGGGAATGTCTCAAGATTAAATTTTATAATTTATCATGATTTTTTAAAAGTTGTTAGCTCCCCTCTAGGAATCCTCGCCGACATGGATTCTTAGGTGGAGATCAATAAGATAAAGTCTCGATTTTTTGAATTGCCTCTAGGCATCTGCATCAGCATGGATGCCTAGAGGGAATTTTAGTGAAGTAAATAAATTGTTTCTGGTTTTGTTTTGCAAGTCCTTCAAATCATGGACGAGGTCGCAGAGGGAGACAGATTTCTTCAACTCAAGCTTCCAGTATCTTAGAGAGCAGTGATCAAATAAGTGCAGTCTATGTCACAGATATGACAGATGGTTTGGAGACACAAGAGGAGGAGATGAAAAGCCAGGACTTGGGGTTGGCTCCATAAATGAAGCTGATGAATCTCTTGCCCCACAAGAGGCATGTTTTCAAATAGTGCATGCCTTATGTCGTAACAGATGAAGGAGCAGTAGAGATTGAGATAGGGGAAGAGCACAAACTTTACATGCTAGAGGACAAGATATTCTTCAATGTACTCGCATGTTCAATTTTTTTGATTGTCCACCAATTCCTTTATGTCGATTGATCCCTTATGCAAGGGTCGGAGGCTTACAAGATGATGTTAATGGATTGAAAGCTGCTTTTGCAAAGGAAGGCTACATGCAAGAAAAAGGAGCTTTTATTGTTTCAGTTTGAAATTGCAAGAAGGAGGAAGCTTATATGATAGGTATTTCATTTCTCTACTTTGATCTTTCCTACTATCTATTTCTATGGTGTTTTTTGTTGTTCTCATAAATAATAGTTGAATGTGCTTTTCTGCCTATGATTATCTTTTTTGCAGAGGACCTTCTTACTTCATGGGACCCAATATGGGTTGATATACATAAAGAGTTTGAAATTGAGCTTTTTGAAAGACCAAATCTTCAGTTCTCTCTACTAAAGTGTTGTACGTTTGGGAGAGTAATCATAGAATGTTCGCTTGGATGGCTGCTATTAAAGAGAGATTCTCCATTGATAGAGAGAAACATTGTAGTGTGCTTTGTACAGTTATTGATCCTACTCGAGTGCCAGAGATAGCTCTTCTTAGTAGCTTGCAAAGAATGAATTTGTAAGCTTCATGACTTTCTATATATTTTAGCAAAAAATATCTATGTTGTGTTTCTGACTTTGTATATATTGTATATGACCTTGGAATAGCATGAATACACATGCTCTTGTAGTCACTCATCTTAGGGATGAGCTTGTCAACAACTGCTCCCACATTTGTGCAGCGGTTCATGAAGCCTATCTGACATGGCTACCAGAAAAAGATCAAAAGTTGATTGCTGCAGTCCAAAAGAAATACTCGAAGGGTGTGGAGCCTTGGTATCCACTTACTCGTCGATACTTGGGAAATCTCTTATACGATGTGAGTGTCTTTGGCTTGCTTTTTTGGAACGATCTCATATTTGCTTTTTGTGAAAATTACATATATTAAATTGTGTATTGAAGGATAAAATATCCAAGTAATTGAGCCAAAGAGTATGTGTTTGTTTTTTGCAAATTATTAATTTTTAAGTATGTGTTGAAGGTTCAAATGTCCAAGGAATTGAGCCAAAGAATAGAGCAAGCTAGGCACACAATGACAAATGAAGAACTTATAAAAGAGGAGGAGAAAATATTGAATGATTTAGCACTCAAATATGGAGAGCGCTTTGGGAAGGTGGTTGAATTTTTTTTTTTTTGGGTGTTTTGCACATAGTGTAATAGTTGTTTAAACTTGGTTTTCTATTCGTTGCTCAAAAACTACAGTTGTTGCTAGATATTGTTGATCCAAATCGTGGACCGAATTGGATGGCTTGAGTTCTTGCACTCCAATGGGGTCCTGATAGTTGGGCTACGCTTGAGAAATTGAACTTGATTGCTATGCATGATGCTCTTGTCTGGAACAAACTGTTATGGGTTTCCTTGCTTGAGGCAGATAAGATTACTAGATCCTCTTATGGTTTAAAGAAAGGAGATCATGTGTATCTCATGTGAGTAAAGTTTCTTTAGAGTTTTAAGAATCTTTGATGTAGAGTTGCTAGTTTTTTGTGATTATTTTAGTTTTTTCTCATCTTCCTTGTTATGCAGTTGGATCCGTAGAGAGGGCCTTCTACAAAGGATTTTTGATAGGGCCACAAAGTTTGTGGAGGACTTGAGAAACATTGCTGGTGGTATTTTGTTTCCTCATGATTGCTCTCTTGCCTCTTACTTTGAGGAACTCAAGTTTGAAGCACGACCCTATCTTTATCCTTTGAAGACCTCTCTTGAAGCTACGACAAAAGATGTTCACAAGCAAGCTATGAAGAAAGTGGACATGGTACACATGGCATCTCAACGGCTAGCCTACAGGTCAAGCTCATCATACTTTTATTTCAAGCTTTTCATAATTACGAAGTGTGTAGTGATGTTATTTTGTTATTTTGTTTTATACTTCTATTATTCTTGGTTGGAAAAGGATTTCTTCCAGGGATTCCATTCTTAGCTAAGCAGTGGGCACAACTATCTATTGGGGAAGGATGCATGTACTCCCCTTCCATGCATAAGCTCACTACTTGGGAGATGGAGGCATGTCCATGGTTGATAGACATGGCTTCTGGGCACGTATTGGCGAGAGAGAGAGAGCTTCACGATACTATGAGAGTTGGTGGCACATCTGTTGATGTGCCTCTCCCTCTTAGAGTGGATGAGGTGATATTGGGTAAGTGGTTACTCAAAACAATCTCAACAAACATAATTTGTCTAAGAGATTTAAATTATCTTTTTCCTAAAATTATTTGTTTTACATACCGATAATATTGTTTTTTTTTGCTTTGTTCAAGCTACAAATACTTATCGCAAGGGAAAGGAGGTGATTGTTGAGCCTAGGGTGGATGCAAACATGGAGCAAGAGCATGGTGAGCTTTCACTTGCGATGCAATCATTTGTTTCGTTCATTTATTGGAGTTAAGTCACTTTGTTTATCCTCTTGTCTCGCAGTACCTCTTGGGGAGATTGCTGCAAAGAAAACCATTTCTTTTGTATACATTGTTGTACTCCCTTGTCTTCTCTGTCCTCATTTCCTGACTCACGATGCATAGCCATTTGTGGGGACTACATAGCCATTGCTGCTGATTTTAGGGCCGGTGTTTGACATCCCGCATGGATTCCTGTTCATGAGCACATGGGATGTGCACGCCTCAATGGGACCTTGTGCGTGCTTGGTGGGAGAACAGTCGCATGGGCTGCTTATTTTATTTTTTTGGATCTTCCCTTTGGTGGTTCCCCATAACCCTCCCTTGTTGTACCCCTTTGGGATATTTGTAGCAAGGATCATGTTCGTGCAGGCATGTAACTTGGATATTCGAGTTTGTCAGACTCAGGGTGGTTGTTGATCATGGTCTCTATGGTAGGTTTCTGCTTCAATCATAATTTTATACAATACTTGTCGATTTTTGTTGTGTGTTTTCTATTGTGACTTTTAAAACCTCTTGCAGGAGATACCATTGGCTGGGTTGAGAGATTTTGTCGTGCACCAGAGATAGCTATTCATCGTTGCATTGTGGTCCTCCATCATGGAGCTTATGGTTATGGTAATAGCTTTGGTGGTCGGATTGAGGTAATTCTCTTCTACATATTAACTTGTTTGTTTCTCATTTTGGTGTGTTATATTATTATTGTGATTGCCCTCTAATTGTCTATGTGGTGGTGTAGTGTCATTGTTCTCTCTTACTTATGATGCATAGGGTTGGCATGCAACCACCTTGCTTTGTGGTTGAGAGCACCCCACTATTCAATCGGCTTGAAATGCAGCCTTTGGATTCTTACATGATGCACCATCTTCCAGAGTTAGCCACATCATCATCCGGGGAGCCATGGTGTGGTGTCTTGCAACGAAGTCACTCTTTTATTGCATGTTTTGTGGAGCTTCTTTGTAGGCCTGGAGGTATTTGTTTGGAGTTGGGATGTGGTAAGGCGCCCGTATTAGCAGCATGCTTAGGCAGAGGGCGGGTGTGCGCAGTAGTCAACATTGATGACACTTTGATTTCAGATTATCTGCAGCCATTATTTCACCCTAAAAAGAGAAGCAGAGAGAGATCCTTCACCTCTCTTGATGTTGATGATGTGGGTGGCATGCCTTCGTGTGTCAACCCCTTTGATGACTAGTGAGAGTCCACCTTACACTTCATTTCCCCCACATATTTTATGTTTCCATCATACTTTTACGCTATTTTGTCACTTTTTTGTATCATTGTTTTGTATTTGAAAATTGTGGATAATGATTCAAACAACAATTTGAGATTTCTTGTGCTTTTATGATGTAGATTTTGTGTTTCTTGCATGTGGATTGTGAGACTTATCTTTTTCTTTTTGTATGGAAGTGTGTTGCCAGTTTATGCTGAGGGGATTGCAAATACCATGGCTGCTGATATACGATACAATTTTGACACCCACAAGAAGTGTCAGAGACGCAATGTCTTTATTGATGACAAGTGTGACTCTTCATACTCATGAAATAGAACCATAGCATTTCTTGTTTTTATTAGAGTGCAGAGGCATGACATGTTGTTCTCTATACTCCACTAAATATTCCACTTGTTATCTTACAACTCTAAAGAAATCTCTCTTTTTTTGGTATAAGATATGGCAATTCTCTCTTAGTATAGTTTAGAAACTTTGTAGATGTATGAGCATTGTTGGCTTGCATTAGATTGCTCCGTAAAATTTAAAGTTAAAATAAAATTTATGGTGTTGAATGTAGTTGTGGATCATTGCATGGTTTGTAATAGCTTTGCTACTAGCTTGGGTTTCTCATTGCTCGACATCAAGTATCAATTGCACAAAAGAATCTAGAGTCTAATTTTGAACAATTATATGGCTACGATTACTTAGGGATTCAAGATCCTACTATTATTAAAGTAGGATCTTCATTCATCTTTCTTAACAAATCCCATTTGGTTTCTTTATTCATTTTCTTGGATTTTCCTTCGCTCGAAAAATCTCGCTCGCCACACAGTAAGACTCGGTAAGAACATTACCCTTTGATAGAGCAGACGTAACACCTCTGGAGATGGTTGCTTTGACAAATCATATTTCATTGTCGTGACAGTGTTTCTCATTCACAAGAGGGTTGAGTCCATTGCTTTGGATGGTGCGAACACTTCAATGTAAGCGAGGAGGGTTTTACAATTTTTCCTTCTTATCACACACGTAAAGTCAAAAGATCCAGTGAAAATCTTAATGGTTCCCTTTAGGGTTTTCACCATATTAGAGACACTTATTCTCTCTCCTTCTTTGGGTGGTGGCATAGAGGGGTAATTGAGCCAGTTGGGATGTCTCTTCAAGATTTTGAAGTGGTTTGCGCATGTGCGTACACGAGGGATTGGGAAAAATAGAATATCATACCTGATAATTTTTGGGAATTTCACCAACTACTTTTGAAACCCGGGGTACTTAAGGAGCCAAGATTTTCTCCATCTTGGTTGGGAGTCCACTATTTTCTTTGCTTCAGCCCTCTTCTTGATCACCATGACTTCATACTTTAGGAGAGTATATGAGAGCATAGGTTGCATCCATTCCTCCCTGGGCACATTTGTGGCAAGCCCTTGGACTCCTACAAAATGTTACATTTTTGTCTCCCATTCCAAGGCTGCCTTGTGGTCTTCCATTGTGGACTTTTTGATCAAAATTTGGAGGCATGTCTCCTCCTCTACAATCAATGATATCCCTTCTTCTTCTTGTGTCTCTATCTGTTCTTCTTGATGCTGCAGATCTTCTGCATCCTCGAGAACTTCCATGGGCTCATCTCTAGCGTTAGTCCCTAGATCACTGGGCCCTGATTCCATGTCTTGTGTCCTTGCTTTGGCTATTTCTCTTTGAAATTTTGTTAGTTGTTGTTGAGCAAGAACATCTCTTTTAGTAGCTTCTTCTGCTTGGTTCTCCAACATCTCTTGCAATGTAGCCAATTGTCATTGAAGCTCTTCATTTTCTTTTTGAAGCTCTTTGTATTCAGCCTTCCGTCTTTCCTCCATGGCTAGAGATCCTTCTGCCATATGCATTCTTTGTCTTTGCTCTAGCCATAACTACTTTTGGAGGGTAGTTATTTGTGCTTCCAAGGCTTGCACAACCCGACTATCTACCCTTGACTTGTACAACCCTTGGGGTTTCCCTTAGTCTCTTTATTGTTAACCATGGAGCTCTCATTTTGCTTTCAGCTCCAGCACTTCGTCTTCGCTGCCTCTAGCTCATCTTCTATTCTTTCTTTTTCTTCTCGAAGAGTCCTAAATTCTCTCAAAATCTCTACCATTTCTAGTGTTAGAGTGTCTTGTTTGCTCTTAGCCTCTCTTAGTGTTGCATTGAGAGTCTAAAGATCTATTTTGGCTTCCTCAGCTTTTAGGTGTATAATTTGAACCATGCTCAAAAGGTTATCATGTTCCATTTGAATATTATCTTCTTTGGTAAGCATCGTACTGTTTTCTTCAGCAATGGTTAGAGACCGCATTCTAACTCTGTCAAGTATGTGATATGCGGCTTTTACGTCATCTTCATTTCCTACTACTAAGTTTTTGGCTGATGGCCTATTGATACGGCCAAAAAAGGGAACTTGACGTCCCATACTTAACATGACCCCTATTGGAGGTGCTCTCCACGGGCTGGCCAATGGTCTCCATTGTGACGTTTGTGGGATGTGAACCAAACCTGGTACTCCATGATGTGGGGAATGCCTTTCTTGAGCTATTCTCCGTGTTCCTTGATCTAACTTTGGTCCTTGAGATCTATCAGCTCTTATCTAGTCAGTAGGGATTTCCTGTCTCTCTAGTTCTTGCCCGATAGCCCATGGTGGGATTTGAGTGCCATAGACTACTATTGAAGCCTCTACCATTGTGTATCTAGCTTGAAGGAGGTATTCATAGGTGTCCCTTTCTTCTTTCTCCTTTTCTTCTGCGCTTCTAGCAAATAGGCTTCATACTCCTCTAGGTTTATGCACACTTGTAGGATACCGTCGGAGCCTAGATTATATGAATGTTTTCAGACATTTTTTGGATGATCATAAAGTCACTAGGTCATTCCAAAAAGCTTTCCCACCAGCCTCGTGTATATATGTGTACATATCCCTGCAAGTCTTGGAAGTGACCATGTAAAAATTTGTGTACAAAGGTATGATTTTGTGAGTCTTGGGTGCTGATGTTTTGGGTTGTTTGAGTGTCCAAAACATGGTTTTCAATAATTATCTTTAATCATGCTTTATATCTCGTGAAGCAGACTTGTACATCATGAGCTATGAGCATCCGAAGTGAGCGGTCTCAATCTAGAAAGTGATTGCAGGTGCATGCGACAAGCGCAACTGGGCCAACTTAATAATTTGAATTAGAAATGCTAAGGTTTTAGAATTTTAGAAGTAGCCGAGGACCTAGCCTCAAATCCGTGTGTTACGGTGTGTCATTCGGTGACCAGAGCAACAAGTTATGCTTTGGGGAAGGTGTCCGCAAAATTCTCCTACATGGGAGAGAAGCTCAAAATTACCTTGGCATGAGGGAGTTAGGAGTCTTGGGGAGGAAGTGCCATGTGGTAGGGGAGTTATCCCACATGAGAAGGGAAAAGGGTAGAGTGGGGGGTATATAGGTTAAAGGGGGAGCCCATTATGGGTGTATCAAAATGAGAGGAGCTCTCAAGGCTTGGCTACGGAGGGGCTTGTGGGCTTCATGGGGCAAAAAAGGAACCTTTTTTGGGTTCTCACTCAGCTCAACAGGTGCCTGGTACAAATTTGGTCCCCAGACATTTGCCCCCACCCCATTCCCTTGGTCAAAGGGTCGCCAACACCTCCTTTTATGCCCAAAAAAGGTTAAAAATGAGCCAATTAAAAGATGCCTACCAAGAGAGCCTTGTCGACGATTGAGAAGAGAGAGAAAAACTTTGGGATAAAAGATAAGAAATTACCCCATTTTAATAGCTGCAACACCTGCACAACTTTCATAGAGCTCATTTTTTAGCAAGAAAGAGTACACCCCCGGTTTCGAGCGGCCATAACTCTTTCAACTTTTTATTTGTTTTTTGCCTATCGATGCTCTATGGATACGGTCATGATGTCCTCATTTTATCCTAATTTTGAGTGTGTTCTATGCTTGAAGGGTTTTTCCTAAATCTCTACAGGCGTTTATCAATAGGTATTTTCAGCGGCGTAATAGTTCTTTCTTTCAACGGTGTGATTTGTGCAAGGCTATAGAGGCTCTTGTTTTTCTTGTCATTTGCATGCTAACAATGTCCTCCAATCAACTGAAAGTTCTTAGCTTGCTAAATCATTTCTCATTTATTGTCTTGGTCAATTTTGTCGAATTCTTCATCGTGTGATTTTAGGCTTATAATCTCTTGGGACCACTTAGGTACCATTTCTATATTGTAGAGATATGCATCTGAGAGATCGTCATCCACACCCCATGCAGATTCTCATTTGGCAATCCAGAAAGGTGGTCTGCTCTGAGATGCATATTCGCCTTTTTAACCACTATCGTAAAGTCAAACTGAAGCAAGATGATGAACCATCTTACTATTTTTCCTATGTTGCATGGTTTGTTGACAAGGTATAAAAGGGCTTGAAGGTCTATGAAAAACACAAAATTATTTGCGAGGAGATAATGCCAAAATTTCTTAATAGCATAAATCATTCCAAGCCCCTCTCTTTTGGTTATTGTGTAGTTCTTTTCCACGCTGTTTAGTTGTCGGTTGGAGTAGTCGACTAAGAAATCCATGGTTTCTTCTCCTGGTTGAGCCAATATACATCCTATACCAAATACAGATGCATAAGTATGAACGTGAAATATGTTTTTTCCAATCAAGGGCCTTTAGCAACAAAGTGGATACGAGGGCATCTTTTAATTTCTTAAATGATTCCTCGCACTCATCTGTCCATTCAAAGATCGCTATAAGTCTATACAGAGGTTGGGCAATGATTGCATACATGTGTATGAACCTCCTCTAATAACCACAATGTCCCATAAAACACTGTACCCGCTTTGCAATTATTGGTTGAGGCATTTTGGTAATCACTTTTATCTTATCCAAATCTGTGGATATGCCATTTTCTAAGATAATATGTCCCAAGATTCGTCCTTCTCTTACCATCAAAATGCACTTTTTTGGATCTAGACAAATTCTAGATGTCTTGCATTTCTCGAATACTTTTTTGAGCTGTTATGTATGTTTCTCTCTTAGGAGAGAGTGTACACATAGGTCATCCATATAGATTTCTAGGAAGATCCTCAAGTATTCCTTGAAAGAATGTGCCATCAATCTTTGAAATGTTATAGGTGCATTTATCAACCCAAATGGCATGACTCAATATGCAAATATGCCCGATTCTGTGGGGAAAGTGCCGTTTTATATTGGTCCTCAGGTGCAGTTGCGAGTTGGTTGTAGCGAGAGAACCCATCCAAGAAGGAATATGCATGCTTTCTTGCTACTTGCTCAAGGATTTGATCCGCGATTGGTAAGGGATAATTAGCCCTTATCGTGGCTGCATTGACTTTTTCGAGGTTGCACACACTCAGAGTCTACCTTTCTTTTTGATACAACAATTATTGGAGATACCCAATCAGTGTGTTCTATCTCACAAATCAATCCTGCTTCCTATAGCTTATCGATTTCTTCCTTGATACGCTTAGCAAAGGTGCCATTGTACGTGGATGGCCTTTGTCTGCTAGGCTTCACATTGGGTTTTAAAGGGATAGTATGCTGACATATTGTAGGATTCACGTCCTTTAAGTCCTTATAAGACCACGCAAACACATCCTTATGTTCTCGAAGAAGTCTAACAAGATCCACTTCCTCTTCTTGACTCAAATCAGTTGCTCTATAGATAGGTTGTGATGGCTCATATAGAAAGAGCCATGATGCAACTTCAGGGGGTATAGAACTTTATGATCCATAGGGGAAGCTAGTATGCAAGAGACGGTTAAAGTTGGATGCGCACAGTAATAATGAGGCTGAATATGCTACTTTGGAAGTCGGATTATAGATTTGTTTGAAGCAGGGGATTAGAAGGTTGAGCATAAAAGGCGATGCCTTGTTAGTTGTGAAGCAAGTGTGGGGTGTGTGGAAGAGCAATAACACCTCATTGAAGGAAATGTGTTTCAGAATTAAAGACCTGTTAAAAAAGTTTGAAGCATGGAGCATCAGACACATTGAACGTGCTCTAAATGGAGAGGCATATGAAGCAACTCAAAGCATGATTGGGGAGCTATTTGTGTCGAGGACCAATTTACGTCTTTATCATGGACGGGAAAGTTTGGCTCAAGAAGAGGATTTTTTGCTAACAAGAATCATTCCGAATGACACTCACAAGTCTAAGCAGTATGGTTTTGTGCGTAGAGCATCCATGTACAAACTGATTAGTGATGTATTGTACATGAAAGGGGCTCATCTTGTGTTGAGACGTGTACCTTCGTGGGAGGACCTATATAGAGTGTTGTAAGAGAATCATGAAGGTGCATGTGGCGGAAATTTTTCTCTAAATATCACCTTGCATAATATCTTGCAAGAGGGGTATGTATAGCCTAGTTTGCACAATGATGTTCACCATTGGTGTAGGTCTTTCAATAGGTGTCAAGAATTTGGGAAGAGAGTGTTGGAGCCACAGCTACTACGAAAAACCATTATGGCGCTATGTGTTTGAAAAGTGGGGGATTGATGCAATAGGCCTGTCACCTATCACAAGTAGGGACAAAAGCTATATTTTGTTGCAAGTTTGGGGTGCCACTACAACTACTTTTGGATAAGGGACCATGATTTAGAGCTAAAGTTCTAGACTTTTTATGCGTGAAGATAAAGATTAGGCACCAGCATACCACTCCTTATTACCTGCCGTGTAATGGCTTAAATGAAAGATTTAATGGTGGGGTGGTACAAATTCTTTTGAAAGTGACAGGGCACTGAGGAACGAATTGGGATTTGGAATTACCTAGTGCAATATGGGCTTAGCGTACTTCGGTGAAGACAGGTACAGGGTTTAATCCATTTCATTTGGTATATGGAAAGGAAGCACTATTGCTTGTGGAAGTAGAGTTGAATGCAGTCAAGATTCTAGAGAAGCTGCTTGGATTGCCTAGTGATGCATTCAAATGGAGGCTCTTACAGTTACAAGAGGTTCAGTTGGATAGGATGAGTGCATTGGAACATTATGGGAAGATGCAGGATAAGGCTTTGGAAAAGATAAATGAAAAGGTCAAAAGTAAGGGTATAAAGAAGCATGACTTGGGTTTGCGCTACCACAGTAAGCTAGACAACACCTTTCAAAAGAAGTTTCAAATTAAGTGGGAAGGCCCTTTCAAGGTAGCGGAGTGTTTCTCAAATGGTACATATCCACTGGCTAACTTGAATGGGATTCTACATAAGTCAAGGGTAAATGGATTGCATCTTAAATTGTATCATGCTAGATTGATGATGGTGGAGAAAGATGAGCTATCTGCAGAACAAGTAATGTATGTGAGGGATGAGGAGACCTGTGACGCGGCGAGTCTCATATCTCTTTTTGCTGCTATACTCATCATGAATGATCTAGCAGGCTAGGGGATGGGCAAACTATGCTAAGAGTTTTTTGGAGCAAGGGATTGCGCATATGTATATACACATGCATGGTGCATAAAATAAAGAATTACCCATTCTTGAGAGCCAGGTGGTTACGTAGCGCCCACATGTGTACAAGTAGGGCAGGGTGTACATAGTGCATTGATTTTTATTATTACGAGTATCAGTGTGTTTTTCTATAATAAGAGAAGTTTGCAGCACGTAAAACTTCTCTAGGAAGCTATCCGCAGGCCGATGCCATGAGGTAAGCAAGTGCGTTGTGAGCGGGATGGAAACACATAGAACGCCTCTATAATGACCCGACACACACTCTTGGAATGATATACACACACACTATGGGGCACCACTCGGCTTACACAATCCACCTGGCCGAGACAGAGAATACACCAATGGAGTGAGAGGAGAGAGACTACCCCTTTATCCACTCCACACAAAGAGATACACACACATACACCCAAAAAACTCAGCTCAAAAGAGGAGAACTTTTGATGTTTAGATACAAATGAGCTTGGGCCAACACCAATGGGGAAAATAGTTCACACAATATGGGTAAAATATGTCAGATACAATCACAAACTGGAGTAGAAGCTTCGCTCATAGGAGAAACTTACACAACCAGAACTGCAAAAAAATAGTGGGGAATTTGGCAAAATGGATAGCTCCATCATGTCCGGAACGGCCCAAAACCCCAGTCTACAATGTCATATTGCTCAAATCCGACCTCGGATGAGCAGTTTACGGCCAAAATAGGCTCCAAAATGAGCAAAAACACAATTGCGGCTATTCCTCCTCTTCTCTCCATGTTTTTTCTAGTCTTCTCTCTGTTTTTTCATTTCGCACACTTAGCTTTATTACTTGGGCACCCTTGGCCTTTTAGATGACCTCAAACGGACCCCGAACAGGCCAAAAACTGACCTTGCAGTGCATAGTTGTCACCTTTTTGCATCCATCCGCACACTTGGCACTCAACTTTTTTTAATAATGCATCCCGCCACCACGTGAAGTGTCCCCAAAAAATGGTCCTCATGATGACATTTCTGCATAATTATCACAAGAAAATACCCACGTTGTGTCCATACTTATCCACGTGCAAGTATTGACCCCATTCGACCTCCTGACGCCACTAGATGCCATCTGATGCACCTGCTTACCTTATGTCATTGGCCCGTGGAGAGATTCTTCGATAAGTTTTATGCGCTACCAACTCCTCATTATTATAGAAAAAACACATTGATACGTGAAAATCGATGCACTATGTACATGTTGTCCTACATGTACACATGTGGGCCCCACATAACCACCTGGCTCTGGAAAATGGGCAATCCTTTATTCGATGCACCACTCATGTGTATGTCCATATGCGCAATCCCTTGCTCCAAAAAACTCCTAACAGCGTCAGATGGCATCTAGTGGCGTCAGGAGGTCGAATGGGGTTAATATTTGCACGTGGATAAGTACGGACACAAGGTGGGTGTTTTCTTGTGATAATTATGCAAAAAGTTCATGATGAGAATTGTATTTGGGGGCCACTTCATGTGATTGTGGGATGCATTATTGGAAAAATTTGAGTGCGAGGTGTGTGGATGGATGCAGTAGGGTGACAATTATGCACTGCGAGGCCACTTTTTGGCCCTTTCGAGGTCCGTTTGAGGTCAACTAAAAGGCCAAAGGTTCCCAAGGAATAAAGTGAAGTGTAGAAACTAAAAAACCTAAGAAAAAGACCAGAGAAACGTGGAGAGAAGAGGAGGAAAAACCGGAACTAAGTTTTTGTTGTTTCTGGAGCCTGTTTTGGCCATAAACTGTTCATCCGAGGTTGGACTTGTAACATTTAATGGCCTAAAAAATTGTGTGTAGCGGAAATTTCCATGAACATAGTGGGCATTTCATTATAATAGATTCCTAATGAGAAATATAAGAGTGCTTGGGTGGAGAGAGCAACAAAAAGCATAACACCTAGTTAGATAGCATGAACAATACTTTCAAAAGAGAGAGAAATTAACCTATTGACAACAGTTGAGGACTGGATTTACACGGAGCCGGTCCCCCCTCCAAAATGCTTTGTATTATGGTTTCTCCCATCAAGAGAGACATTGTACAATACAATTCTTTGTGTTGCTTCAAGACTAGCTAGTGCAATAAGGATGAAAGCTTCATGCACTAAGCAAAGCACTTATCAAACACAGCATCAATTCTCTCCGATCTCAGATCCAAGACCTCACACACCTTCGAAGATGATGAGAGCTAGCGGGGTATGAGACTAGATTGAGAGGAAGAAGGAATATTCTTACCAGAAAGATGTACATCTCCTCACATAATCACTCATATTAGCATAGCTTATTTTAGTAATTAGCATGGTAGAGGAGATGAGCATGCATTGAATATTGGCTCTTGGTTGGATGTTCATCACAAAGCCAAGAGTTTTTGGTGTAGGCCTCTCTTCTCACAAGCTTGGAGTAGGTGGTAATCTTTCCACTAAAGCTTGAGAAGGAGAGAGAGTCTTCTTTTCTTCACACAGAGATTGTGTGAGTGTGTGTGTGATAATGCCTTGCAAAAATCAGTCCCCTTTATCTCTTGGTTGACCCCTCTTGCTATTTTCTCATGCTACAGACTCATTGCACCTCCCTAGGGCTAGCCAACGACAATTAAGCAGTATAAGTGATAGCCTTCTGACATGTGTCCCCCTTTCCCCTTTTGTGAGAGGTTTATGTAATGAATAAATGCAACTAAACTCTCATTGGACCGCTTTTCCTCCTGGCCAATAGGAATTAGGCAAGCCATTGGGCTGTTGAATGCTCATTGGACCCCTTGGGAGACTATACAATAGTTTTATAGAGAGTTTAATTCTCATTGGTTCTTTTATTAAGTGTTTTTAAATTAATTAAACTAGATTTACTCTAGCCTAATTCTCATTGGTCCACCTCCAAGGCTATCCAATAGGAATTGAGTACACCTTGTGGGCATCTGATCTAGGGAGCTAACATGTGTCCCTCATTCCCTTTGTGTAAAGGGAGCTTGTGTGTGTGTGTGTGTGTGTGTGTGTGTGTGAGGTTCTCTCTCATCCCCTACTCCCAAGGCTCGCCCCCTCCTATGTAGGGATTGATAAAGACTTTTGGGACACACACAAAGCATCCAATTCCCCACATGCTTGACCTTTGGACACAACCTTTGAATTTTGGAACCTTATCATTTTGGAAGTCTTAATGGGCTGAACCTTAGGGTCTTTTAAGCCCATTGTTGCACATGGATCTTTTGCAGATGGCCCCCCCTTTGGATCCCTATTTTACCTCCTTTGGATCCCTACTGTGGCCGGTCTGTTAGATTAACCAATATTCTAGCTTTTTCTCCCCTGGCACTTCCCCATATTAAATGATCAATTTAACATGAGAAAATAATTTAGGAGAATTAGATATTGATTATTATGACATTAACTCTCTCTTGAAATCATATTCGTCCTCGACTATGGTGCAGAGAAGATAAAGCATATTCATGAGTCCTTTTCTTAGCGGGTAGAGGATCCCTATGTTACCCTACGACATCATTCCCCAATGGATGACTAGTCCATTTGGTTCTTGAGAGCCTAAGGCTTCCGCAAGCATGTCTGCACATTAGCCCTATCAATCTTCCTTAGTAGAGTGACAAGCTCTACTTGGTGTTTGGGAGACGTCGTCAACACAAACTTGATCTAAGCCTGCATACTACTTCATTTTTGTGCACAATAAAGAAAAAGAGAGTCTTATAAGACAAAAACTTTGTTCATTTTTAACATTTTGTACAATTGCTTACTCTTGGGAAGCATTGTAAGCTTTGACAAGGTTTAGGTTATCCTTTAATTGTATGCCTTGCATCCATCTAGCATCTTCAAAACCATAATTCTTAAACTTAATAAGATATCGTCCGGATAGTCTTACCGCCTCTTAGTACCTTGTCTTCATGTCGGAGAATGGACTCGAGCTGCAGCACCTCTTCTTGGTCCTCGATCTCCGGTGGGTCTTCAGTAGTTGGTTCTTGAGGTGGATCTCCTTTGTAAGGCTTTAATAGGCTCACATGGAAAGCATTGTGTATGAGCCAATGATTGGCCAACTTCAGTTGATAGGCCATCTCATTGATTGGCCTAAGAATCTGGAAGGGACCATAGTACCTTTTTGCTAGTTTAGCATAGTACTTTTGGTGTCCCGTAGGATTCTTGCCCGTCGTGTGCCTTAATCGAGCCTTGGGAAATTTTAATAAAACCCAATTATTTTCTTTAAAGGCTTGGGCTCTTTTGTGCTTGTCAGCAGCAGCCTTTTTCTTTTGTTGTGAGATAGAGATAGCATCCTTAATCGTTTGAAAAGATTCTTGTAGGTCTCGGCTATACTCATCTGTAGCGAAGGTCTTCCCATGTGCCTTAAGTAGCAAGGGACTTTTTGATCTTCCCTCAATTACCTCGAAAGGTGCTTTTCCTGTGGAAGTATGTACAGTGTTATTGTAAGCATACTCCACTAAGGGTACTTGTACTTATCCCATTGGGATCTTTGATCTACTTCTACTACACAGGCTTTTAGTAGATCAAGAATTGTTAGGTTAGCTATTTCACTTTGGCCATCCATTTGTGGATGATAGGCCGAAGAGAAGTTTAGCCTTGTCCCTAAATTCTCAAAGAGACCCTTCGAGAAATTACTAGTCATTCTAGGATCTCTATCCGACACTATGGACATTGGCAAGCCATGGTACTTGAAAATTTGTGAAATAAAGAGGGTTGCCATTTGATGGGCTTTGATAGTCTTTTTGATAGGTATAAAATGAGCTTGTTTACTGAACCTGTCTACTATCGTCCATATTCCCGTATTCCCATGGATCGACTTAGACAATCCAAAGATAAAATCCATGGATATGCTCTCCCATGGTGAATTAGGGATTGGCAAGGGCTGAAGCAATCCAGGTTGCTTCCCTCTATCAAATTTTGTCTTTTGGCATACCACACATTTAGAAATATACTCTTGTATGTTCACTTTCATGGTAGGCCAATAGAAATATGTTTCAATTCCCTTTAGGGTATGTTCACTTGTATGTTCACTTTCATGGTAGGCCAATAGAAATATACTCTTGTATGTTCACTTTCATGGTAGGCCAATAGAAATATTTTTCAATTCCCTTTAGGGTAGACTGAATCCCTCTATGCCCCGTGTAAGGAGGAGCATGAGATTCATACATTACTTTCTCACGTAGTGAGTTAGTAACGCATAGCCTATTGCCATAGAGAATATAACCATCTTGTAAAGTAAATGGTTCTTCTTTCTTCCCTAATGCAAGGGCTGAAATCACATCTCTAAAATCGAGATCAATATCATACTCATCTATCATTGAAGATAGATCATTGTGAGTGGCTATGGAAACCACATTCACTCTCGGCCATCTTGAGAGTGCATCTGCTACTTGATTATGCTTGCCAGCAATGTGAGCAATATGAAAATGAAATTGCGAAAGGAAATTTTCCCACCTCATTTGTTTGTCGGAGAGCTTGGTCTGCGTCATGAAGTACTTAAAACTTTGGTGATCTGTTCGCAGAATGAAAGGAGTCCCCAATAAATAGTGCTTCCATGAGTCTAAGGCATGTAGAACTGCAAGGAGTTCCTTTTCATATATTCTTAGAGCTTGCTCAACAGAGTAGAGCCTTAGACTTTAAGAGCCTATGGTGTGCCCTTCTTGAAGCAGAACAGCTCCAAGGCAATTACCACAAGCATCACATTGGACCTCAAATGGTTTTGAGAGATCCGGTAGTGTAAGCACGGGTTGAGAGATAAGCTTTTCAAAAGCATTGTTCTCCTTAGAAGACCATGTATACCTAACTCTTTTCTTTCTTAGGTCATGTAATGGTCCCGCAATTTGTGAGAACTTTTCTATGAAGTGTCTATAGTATGCACACATACCTATAAAGCTTCTTAGTTCATGAAGATTCTTCGGTTTAGGCCATCCTTTTATTACCTCTAACTTTGATGGATCCATTTGGATTCCATCTTGAGAGATAATGTGACCTAAATACTCAATCTCTTGCAAGAAAAATTCACTTTTCTTGCGATTTACATAAAGTTTATTCTCTCTTAAAACTTGAAATATTACTTGGAGGTGTTGCTTGTGTTCGTCTAATGTATTAGAGTAGATGATAATATCATCAAAGAACACTCCAGTGAAGGTTCAACAGCTTCTCCATCAAGCGGTTGAATGTGGCTGGTGCATTGGTCAAGCCAAAAGGCATGACAACGTATTCGTAAAGACCAAATGTGGTGCGAAATGCGGTCTTTACAATGTCTTGATCAACTATCCTTATTTGATGATAGACACTTTTTAGGTCAATCCTACTGAAGTAGGTCGATCCTTGTAGCTTATCAAATAGGACTTCTCCCCGTGAAACGGGAAACCTATTCTTCATAGTGATCCTATTTAGTGCTCTATAGTCGACACACATATGATATGTGTCGTCTTTCTTTTGCACTAATAGCATAGGTGAGCAAAATGGAGATGAGCTAGGTCTAACCATGCCCTTCTCAACTAACTCATGCACTTGCTGCATAATCTCCTCTTGTTGAGCTTGAGAAACTCTATAAGGAGGTTTGTTAGGCGGTGAACTTCCCGGAAGAAGTTCAATTGCATGGTCATCATTACCTCGTTTAGGAGGTAGCTCACAAGGGATGTCGTCAATGAAAACATCTTGAAACCTCTTGAGAAAATTGGATAACTCTAATTACTTTTGGTTGCTTTTATTTTCTTTTGCTAAAGCATTAGGTTCATATTGAGAATCTTTAACAAAAATCATGTACACGGAAATAGAGCTCTTTATTCACTTGTTGAAAGCTGGTGTATGTACAATGGGAATAGTGTTACCCATTTCCTTAGCATCTATATACATGTATTTTTCCCTGAACTTAAAGGAGATTCTACTTTCAGGAAATTTAAAATCGGTAGCCAGGCGATCAAACCATGGTGCCCCTAGGATTACATCCTCATGCTTGAGAGGAGAGATAAAGAAGTCCTCTTTGTCCACATAGCTTTGTACATGGAGCCTCAATTTGCCGATTAAGGGAGTGACTGAAGCTTCTTGCCCCTTGAAAGCACTGTCTGCGGGTAGAACATCTCTCATCTCGTAGGCTTGTATGCCTAGCTTGGTGGCCAACTCTATAGATAAAATTGTGAGTAGAACTAGGTTCAAAGAGAATAAAAGCATCATGTTCTCTAACCTTTCCCCAAGCATGGCATAGAGGAGATCCTTTGTGGTTTGGTGAGTCTCCTCCTCTTGGATTTCAACCAAGGTAGCTCTAGGAGGATCTTGGCACGGTTGCTCTTTTGGGGACAAGCGCGGTACACATGCCCTTGTTCGCCGCACTTGAAACACCGGTTATCCTTGCGATAACGCTCAAGCTCTTCAGGAGAGAGTTTGTTTTTACCTTTGTAAACTCCCTTCTCTTTCGCTTTGTTGGAGTTTCCCTTAGGAGACTTTTGGACATTGTCCTTCCCCTTAGGCTCATTGGAACCCTTGTTTTCTGTGGGCTTATTATTTCTTTTAGCCCCCGTTTGGAAATTGATTCGAGAGGCCACCATAGTGTGGTGTATTACCGCCGATATGGTACGTGGCCTCTGGCAGTTGACATACTCCGCCATTTCTTCGGTTAAGCCTGCACAAAATTGTTGCTTTTTCTCTCCAAAATCCAACTTTTTGAAGAAAGTGGCTTTGAGTTGTAGGTCCCAAAACTTGTCTGCATATTTGTGGATGGATTCATAGGGAGAGATCTTTAAGCTTCGCCATTCGATGAGTACTTTGTCTTTGGCATCGGTAGCCAAAAACTGCTTCATAATGGAAGATCTTAAAGCTTTCCAGGTTCGCGGAGCTTCACCGTTGGCTCGTAGGCTAGACCACCATTGCCTAGCGGACTTTTAAAAGTGCATAGCTACATGGCGTAGCTTAGAGGACTCAGTGAAGTCCTCATCTCCGAACGCCGCATCAAATTGTTGGATAAAGGCCAATACTTTGTCCATAGCACCAAAGGTGCCATCATAGGTAAGGAAAGAGATGCTCTTCCCTTCCTCTTTGAACTTTTAAGCTTGGACGACCTCTTCCATGCGGCATAGGATTTCCTATGGCCTCTTATTTTTGATGGTTCAAAGGTTGCACCATCACTTTCTTCAGAAGGTGAAGAATTTGAGGAAGGTGGAGAAGAGGGTGACCTCTTTCTCGCCTTTTTCTTGTCTTGATCTTCATCGTCTTCACCCATCACTTTCATAAGATGAAGAGGATGAAGAAGATGGAGAAGAGGGTGTCCTCTTTCTCGCCTTTTTATTCTCTTGCTTTTTGTCATCCCTCTTTGAATTATGGTGTGGATAAGGGTACGATGGTCCTCTCCATTTTGGAGGTGATGGAGGGCATTTAGCCCGTCGTCTTCGTGAAGCCATCTCCATCGAGGTGGCAAGAGACTGGCTTCTTTCTTGTTCCTTCGGTGGAGGCTCTTCAATTCTCCTTTGAGAAGGAGATGCATCATCAAGAAGTAAATTCTTGAGCCCTTTGTATGGATTCTATTCTTCTTCGCGAATCGGAGAGAGACCTCTTTTGGAAGTCTCACAAGGAGGATTCCTAGGTGTTCTCTCGTTATGGTGGGGAGCTTGGAGAATCCCATGAGCACGGAGCTGTCATTTCACTTCACTTTGGAGAGATGGATTGCCCATGGCTTGTTGAAGCCTAGAAACAAGATAGTTAACAAGCATCAGGGCATCATTAGTAACTTGCTCATTAGCAAAATCAAAGTTATCAACATTAATTTCACTCTCTTTACTATTGTCAGTCATTCTAACAACTTTTAGGTGTACTTTGGCACTTCAATCCCTAGTTGCTACTCCTCTTTACCCCTTTAGAAAAAGCACTCAAGATACTGTACCCGTGGCTCGAATACCATTAATTGCAAGGAATAGAAGAGAGGGTCGTTCAACACCAAAATAGTATTGGATCCTGTCAAGCTTCTAATAGCTCAATAGTGGTTAAGCCATAGGCAGGCCCCGTCGGACTCCACTATTAAGACCATAGCTCTCGATGGTGATGCCCTGTTAGTTTCATGAAGGCAGGCGCAATTAGTAATACCAACCATTAAGACCATATTAGGTAAAGTGGGAAAATCCCAATTCCCAGGTTGGACAACTTTCAATATATCATGTATAAAATATAGAGATTTTGTCAAAAATTTGAGTTTTCTTAAGGTCTCATTCCACTTTATGCACATACAATACACAATGAAAACAACTAAAATATCATGGTTTCAATCAATTGGATTATTAGGAGAGGAGTATATTGCATCCATTATCGTTGTCTATGTTCTAATGTCCTACCTACAACTTATCTCAACATGGAGAGCTTGGTTTCTAGGTCCACCACTTGTCCAAGTTAATGTAAAAGTGACTCAAGGTTCACAACTTGTGAAAGCAAGGATCCATTGAGGAATACAATCCACTTGGCTATTTTTCCTTAATTTATTGCATGTGACATTTAAGCAAGGTCCACTTCTAATCTATAACTTCTTAATTTGAGGCATGGGGCATACATAAAATATGTAGCATATGCTCTATTGCCTCATAGGAAGGTTGGTTTCAAGGTGCACTTATCCATGCTAGCCTATCTTGGAGAAATGATGGAGCTTTCTTCTCTCCTTGTTTCAATGGAGACTAGCTTGGACAAGTGGTGGACCTTTGCTTCTCTCTATGTTTCAATAGAGTTAGCTTGGACAAGTGGTGATCTTGGAACAAAACCCCCATGTAAAACATATCATGGGTATTCCAAGTGATTAGAAAGATTACCATTTAAGATATAACCTTATAGGTTGGACAACTAGATCTTGGCTTGGAGAAATGGTGGACCTTTGATTCTCTCCATGTTTCAATGGAGTCTATCTTGGAGAAATGGTGGAGCTTGCTTCTGTCCATGTTTCAATGGAGCCTAGCTTGAACAGTTGGTGGACCTTTGCTTCTCTCTATGTTTCAATAGAGTTAGCTTAGACACGTGGTGGATCTTCAAAATAAACCAACTACTATCAATGTTGCCTAGCTTGGACAAGTGGTGGAGTGTTTCTCTACTCCATGTTTCAATGGATCTTAGCTTGGACAAGTGTTGGACCTTAAAACAAAAACCCCATGTACAACATAGAATGGATTTTCTAGATTTCAATGGAGTCTAGCTTTAACAAATGGTGGAGCTTGTCTTCATCCATGTTTCAATGAAACTAGCTTGGACAAGTGGTGGACCTTGTAACAAACCCTCCCATGTACAACATATCATTGGTTTTCTAAGTGATGGGAAGGAATACCATTCAAGATATAAACTTATAGCTTGGATAAGTAGTTGACTTTAAAACCAAATTCATCATAATACAATGAAATACAGGTCAGCCAATTCCTAAATCTTGAGACCAAACCTCCCATGCTATTAGAGATAATATATTGGATAAGTGGTGGACCTTCTATTATTTTCCCATGCCTAGTTTAGACAACCGGTACACTTTGCAGCTATAAAGGTTGGACGAGTTGTGGAGCCTTGTTTCTATCCATGTTTTAATGGATCCTAGCTTGGACAAGTGGTGGACCTTGGAAAAAAGCTTCCATGTACAACATATATGAGGTTTTCCATGTTTTAATGGAGCCTATCTTGGACAAATGGTGAAGCTTTCTTCTCTCCATGTTGATTTTGGAACTACCTTAGACAAGTGGTGGAGCTTTTCTTTTCTACTCTTCATAATACAATGAAGTATATGTTGGTTACATGGTGAATCTTAAGGCCAAACCTCCCATTTTACTAGAGATGATAGGTTGGACAAGTGGATCAACCTTCTATCATTTCTCCATGACTATATTGGACAATTAGTAGACATAACATCTCTCTATGTTGTCTAGAGATGAGCTTGGACAAGTGATGGACCCTGCTTCTCTCTCCCCTTGGTTTACTAGTTTGAAGACTCAGTATATATACTTTCTTAGATCTAGCTTGAACAAGTGGTGGACCTTGCATCCACAATCTTAATTCAGTATAAAAAAGTATATGAAAAAATAACATAGGAATCTTGGTTTGAAGGTCAAGCAATTAGGTTCCAAATGCACATAATAATATATTTTCCACCCATATTAAAAGAAAGTTAAATATGCAAATAATAATATATTTTCCAAATGCACATAATAATATATTTTCCACCCATATTAAAAGAAAGTTAAATATGTTATTACCAAATTGACAAAGGTAACGTCCAAGAATTGTATCTTTCCATCTTGTCAGATCTAAATCTTCATCAAGGCGACATGCATGTATACATCAACTTTCAAGCCATTCAAGAATACATGCACTTAGATTCCATAGTTTTGTTTTCAAAGTCTTTTAGATTCTAAAACTCTTTCACATAAAGTATGTAATGACAAAATTCTTGAAGCAAACATTTGTGCCCAAGAAAAAGATCCCTCTCACATATTTAAAGTCCATGAATTCTCTGATCCACACTTACAAGTTTTATTTTGACATCAAACATCAATTCTTTCATAGTTCCAAATAAATGCAACCTCGATATGAATTGACAAAAAATGAATTTCTTTTACTATATGACCCAACATAGGCCCCAATCAAATAAAAAATGAGTCCCCAAAAATTTGGGTGCACTCTAGCAATACATCAGAGTCCCCTTACAATAGGATGCACTCCAATAGTACATTGAAGTCCCCTTAGAGTAGGGTGCACTCCATTCAAGTGTTCATAAAATTGACACACCTTTTATAAAAAAAAAAAAGACTATATCAAATTATACAAATGTTGAAAGATACACACTAGAATAAAAAAAGCATCTTATAGCCATATTTATTCAATGCTTTCGTGTTGACAAGTACACACCAAGGACATAATTTGTCTCAGAATCACTATACTGATTTACAATTGTGTTATATGTATAGACTCTCTTATCTCTTGCATACAACCATCCTACCAACCATGGAATTATGGTTCTCTGCAAGAAGTTTTGAAGTTGCTCGGAAGTTTGCCTCCACATCTTTGGAAATATAAGATATGTCCCTGGCATGTTCCACATCACCCTATATGGAGTGTCATCAAAAATTAAGGTATTGTTTGCATCCAAATCCTCAAATATCTTCCAAATATCACTCAGATTTTTGTGATAAACCCTTGTAAATCCTAACATGATATTTGGATTTTGGCAATTTTTGTTACTCATAAACACCTTGAACTTGGTATACTGCTCAGGAAAACACTTTTGTGTGATGCGTTGCACCCTTGTTAAGTTATAGCAACTCCATATCCATAGCTCAAAGTATTCAGCACAAAAATCCAAAAAACTTTGTGCGTCTGGTCGCACCACATGATAAACTTCATCTTTGTCCTCCACAAGTCGCATGTGTTGAGCCCAAGATGGCATAGAATCTCCATGTTTCATTTCAACTGTCTTGAGAAGTAACCCCTCTAGATCCAAGATAAGTACTCTTTTGATGTCCTTGAAAGCAAGTGGTAGGTGATAAGGAGGTGATTCATTCCTTGGACAAGGTCTTGGAGGAGGTTGGATGGGTAATTCAATAGTTTTCTTCAATTTATGCCAGCATATAGCCAATCCATTTTTCTGTAATGGTTCTGAAATTAAAGAACAAGAACACTTAATGCAAACACAACAATAGACATGATTTTTACATTGTCTACCCTAAGGTTTTATTAGATACCAAAATCCATCTATGATCTACTCATTAATAGAAAGAAAGTCAAATTAAAATCCTGACTCTTTTTTATGCTACACTCTCTCTTAGTCTCAATACCATGGAGTTCAACTAGATTTAAGTCAACTAATAACTACTACTTGTTGTTAAAGGTATGCTTGAAGTGTATAAGGCTTAACCAATGCTCTAGTGTAGAATGGGTATTTAGGTCTCAAGGTCTACCACTTATCCAAGCAAAGATCCATTTAGATATGGAAACCCAATTTTTCTTAATATAATGATATAGAGTGGACAAGTGGTGAATCCTGAGACCAAGCCACTCATGCTACTAGGGATAATAGGTTGGACAAGTGGTGGACCTTGAATGTAAACCCCCCATGTACAAAGTATCAGGGGTTTTGGGTATTTCAATGGACTCTAGCATCTTGGAAACATGGTGGAGCTTACTTCTCTCCATGTTTCAATGGAGTCTATCTTGGATAAATGGTGGAGCATCATTCTCTCCATGTTTCAATGGAGCCTACCTTGGACAAGTGGTGCATGTTTGTTTCTCTCTATGTTTGAACATATCTAGCTTGGACAAGTGGTGGACCTTGGAACAAAATCCCCATGTAAAACATATCATGGACATTACAAGTGGTGAGAAAAAATACCATTCAATATATAACCTTATAGGTTGGAAAAGTGGTGGACCTTAACACCCAATTATTATTAATATAATGACATAGAGTGGACAAGTGGTGAATCTTGCGACCAAACCTACTAGGAAAAGTACGTTGGACAAGTGGTGGACCTTGAATGCAAACCCCCCATGTACAAAATATTACTCATGCTACTAGGAATAATTTGGTATTAAGGTCCATGTTTCAATGGAGCCTAGCTTGGAAAAGTGGTGGACCTTTGTTTCTCTCTATGTTTCAATAGAATTTTCTTGGACAAGTGGTGAACCTTGGAACAAAACCCCCATGTAAAGCATGTCATGGGCATTACAAGTGGTGAGAAAAAATACCTTTGAAGGTATAACCTTATAGGCTGGACAAGTGGTGGACCTTAGCACCCAATTCCTCTTATTATAATGACATATAGTGGAAAAGTGGTGAATTGTGAGACCAAACCTACTAGGGATAATAGGTTGGAGAAATGGTTGACCTTGAATGTAAATCACCCATGTACAAAATATCATGGGTTTTGCGTATTTCAATGGAGCCTAGCATCTTGGAGACATGGTGGAACTTACTTCTCTCCATGTTTTAATGGAGCCTATCTAGGAGAAATGGTGGAGGTTCTTTCTCTCCATGTTTCAATGGAGCCTAGCTTGGACAAGTCGTGGACCTTTGTTTCTCTCTATGTTTGAATATGGTTAGCTTGGACAAGTGGTGGATCTTGGAATGAAACTCCCATGTAAAACATATCATGGGCATTTCAAGTGGCGAGAAAGGATACCATTTAAGATATAACCTTATAGGTTGGACAAGTGGTGGACTTTAACACAATATAATGACATAGAGTGTACAAGTGGTGAATCTTGAAACCAAACCACTCATGCTACTAGGGATAATAGGTTAAACAAGTGGTGGGCCTTGAAATAAAACCCCCTAGAGTGTTTCAATGGATCCTAGCTTGGAAACATGGTAAAGCTTGCTTCTCTCCATGTTTCAATGCAGCCTATCTTGGATAAATGGTGCAGCATCATTCTCTCCATGTTTCAATGGAGCCTAGATTGGACAAGTGGTGGACCTTTGTTTCTCTCTATGTTTAAATAGAGTTATCTTGGAAAAGTGGTGGACCTTGGAACAAAAACCCCATGTAAAACATATCATGGGCATTACAAGTGGTGAGAAAAAATACCATTCAATATATAACCTTATAGGTTGGACAAGTGGTGGACCTTAACACCCAATTATTCTTAATATAATGACATAGAGTGGATAAGTGGTGAAATTGGGACCAAACCTACTAGGGAAATAGGTTGGACAAGTGGTGGACCTTGAATGTAAACGCCCCATGTACAAAATATCACTCATGCTACTAGAAATAATTTGGTATTAAGGTCCATATTTCAATGCAGCCTAGCTTGGAAAAGTGGTGGACCTTTGTTTCTCTCTATGTTTCAATAGATTTATCTTGGATAAGTGGTGTACCTTGGAACAAAACCCCCATGTAAATCATGTCATGGGCATTACAAGTGGTGAGAAAAAATACCATTCAAGCTATAACATTATAGGTTAGACAAGTGGTGGACCTTAACACCTAATTCCTCTTAATATAATGACATAGAGTGGACAAGTGGTGAATCATGAGACCAAACCTACTAGGGATAATAGGTTGGACAAGTGGTGAACCTTGAATGTAAACCCCCCATGTACAAAAAATTATGGGTATTGGGTATTTCAATGGAGCCTAGCAACTTGGAGACATGGTGGAGCTTATTTCTCTCCATGTTTCAATGGAGCCTATCTAGGAGAAACAGTGGAGGTTCCTTCTCTCTATGTTTCAATGAGCCTAGCTTGGACAAGTGGTGGACCTTTCTTTCTCTATATGTTTTAATAGAGTTAGCTTGGACAAGTGGTGGACCTTGGAATGAAACCCCCATGTAAAACATATCATGGGCATTTCAAGTGGTGAGAAAGGATACTATTTAAAATATAACCTTATAGGCTGGACAAGTGGTGGACTTTAACACATATTTTTCTTCTAATATAATGACATAGAGTGTACAAGTGGTGAATCTTGAGACCAAACCACTCTTGCTACTAGGGATAATAGGTTGGACAAGTGGTGGACCTTGAATGTAAACCCCTCATGTACAAAATCATGGGTTTAGGGTATTTCAATGGAGCCTAGCTTGGAGACATGGTGGAGATTGCTTCTCTCAATGTTTCAATGGAACCTATCTTGGAGAAATGGTGGATCATCCTTCTCTCCATGTTTCAATGGAGCCTATCTTGGACAAGTGGTGGATGGAGTTAGCTTGGACAAGTGGTGGGTCTTGGAACAAAACCCCTTTGTAAAACATAGCATGGACATTACAAGTGATGAGGAAAAATATCATTCAAGATATAACCTTATAGGTTGGAAAAGTGGTGATGGACCTTGATAAGTGGTGAAGGATACCATTTAAGATATACCCTTATAGGTTGGACTAGTGGTGGACCTTAACACCCAGTTATTCTTAATATAATGACATAGAGTGGATAAGTGGTGAATCTTAAGACCAAATCACTCATGCTACTAGGTATAATACGTTAGAGAAGTGGTAGACCTTGAATGCAAACACCCCCATGTACAAAATATCATGGTTTTAGGGTGTTTCAATGGAGCCTAGAATCTCGGAGACATGGTAGATCTTGATTCTTTCCATGTTTGAATGGCACCTATCTTGGAAAAATGATGGAGGTTACTTCTCTCCATACTTCAACGGAGCCTAGCTTTGACAAGTGGTGAACCTTTGCTTCTCTCTATGTTTGAATAGAGTTAGCTTGGACAAGTGGTGGACCTTTGCTTCTCTCTATGTTTGAATAGAGTTAGCTTGGACAAGTGGTGGACCTTGGAATGAAACCCCCGTGTAAAACATATCATGGGCATTTCAAGTGGTGAGAAAGGATACCATTTAAGATATAACCTTATAGGTTGGACAAGTGGTGGACCTTAATACATAGTTCTTCTTAATATAATGACATAGAGTGTACAAGTGGTGTATCTTGAGACCAAACCACTCGTGCTACTAGGGATCCTAGCTTGGACAAGTGGTGGACCTTGGAAAAAAGTCCCCCTGTACAACATAGATGAGTTTTTTCATGTTTTAATGGAAGAGAGATTCGACAAATGGTGGAGCTTGCTTATCTCCATGTGGATTTTAGAACTAGCTTGGACAAGTGGTGGAGCTTTGCTTTTTTACTCTTCATAATACAATGATGTATAGGTTGGTTACATGGTGAATCTTAAGGCCAAACCTCCCATCTTACTAGAGATGATAGGTTGGACAAGTGGTCAACCTTCTATCATTTCTCCATGCCTATAATTAGACAATTAGTAGAACTAGCATCTTTCTATGTTGTCTAGAGCTGAGCTTGGACAAGTAGTGGACCTTGCTACTCTCTTCCCTTGGATTATTAGTTTGAAGACTCATTATATATACTTGCTTAGATCTATATAATTACTCATTAGTTAGGTTACAAGTGGGTATGTAATTTGTTAGCTTCAAGGGACTTTGAATATTGAATAGTAAGACCAAGTGCTGGTTTGAAGATCTTTTGCTTATCTAAACTAGACTCTAACTCAATAATAAGTTTCATAAGTTCCACGAATTGTCCTATCTAGGCTCCAAAAGAGTCTTAATTGGTTTGTGCTAGATTATAACTTCCTTGATGGGGTAGAATCCTAGAAAAATGAGGCACTATAAGTTTTACCTTAGCTCAAATGGATTTTTCACTTAAACTCGACTGCAATTTGGCTATCTAGTCTTTGTCTCGATGGAGTTTAACACTAGATACATAGTAGTGATATTTAAGCTTCATGTCTCTTCACTTGATCGAGATATGAGACCATACTTTCAAGGTCACCACTTGTCTTACCTAAAGACCAATGTGAGACATGGGAGCAAGAAAGCCATCCGATATTGTTTTAAGGACTATTACATAGGCAATCAATAACTTAAGTAAAAAAAAAAACTTGGATCTTTCACAATTAATAACTTAAGTAAAGCCAAAAAGACTTGGATCTTTGACAGTTTTTTTCAAACTAAAAAAGCACAATCTCATGCTAACAAAACTATAAATCACAATTGAAAGGTTTGAACAAGAAAAAGATCAACAATCTTAATAAGACGGATACTTTTCATTTCATTTGATGATTACAAACTAAAATAAAGTCTCTCAAGAAATTGATAAACAAAAAATGTAGGTGACTGCTTCATTATTTTGAGCAAAAATATCAAAATCTCTATTGATTGAGCTCCATCTAGTAGTATCCTTTGTAAGATCCTGCAAGAAGGAATAAAAAGAAAGATTTGTTAGATACCATGCACATGAGTGTTCAAGCATGTGTATCAAGAATATATGACATGTCACTAGTACCTTAGGGTTGCTTTCTATCCAGCCTTAGAAGATTGTTCTCAGCTTTCACCTTATTTATATAAGCCTTTGCTGTGGTTGCCTTCAAAACTCCTTTTGTGTTACAACCCAATTGCCTAGCTAAAGTGGTCAATTGTGACGCCTTCATGCTTTCAATGGGTGTACGCTCCTTTGCCAAGATCTCTTGTATTTGGGCTCTTCTCATTTCATTGCGGTGGCTTGTGTCACTTGCATCTTCAATGATAGTTTCATCTCTGTCACCTTTTGCAGGTGGTATTCTTCTTGTAAAGAACACCTTAGCTGACCAAACATCATTTTTCTGCTTCCAATACTCCATGATTTGTTTGTATTCACTATCATTTGTCACTATAGGTTGTCCATAACGATTAGAAGCAATTAAATCACGCACATCCCTTCTCTCATCAAGCTGAATCAAGTATGGCAGTAGCTCCTCCAAGAGCATATTGTCAACCATCTTCTCAGCATCAAATTGTGGTGGAAAAATGCAATTGTTTGCTGGTGAAATACATCCCTTGTAAGGAGAGTCATCAATAAGCACTGTTCTTTGTGGATCACATTCAAACCCCATGGCAATTTTGGCTAGAGGCTTGAACATTGCCTCAACGTTTGGATTGTCGGGTCTAAACAATTTTTTGAGTTTGAGCGGTGTAGCAAACATCTTGCGACCAAATTGCAAAGAAAGGCAATGTATCCTCAGCTAAGTTGTTTAGTGCTGCAAGGATTTGATACACATTATTCCTAGTAGCTGTCGACCAAATTGCAACATTAAACCTTTGTAAAATAGTCTTCAAGAATTGGATGCAACCTGGCCTGAGTATAATATATCTTTTTGAATCCATTTGCACTGAGTTGTGGTGTGAGGATGGTTGAGGGGAACGTTTCAACAATAGACCATTTAAATCCAATATAATTGTAAGCATGGATTTCTCAACATCTACGCTACATGACGTAGTACCAATTGGCAATAGCTCGTGAGTGGACTTTTCAGTCTCTTTTGATGTATGTTGCATTTTTGAAGCATCGATTTCTTGGTTCTCATTATTGGAAGCTTGCTCAAGTTGCACAACACTAGACTCTAGTATAGAAATATCATCCATCTTGGGCACTTTAGAAACCATAGAATCTATGGATTCTATAGTTGTTGACTGAACCATAGGAGCATTATCCATCCCAGTTTGTGAATCTAAGAAAACACACACACAAATGGTATCTCAAAACCACTAGAATTTTATTCACCATAATTTTTTATATGTAGAACTCCTAGTAAGAAATTTATTTAAGGTAAAGTCGTTGTTTAGAATCCTTGCAACCATTTTCAGCATTCGTACACCAAACACCACTTGTCTAAAAACAATCTACTAACTCAACATTTTCCATCCTACACTTTATTAAAGATGAGTACTTAAAGTGAAAACTAAAAGCCACCCTTGTTGAGGAAACATGGATACAAGGTCCACCAAATGTCCAACCTAGACTACAAGAAAATAATTAGAGATTTGGCTTAGATTTGGATTCAAAGGCCACCACTTATTCAAGTAAGATAACTCCACTTGTTTAAGACAGTAATGTTTGAAGCCCCACCACTTGTCCAACCTAGACATTGATTAAATTTTGGTAAGATTTATCACAAATCTAGAGTAGAATCAAGATTCTATGGCCAAGGTAGTCAAATATGTTAGACAACACACAAAGCATAAGAGCACTCTAGATTCTCGTTGAGCATAAACTAAACAATAATCAAATGTTATATTCACTTGAGATTTCATCCATGAAAAATGAAAATGATGCATGTACTTGAGATTTCCATCCATGTACAATACTTTACAATGTCAAGTAAAGTTATAGTCAGCAAACAACTCTTCTCCTGCTTCAACTTGACAAATAGTCTCAATGCATACATGGCCATATTCTTCTGACTTGATGTGTGAAGAGGTGCATTTATGCCAAGGTGGCAAATTTGGATCAAATGTATAGCGTACGTTGGGACAGACATTTGTACTGTGAGAACTATTTATATAGCCCGACACGTTTCCTTCTTCTACACAACCAATAATGTATGATTGATCTTCCTCTTCTTCTATGTTTGGATCCTCTAGAAGAGAATATTTATAAGCTCTTGGAAATATTTTGCATATCTTTTTCCAGTCTTGAAATCTATACTTATGCACCCTCCATAGTTTAGAATAGTCAAACCACTTTCCAGGGTAGTATGCACAAATAGCCCATAACCAGTCCTTCAATACATGAAAGTCGCACTTCAAAATCCACCGTTAATATGGAAAATTACATCTTTGGGAATAGGAAAAGTTGGTGTCCCAAAAGGATCTTCATGCCATCATAGTGTGAAATACATCTAGTTTTTATATCACTTAACTCCTTTGTGTCTGCAAAAAGAAGAAAATATTATGCATAAAATAATGACAATATCAAAGAAAGATATCATTATTTTATAGTCCAATAGGTCCATTGTATGGAAGACTTAGAGTGCCTCTTACATGGTGCCTCCAAGGTTTCCAAAAAATAAAATCATTGGAAAAAAAAGGCCACTGTGTCTCCAATCTATTGCCCATTTGAAGCATAGAGAGAACCAAGGTCCACCACTTGTCCAAGCTAGACATGGAGCATTGACACAAGATCCAACACTTATCCAAGAACCCTATAGTATATGTGGTACATGGGATGCATTGATGCAACAAAAGTAGTCTAGCTCCTCATCCATCTCTTTTTTCTTGTAGCCTAGAGGGATTAGTTTCAAGGTCTATCACTAGTCAAAAACTACACATAGAACATTGATACAAGGTTCCACCACATGTGAAACCTATCATCTCTAGTAGCATGGATGGTTTGATATCAAGGTTCATCGCGTGTCCTACCTATACTCTATTGTAGCATATAGATTCTGTTTGGTGGTACTACACTTGTCCAAACTGGCTTGTTGTTGATATCTGGAGGTAATCAAGGGTCCTCCACTTGTCCAAGTTAGGCATATAAAACAATTGCAAGGTCCACCATGTGTACAACATATGATTGATTATAGCATGCATGGTCTTATTTCATGGGCAACCATCTTCTCTCCAACATGTGTCAACCTCGGCTCCATTGAAGCATGGAGAGAAGCAAGGTCCACCACTTATCAAAGCTATTATTTTCTCCCAGTGCTTTCAAAACCCATAATACGTTGTACATGGGGGGGGGATTCTTGTTTCAAGGTCCACCCCTTGGCTAAGATTGGATCCATTGAAACATAAAGAGAAGCAAGCTCTACCATTTGTCCAAGCTAGGAGCCATTGAAACATGAAAACCCCATAATATGTTGTATACGAGGGGTGTTTTTCAAGGTCTACCACTTGTCTAAGCTATGGTCCATTGGAACATGGAGAGAAGCAAAGCTCCACCACTTTTCTAAGCTAGGATCCATTGAAACATGGAGAGAAGCAAGCTCCATTGTTTGTCTAAGCTAGGCTCCATTGGAACAAGGAGAAAACAAGCTCCACCACTTGCCTATTATTGCATAGAGATTCTGGTTTGAAGGTCCACCACTTGTCCAACCTTGCCTTCATGTATGGAGATAATCAAGAGTGCAATGCTTCTCTAAGCTAGGGACATAAAAGAGTTTCAAGGTCCACTACATATACGATCTATGATGGGTTGTAGCATGGGAGGTTTCATTTTAAGGTTGACCACTTCTCCAGCTCGCTTGTCCAACCTCAGATCCATTGAAGAATGGAGAATAAAGGTGTACCAACTCTCCAAAATAGGCAGGACAATCTCTATAAAACCCATGAATTGTTAATATATGCTATGCTGTGGAGTTTTGTTTGAAGTTCCACTCCTTATCCAAGCTACAATCCATTGAAGCATGGAACTAAGTAAGATATATCTCTAGTCCAAGATAGGATCCATTGAAACATAGAGAGAATCAAGGTCCACCACTTGTCAAGCTATGCATGGGTAATTGATATAAGGACCACTACGTTTTCACCTATACTATGCTCTATCATGGATGGTTTCATATCCCACCAATTTTCCAACCTATTTAGTAGGTTGTATTATGGGGGTTTGGTTTCAAGGTACTTCACTTGTCTAAGGTGGGTTCCATTGAACCATGGAGAGAAACTATGTCTACCACTTGTCCGAAATATGCTCCTTTAAAACATAAAAACAAGGTCCACCACTTGTCCAAGCTAAAGTTTCTCTCCATTGAAGCATGGAGAGAAACAAGGTCTACCACCTGTCCAAAATATGCTCCATTGAAACATAAAAGCAAGGTCCACCACTTGTCCAAGCTAATATAACAAATGGGTGTTGGTTACAAGGTGTACCACACTTGTCTAAACTAGTCTTCATGCAAGGTCTACCACATGTCCAAGCTATATGAGCTTGTTTTGAAGGTCTACCACACCTCTTGAAATTAGGATCCATGTAAGGTCCACCTTTTGTCAAGCTATGCATTTAATGAGTACTAAAACTAAGTAAATTGCAGTACTTAAATACCTTTCCAAGCTCATTAAGATTTTGGTCTCTAAGGCCGGCCACCACCACATGTCTAATCTATGCTCTAATTGATTACTTATGCTATTTCTCTCAAAGTCCAAACATAAGCTCCCTTCTAGCAAGGTTAGTTTAAATTTAGGCTCCAGCACCTGTCTAAGCTAGGTTCAATTTATGAAGCATCACCATTTAACCATGCTACGATCTAATGTATCATATCAAGGGGGTATTGATAAAAGGTCCAAAACTTATTGAGTTCAAGCTCTTAAGTAATTAAGTCTTTGTGAGTATTAAATGTTTTAGTTTTAGTCTACAGATCCACCATTCAAAAACTCAAGTAATTTACTATTTACATTCAAACCTTGAATGCTTGAGATAAAAAATACAAGCTCAATCATACTATATAAAGCAAAATCTAACATTAAGAGTATCAAATCAGTAACAAGAAACACTAACATGCACAAGAAACTCAAAACATACGTGTCTCCATTTCAAAAAGTCCTCCATTGACAGAGGATGGTGTTGTTGTTGTTCTTCTTCTCTTTGTGGAGAGCACTCCTCTGTAACAGGCACAATGTCGCCTGATTGCGAAGTGGATTGTTGAAGTCCAGCCCATTTTCTATATCTTCATGAGACTTAACAAAGTCTAGCAGCATGGTCTCCATGCTTTTTGCCTCCTCCACACTATCAATTAAGCAGATGACTTCTTTTTTCTGTTGTATTCCTTCTTGTGCAACCAAGGAGCCATCACCAAAAACATCAACAAGCTTGCGGTCTTCAAAACAATATGTACGAATGTAGTGCTTGACCAAAGCTCTTTTTTTGGCCTCCAAATATTGCAAATCTGACATATCGTTATCTGCTACTTGAAGAAGAGAACAATCAATGGCATGGGATGTTCCTCTGATCTTCTTCTCAGGTCTTCAAATGCATTGCCTTGTCCCAAGAAGGCAATAACTGTTAGGAATTGAATTGCTCCTTTGCAAGGAGCTGATGGAAAGTGATGCAATGCACCACAACAATGGTAGCTCAGATTATCTCCCATGGCGTGAAAGGCACATTGCAATTTTGTGAAGTTAGTGAAATCCACAAATGCAAGAAAGACAAATCCAGGATCTGTTGACCCTCCAGCAATAGCCAAGATCCCATCCAAAGCATTGTTAAATGTCTCCTCACTCCACTTCAAATTGCCTCCAACGTTTTTTGTCATATCTAAAACACATAAGCCAATAGGCACTTTATTATTGAAGTGGCGCATCAAGTAGAGATTGCCTTCCATTTGTAGGCTCACCACATAGATTGACCATGGCAAATCTCTAGGCTCAGTTTTCTCCTTTTGAAGGTGAATTGCCCATTGCATGTATTTTATTGCTCCATCTGGAAAAGCCATTTTCTTTGTTCCACGCGTCAAACTAGATCTGATCCATTCCTCGCATAGCATTAAAATTGTTTTATAAACAACATCATTGATGTTATACATTTTGACCACCTCCTCCCAGTCTTTACATGGTGAAGACTCATTCAAATTGTTGAAGCCTTCAAGAAGTGCATCTTGAATCAATTTGTCTTGCTTCAACTGCTTGATTCGATCATACATGTCAGTTGCATCACCATCCTTTGCACTCTTTGACAGTAAAATCTTCTCATCTCTAATCTCTTCTTGAATAGTCTTTACCTCTGATTCCTCAAGGCCACAAAAGATATCTAAATACAGTTGTTGGGGTTTCTTATTCTCCTCTTCTAGATTTTCAATGATTTCTATCCAGCAATCATAAACTAAATCAGAGTAGGTGACCATGTGTGCCTGTTTAGCAATCCAACTTGCTGCTGCACTCATTCTTGCCAATCGAAGAAAACCCTGAAAGAAATAGAGAAATAATTAAACTATTGAGCAAGATTTGTTAATTAAACACTATCAAAAAGACAAAGAAAATAACTTACATCCCATCCGGCACGAGATGCATGTCCCTCTGCAATTCCACTTGCTGCCTTTGGTGGTCGTCCTGAGAAGATCCATTGACTCCGTAAATGTCTCAATATTTGGCTGTAAGGTTGCTTGACATACAATGCCTGAGCCTCCTCATTTGCAATGGCAGATATAGCAGTTGCAACAAATGGAGGAGCATTCACAACAATGCGAGCCTTTCTAAATTTATACACGCTAATCAGTCTTTCAAAGATCTCTTTGTTGTTTTGTTCATTGTGAAGCAAAACTTTTGCAGCATAGATTGAATGCTGCCCATCAAGAATCCAATAATGATAATCTTTAATTTTTTGCTCCTCTACCTCTTCTACTGCCAAAGGAGTCCCCTTCTTTGATTTTGCATTTCGAACAGGCATCAAATATGCACATGCTGCAGGCTTGGTCGTACTCCGTGAAAATCCAAATAACACACTTTCAGCGTGTTTTTTTATCCATAATACGTGCATTATAGTGATCAGGAGCAAGCCAACAATTTTGAATAGGGATATCAAATTCCCTATATTGGAAAGGAAAATAATTTATGTACTTATTCATTCCACCTGTATCTTTTTCTTGTCCTTTCATGGCCTCAGCTTCTAAAACATCTGGATCCACAATTCTCATCTTTGACATTGAACCCTCTGTTGATGAGGATGCCAAAGATGCCTTGTCTACATCCAAAATGGAGCTAGTTCGCTTAGCTTCTACTTTCTGCACTTTTGCTTGCTTCTTTGTGGATGGTGGTCGTGAAGCTTTCACCTTTTTTCGTTGTAGTGTGGCAATGATGGAGCTTTGAAGTTGATCTGCTGTGATATTTGGATTTGATTCTGCAAACTTCCATCCTCGAGAAAACATTGTCTCTTCTTTGTTTCTAGACATGCGCTCCAATGCATATGCTCCTGGAGATAGTTGAAATTCTAGATTCATTGGAACTAGAATGTCAATGCATTCCACCTCTGGATGACTATCAACTACAGAGACAGATGCTTCCACAACTTGTCCAACATCTTCAAACAAGCTGTCATTATCCTTTTTGGCAATAAATAGATGCACCTTATGAAATTGTGCACCCTCTATACCATGTATGTCCAAATACCATTTCCTAAGATCATTGCAAGTATAGTCAACTGAGACAGCAACCCTTGCAACCTGTTTTTTTTGGAGCCATCTTTCCTGAAACAAAAAAAACCAAATGTTATTTTAACATATACTTTTTTGTAATGGATTAAGTTTGTGTGAATACAAGTTCCACCACTTGTTCAAGCTAGATCTAAGCAAGTATACATAGTGATCATTTAAGCTAGTAAACTAAGGGAAGGGAGAAGTAAGGTCCACCACTTGTCCAAGCTTAGCTCTAGACAACATGGAGAGATTGGAGGTCTACTAATTGTCTAATATAGGCTAACTATATTGAAACATAGAGAGAAGCAAAGGTCCACCACTTGTCCAATCTAGGGTCCATTGAAACATGGAGAGAAGGATGCTCCACCATTTGTCCAAAATAGGCTCCATTGAAACATGAAGAGAAGCAAGATGCACCATGTCTTTGAGATGCTAGGCTCCATTGAAATACCTTAAACCCATGATATTTTGTATATGTGGGGTTTAAATTCAAGGTCCACCACTTGTCCAACCTATTATCCCTAGTAGCATGAGTGGTTTGGTCTCAAGATTCACCACTTTTCCACTCTATGTCATTATATTAAGAAGATCTGGGTGTTAAGGTCCACCACTTGTCCAACCTATAAGGCTATATCTTAAATGGTATTATTTACCACCACTTGGAATGCACATGATGGGTTTTACATAGGGGTACGGTTCCAAGGTCCACCACTTGTCCAAGCTAACTCTATTGAAACATAGAGAGAATCAAAGGTCCACCACTTGTCCAAGCTAGGCTCCATTGAAACATGGAGAGAAGGATGCTCCACCATTTGTCCAAGCCAGGTTTGATTGAAACATGAAGAGAAGCAAGCTGCACCATGTCTCCAAAATGCTAGGCTCCATTGAAATATCTTAAACCCATGATATTTCGTACATGGGGGGTTTACATTCAAGGTCCACCAGTTGTCCAACCTATTATCACTAGTAGCATGAGTGGTTTGATGTCAAGATTCACCACTTTTCTACTCTATGTCATTATATTAAAAAGATCTGGGTGTTAAGGTCCACCACTTGTCCAACCTATAAGGCTATATCTTAAAGGGTATTCTTTCTCACCACTTGGAATGACCATGATAGGTTTTACATGGGGGTTTGGTTCCAAGTTCCACCACTTGTCCAAGCTAACTCTATTGAAACATAGAGAGAAGCAAAGGTCCACCACTTGTCTAAGCTACGGTCCATTGAAACATGGAGAGAAGGATGCTCCACCATTTGTCCAAGATAGGCTCCATTGAAACATGAAGAGAAGCAAGCTGCACCATGTCTCCAAGATGCTAAGATCCATTGAAATACCTTAAACCCATGATATTTTGTACATGGGGAGTTTACATTCAAGGTCCACCACTTGTCCAACCTATTATCTCTAGTAGCATGAGTGGTTTGGTCTGAAGATTCACCACTTTTCCACTCTATGTCATTACGTTAAGAAGATCTGGGTGTTAAGGTCGACCACTTGTCCAACCTATAAGGGTATATCTTAAAGGGTATTCTTTCTCACCACTTGAAATGTCCATGATATGTTTTACATGGGGTTTGGCTCCAAGGTCCACCACCTGTCCAAGCTAACTCTATTGAAACATAGAGAGAAACAAAGGTCCACCACTTGTCCAAGCTAGGCTCCATTGAAACATGGAGAGAAGGATCCTCTACCATTTGTCGAAGCTAACTCTATTGAAACATGGGGGGTTTACATTCAAGGTCCACCACTTGTCCAACCTATTAACGCTAGTAGCATGAGTGGTTTGGTCTCAAGATTCACCACTTTTTCACTCTGTCATTATATTAAGAATATTTGGGTGTTAAGGTCCACCACTTGTCCAACCTATAAGGCTATATCTTAAGGGTTATTCTTTCTCACCACTTGGAGTGACCAGCATAGGTTTTACATGGGGGTTTTGTTTCAAGGTCCACCACTTGTCCAAGCTAACTCTATTGAAACATAGAGAGAATCAAAGGTCCACCACTTGTCCAAGCTAGGGTCCATTGAAACATGGAGAGAAGGATGCTCCACCATTTGTCCAAGATACACTCCATTGAAACATGAAGAGAAGCAAGCTACACCATGTCTCCAAGATGCTAGGCTCCATTGAAATACCTCAAACCCATGATATTTTGTACATGGGGGGTTTACATTCAAGGTCCACCACTTGTCCAACCTATTATCTCTAGTAGCATGAGTGGTTTGGTCTCAAGATTCACCATTTTTCCACTCTATGTCATTCTATTAAGAATATATGGGTGCTAAGGTCCACCACTTGTCCAACCTATAAGGCCATATCTTAAACTTTATTCTTTCTCACCACTTGGAGTTACCAAGATAGGTTTTACATGGGAGTTTGGTTCCAAGGCCCACCACTTGTCCAAGCTAACTCTATTGAAACATAGAGAGAAGCAAAGGTCCACCACTTGTCCAAGCTAGGCTCCATTGAAGCATGGAGAGAAGGATGCTCCACCATTTGTCCAAGATAGGCTCCATTGAAACATGAAGGGAAGCAATCTGCACCATGTCTCCAAGATTCTAGGATCCATTGAAATACCTTAAACCCACGATATTGTTTACATGTGGGGTTTAACGTCAAGGTCAGTCACTTTTCCAAGCTATTATCCCTAGTAGCACTAGTGGTTGGGTCTCAAGATTTACCACTTTTCCACTCTATGTCGTTATATTATGAAGATCTAGGTTTAAGGTCGACCACTTGTCCAACCTATAAGGCTAGATCTTAAAGGGTATTATTTCTCACCACTTGGAATGACCATGATATGTTTTACATGGGGGTTTGGTTTCAAGGTCCACCACTTGTCCAAGCTAACTCTATGGAAACATAGAGAGAAGCAAAGGTCCACCACTTGTCCAAGCTAGGCTCCACTGAGACATTTAGAGAAGGATGATCCCCCATTGGTGGAAGATAGGCTTCATTGAAACATGAAAAGAAGCAAGTTGCACCATGTCTCCAAGATTCTAGCATCCATTGAAATACCTTAAACCCACGATATTGTTTACATGTGGGGTTTAACGTCAAGGTCAGTCACTTTTCCAAGCTATTATCCCTAGTAGCATGAGTGGTTTGGTCTCAAGATTCACCACTTTTCCACTCTATGTCATTATATAAAGAAGATCTAGGTGTTAAGGTCGACCACTTGTCCAACCTATAAGCGTATATCTTAAAGGGTATTCTTTCTCACCACTTGAAATGTCCATGATATGTTTTACATAGGGGTTTATTCCAAGGTCCACCACTTATCCAAGCTAACTTTATTCTTCTCATAGAGAGAAGCAAAAGGTCCACCACTTGTCCAAGCTAGGCTCCATTGAAACATGGAGAGAAGGATGCTCCACCATTTGTCGAAGCTAACTCTATTGAAACATGGAAGGTTTACATTCAAGGTCCACCAGCTGTCCAACCTATTAACGCTAGTAGCATGAGGGGTTTGGTCTCAAGATTCACCACTTTTTCACTCTGTGTTATTATATTAAGAATATTTGGGTATTAAGGTCCACCACTTGTCCAACCTATAAGACTATATCTTAATGGTTATTCTTTCTGACCACTTGGAGTGACCATGAAAGGTTTTACATGGGGGGTTGGTTCCAAGGTCCACCACTTGTCCAAGCTAACTCTATTCAAACATAGAGAGAAGCAAAGGTCCACCACTTGTCTAAGCTAGGGTCTATTGAAACATGGAGAGAAGGATGCTCCACCATTTGTCCAAGATAGACTCCATTGAAACATGAAGAGAAGCAAGCTGCACCATATCTCCAAGATTCTAGACTCCATCGAAATACCTTAAACCCACATATTTTGTACATGGGGAGTTTACATTCAAGATCAACAATTTGTCCAACCTATTATCGCTAGTAGCATGAGTGGTTTGCTCTCAAGATTCACCACTTTTCCACTCTCTATCATTATATTAAGAATATTTGGGTGTTAAGGTCCACCACTTGTCCAACCTATAAGACTATATCTTAATGGTTATTCTTTCTCACCCCTTGAAAGACTATATCTTAATGGTTATCCCTAGCTATTATTGCTAGTAGTGTGAGTGGTTTGGTCTCAAGATTCACCACTTTTATTAAGAATATGTGGGTGTTAAGGTCCACCACTTGTCCAACCTATAAGGCTACATCTTAAAGGTTATTCTTTCTTACTACTTGGAGTGACCATGATAGGTTTTACATGGGGGTTTGGTTCCAAGGTCCACCACTTGTCCAAGCTAACTCTATTGAAACATAGAGAGAAGCAAAGGTCCACCCCTTGTCTAAGCTAGGGTCCATTGCAACATGGAGAGAAGGATGCTCCACCATTTGTCCAAGGTAGGCTCCATTGAAACATGAGGAGAATCAAGGTGCACCATGACTCCAAGATGCTAGGCTCCATCGAAAAACATTAAACCCATGATATGTCGTAGATGAGGGGTTTACATTCAAGGTCCAACACTTGTCCAAGCTATTATTGGTAGTAGCCTGAGTGGTTTGGTCTCAAGATTCACCATTTTTCCACTCTATGTCATTATATTAAGAATATGCGCGTGTTAAGGTCCACCACTTGTCCAACCTATAAGGCTACATCTTAAAGGTTATTCTTTATTACCACTTGGAGTGACCATGATAGGTTTTACATGGGGGTTTGGTTCCAAGGTCCACCACTTGTCCAAGCTAACTCTATTGAAACATAGAGAGAAACAAAGGTCCACCACTTGTCCAAGCTAGGGTCCATTGAAACATGGAGAGAAGGATGCTCCACCATTTGTCCAAGATAGGCTCCATTGAAACATGACGAGAAGCAAGCTGCACCATGTCTCCAAGATGCTAGGCTCCATCGAAATACATTAAACCCACGATATTTCGTAGATGAGGGTTTACATTCAAGGTCCACCACTTGTCCAAGCTATTATTGCTAGTAGCCTGAGTGGTTTGGTCTCAAGATTCACCACTTTTATTAAGAATATGTGGGTGTTAAGGTCCACCACTTGTCCAACCTATAAGGCTACATCTTAAAGGTTATTCTTTCTTACTACTTGGAGTGACCATGATAGGTTTTACATGGGGGTTTGGTTCCAAGGTCCACCACTTGTCCAAGCTAACTCTATTGAAACATAGAGAGAAGCAAAGGTCCACCCTTGTCTAAGCTAGGGTCCATTGAAACATGGAGAGAAGGATGCTCCACCATTTGTCCAATTGGCTCCATTGAAACATGAGGAGAAGCAAGGTGCACCATGTCTCCAAGATGCTAGGCTCCATCGAAAAACATTAAACCCACGATATGTCGTAGATGAGGGGTTTACATTCAAGGTCCACACTTGTCCAAGCTATTATTGCTAGTAGCCTGAGTGGTTTGGTCTCAAGATTCACCACTTTTCCACTCTATGTCATTATATTAAGAATATGCGCGTGTTAAGGTCCACCACTTGTCCAACCTATAAGGCTACATCTTAAAGGTTATTCTTTATTACCACTTGGAGTGACCATGATAGGTTTTACATGGGGGTTTGGTTCCAAGGTCCACCACTTGTCCAAGCTAACTCTATTGAAACATAGAGAGAAACAAAGGTCCACCACTTGTCCAAGCTAGGGTCCATTGAAACATGGAGAGAAGGATGCTCCACCATTTGTCCAAGATAGGATCCATTGAAACATGACGAGAAGCAAGCTGCACCATGTCTCCAAGATGCTAGGCTCCATCGAAATACATTAAACCCACGATATTTCGTAGATGAGGGGTTTACATTGAAGGTCCACCACTTGTCCAAGCTATTATTGCTAGTAGCCTGAGTGGTTTGGTCTCAAGATTCACCACTTTTATTAAGAATATGTGGGTGTTAAGGTCCACCACTTGTCCAACCTATAAGGCTACATCTTAAAGGTTATTCTTTCTTACTACTTGGAGTGACCATGATAGGTTTTACATGGGGGTTTGGTTCCAAGGTCCACCACTTGTCCAAGCTAACTCTATTGAAACATAGAGAGAAGCAAAGGTCCACCCCTTGTCTAAGCTAGGGTCCATTGAAACATGGAGAGAAGGATGCTCCACCATTTGTCCAAGGTAGGCTCCATTCAAACATGAGAGAAGCAAGGTGCACCATGTCTCCAAGATGCTAAGCTCCATTGAAAATCATTAAACCCACGATATGTCGTAGATGAGGGGTGTACATTCAAGGTCCACCACTTGTCCAAGCTATTATTGCTAGTAGCCTGAGTGGTTTGGTCTCAAGATTCACCACTTTTCCACTCTATGTCATTATATTAAGAATATGCGCGTGTTAAGGTCCACCACTTGTCCAACCTATAAGGCTACATCTTTAAGGTTATTCTTTATTACCACTTGGAGTGACCATGATAGGTTTTACATGGGGGTTTGGTTCCAAGGTCCACCACTTGTCCAAGCTAACTCTATTGAAACATAGAGAGAAACAAAGGTCCACCACTTGTCCAAGCTAGGGTCCATTGAAACATGGAGAGAAGGATGCTCCACCATTTGTCCAAGATAGGCTCCATTGAAACATGAAGAGAAGAAGCAAGATGCACGATGTCTCCAGATGCTAGGCTCCATCGAAATACCTTAAACCCACGATATTTCGTAGATGGGGGGTTTACTTTCAAGGTCCACCACTTGTCCAAGCTATTATCGCTAGTAGCATGGTTTGGTCTCAAGATTCACCAGTTTTCCACGCTATGTCATTATATGAAGAATATCTGGGTTTAAGGTCCACCACTTGTCCAACCTATAAGGCTATATTCTAAATGATATTTTTTTTGACCACTTGGAATGTGCATGATATGTTTTACATGGGGTTTTATTCCAAGGTCCACCACTTGTCCAAGCTAGATCTATTACATATATATTATACATACAATATTCAACTAGATTCCCTACCTATCATGTCCAGTAGCATGGATGCTCTAGCTTGAAGGTCCACCACTTGTCCAACCTATACTCTCTTATGTAAGGGAGATCTCGCTATAAATTCAAAACCTCCCGCCTAAATTTAAAATATCCCTCCCAAATCTTAAATATCCCGCCTAAACTTTAAACTATCCCGCCCAAATTTAAAATTCAAACTTTTTTATAAAAATTTAAATTTTACTACTTAAATTTAAAATATTCTACGCAAAATTGATTTTAAATTCAAGTTTACCACAAAAAGATATCATTATACCACCTAAATTCAAATATGCAAACCTCAAATCATTATATTGTACATAAATTCAAACAAATTCAAATTAACAAGCCTAAACTGATATTAGTTTGCATAGATATGAATTTATCACACCTAAATTATGTCACCATGTTAGAGAGAGTGGTTAGAGAATTTGAACAAGGTCCACCACTTGTCCAACCTAGATACCAAGAAGGATTGAGTGTACAAGGTATTGTTTGGAGGTCCTTATAGTCCATTGGTCTTAAGGTCCACCACTTGTGGTAAGGGTCACCAAAAAGTGTATATATTCATCCAAAGAAATACACGTATTTTTGGTCTACATGTCCTAGTTTTAAACCATTTATGTCCATTAGGTGTATCACTAAACAACACTACTATTTTTGAGAAACAGAAGTTACAATCATATCTACAAATGGATTAGAGGAAAATCAGCTCAGCATACATCCAGAACTCGCTACAAGAATCGACTTTAACAGATCACGCAAGTAAGTCTTCCATTCAATTTTACTAGTATTACAATGTGTTAGTTATTTGTGATATTTATGTATGTATATATACTATGTGTGCATATCGTAATTAAGTGTAATTGTGTATCTGCATTATGTATGAGTATTACAATGAAATAACACAAATATACATACATACACATAGATAACACAGACGCACACATACATGAGCATGTATTTTCAAGAGAGAGATAGCAAATACAGAGATAGATAGATAGAGAGAGAGAGAGAGATAAATAACTGTTTTTTAGAGAGAGGAGAGAGAAAGATAACAGATTTCACTGTGTTTATGTATGTGGAAGAGAGGAAGACGATGTATGGGAATATGTGCACGTATTTTCAAGAGAGAGACAACAAGATAACAGATTTCATTGTGGTTATGTATGTGGAAGTGAGGAAGACGATGTGTGGGAATATGTGCATGTATTTTCAAGAGAGAGACAGCAAGATAACAGATTTCACTGTGGTTATGTATGTGGAAGAGAGGAAGACGATGTGTGGGAATATGTGTATGTGTGCGGGGATACGTTTAAACTATGTATCTCTGTCTTTTGACGAGAGAGTGTGTGTGCAAGAAGAGTTACAGAGAACCATCTTCTCTATATGGAGAAAGACAGAGAGTGAGAGAGAGAGAAATACCTGTTTTTTCTCTATTCGTGAGGTGTGCAATGTCTCCTGAGAAAGACTGCCCGATCGTGCCCTTCTGGAAAGCGTTGTGTACGCTGCTGTTCTTTGTCTTGTGCGCGAACTTTCAATCCTGTGCACTCCTGTGTGTTGTGTACGATGCCGCCCCTTGACCCCGCCCGGGGCGCTGCCCCGGACCCCGCTCAGAACAATATCCCAAAATCAACCTCCCAAGCCCCGCCATCGAGAGCGCTATATTCCACATCCCCATCAAGAGCGCTACCCCCAAACCTCACGTGGAAGCGCTGCCTTGTCACCCCATTGTGGCATTGCCCTAAGACCCCGCATCTGGAGTGCTAAATGGGAACATTCTTCATTAGTGAAATTTTGAACATAAATTATATTAGCATATACTTAAATATAATACAAATATTAACATATTAGCTATACTACTAATTTACTATAGCAGTTCTAGATTATGTCCCATACTATATTTAAGGTGCCAAAGGTTTGGCCTTATGGTCCTAGATTTAGCCAAGTGGTCAACACATATAGGACCAAGTGCACACTGTGCCACAAAACTTGGCCACCACTTCACTTGCCAAAGTTTAGGCCACATGGTCAATCCTAACTTTCCAATGTTCTTATTATGTCACCTTTTGCCTCGTGGAAAACCTAGGCTTGTTTTCACATACTCAGGCACTTCAAGCCACAATAAATTGTCATTACTCTTCAACAACCCTTTTGTTCAAGTCTTTGAAAAAACATTGTTTAAGGCCACCCTAAACCATTTTCATTTAGGGGTGTCTAAAACTAGCTTTTTGGCAATTCGAGAAGAAAATGGTCAAAGTTTTATACTTAGTTTTAACCACTTGACCAATTCAAATATTGGAAAGCAAGGTCTTGTAATACTTTTCTTTGGACATCACACATTAAAACTAGGTCCCTCACTTGTCCAAGCTATGCTCTAATACAATAAAGGGCTTTTGGTTTCAAGATGCACCACTTTCCCAACCTTGATTCCATTAAAGAAGCTAGCTCTACTTAGACATTTATAGCAAGGTCTTGCAGCAGTTCAGATTGAACATTTTCCATGGCAGCTAGGTCCACCACTTATCTAAGCTATGCTCTAATAGAGTAAGGGGGTTTTGGTTTCAAGATCCACCACTTGTCCAAACTTGATTTGGGAAGCAAGGTCCTATAATAGTTTGCTTTGGACATTCACCATTACAACTAAGTCCACCACTTCTCCAAGCTATGTTCTAATACACTAAGGAGGTTTTGGTTTCAAGGAGAACCACTTGTACGACTTGTTTTTGGAAGTAAGGTCTTTACATAGTTCACCTTGGACCTTGGACATTGGATACTACAACTAAGCCCACCACTTGTCCAAGATATCCTCTATATATAGCCAAAGGGTTTGGGTTTCAAGATTCACCACTTTTCCAACCTTTCTTCCATTAAAGAAAGGAGGGGCTTTATAACTAGGTCCACCACTTGTCCAAGCTATGCTCTGATATGGAAAGGGGATTTTGGTTTCAAGGTCCACCACGTGTTCAACCTTGCAAGACTCAAGGGATACTTGGACATTGGAAAGCATAGTCCTATAGTAGTTGATAGGTGGCAGTGGGTATTACAACTAGGTCCAACCTTATATCTATTTATATATCGCAAAGAGGCTTTTCTTTCAAGGTCCACCACTTGTCCAACCTTGCTTCCATTAAAGAAATGAGGGGCTACGTAAACATTGGCAAGCAAGGTAGCAAGGTTCTAAGGTGTTTCACCTTGGATATTGGGCATTATAACTAGGTCCACCACTTGTCCAAGCTATGCTCTGATAAAGAAAGGGGATTTTCGTTTAAAGGTCCACCATGTGTTCAACCTTTCTAATATAGAAAGGGGATTTTTGTTTCAAGGTCCACACGTGTTCAACCTTGAAAGACTCAAGGGATACTTGGACATTGGAAAGCATAGTCTTATAGTAGTTGATAGGTGGCAGTGGGTATTAAAACTAGGTCCAACCTATGCTCTTATATAGCAAAGAGGCTTTGGTTTCAAGGTCCACCACTTGTCCAACCTTACTTCCATTAAAGAAATGAGGGGCTACGTAAACATTGGCAAGCAAGGTAGCAAAGTCCTAAGGTATTTCACCTTGGATATTGGGCATTATAACTAGGTCCACCACTTGTCCAAGCTATGCTCTGATATAGAAAGGGGATTTTTGTTTCAAGGTCCACCACGTGTTCAACCTTGAAAGACTCAAGGGATACTTGGACATTGGAAAGCATAGTCCTATAGTAGTTGATAGGTGGCAGTGGGTATTACAACTAGGTCCACCACTTGTCCAACCTATGCTCTCATATAGCAAAGAGGCTTTGGTTTCAAGGTCCACCACTTGTCCAACCTTGCTTCCATTAATATAGCAAGGAGGATTTGGTCTCAAGGTTCACCACTTGTCCAACCTATGCAAACCTTTTTCATGTTGTAGCATGATTTTTGGTTTGAAGAGTATTTTTCTATAACTATGGATTTAACAATGTAATCTTTTTACTTACAGGATGGACTTTGAATCTGGGGAGAAAGTACATATGATACTTGACAATGAAATCGTTGGTATTGGTTGTGTGTGTAGAACAAATCCAGATTCCACTTGTGGTGGTACAAAGATAGGGCTGGGAAATGTCTCCATACTAGTGGAGGAATGCTTGAAGGATGTGGTCCTACCTTTTCCTACAATGGATACTTCATCTCTCCAAGGCTCATTATGGAGTGCTGTTCGATGGTCAAAGCTTCTTTTGCAATCTTTTGTATTAAATGGGAACTTAATTGATCCACACGAAAGCTACAATGGTGATGAAGAACATGATCATTCTGATCCTCTAGTTACAGATGCAATACCTATGACAAGCCCAGAATTTGAAGCAATGATTCGAGAGTCTTGGAGAAATCAGAGGGTCCTTTTAAAAGATGACACAATGATGCAAACCATGAATGAAGGGACCATCTTATATGTATTTCCACATGATTATGTCAACTTTCAGGAACTTGGTCCTGATTGTGTGGGTGTGGGTATTGAAAGAGAAAATGCAAGCATTCATGATGTGGTTGAAGTGGGTAGCATCACTTTGCTAAAGTGGCCCATCAAGCAGACAACAATGTTGAATGGGAGCCCATTACAACGCTTTGTTCCTGTTGATGGCATGCATGCTACATATGAGGATGTATCCAACGATGGCAATGTTGGAAAAAAACTTGATGGGAGTAATGTTGTCCAGTTGTCAAGGAAGAGACGATACACTTTCATGAACAGGACTCAAAAATCAAAAGCAGCACCAGCTTCGACTTTTTACCTTTCAAACAAATCAATTCAAAGGGTATCATGCATTGATTGTTGTGCACAAAAATGCTGCCAATTTGCAGATCGTGATATGGTGACAAGGTTACGACAACAATTTTGGGGAGAGTCTCAAAAATCACGCACTAATTATGTTTATGATGTTCTTTCTATATGTTATCAGAAAGATGAGAAGTCACGATACCAATTCAGGCTAAATGGCTCTATTGTTTGTTGTAGAGCATGGTATGAGCTACATGGAATACCAAAGACATCATTTTATCGATACAAGGAGAACTTTGAAAATGGTGTGCGCCAATATGTACATGGGAACACATGTACATTGAGAAGGGGACTTCAACATACTAGTTTAGCAAGAGCACTACTAAACGAGTTTGTGGAAAATAACTCTGAGAAAATGCCACATAGAAGTAGAACACTGCTAGATGGCTCAAGAGAGACTCAATTGGTGATTCCATCAACATACAAACAAGTGGATATTTTATGTGAAATCAACACGACACTTGACCAAATGGGCTATGAGAAGAAGCTATCCCAATCTTCTTTTGGTAGAATTTGGAACAAAGAGTACCCACATGTCACTTTAACAAAGACGAGTGAGTTCTCTAAGTGCAATATTTGTAGCTCAATCAAGGCAAGGTTAGAAGCTAAACCTTCTCTTGAAGAGAGAGCTCTTCTCTTGAGGGAGAGAGAAGTTCACATGGCACAACAAAAGAGTTGCAGAAGCCTATATTATGCATGGCGCACGTATTCAGAAACTCAACCACAAAAATATGTATGCATAATCCATGATAAGATGGATCAAAAGAAGACTGCCATTCCTAGATTACGCATTGTTCCCAAGGGTGTGGATTCAGGATATAATCTGCAGGTGGCATTGATTGGCATGATCACTCATGGACATGGAGAAGGTCATTACGGACACTTTGTCTTGAATGGTTTGTGGCCAGCTGATCCAAATCTTACAATTGGCTCAATTGCTAATTGTTTACATAACCTCGAGAGGATAGATAAGCATCCTCTTGGTGATCTAGTAACAAATGGACTTCCAAGGAGCAATATTTCACTACTACATGCTTTGAACTCAAGGGATGCTTTGGACTACCATAACTTGAGTGATGGAAAGAGCCCATTGTGCAGTCGTCAGAAATTGCAGAAGAGGAATTGGGGTCAACATTTCGCAGATTGCCAGAGAACTTGTTGCTACAATTGGATAATTGTGCAGGGGAAAACAAAAATCGATACTTATTTGCCTATTTGTCAATGCTTGTTGCAAGGGGTGTTTTCAAAACCATCCAGCTGGGATTTTTAATGGTTGGGCATACACATGAGGACATAGACGCCATGTTTAGTAGGTTTTCAGAGAAGTTGAGAGTTACACAAACCTATACTTTGCCACATTTGATGGATACATTACGAAACAGCTCATCTTCATCTCCAGCTCCATTTTTTCTCACAAAGATCCCTGATTTCAAGCAATATTGTGATGGCTATCTTTGTGATGGACAAGACATACTTGTTGGACATTCCAAACCGCTTCAGTTCAGGTTCTTTATGCAGGATGAGACACCAATGATGCAATATAAGGCACATGTAGGTGTATCAAGTTGGAGTGGAAGTATTCGCCTTTGGAAAACAGACACAGAAGGCAAGCCAATGTTACCACATGGAGATCCACCTCTAGTACAAATGGCGGAGTATGTCAAGGCCCACGAAGAAGTCATTTTGGGGCTAAAGAACTATATAAAATTTTGGAAAAATTTAGGGAATGGTTCAAGTATTCCGCGATATTATAGACCCGTGATAGATTATTGGAGTAAGGTAATTGAAGAGATTGGAAAAGCAATCATATCAGAGGGAGTCTTGTATGAAATGTTTTGGCCAAAAACTCAAGAATATTCTCATCTACAAAGCACTACAATGAATTTGCAACAAGGAGCAGAAAGATTCCTAGGCCTTGAAGAGTTGAATGATCATTTTTGTGGGCCTCAACGAGATAGGCCAAGGGAAGAGTTTGACCCTATGTCTGATGTGCACCAAGGTGACTTTCTTATGCTTGTTCCGAGTGACACAGAAATCTATCCAGTGTGGCTTGCAATGGCTTTATCTGACATTGATAATGAGCCTACATCACCAAACTACAGAAAACTCTTGATTCAATATTGGGCACCTTGCGCGAGAAAAAGTGGGATGACAGATACTCAAGCTTACAGTAATTGTTGGAAGGGTTATTGGGCTGTCAGCTATAAGGACCCACAAGTGTGGGAAACTATAGATGCAATTGTTTGGTCCTGGAGACCCAACAAAGAAGGACCATTTTCTAGAATAAAGATTCCAGAAAGACATGCTCTAAAAGCCAAAGAAGGCCTCACTCGTGCACATCAGCCACACTTGGATCAAAGTTCAGATATGGTATCAAATGTGGAGTAGAATTATGTGGAGCTTCTATTGTGACTATACTAGTCAATTTGTAAACAAAATCTTTTTTGTATCTTCCTTTGTTTTATGTAATTTATAGTTATTATTCAAATCCATGTGTTGTACATCCTCTTGACTTTTGGTGTTTATCAACACCACAATCCTATGAGATTTTCACTTTATTTACTAGCCACACACCTCAATTTTTCCCACTTTAAGTGGAAAATTCCCAAATTACATGAATTCGGTCGATTTGGAGATTCCCATAATGTGAGATTTTTACCAAAATACCTAATATGGTCTTCATTTATAGCGAGCTTGAGGACCTCCCTTCTTCAACAAGAAAAGAGAAACCTTGTGCTATGATACCAATGTAATCTTTAATGGCCTAAAAACTTGTGTGTAGTGGAAATTAGCATGAACATAGTGGGCATTTCATTACAATAGATTCCTAATGAGAATTGGAAGAGTTCTTGGGTCGAGAGAGCAACAAAAAGCATAACACCTAGTTAGATAGCATGAACAATACTTTAAAAAGAGAGAGAAATTAAGCTATTGACAATAGTTGAGGACCGTATTTACATGGAGCCAGTCCCCCCTCCAAAAGGCTTTGTATTATGGTTTCTCCCATCAAGAGAGACATTGTACAATACAATTGTTTGTGTTCCTTCAAGACTAGCTAGTGCAATGAAGATGAAAGCTTCATGCACTAAGCAAAACACTTATAAAACACAACATCAATTCTCTCTGGTCTCAGACCCAAGACCTTCGACAATGGTGAGAGCTAGCAGAGTATGAGAGTAGATTGAGAGGAAGAAGGAGTATTCTTACGAGAAAGATGTACATATCCTCACATAATCACTCATATTAGCATAGATTAGCTTAGTAATTAGAATGGTAGACGAGATGAGCATGCATTGAAGCTTGGCTCTTGGTTGGATTTGCATCACAAAGCCAAGAGTTGTGGTGTAGGCCTCCCTTCTCAAAAGCTTGGAGTAGGTGGTAAGCTTTCCATTAAAGCTTGAGAAGAAGAGAGAGTCTTCTTTTCTTCACACATGAGATTGTGTGAGTGTGTGTGTGATAATGCCTTGCAAAAACCAGCCCCTTCTCTCTCTTGGTCGACCCCTCTTGCTATTTGCTCATGCTACTGTCTAATTGGACCTCCCTAGGGCTAGCCAATGATAATTAAGTAGTATAAGTGATAGCCTTCCGACATGTGTCCCCCTTTCCCCTTTTGTAAAAGCTTTATGTAATTAATAAATGCAACTAAACTCTCATTGGACCGCTTTGCCTCCTGGCCAATAGGAATCAGGAAAGCCATTGGGCTGCTGAATGCTCATTGGACCCCTTGGGAGACTGTTCAATAGTATTCTGAAGAGCTTAATTCTCATTGGTTATTTTATTAAGTGTTTTTAAATTAATTAAACTATATTTACTCTAGCCTAATTCTCATTGGTCCACCTCCCAGACCATCCAATAGGAATCGGGTACACCTTGTGGGCATCTGAGCTAGAGGGCTGACATGTGTCCCTCATTCCCTTTGTGTAAAGGGAGCTTGTGTGTGTGAGAGAGAGAGTTTATCTCTCATCCCCTACTCCCAAGGCTTGGCCCCTCCTATGTAGGGATTGAAAAAGACTTTTGGGACACACACAAAGCATCCAATTCCCCCCATGCTTGACCTTTGGAGACAACCTTTGAATTTTGGAACCTTAGCATTTTGGATGTCTTAATGGGCTGAACCTTAGGGTCTTTTAATCCAATTGTTGCACATGGGTCTTTTGCAAATGGATCCCTATTTTCCCTCCTTTGGATCCCAACTGTGGAGGGTCTGCTAACTTAGCCAATATTCTAGCTTTTTCTCCCCTGGCACTTCCCCATATTACATGATTAATTTAACATGAGAAAATCATTTAGGATAATTAGATATTGATTATTATGACATGATTTGAGTGCTTTGATATTGTAGACTCGGCTGTTGGGCCGCTCCGGATGCAATGGTGCTATCCATTTTGCCAAATTTTTCACATTTTTCTATTTTTTTGGCTGTGTAAGTTTCTCCTGTGAGGCCGAAGCTTCTGTTCAAATTTGATAATGTATCTGGCATATTTCATTTATATTGTGTGAGTTATTTTCCCCATTGGTGTTTTCCCAAGCTCAATTGTATCTAAACATAAAAAATTCTCCTCTTTTAAGTTGAGTTTTTTGGGTGTGTGTGTGTGTGTGTCTCTGTGTTGAGTGGGAAAATGGATAATGTTTCTCCTCTTACTCCATCGGTGTGTTCCCTGTCTCAGCCAGGTGGGTTGTATAAGCCGAGTAATGCCCCATAGTGTGTGTGTGTGTGTGTGTGTGTGTGTGTATCATCCCAAGAGTGTGTGTTGGATGATCATGTTGGAATTAGGGTTGCAGAGAAACACACACAGCTTGGAGAAGACGAAGGAAGCTCAAGGCACACAATAGAGAGTGTGTTACTTAGTGTGCAATGGAAAGATAGATAGCCCTAGAGTGATGGGCGTATATACAATGCACGAGGGAAAAAACCTCCTAAAGAGGGAAAAAATGCCCCAGCGGTCCTAGTGTGTTCACACACATCACTACCACATTATATGGTAACAAATCCCCCCTGGAGTGATGTGGTGAACGAGAGCTAGCACATGAGTAAAGGGAAGTGCCATGCCCTGAGGACATGATCAGTCCACAAAGGGGAGTAAGCCCAAAGCTTAGCGGAAAGCTTCAAGCTTCTCACGAGACAATGCCTTTGAGAAAAGATCTGCAAGGTTGTCCTGTGTTGGCACATAATCCAAGCTTATCTCTCCTCCTGAGAGCCTCTCCCTGACATAGTGGTAATGTACCTCAATGTGCTATGTGCGAGCATGAAAAACTGGGTTCCTCGTAACTGCCAATGCGCTCTAACTGTCAGTGTAGATAGTGTTGGCAGTGTCCTCTCCAACACCCAAATCATCCATAAGGCGTCTGAGCCATACACACTCAACCGTAGCTGTGAAGACTACCCTGTACTCAACCTCACAACTCGAAGTGGCCACAGTAGGTTTCTTCTCGCTTAACCATGATATACATGAACTCCCAAGCATGAGACAAAAACCACTTGTGGACACTCGTGTGTCAAAACAACCAGCCCAATCTGAGTCCGAAAAAGCATGTAAGTCTGGTGGCAATGATCCCCCCTTGGGATAAAACAAGCCAAGATGTAAAGTGCCACTTAGATAGCGGAAAATCCTCTTGACAGCTTGCCAATGCTTAGACCCTGGGCTATGCATAAATCTGTTGACCTGTGAGACTGCAAACTGAATATCTAGCCTCGTGTTGCATACATAAATGAGGCAGCCAACAGCAATTTGGTAAAGAGTGACATCAGCAGGGTCACCAGCATCATGTAGACTCAACTTCAAACCTGTTTCCATGGGAGTGGCAATAGGTTTGCAATGCTCAAGTCCAAACTTACATAGCAATGTCTCTATGTAACTTTTCTGACACAAGGCAATACCACCATCACACTGCTTAAACTGTATACCCAAATAATGATGCAACAACCCCAAATCTTTCATCTTGAAAGTAGCATTCAAATCAGCCTTAAATTCAGCAATATGTCTCTCATTTGGTCCAGTTATCATCAAATCATCAACATAAAGAACCACAATGAGAAGTACATCACCCTCACGCTTTACATACAATGTGCTTTCTGTTGGACTGTTACGAAAGCCTTGTTTGACCAAATGAGTGTCAGCTTTCTCATACCAAGCACGAGGAGATTGCTTCAACCCATACAAAGCCTTGTTACATTTGCACACTTTGTCCTCTTGTCCTTTTATGACAAAACCGCGAGGCTGCGTTACATAAACTTCCTCAAATATGTCACCATTCAAGAAAGCAGTAACAATGTCTGATTGATGCACATAGAAAACGCACAATAGTCATACGACAAACGGGAGAAAAAGTCTCTTCATAATCTATGCCTTTTTGCTGTGCATAACCCTTTGCAACAAGTTGAGCCTTATGGTGATTGATCTCACCATCCGGCTTGCGTTTCAACTTGTAAACCCACTTCGTACCAATGGCCTTTTTGCCAGGAGGCAAATCACATAAAGTCCATGTGTCATTTTCTATAAGTGCATCATATTTTGATTGCATGTCAGCCATCCAATTTTCTGAATTTTGTGCTTCATCAAAAGTCAGAGGCTCCTCAACATCATGTAAGCTAGACACAGCCAAAGCATAACAATCTGATGCATAAGATGCATGGCGAGAGCCTGAACGAGTATGACTAGACAAAGGTGCATCCAATTTACTATCACGCAAAGTGTGCACCAGCCATTTTGGCATACCTCTAGCCTGCTCATTTTCAGCCCTTTCCTCATCAAGTACATCATGTACATCTGCATCAGTAATAGGCTGATCTAAAACATTTTCAGAAACCCCCATAGGCTGTACATTTGCCTCATTGGAACTTACATTCGTATTTCCATCACTGAAAAGAGGCAACAAAGTGTCATAAATGTCCTGTGAGCTTACATTACTGTCTCTAGTACATGACAGCAAGGGCTAAATAGAATCTTCCACAAAAACTACATCCCGAGAAACCAGAATACGTTTTGTTTCCGGATGATACAACCTGTAACCTTTGCTTTCAGCACTATAACCAACAAAAATACATTTGACAGCCTTATCATCCAATTTTCTGCGCTGCACTTGTGGCACCAAAGCATATGCCAAATAGCCAAAAACACGCATGTGCTCAATAGAAGGTTTTCTATCATGCCATGCTTCATATGGAGTAATAGACTGCAAAGCTTTCGTAGGACACCTGTTAAGTACATAAGTGGCACACATGATGGCTTCAAGCCAAAAAGAATGCGGTAAAGCTTGACTTTTGACCATACATCATGCCATTTCCGTCAGTGACCTATTTTTCCTCTCAGCAACACCATTTTGCTGAGGCGTATAAGGCACTGTACATTGGTGTTTTATCGCACGACTAGCTAGAAATGCATTAATTTCATGAGACATATACTCCCCCCCTCGATCAGAACGGAGGGTGCCCATAGTACATTTCGAGACATTTTCAGCCATAGCCAGAAATTGTTTGAAGCACATAAAAACTTCGGACTTCGCTTTAAGCAGAAATACCCGTGCATGCCTGGAGCAATCATCAATGAAATTCATGAAGTACAGGTAATTGCCCAAGGACGGAGCTTGCATAGGCCCACAAACATCACTATGCACAAGCTGCAACCTGCATGTGGCCCGAACTGAACCATCCTTTGGAAACTTAGAAAGATGCATCTTACCCAAAATACAGCCTTCACAAACATGTTTGATAGGTGCTTCAAGAGGCCGCAAAGAAGCAACCATATCAGATTTCTGCAAACGCAACAAACTGGCAAAATTCACATGACCAAAACGTGCATGCCAAAGTTTTGCATCTGAAATAGCCCTTGAATCTGCAACAGCATTTGCAAAATTTTGTCCACACTTGTCATACAAAGTGAGCTTATACAGCCCACGGCACAAAAGGCCAGATGCAACAATTTCATCACCAAAACTGAGATCATGAACTGTACATCTGTCATCCACAAATTTGACTACAAGTCCAAGTCTAGCAAGTGCGGATACAGACAAGAGATTCTTCTTGATCCCAAGTACATAAAGTGCATCAACAAGTGTGAAGGAACTGCCATTAGCAACAATGAGCACAATCTTTCCAACTCCCTGAACTGGATAAGAGGCGTTGTTGGCACAAGTGACTGAATTCCCATGAGTGACAGACTCGAGAGAGGTAAACAATTCACGACGTGAGGTAATGTGGTTTGTAGCACCACTGTCGAAATAACACACATGTGAATCTGCAGCAACTGACAAGCATGCATCATGGACAACAGGATTGTAAGTGCAATCTGCGCTAAAATCCCATTCTGCATCAACATCAGCAACACAATCTCCTTTCACAGAAGACTCAACAATGGCTGCATTTGTAGTGGAACCAGCATTTGTAGTGGAACCACCCTCTTTGTTCTTTGCCTCTTTGGCCTTCAACTTAGGACACAACTTGATCAAGTGATCATTGGTTTTACAATAATGGCAACGCATCTCCTTTTTGCCCTTATCACCAGAATTGCCAGACGAAGTGTTGCCAGCAGAAGCATTAGGAACAAAATTTTTGCCACTCGCAGCAGAACCATAGAAAGTGGCTACATTATTGTTACCACCCTTTCTTTGAGAAGCAATAAAAGCCTGTTCAACTGCACGCTGTCTAGTCCTGTTTTTTCTGGACAGTGACTCTTGCAACAAAAATTTTCATAATGCATCAAACTTGACAACTTTTGGATTTCCTTGGGTCATCAGTCTCCAAGTACTAGCAAAAGTCTGGTTGGAATCTGGTAAGGCATCAAGAACAGTCTGCACAAGGGAACTGTCTGAAATAACTTCACCTGCAGAAATAAGCCGCTCATTGATATCCTTGACACTAGAAAGGAAAGTGTCCATATCATCTTCCTCATGCATAATCTTCGACTCCAGCTCTTTACGTAGCAAAGAAATTTTAGCCTCATTGCGGCTTGCATAAAGACCTGCTAAAATATCCCAAGCCTGTTTTGCAGATTTTGCTGAACGGATGTGAGGAACAATGGTGCGCTTCACAGACAAGGCAATCAATGCATGAGCCTGCACATCCTTAACATCCCAACGAGCTTGTTCTGTCGTAGGCAAAACAACTCTAACAGCTGCAATCCTTGCAGCAAGACTTGCAACATCACCTACATCCTCAGAACCAGGACGTACATCAATGCCCTGCGCAATGTTCCAGACACCTTTTGACAAAAGAACATGTTGCATCATATAAGCCCACATAGGGTAGTTGTCCCCATCCAACCTGTCCTCAGCAGCAAACATCTTGAACACATCTATGTTGTTGTTGCAGCCATGGTAAATGCTGCACCTGATGTGAAAACTGCCCGAAAATAGGAGAAATAGAGCGGGAACAACCTGTGCTATATAGCACAAACCGTAGAAGACTATAAGGCACCTGTTATGCAGAAAATGGCACTGACAGAAATTTTGCACAAAATGATGAAATAGCCTATGCAGTACTGCCTGTAGTAGAAACGGAGGCCGAAATGAGCCCAAATCAAAATTCTGAGCAAAATTTTTGTCGACCTGCGAACACTCCCCAAAGCTCACTGAAATCGGAGAAAGTGAGCAGGGGTGTGCTGGAGCAGCTGGCGACTAAGCTCGGGAGGACGTGACCTGCTCTGATACCAACTGTTGGAATTAGGGTTGTATAGAAACACACACAGCTTGGAGAAGATGAAGGAAGCTCAAGGCACACAATAGAGAGTGTGTTACTTAGTGTGAAATGGAAATATAGATAGCCCTAGAGTGATGGGCGTATATACAATGCACGTGGGAGAAAACCTCCTAAAGAGGGAAAAAATGCCCCGACGGTCCTAGTGTGTTCACACACATCACTACCACATGTATATGGTAATAGATCATAGAGGTGTTGTGTGTGTTTTCATCTCACTTACACCACCATGGGCTAGAACCTCCATAACACAATCGTTAGTAGGTTGGACAGGTGGTGGACCTCTACCCCATACCATCCATGCGATGAGACTAGAGATATCACTATTCAATAGAGCTAGCTTGGATAGGTGTTGTACCTTCAAACAAACTTGGGCTAAGACATCCATAAGACAATGGATAGTAGGTTTGACAAGTGGTGGACCTCTACCCCAAACCATCCATGGTAGTAGAAAAAGTAGCTACACTCCATTCAGACATTGACCTTCAAACAATAGAGATAGATTCATTCAAAGAGGCTAGCTTGGACATGTGGTGGAACTTTAAACAATCTTTGGCTGAAACCTCCATAACACAATGGATAGTAGGTTGGACAAGTGGTGGACCTTTTCCCCAAACCATTCATGGTAGTAAACAAAGTACCTACACTCCATTCACACACTGACTTCGAAACAATAGAGATAGCTTTGTTTAATAGAGATAACATTGAATTCCATAAAAGAAAACTTTGAATAGCACTTCAATGTATGCATTTTCATAGCCATTGGAGCTGAAAATAAATCTGGTAAAGGTTTGATGGAGTTTTTCTTGTTTTATTAAAAAAATGATCTGAGTCAACCATGTGTGATGGCCATGGGAACATACTATAAATGAGACTTTTTATAACAAAATTGGTAGTTCCACAACACACATGCACATGCCCCCTTGGGGATCTCAGCATCATATGCTTACACCACACATTTTTTGTGCACCTTCTTCTATTGCATTTGCATCGACACAGACTCGCTCTTCATAGACACTCTCTATTTCAATTGTGGCTCCGGCCTCACCTCATATAAGGTGGATTCCACACCCTAAACTCTCACTGTCATTACACCCATCAACTTACCCCAGCCCTATATAGGCTCTTTTGCGAGTTAGCTACACATGCCACCTAATTTTGGCACTCCCAATTGATGGTGCCAACCCTGTGGATGTTGCTTTTAAAGTAGTAACACACACGCACACACACAAGGACCATTACCCTCTTGCTCTTCATACCAACTCATGACATTTTTAGCACTACCAATTATGCCATGCACACACACACACACACATACATACACACACACACATACACACACACATACATACATACACACACACACACATACACTCACACAGACACACACCTAGATAACCCTTGTCTTTTGTAGAGGACCCTCCCGCACATATGCCTCACAAATTTGGCAGCTCATGACTACATATTGATGCACCACTTGGGTTCAATCAAAGACAAAACTTTGCAGACCACAACTTAACAACCATGGTAGAAAGTACCCTGACTTCAGCGTGCTTCTTGTAGTATTATAGCCTTTGGGCCTCATTTGGTGCATATCATGCGACGCACCTGTCCTATTGACCTTCATGCCCAGCGAGTCACCCAATCAACCTACACACACACACACACACACACACACACACACACACACACATAGAGATCCAATTTAGGGTGGCCCGGTTGGCTGCTTACACCACACCTTCATACCCACCTACCTACTCTCCTAGGTTTGACTGATTTGGAGAATGACAGGCACAAGCACACACACACACACTATCTTTGTTGTTCACCATGTCAAGTTGTTGGTCTTCCTCTGCCGCCTTGCTGGCATGTTAAGCCTAGGAATTTTTGGATGATTTACCTTAGTGGAAGTTGGAATCACTATGAGAGATCATGGTGTTTACCGTGGGCCATTAACGCAAAACAAGAGAGAGGAATTCAAAATGAGGAGAGAGAATCCTTTTGATGCTGAAGCGGCACTTTACCGCGTAAATTTCCGCGATTATTGCTGCTCACATTACCGCTAAGACAGGCTGGACCCCCTTCCCCCTCCCTCTCCCGCGGGTTTCCATTTAAATCCAATACAACTCCTACACTCTCCAGAATGCTTGCTCACTTCACTTAATCTCTCTTTCACTCTAAAAATTCTATACATAAATCATTGAACTCACAACAAAACCATTACAAATACTATTCATAAGAACATAAGCACATACTATCGACACCAAGTGAAAGAATGGAGAGTTTTATTAATTCTCATCTTGTATAAGATCTCTACAAGCACTAGGATCCATCTTTAGACCCATAGTATTCAAATCCATAAACAAATTTAGAGATTCTTCCTCCTCTCCATCACCTCCTGTAGAATCATCATCGCTTTCTCCCTCTTCCTCCTCCTCAAGATGACTATTTTCAAGGCTTGGGTGACCTTCTTCAACTTCTACTACATCTTCCTATGCATCTTGTGGTGATGGTATGATGGGATCAATTACTGGCTCAATGTCCGTCTCTACAAAGATAGATCTACCCCGCGGCGTGACTGGAATGACATACCAAAGTCTTCTTTGATATATACATGGCACATAAAAGACTTGTACGTCACACACTAAGAATAAGATGATATACATAACTTACATTTTTAATTTAAGTTAATTGCACATAGCCTAAATTACCTGCTCGTAACTACTAGGATACACCAAGTTGTAAGTTTTTCCCCGATGGAATTAGGTGGAATCCACCATAATGAGCCCATTTTCATGTCTTTTGACCTCAGCCACAAACCATCGACACTCAAAGAGGAATTTGTGAAAAGATCTGAAATCCACTTTGATTATTCTCTCTATAGTACCACAATATCTGACTTCATCTGTTGTTGTGTCAAAGTTTCCCATCACGCCACAATCATTAGTGGTCCGACGCTCATCTATTGATAGCCATTTTTTAGCTTTCCATAATTGCCATAGTAAGCTACCTCACCCTATCAAATCACTCAAACATTTTGGTTATCCCTACCATTTCACTGTACATAGGCGTGTGTGAGTTAGGGGACTTTTCCCATATCTTCTTAAAAACCCTTAATTAGCTAGTCACTGGGCTAGTTGAGCCAAAAAAACAAAAAAAATAAAAAATATAAGTATTTTATGGCCCATTTGTGTGTAAATATTTCATTGTATATAGGGCCTAAATAAAATGATTGTTCATAATTATTTTGGTATTTATTTAAATATTTATACTTAGGTGTGTGTTATTTATGCTATGTACATCGACTCACCATTACCATATTTCTTCTTACCATTTTGCATACTCTTTATTCATTATAAAAACATTTCACGCAAGCTTGTCTTATTTTTGGTGTAACTCCTCCCCAACAAAAATCCAAAAAAACTAGTTCTATTTATGTGTATACTTTTTCACTATTGTGATTTTTTCCTTCCTACACCTATTCTCTATTACTCTCATAAATTAGACCACAAAAAATATTCATCTTTTTATGGTAGACTTATAATGAGAGATATTTATTTTGACCCTTTTATATTTTTTTCACCTATATTATTTATATTTGACATGTACATATTTTTTTAGACCCCTCAATATTTGATTTTCTTAGTTGTACTATTCATTTATATCATGATCTCAACAATATCTTCAATTATAGACCTACCAAATAAGGTCAAGGGTATGTGGAATGCATGCATGCACCATGGGGAGCTCACTCTTGGAGGTATTCAAAAGAATCATCTAAAGAAGGACCTCACAAGGACCTTGTGCAGTGGAAAAAACAGTCGGTTTTGCTGAATTTTTAAAGATCACATGCTCCCTGAATTTGAAAAGGTGATACAAACAAAAGTTGTATCTCGTCAGCTGAACTTTCACCTCAAATTTTTTCATATTTCTTTGAGCTATGAGCTGTGAGGTATGATTTTATTGGTGGACCCCAGTTTGCCCATGCTATGTAGCCACACTCCCTCTTCCACTTTATCATTTTTCTCTTTCACACACACTCCTCCCTCTCCTTCCCACTCCCAAACCTGCAACTCCCATGTCCTAATTCACCCTCTTCACCATTTCCACATATCTCACACCTCCATAGCCTTCATCCTCCATTTCTACACCCTATGTGTCCCCCTTTCTCTCTACATATATGTACATATTACCATACTCTCTTCAGCTTTGTAAAGAACTTCAAAAAATCAGCAAAAATCCAAGGATAACCTCCGCAAATGAAGACTTTTATCATGAATTTTCCAAGGTTTGAAGATAACATAGCTTCATCGACACGCCATGCTGACTGCTTCTTCATCCGGTGCTGTAAAGAGGTGAATGTCAACTTCTCCAAAGCTTCAACCTCTCTTTACAAGCTCATCCCTTCTCTAAATTTTCTCATCATATATCTCACCATTTGGTGAATGATTTTGTAAATATTTTTTAGTGATAATTACTAACTACTAACTACTAACCTTATTGTAAAATGCACCCTCTACTAGAGTAGGCACTCCCAAATTATTCACTCAATCCTCTCTCGTTTCATCCTCAATAATTCTCTTCCCTTGAGCCCACATCCATGTGACTCAAAGGACAAGAGAGACCCACCCTCATTAAAAATAAATAAAAATATGCATAATCTTTTATTCCTTCAAATAAACTTGATTAGGCCTAATCCAAATCGGGACTTCTAAAACCTATAAATAGAGCCCTTCTCTCCCTTGTAAATCATCACATGATCACACTACACCACACCATTCTCAACACATAACACACCACTCTTCAAGCCTAATTGGGTAGAGTGTATGCATCGTGAGTGCTCTATTCCATCATTACACATAGGTGCATGGAGAAGCTTGAAGTTAGTTATGCCATCTAGAGGAGTGGAGTGATACTATACTCTGCAATCACACTTGTAGCCTGCTCTTGTCCATGAATAAGATTCATAGTTTTGGGTGCAATTGTATGCTGTAACTACGACTCTTCTCTCCAAATTGACTTGATAAGTTGGATCATCAGGTGGTTGAAGGTATATTGTCCTTGAAGTTTGTTGTGCCATTTCATGCTTGGTGGTTTGAGGGCTTGTTGAATTGTTTGCCAAAACTTTCAATTGTAAGAGGGTGCTCGGTGGCAGGGCTCCCGTGACCCTAAGACAATTTGTGTATTGGCAAAAAGGTCAAGTTTTGTGTTGTCTCTCTATTTCTCATCAAGCTTTGTGTGCATCTAGTCTTTAAGGCTAAGACTGAGTTTATCAAGTTGATTTGTGCGCTTTACCTCTCTCTGGCGTGGTGAATGTTTGTGTTGGGTGTGTGTGGCTATCTTGCATTCCCCTCTCTTTGTGCGTTTGAGTACAAGGAGATATCACGTGCATCCTAGTTCCCATCTACAACTAGGTGGTGCCCCTTTTCGTGTTTGTTTTCTGGATGTGGGTTGTTGTTGTCTCTGATTGTACTTGCCCCAACCCCAATTGAGCAGCACGGGAGCCTCAAAGGGTGTTTAGAGGCCTCTCTTCTTGTTGCCCGCCCCGGACCGCCTCACTATCTTGCGGGTGCGAAAATGTCGGCCTTAGGACCAAATGGAGTTGAAAATGAGACCCTACAATCACAATGCATAAGAGGTTACATCGCATTTCATTAAGTGATTTGCATACATGCATACATAATATATACACACTCACCTTGCGCAAGCATCCTCGCGCATACTCCCATTCTTTAGGGCTTATTTGTTCTCGTTGTGCTTTGGCATTGGTCATGGCATTATGGATCCACTCTACTTGAATCAAGTCAGGATATTTTGCAAGCTCTTTAGGAAAAGGAGGTGCACGTCTACCTCCATGGGACCTCTTCCATGCATCTCTATCCCTTTCTCTAGCTGCGCGGGCTTCCAAGTACATATTGACCCATTTGGTCATGATAGTGGAATTGAGTAAAGAGTAGTTGTTGACTATGGCATAAAACTCTCTATCCATGACCAAGAGTCAGCCTTTTCCACTGGGAATGGTTGAGTGCTTCCTAGGATCCTCTTCTTCACTCCACAGATGAGGCAATGATGGATCCACTGTGATGAGATACTGTGAGACATACACAAATGCCTCTTGCACCACCCAACCTTCTCCCATGCTTGCCTAAAAACACTAAAAACACATATTTTTATTAGTAACGCCATAGCGTATAAAGGCTATCTATATTGTATTTATTTTGCATACCTCCGGTTGTGACCTCAATCTAACAAAATCCTTTAAAGTCTTCAAGAATCTCTCCAAGAAGAACATCCATCTAGAGTGAACCACCCCACAAATGGAAATCTCCTCAACAAGATGAAGCAATAGGTGTATTTGTCTAATGAGGATTGTATGTGGGAATGCATCCTCAATAGCACACACTACCTCTACTGCTAGTTGATGGGCTACTGGTATGGCTTCTACTTCTATCTCCTTGGAGCTCACAAATCTACAGGGAAAACGTTATATAGTAGATGAAAAAAAATTCCAAAGTTCATGCATGCACAACATGATATAGTACTTGAAAAAAACCCATTACCTCACAATCTCACCCACTTTAAATATTGCAGCCTTCACCTTAGTGTCCCCATAACCACTAATAGTTATGGGAAGTACAAACTACAAGCAATAAAACATCTTAGTGAATGTCAACCTACATATAAGGACACATAGACACCACAACCTGTTCTACTCTTACCTGAAGGATTTTATGCCAATCATGGGATTTCAATCCATACAATTGAGTGGAGCCACCCTTTTTGGTTTTTGTGAAAGCACCTTTGAGTGACCGCATATATCCCGTTGGAATTCTGATGGATGCAATAACTTGCTTTGTTCGCTCTTGGTCTGCCTTTGACATTATCCACGGTGATTTTGGGAGAATCATCTTTCCCCGCTCCCCGATGCGGGGCGTGGCTGAAGGGGGGAGACGTCTAATGGCTCTTAAATCTTCCCTAGCACCCAATGAATCCTTCTTGCCAATTATGTGATCCCATATAGCTTGCCCAACATTTTTGAATACATGCATAGGGTCCAATAAGTGCTGAATTTTCAACGAAGCCCAATAGGGGAGCGACAAGAAAATTGAGTACCTCGACATACCCTTTGGAAACCCATTGGGAGGCGGTGAGGTACCATGATGCTCCTCCCAATGCTTCGCCCAATCAGCCATGCTCCAATGGAACGGCTGCACTCCATTGATAGGGGGAGCATATCTACAATGTGAAGGAGGTAGGAAGCGATGGTTGTTGGGATAGATCACCTTCCCAAGAAGAGGAGGTCTATTTGTCACAAGGGAAGGGCCACAAGTAGGACACGTACTATGTCCAGATGTTCCCAATCCTGCCAAGAGTTAAACAAACGTTACACATGAGACGATAAACCCAACGCAAAGAGTACAATTAACATGTGCATACTTACTAGATACCTCTCCAAATCCTGGGTAATCATGCATGGTCCACATGAGGATGCACTTGATGACGGCTTTGCGGTCTCATGGTGGCCATGAAATGTCAATGACATCTATGCCTCTCCATAGTTCTTGAAGCTCATCAATAAAAGGCTGCAGATATACATCCATGTTTTTTACTTTGTGCTTTCTTGGAAAAGTGATAGTAAAATTTTTCCCTTTTTTGTTACCTCCCAAGGCGGAATATTGTAGTTTACAACAACCACTCGCCAAGTTCTCCATGAAGTAGAGCGGTGCCCAAATGGATTCACTCCATCACTAGCTAACCCAATCCTCAAGTGACGAGACTCATCCCTGAACTATGGCCATGTGTCCTCTATGTGCTTCCACGCTGGTGAGTCAGCTGGCACTCTCATAATACCATCTGTGGAGTGATTTTTTGCATGCCAACTCAAAAGCTCGCTCGTACCCTTCGATCTAAACATGTGTTGGATGCGAGGGATGAGTGGAAAATGCCTCAAAACTTTACGTGGAATTCTGTTGCTCTGCATTCCTTCTTTGAACCTAGGCTCCCCACACAATGGACATGTGTCACAATCGGCATGCTCATTACGAAAGAGCACACAATCGTTCATGCAAGCATGAATGCGATCATAATCCATCCCTAATGCAGTCACCACTTCGCGGGCTTTTCGTCTGTTCTCTAGCATGTGATTGCCAGCTGGCAACATCTTTCCTAGCAATCTATCACAAGAAGAAAGTACATTAGAAGCTAATTTATGCACTCCACAAGCATCCTTCACAATCTGTATACATACCTCAAAAGTGCATCGACACTAGCATTGCCCCATCCAAACATCGCCTGAAGGTTAAGGACTTCGAGAGATGCCCTTAAAATGGAGTAAGAGCATCTATCATATAGTGCGGTGTGTGCCGAATCAAGTAGCTCACTCCTCGTTCGCTCGGAAGCTTCTTCGCATGCACACTCTGGTTCATGCTTCTCCTCGCGTGCAAAGAGATCCTCAACCATTCTATGCAAATGTTCGTCTTCTGCATCCACGTAAGTAGATGGGATGTGGTCACTCGGATAAGAGGGAGCAGCAGTACTTGGCTGATTTGATGTACTTCCTCCCTCTCTAATGGATTCTTGGTGCATGCACTCTTCCACCCTCCTTTCCCCTCCTCCACCAACCACACGCCAATGAGGGGTGACGTCAATAGCCGCTACAATTCGCGGATCGTTTGTTTCCATCCGTACACGCTTGCGAGGATCGTCCCATAGTCCATAATCTTCTACATGGCTCAAGCATATCCGTCGAAGTTGAGCAATGGCACATTTGCACTGCACGCATGGGCATGGTAATCGCTCGGCCAACCACTGTGATCTATCCGGTTCAATGGACGGGCCAAAATCATCCCAAGCAACCTACATTAATAAATTACATACACTAATTAAAATCAAATTACCAAAGAATATTAATAAAATATCGGTAAAAAGTAAAAATTAAACTTTTAGGTAAAAATGTCATTTTCAAAGTACTAGGAATACTTTCATTTTATATATATTTTATAAAAAACATAGTGCCAATAGATTTTGAGGATCAATAGTAATAATGTCAGAATGTGGCCATCTGTTTATATGGCCTGAATTTGCGCCGCGGTAATGATTGCGGTAAGCCACGCGGTAATACTCGCGGTAATAGGAGCGGAAAATCAAATTTCAATTCTTTTAAAAATAGGGGCACCCGCCTGCCCCGCGAAGTTCAAAGCCCTAAAATTCGAATTTCATCGTCTTCTCCACAGAAGCCGAAAGCGCGAACCTCACAATCTTGAGCTCTTCCTCCATCTCTACTCTTCTACTCTCCACCATCTCTACTCTTCTACTCTCCTACCCTCTCCCAACAAGCGCTTCAATTCCATGTAAGTTCTGTTGTTATGTTTTTTGAGTTTTTCACACGCATAGACACATGCATACACACACACACTAACTACACACACTAATTAGCGCACTTGTACGTTCTTTACACAATAATTAGTGCATGTGTTCTTTACACACACTAATTAGTGTAAGTAAAGACGCACCAAAACTTAAATTTGTTAATTATTAGTTACTTGCAAAATCTAAACTTGTTAGATTTGTCAAATTTGTAAAATTTATTACTTGCATAACCTACTATGTTAAATTTGGGAGTGGCCATGCACACACTAATTAGTGTGTGATTAGTGTGTGCATTGGCCAATGTGATTGGTCAATGCACACACTAATTAGTATGTGAATTGGCACACTAATTAGTGTGTGATTAGTGTGTGCATTGTTCAATGGGATTGTCCAATTCACACACTAATTAGTGCTCATTAACACACACTCATTTGTGTGTGATTAGTGTGTGCATTGGCCAATGTGATTGGTCAATGTACACACTAATTAGTTTGTGATTAGTGTGTTCATTGGTCAATGGGATTGGCCAATTCACACACTAATTTTCGTGTGATTAGTGTTTGCATTGGCCAATGTGATTGGTCGATATACACACTAATCAGTGTGTGATTAGTGTGTGCATTGGTCAATGGGATTGGACAATTCGCACACTAATTAGTGTGTGCATTAGTTTGGGATTAGTGTGTGCATTGGTCAATTGGATTGTCCAATACACACATTATTTAGTGTGTGATTAGTGTGTGTATAAGCCAATTGGATTGGCCAATACACACACTATTTAGTGTGTGATTAGTGTGTGCATTGACCAATGGAACTGGCCAATGCATAGTCCAATTACACAAGCCAATGCACACACTAATTAGTGTGTGCACACACTAATGCACACACTAATTAGTGTGTGCACAATCTAATGCACACACTAATTAGTGTATGTTAAAACACACTAATTAGTGTGTGCACAAGCCAATTACACAAGCCAATGCACACACTAATTAGTGTATGTTAACACACACTAATTAGTGTGTGCACAAGCCAATGCACACACTAATTAGTGTGTGCACAATCTAATGCACACACTATTTAGTGCATGTTAAAACACACTAATTAGTGTGTGCACAAGCCAATTACACAAGCCAATGCACACACTAATTAGTGTATGTTAACACACACTAATTAGTGTGTGCACAATTCAATGCACACACTAATTAGTGTGTGCACAAGCCAATTACACAAGCCAATGCACACACTAATTAATGTATGTTAACACACACTAATTAGTGTGTGCACAAGCCAACACTAAAACACGCACTAATTATGTTAAATTAAACAACAATCAACACAAAAACAGAAACATACCTCCATGATTAAGTCGTAGGTGACGTATTAGGCCCCAATGACCGTCCAAGTGATCGCGCAATCGGTCACACTAATCATAAACACAATAATCTCTTATTAGTCAATACACACACTAATATCTTATTAGCACTCAAGGCTTTGCAAGACTCTTTTATAGGTTGTAGACACACATTGGATTCTTTGAACATTGGATACTAAAGAGAATCCAATGTTAAAAAATTCAATGTTTGAAAAAAATCAATGTGTAAATTTTTAATCATATATTCAAATTTTATACCCTAGTTTAATCTTTGTCGTAATAAATGCATACCATGTCTTCTTCTTCCACACCACGCTTTCACATCATTGAGGATTTCATGGAAGACGGGATGTCATATCCCGACGCTCTCTCTGCCTATCATTCACAGGCGTCGCCTCAGCAGTCATCATCAGGATTCGGCTGGTTTCGAGACGCTCTAGGTGAGTCCACTGCCGTACCTATGACTGATCTAGATGTGGAGAGGGCATTGCGTCTTCGGGCTAAGTGGTTAGGTTCACAGTAGACCCTTACGCAGTGCTATTCACCGGTGCAGCTAGCAACTTTTGGATTATCAGAGGTCTCTACTCTGACTGGTGGAACTCCATACCTGCAGAGTTTTCCAGCTACAGCTCCAGGTTCAACTTTTCCTTCACAAGGTCCAATGCCCCAGGGTCCGACACCGTTGGGTGCGACGCCACAGGGTCCGACGCCACGGGCCTCCACCTATCCATCACCTATCCCACCTTCTGCCCCACATTCACTTCGGCGCTCTTCTGGCAGTCAGCGTCAGGGCAGCTCGTGCGCTAGCGCCGGTCGATCTCGACGAGGGAGCGGAGCTAGTTGTTGTTTTGGGGGGGGGGGGGGGGGGGGGGGGGGGGGGGGAAGTACTACAGATTCTCCTCCACAATCACCACTCCCTGCTCCAGCAGAAGATGAGGACCATGACATGCCTTCACCAGATGCTCGCGGGTTATACTACCAGGTTGATAGAGGAGGTATGGTGGATCTCAGGACAGCGCAAGGCAAGAGATTCCGCACACACGTCAACCAATTAATCCACTCCACATATATCAATTGTTTTCTCAAATTTGATCAGCAAGATCCCTACAACCTCACATATATAGAGACAACCATGCACATGCATTTCCTCAACCCTGAGGGGCAACAATTCTCAAGGCAATGGTTGCAAGAGCATGTCAAAACATTTCTGAAGAACAAAAAATCTAGTGTGAGGAGAGCAGCAAAGAAGACAATGGAGTCTCCAGAGCATAGCTATCGGCCAGGAAATGTCCATGATGTGGAGTGGGAGACCGCTATGGGCGAGAAAGAGGACGAAAGGGCAACAGGTGTGAGGATGTATACGCGTCAATTTGAGGCTAGATCCCATCAGACTCCTACGCATTATGGTTTGGGAGGAAAAACGGCTTGGAAAGACAAATATGTAAGTAAAAATATTAGTTTTAATGTAAAAAATCTAATGTTTTTCATTTAATTAACTGGTTGCTATTTTTTGTCAGTATCACATTACCATGAGTCGCCCGACAAGAGATGTGCAGAGATATAGAGAGAAACCATACCGAGTATCAAACTTGGTGTTGGTTGTTTGAAAATCAAATGATCTCTCGAGAGGAGTTCGAAAATGCGTGCAGAAGTCTGCAACATGTAAGTTTAATCTTATCTAAATAATCAAATTGTGGATTTTATATCAAATATTAAATAACAAAGTGTTAATTGTTTCTTTTTTATGGTTTTGCAAAGTCAAGGAGTTCCACGTGAAATGCCGCCAACTCCCCTATGAGCATCCTCTATTTTGTATATGCGGGCCCCGTTTGCCCTATCCCACATGACCATACTCTATTTTGTACACGCGGGCTTTTTTTGCCCTTTATGTAAATGCAATACCTATCATTTTTTGGCTCAATACCTCCCCCAATTGTAATTCCACTTATGTAAATGAAATTATCAATCCTTTTTTGGCTCAATGTATTGTCCAATTGTGATATTTTGTTGTACTTAATAATAATTTTGTAAAATAACTAAAATAAATAAAAAATAGATGACCTTTTGGATGGTCCTACAAAGGACAATCCAAACGATCATCTGTTTTTTTATAATAAATCCTGCCACGGTAATGCTCGCGATAACTCTGTCATGGTAATGTTTGCGGGTATCTGTGCGGCAAAAGGCGCGGTAATGTTCGTGGAAATATTTCCGCAGCCATTACCGCGCAAGTTACCGCTAGACCATTACCACAAACTTTGCCGCAGTGTTTTCCGCATACGGGAATTTTTATATTTCAAGTTTGTTTGTTTTTTTGCGGTAATGTGAGCGATAATAACGCGCATATGTTATAGTGAATGTTAACTTTTGTACTTTTGGGATTCCAAGGGGTGTTCTTGGGAAAGTGCATGGCCCATTAGTTTTTTCGAAGTATGTAACTATCAATCAGTATCTTCTTGGGAATGTGAAAGAGAAAGTTATGGCGGATTTAGTATGTTGTCAGCTTGTGTGTTCTGTTCCAGTTCCAGTTCCATTTTGATTTTTGTGTTTTGTCTATTCTGAATGTCTGTGCCTTAAACACTTGGTGATCATGGTGTATGTGTGACGTAGCATGGACGGATTCAAGTTTCTCTTGTAGGAGAAAGTGCTGTGGTAGTGAAAGGTTTAGTTGAATGGAGGGAGGATGTTCAGAATAGTGTGAGTTGGCATGGGTGGTTGGCTACACTCTGGAGGAATCGAAAGAGGATACATTCCCGTATTGGACAAGGTCAGTTGCTAGGCGGTTTCGGCAGTTTTATGGGCGAGATGGTCAACGTTTGGAACTGTAGGGAATTTTGGATTATACTGGGACGCACCGAGTTTCTATAGGGGAAGATTCAGATGATATTTTGGAGTATTTGGATGTCGCAGAGGATTATCTAAGCGATAGATGGGAAGAAAAAGTAGCAAATGAAGAACATGATATATTTCTGTGGATGTTGGCGATTGCAGTTGTTCAGCATGCATTAGTGGCGAGACGTATATTGATTTTTAATCAGTTGGGAAGTACCAGTGCAAGAAATCTTGTACAACCAGGTGGACCTACAAATATGGCGGCGGCTAGGCAAGATATGCGCGTCAAATTCCGGACCTTTTCGAGAAAGTCGAAAGAAGACCCCGATTGCCACATATCTCAATACAAGACAAGATGGCATGCTAGAGGATTTTTCGGAGTGTACGATGCCCAGGCTAAGATGCACCAGTTTGAGGCTACATTGGATGGGAAGGCTATGCAGTGGTTCAGTAATTTTCCAGCAGGTCATTTTGCTGATTATGATGGTTTGAAAGTAGTATTTTTGAACAAGTTCAGAAGGGAAAAGACTCCACATGATGTGTTGAACAAGCTTAGGGAAGTGAAACAAAGAAAAATGTTTGTTGAGAATTATGCACAAAAGTTTAACCAATATGTGAGAAGGTTGACTGCTCAAGAAAGGCCAACTGTGAAATGCTTGCTGGATATTTTTTGAATGGATTAAGAAAGGAATTGAAGAATGCCATTGCTGGAGTTGATTTTGCAGGTGGATTAAAAGCATTAGTGGAAACAGGTCAAAGAGCAGAGAAAAGGTTTGGGGTCTCTCATGGGAAAGCAACCAAGAGGTCATCTAAAGAAAAGAAGAAAAGTAGGTCAAAGAAAAAGAAGAGGTAAGATAATTCGGATTCGAACAACGATTCGGATTCGGAAACTGATACTGATTTAGATACGAAAACGGGTTCTGATAGTGAAGAGGATTCCAGTGAGGATTCGGATTCAGAAGTAGATGAGTATTAGAAGAAGAAAAGCAAGAAGAAGTAGAAGAAAAAGTCTAAAGAGAAAGAGGATAGAGTGGAAAAATTGATAGCAAAGAAATTGAAGAAGTTGGGAGTGCAGAAAGTCGTGGAATCAAAAACCCCTCATTGTTGTGAAATTTGTGTTAAGGATGGACATTGGACAAAGGAATGTTGGTTTAATCTGAATTTCAGGGATGTTGTACCAGAAAGGATTCATCAGAAGATACAGCAACAAGGACCTCAAACTCATGGGATGTTTCCAGAGACAGTAGGATGTTCAATAATCAAGGTTGGCAAAGGCAACAACCGTATTCAAGGTGGAGACCACAGTTTAATCAAGGGGGACCATCATTTAGAGGAAATTTCAATTTAGGAGGAGGACCAAGATATGGGGGATGGCATAATTCAAGACCCCGGTGGGGGGGAAATTGGGATCAGCTCAGCGGTGGCAGAATTGGCAACCACAACCACAACCACAAGGATGGAATCAACCGTTTTGGAATTATCTAGGGGGGACTTAGCAATAGCCAAGAGGGCAGGTGCCACACTTGCCAGCACCACTAGCATAGTACGCTGAATCAAACAAAGAGCTAGAAATTAGTTTGATAGTAGTAGAATCGTTTCAGGATCAAGGGGTGAATGAAGTTTCTATGGATTGTCAACCGTAATGTGATTGTTCTAAATGTTTGCAAGAGGAAGTAGATGTATTAGTGACAACAAGGTCCAAAGCAAGGTTGAAACCTCCACTGGACTGGGAGGACCAGAAGGAGATTCGGGATGAAGTAGCTAAAGATTTGATGTAAAAGGATCAACAGTAGAGCAAGCTTAAATCAAAGGAGAAATGAGTAAAGAAGGAGGAGAAGGAAAGAGAAAGGAAGGATGCCTTGTTTGAAGAGTTAACTAATTCCTCTATACATTTTACCTTTGATCAGTTGTTGTCATTAGTTCCAATTTTTAGAGATAGATTATATATAGTGATGCGAAGGACAAAGACTGTTCTGAGTATGAAGGAGGTGCAGCACACAGTTCAGAGTTTCCAGATTAGCTCAGAGGATATGGATTTTTCAGTACCAACACTGTCGTTGGAATTTAATAATCCAAAATTTTCCAACGTTTTATTGGATGGTGGATCAGGGGTCAACATACTTTTGGAATCGAAATTTCTAAGGATGCAAGATGTCAGGTTGGAACCAACTCCATTTCAAGTGTGTATGGCTGATCATAGCAGAGTTCAACCAGTGGGGATGTTAAGGAGGCAAGGAATTATCAGTCATGGATTGCAGTTTATGGTAAACTTTGTAGTCATCAGGATGAAGGATTCAAAAAGTACCTATTCTATGTTGTTGGGGAGGCCATGGTTTAGCACGGCGAAGCTAAAACAGGATTGGGGAAAAAATGAAGTAACGGTTAAGAAAGGAAGGAGAGAAGTTACATTACCAATGGGGCCGAAGAAGGAATTGTCAGAAGAGACGAAGCCAATGTTGGCAAAAGAAATTAACATGTCTGAAGGATTGGAGGATGATGAAGAAGCATATTTCCTAACAACAAATCCAACAATTGTTCCGGTATTTGAGGTAGATGTGGAGCGGATTATTAACAAATATGCAGAGAAAGAGAACAGTTTGGGAATTGATCACTTTGTAGGGGAAAACACATGGTGTGGAACAGGAAAATTTAGAAGAGAAGAAAATCCAAGAGGAAACTGTGGTGGAGGATTCAGAATTGGAGCCAAAGGAATCCATTCAGAGAGCAGAGGCTCTGTATGATAAGATGATAAAGAAATTTTCTCGGGTTAAGGAGGATGATTTACAGGATCTGAATTTGGGGATGGAGGATCATCCAAAGATGGTAAGAGATAGTGTTCATTTGAAAGAAGGCTTCAAGAAGGACTTGAAGGAATTACTGTTGGAGTATATTAATGTCTTTGCATGGACTTGAAGGAATTACTGTTGGAGTATATTGATGTGTTTGCATGGGATTATTCTGATTTGAAAGTCATGGATCCTCAAGTGTGCAAGCATCATATAAATTTAAAAATGGATGTTGTTCCAGTGATTCAGCAAAGATATAGGATGAATCCAAATTATGCCAAGCAGGTGAAAGAGGAATTGGACAAATTGCCGAATGCAGGATTCATAGTGCCAGTGAATCAGACAGAATGGTTGTCACCAATTGAAGTGGTACCCAAGAAGTCGGGGAAGTTAAGGGTTTGTGTGGATTACAGAAAATTGAATGCAGCAATAGTTGCAAATCCATTTCCATTGCCCTTTATTGATTTAGTTCTGGATGATATAGCGGGAAATGAGATGTACACTTTTCTTGACGGATTTGCAGGGTACAATCAAATACCAATGGCTAAGGAGGATATTGAAAAAACTGCTTAGATCACAGAATGGGGAGGTTTTTCATATACAGTGATGAGCTTTGGATTGAAGAATGGACCGCCATCATTTTTGAAGGCAGTTTTTAAAACTTTTGAGCCACATTTGACAGATTTTAAGAGGATTTTTATGGATGATTTTTCAGTTTTTGGAAAAAAAGTCAGGCATCTGGAATATTTGAGGAAGTGTTTTGAAAGATGTAGGATGTTTTGGATGTCACTTAATCCCCAGAAGTGTGCAATAGCAGTATAGAAGGGAAAATTGTTGGGACATATCATCCCTCAAGAAGGAATGTCGGCTGATGGGGACAAGATTAGTGCAATTCAGAAAGCTGTAGCTCCAGAAAATTTGAAGGCAGTGATGCGGTTTGTTGGACATATCAAATGGCATGGTAGGTATTTATGGTATTTGGCGGATGTGAGTGCACCACTTAGTCATTTGACTAAGAAGGAAGTGGAATTTGTTTGGGAAGAAGCTCAAGAGAAGGATCTTCAGATTATCAAAAAGATGTTGGTAGTTTCACCTATACTTCAACCACCAAATTGGGAATTACTGTTTCATGTGTATGTTGATGATTCCGACATGGTAGTAGGAGTTGTTTTAATGCAAGATAAGATTAAGGGATGGTTCATACCAGTTTATTATACTAGTAGAATGTTGAGAGCACCGGGGAAGAATTACACAGTTACGGAGAGGGAAGCTTTGGGAATGATTTTTGCTTTGGAAAAATTCCGATTATCTGCTAGCAAATAAAGTGGTTTTTCATGTGGATCATCAGGCTTTATTGTTTCTGGTAAAGAAGCCAAAACAGGAAGGCATATTAGCAAGGTGGATGCTCATGTTGCAAGAATTTGATTACATAGTTGTTCATACTCCAGGAACTCAGCATGCAGTGGCGGATTACCTCAATAGATTGGAACATAAGGAGGAATTACCAAGAGTATCGGATAAATTGCCTGATGCGGATTTGTTTCATGTGAAAAGGACATTTTTTTGATAATTGGTATGATCAGATGGTTCAGTTTCAGACAGATGGAGTTTTTACCTTCGACAATGTCTCTGGATCAAAGGAAGAATTTTGCATTGAGGAGCAGACCATTTCTAATTATAGCTAGAGCATTATATAGAAGAGGAGCAGATCAGATTATACGACGATGTGTTTCTGATGAAGAGCAAAAAGCAGTGTTGCAGGAGGCACATTGGGGATCAGCTGGAGGACATTTCTCAGGGGAAATTACAACCGAAAAATTTTACAAGTTGGACTTTGGTGGCCTTTTTTATTGAAGGATTCACATAGTTTTCCCAAGGAATGTGTTCAATGTCAGAAGATGGGGAAGCCTACACAAGGGGATAGGATGCAGGATCATCCACTCTTACCATTAGAACCATTTCAAAAGTGGGGAATGGATTTTGTAGGCACAATAAAACCAAGGGCAAAGAGGACAGGTTCGAGATATATTCTTGTTGCAACAGATTATGCTACCAAATGGGTGGAAGCAATGGATTTGAGAGACAGTAAAGCAGCAAGTGTGGCACGATTTCTATATAAAAACACTATGACAAGATTTGGATGTCCTATTGATTTGGTGTCAGATCAAGGAACACATTTTTTGAATTATGTGATTCAGGAGTTGACATCCAAACATATGATTTTGCATGAGAAATCTACTCCACATCATCCACAAGAAAATGGGCAGGCAAAAATCTCTAATAAAGTGCTGGTGAGGTGAGAATTTTAAACAAGATTGTATCAAAAAACAAATCGGATTGGGATGACAAGCTGGATTCAGCACTATGGGCTTTTCAACGGCTTTTTAGGTGGCGACTGGAATGACACCTTTCAAATTGGTCTTTGGGATAGAAGTTGTGGTGCCAATGGAATATGTAATTCCAAGCTTGAGGCTATCAATTCAGCATAAGTTAAGTCCGGAGGAATCAATTTCATAGACTGAAGGAACTGCTTAAATTGGAAGAGGATAGAATTCAGAGTGCCTATTTGGTGGAAATTGGGCAGAAGAGGAGACAAGCATGGATGTCTATGCAAGTGAAATTCAAAAGTTTTCAGAAAGGGGATTGGGTGATGTTATATAATTCTAAATTGGGACCACATCCGGGTAAGTTGAAGCTGAGATATTTGGAACCTTATCAGATTGAATCAGAACAGGTCCAAGGAACATTTTTGTTGAAAGATATCTTCGGAACAAAGATTTTGAAACCTGTGAATGGATTCAAATTGAAGAAATTTTATGGAAAGGTGCCTGAGGTTCCCAAGTGGATGGTCAATAAGGCTGAGGATATTGGCAGTAAATTGTTAACAGTTGGTGTTATGGGAGTTGCACTGGAATGTTCAAAGGCAGAATTGGCAATTTGTTCTAGCAATTCAAAACTTGTAAAGGGATCGGGAATTCGGAATTCGGATTGCGGATTGGAAGTCAGAATTCGGACTATCGGATTTGAAGTCCCGAAAGAGGAAAGTCGGAGGAATGGAATTGGGAAAAAGGGTACAGAAGTACTTATATGTGGGGGTACTCATTTTAAGGCAAAAATTTTGCTTAGTGCTGATGTGACTTACTTACGGACGAATTGAATCTTACCTGGTGTGCCCGAATCAAGGAGAAAATTCATCATCATAAGAGTAAGGTGGTGAGAGGAGTTGGGGAACACATACAAGTGTGTGAACGTCGCAATTTAGTGATTATTAAGTCGGAGAATAAGGGCGAAATGTTTTTTGAGAATATTAAGGGAAAGGTGATGGCGGGTATGCAAGATGATGCGTCAGAAGCGATGCCGAACACCACATCGTTGAAGATGATGATGGAGTGTTAACCCTCACGGCTCATGGACACCCTATCACCTACGACGGACGTTCTAACCTACGGCGGACATTGTATTATTTATTTGGTAGAGTCAGGTACCGGGATTGTCGGTCCAATAGGATAGAGTAAGAGTGATCGTCGATGAGAGGTGCACTCTAACTGGAACATTCAAGGGATTAGTTGGCTAAGCATGGGCGTCCAAGTGTGAATGGGGCGAGCTCATATAAAAGTCAACTAAACCTAAAATTCATTCATTCTCTCATTTGTGCAATTGAAGAGTGCTCTTGCTCCATCTTCTTCTTCTTCACCTTCTTGTGTGTGTGTGTGTGTGTGTGAGAGAGAGAGAGTGTGTGTGTGGGCGATCGAGCATTCATTCTCTCATTTGTGCAATTGAAGAGTGCTCTTGCTCCATCTCCATCTCCATCTCCATCTTCTTCTTCTTCACCTCCTTGTGTGTGTGTATGTGAGAGAGAGAGAGAGAGAGAGAGTGTGTGTGTGTGTGTGGGCGATCAAGCATTACGAAGGCACGACGGTGGTGAAGTGGTTGAGCGCGGCGTAGCGGCATCTCCTTCTTCTTCGCGGCAAGGAATCCTCCATGAAGCAAGCGTAAAGCGGTGAGTGACACACCATCGCCTTCTTTGAGCTTACTAGTTTAGACTTGTTGTGTGCTTGGAGCCATTTGTGGCTCGCACATGGTGTATTGGCAAGTTCCTTGCATTGACACGTACGACATACGGGCACATTTTTGGCGCCGTTGCCAGGGAATTCCATACACCAAGCTCGAGTAGCACTCTTTGCTTCTCCGTGGTGCAATTTCAATTATAGGAAAGGCAGGGAAGGAGTGTGTGTGTGTTGAGAAGAGGGATTTGGTGTTATACTGTGTGTTTTTTTTATTAATGGAGTTTTCAAAGGTTCTGTGTTTATTCTCTGTGTATTAAGGTAGTTAGTTTTCTGTGTACAGTAAGTAGGAAGTAGATTAGTGAGAGTTAAAAGAGTGTGTTAGTGTGTAAGAGTAGGTGTATTAGTTAGAAGTAGGTAGATAGAGTGTGTGTGTGTGCTCTCACGCAGGCCGCGGCGACCTTATCCTTATAAAAAAAAAAATTTAAAATTAAGAAATAAATAAATTAATTAATTAATTAAAAATAAAAAAAAATTTAAAGGTAGGACCGGGATTGGGAATATCTCCCAGACCCAAGCCCAAACCCAAGCCCAAACCCAAGCCCAAGCTCACGCTCAGGCCTAGGCCTCAGTCGCCTTTTAAAAAAACGAATTTTAGCTTCACACGTAGCTAAAAATTGATTTTTTGAGGACCAACGGAACGTCAGATGCCCGAAAATTGTGTTGTAAAGCACATAGCGACCCTTTAAGTGATACGCTCGTTTCGAGCTATCACACACTTCAAAAAAAAAAAATCAAACATTAAAAAACATTCAAAAAACATCAAAAACAAGAAAAAATCAAGTAGAAAACGGGGTGCAAAACACCCACAAAACAAAGCAAGTAACGTTTGAGGGTACTTGCCGACACTTGTAGGGAACCCAAAGCACATGTATCTACGCTCTGGTCGTGTGCTAGAGTCCGAATAACTAGCTAGTGCTTCGATTTACGAGGGTACTCACTATCCTTCCACGCTAGGGTCTACGCCCTCGGCGGGGACCCAAGGTAGTGCAACCCAAGACCCAAATATAGCGGCTAGCAACTCTTCCTCTGACTACGATATTATGGAAGAGCATCTTACACAAAGCCTTGGGGGAACAAATGAAACCGTCCCTAGCTAGGCCCAACAACCTGGAACTAGTGTTTTTAGCCGTTTGATGGAAACTTTTAGTGGAGCTACGCGCTCTGAACCTACGGCTAGTGAAGTAAACGAAGAGGGTGGGGAAGTAGAATCACCATTCACATCTCTTGTAGACCCCACACTCCCTCAGAGTGTACACGTGGACATTCTACCTAACTCATTTAATGAGGGACCTACCGAGCTACCACCTTCCAAAGTCGCCTCTAAGGTAGCGGTGACTAAAAGTCAAAACACGGGAAGCAACATTGCATCCACCTCACGGAAACCCTCTAGTACACCAAGTTTAGACGGGGAATTTCTCAATGAAAATTGGGAATATGACCTACACACGGAGACTTTGACCGACCTATACATGGGCTACACATACCATGTGGGTTGGTTAGAAGCTGTACAATCCACATCTAGTGCCACTAGTCTAGAGGAACAACAACACATGATCTGCAATGTCATCCATAGGATTATCCAGTCCGAGAGACAAAATCGAGGAATAAACATACCTTCAACTGGTCCTATGCAATTTTTAGACACGGGCAAAGGGAAACAACCCACTCTATCACAAATGGAGACTCCCCCAGTGAGTCCCATCGATCCCCCATATGTTGTTTCGCCAGGGGTCTCAATGCAATCTGAACCCACAAGTGATAGCTTTACTTTTCCAAGTCTAGCTCATCTTTCCCTTGATGACACCACGGCTACCATGCCTACCCCAATGATGGGCATGCCAAGAAACACGCCATGCTGCTATGCCTAGGGCCACTCATATGAACTATGGACCACCACATGGCACAACATCGTACCCAATGTGGAACCCAAGGGCTTCCTATGCGCCAAGCCCAATGCCAATACCTACTCCACATGTAGTCTCTGGAACGCCTTCACCCACGGTGCCTGCTCACTTAGGTGACTTGGCAACATTTTCTCAAGCTATTGGTCGATCTATTGCTGAGAATATGCGTAACACGCCTGATAGAGAGCCTAGAAGTAAGGCAGTACAAATAGCCAAGCTAACACAAAAATTTAGTGGAGACGGGGATGTGAGAAATCATATCGAAGTGTTTGAACAAATATGCAATTCTCTAGGAGAACACAATGACCTACATAAGAGAAATGCTTTAAGCCTAACCTTAAGTGGAAAGGCTGGGGATTGGTATAGAACCCTAAGGGTGGAAGAAACAATGATTTACCCTACTCTTAGGAGACTATTCTTAAAAGAATACATACGAGAGGGAGTGATTTGGGGTGTAGCCTCTCAACTCCAGAAAGCCCAACGAGAGGAAGGAGAGTCGGTGAGAGACATTATAAGTCTCTTGAAGCATTTGAACTCTCGTTGTAATCCAAATGAGCACTTCAACAATAACCAATTGCTTGATAGATTCATTAGGGGATTACGACATGAGGATATCTACAATGGCCTAGTCATTAGAGGTATCACCACTTGGGAAGCAGTCACCACCAATGCGATCCAATTGGAGGATAATTTAATGATTCAAGGAGAAAGAGTGTCTGTTGAGCCTAAATCTATTAGCTCACAAGAATTAGGGCATCAGCCAATGACCCTAAAGCCTACTGCTAAGGAGCCAAAGATATCTGAGATGACTTTAACAGATCTCACCAAGGCTATTCAAGAGAGTCTTAGAGACAATCGTGCTTCGCAAAACAATCATATGTATCCAAGAAGGGATCAACAATGGTGCTCAGTATGCTATGGAACACATAGTACCAGTGAATGCCCTACTTTTAGAGTAAAATTCAATGGGAACTGCAATGCTTGTGGGAGGTATGGTCATCAAGCTAAGGATTGCATAGTATACAAGCGTGCGATGGCCAATAGACCAACCTTAGCATGGACAGACACACCTCGAGTGACTGCCTTGATGACGGCCCCACCTCTTGAACAAACAGCACAACACATGGTCCCTAGGGCCCAAAATGTTGTTCAAACAATACCCTTACCACCTCCACTGCTAGGACCACAACCACCACATCCGAGAATCACTTCTGTGAATCAAGTGGGTTGTGATTCATCTATTTCTTGTTTGGAAGGCTATGAGGAAGATATAGATTCTAGTATTGCCTATGGGATGGATGTGCTTGAAGAAAGTCCACAATACTACATGGAGGACTATTGGGGACAAGTCAAACCTGTATATCAAGTAGATGCTCTTGCGGCAAGAGGCCAAAATATCAATTACACTGCTAAGAGACCACCTCTTCAATGCTATGAGTGTGGAGGTCCACATCGTGTAGCCGAGTGTACTATTAGGCTACAAAAGAACGCCACACTAATGCAAACCAATCAAGCAAGCATGTCTACAATGCCGATACTCATGTGTAATCGATGTGGCATAGATCATTTGACTGTCCAATGTCCAAATAATCCAAATGCACCGAAGATCACGCCATTAAACTTGATTGGAGTTACCGAGGAGCCATCACCAAGTACACCCGTGGTACCAGTAAACGTACTCACACGATCGATGCTCCAAAAACACAATTATATTCTTGAGGAAAGAGACACGACATCAACTTCCCAATCTCAGAAAAAGAAGAAAACACAAAGAAAGAGATCGCAAAAAGTAGCGAAGTCAGTCCCCAGTTCAAAGACCAACATAGGGACTGGTGACGACCCTGTATATATGAACGACGCTGAAGAAGATTATGATTCAGGTGAAACCATGGAGACCAAAACGACCACTAACATAGAAACCAACAAGGAAGATCTTCATGAGCCACAATGGCCAGGATCCAAAAAGAAGATAGGAACTTACCCAAACCCTGCAGAGGAGATTGAGCGAGTCAAGCAATTAAGGAGTTTGATAGAAGATACCTAAAGGGATCTAGAACCAGCACCTAGGAAGATCCAGATTACAAACACCGTGTTCCCTACGCAACAACAACCTCACCAAGTCCATAGACCCTTGAACATACCTAGTGTCATCCAAGAAGAAAGTGACTTAAAGTCATGGGAAAGTGGGCGTACTCACTTCTTGATGGAAAGAATGTTTACAAAGGGACTACTTGATCCTATCGAAGAAATGGAGATCCCATCTTCCCACGTCAAGGGACGCAAGGCCAAAAGGTGCCGTTAAACATTGCCAAATTGATGGATTTCATGTCTTCAAAAGTTAGAACCACCATCATGTACAAACTATATAAAAACCTTGAGCTAGTCTCAGCTCTTCGAGCCTTCCTCAATGGAGAACTGAATTTTGGGCTACCACAATTTGCACAGATGGATGGAGCTGAGGAGATGCCAATAGAGGAGGAATACATAGATCCACAACCCAACCTAGATGAGAACCTTGTTATAGAAATACTTGTTAACAAGTTGGGACAATACTTTGAGGGTGATGAATCCAATGCGACTATACCAATCACTACTAAGAGATTAACTATGAAGGGAATCCTTGATGGTGGTGTTGGGGTTAGCATTGTGACTAAAAATTGCTGGGAAACTATGGGAAGACCTCACCTTGCGACCACAACCATAGTAGTGAAGATGGCCAATGGGTCTATTGTTAAACCTATTGGGATGCTAGAAGATCTCAAGATCAAGGTCTGTGGACATAAAATAAGGATTACCTTCATTGTTATGGATTTCTCCAAACACACTATGGCATCGGAGATGATCTTAGGACGTCCTTTCATGCGGGAAGAAAAAATGGTGCATCACTGGTCTAAAAGCCATGTCTACTTGGAGTTCCAAGATTCTGTCATTCGAGTGGATCTTGTAACTAGTCGAGCACATCCTCTAAGAAACAGGTTTATAATTTATCATAGATCTGACACCACAGTTCACTCGGTCCCATTGTAGTATTGTTACACGTGTAAAGCGGACACTGATGCTGGGGAAGATTCTCCTTATATGGATGTACTACCTGGGATGACTGAGTAGGACAATGTGGATTGGGTCCACCTAGTAGCAACCATAGACACTTGGGGGAATAGGGGGACGACTTGGGTAACACCTGAGAGGGATGAAATGCCCGTACCCTTAAATATGCTACAAGAAATGCATATAGCTTCTGACAAGACTCATCCTAATATAACAAAGAAAACATACAAGTGGGTCCCTAAAGCTTCTTTAGCGACCACAATTAGTGCTAAAAAAAAGAAGCCTTGTAAGAAACGTTCCTCTCACTCCAAGAAAAGTAAGAAAACGTGGCGTTGGATTCCTAAACAACTATTGAAAGCCCAAGGCTACTATGAAGGAAATGATCAAATCTGGGTGCCAAAATGTAGATTGTGTTCTTACCTATCACCTGACCCATGTGAGCCCAATCCTGTAGCTCCAAAACGAATCGACGATCGAGGAAAGAAAAAAATCACAGAATGCTACACACCCGCTCCATAGCTAGTTTGGGTACCGAAGAAAGAACGATTTGTTCCACCTAGCTCAACAAGGGGGGAGTCCCATGAATCTTCTAGCTCCTCATGTAATGCATCCATAGAGGTAAAATCTTCTCCACATCGTCGACCTACAATAGTGGACCTCCATAAAGCTACAAAGGAATCCACACCTCCCAGTGTTCAAGAATCACTTGATGAACCACTTCAAGTTCGATCCTGGGAGAGTACCTTACCACCCTTACAACTCGACGAGGAACCTAAGGTAATAGAAAACTACTGGCAAAAATCCTCACCTATTGCCAACTGGAACAATTGGTTTCAAAGGGTGACGAGCTCATTTCAAACGGTATGATCTACCCAAGGAAGGGGATAGTGTTTGCTGACATCCATCATTCACTTGCTTCCCTCTCAACCTTCCTCCCTAACCTCTCAATCTCCCAATCTTAGGGAATGTACATATAAAGCCTTATACTCACAAAACATAAAAATAATAAAGAGCAAGAGCAATTAGAAAACGAGTATGCACAATAAAAGTCAAAACATTGACCCAGACCTACACATTCACATCCGGTACACTGAAACAGAAACCTATGTCATAAAACACCTTTGATCCTCAACACTCAAGTGATGGAGGGTAGGTAAGATTAGTACGATAGGAGTGTTTCTGTTTTAGAGTTGAGTGATTAAAAAAGTTCCTTTTTCCCACTAATGTGCCTCCTAGAGGTATTCCTTGTGTTTCCTAGTGTGTACAGGAGCATGTTGCGGTTGTTAGGATTTGGACCTTCATGGAATCTTTATCTCGACTCACTCTTCAAATCAAGTGCGACCATTGACACAAACAGGTGTTTCTTGTCCATTAGCATTGCCCCTTATCTTTTTTGCATCTATGATTGTCTGCTTTGATTATGATTGGTAGCATAATATCCAACACATTTGCTTAGTATCAAACATTTAATTCAATGTCATTTTTTGTCATAATCACTTGTCTAGGTTTAAACATCAAGCAAGTCCGACTAAGCTAGTTTGACCAAGTTAGGTGTTAGAGATCTTCTCTTAATACCATGGGGAATGCCTTCCTAATAATCAATGGTTACTTAGGTTCTTAATCCGATTTAGGCATCATAGTGTGAAATGTACTAGGGCTTTCTAGTGGGCTTGACCCTATTGACCTTTAGCTTAAGTATTATAAAGGGAGTTTACTTGTGTGATGAGCTTGGGGAGGTGTATCAGTGTTATATGACCCCCCAAAGTTACAAAATTAAAATGAACAAACAAAAAATCAAAGTGCCACATTGTAAAATCTTCAACTGGAAGAGAAATCTCAGCCTTATTGGGTACTTCACTCACATGTATCGCCTATGGTACTAGAGCCCTAGAGGTTCCCAGTACAAAATAAGCACACACATCAAAATTGAATCACTGTGAAAAGACTTTGGGGGGTCAAAGAAAAGGTAATTAGTCAGGTGATGATTTCATGAAAAATTCCTTTTATCGTAGCTTAGCTACAAGGTCTTCTAGGTATAGCCTCTAGTCAGCCCTCGAACATGAAATACTTGGCTCTCGCGATTAAACAACTTAATTGACCAGAGAAAATTAAGAAGCTTACCCATGGTATTGATAGTCGATCTCTAGTGCCTTTCAACCGTTAAATTAGCGACCCCAGACATGTTTATTTTTTTACCTTTACATCTGTTTATGCATTTGATTACATTGCAATTTAATGTTTATTGCTGAAAAATTGTTTAAAATTCTGTTACCAATCAATTTGTTTGCCTAAAACTGCATATGCTTTTTAATCACTTATGAGAATGCAATTACTGTGCCAATGTTGTTTGATTTTGCAGTGACTGAAGAAGGCTAAGGACATTCATCTCAAATGCTCTTCCACCTCGACGAACGAGCTTCAACTCAATAGCTTCCAAGGATAGAATCTACATCAGGAAGGGGGGCATGTTAACCCTCATGGCTCACGGACACCCTATCACCTACGATGGACGTTCTAACCTACAGCGGACATTGTATTATTTATTTGGTAGAGTCAGGTACCAGGCTTGTCGGTCCAATAGGAAAGAGTAAGAGTGATCGCCGATGAGAGGCGCACTCTAACTGGCACATTCAAGGGATTAGTTGGCTAAGCATCGGTGCCCAAGTGTGAATGGGGCGAGCTCATATTAAAGTCAACTAAACCTGAAATTCATTCATTCTCTCATTTGTGCAATTGAAGAGTGCTCTTGCTCCATCTCCATCTCCATCTTCTTCTTCTTCACCTCCTCGTGTGTGTGTGTATGTGTGAGAGAGAGAGAGAGAGAGAAAGATAGTGTGTGTGTGTGGGCGATCGAGCATTACAAAGGCACGACGGCGGTGAAGCGGTTGAGTGCGGCGTAGCGGCATCTCCTTCTTCTTCGCGGCGAGGAATCCTCCACGAAGCAAGCGTAGAGCGGTGAGTGACACACCATCGCCTTCTTTGAGCTTACTAGTTTAGGCTTGTTGTGTGCTTGGAGCCATTTGTGGCTCGCACATAGTGTATCGGCAAGTTCCTTGCATTGACACGTGCGACATACGCGCACATGGAGGATTTGTTCAAAGGGCGGCAATAGAAAGATCATATCGAGGTGGAAAGTGATGAGGCTTGTTATCATATACATGTGGTAGTGATGTGTGTGAACACACTAGGACCGCCAGGGCATTTTTTCCCTCTTTAGGAGGTTTTTTCCCCCGAGCATTTTATATACTCCCATCACTCTAGGGCTATCTATCTTTCCATTGCACACTAAGTAATACACTCTCTATTGTGTGCCTTGAGCTTCTCTCATCTTCTCCAAGCTCTGTGCATTTCTCTTCAACCCTAATTCCAACAATTGGTATCAGAGTAGGTTGCGTCCTCCCGGGCTTAGTCGCCAGCTGCTCCAGCACACGCTTGCTCACTTTCTCCGATTTCAGTGAGCTTTGGAAAGCATTCGTAGGTCGACTAATACTTCGAGAAAGCTCGAAGAGCTTGATCTGCTAAGATTTTTTATTTGGGTTCATTTCGGCCTCCGTTTTCACTACAGGCAGTACTGCATAGGCTCTTTCGTCATTTTGTGCAAAATTTTTGTCAGTGTGTTTTTTTGCATAATAGGTGTCTTATAGTCTTCTATGGTTTGTGCTATATAGCACGTGTTGTTCACGCTCCTTTTCTCCTAATTTCGGCAGTTTTCACATTAGGTGCAGTATTTACCATGGCTTACAACAACAACACATATGTGTTCAAGATGTTTGTTGCTGCTGAGGATAAGTTGGGTGGGGACAACTACCCTATGTGGGCTTATATGATGCAATATGTTCTTGTGTCAAAGGGCGTCTGGAACATTCTACAGGGCATTGATGTACATCCTGGTTATGAGGATGTAGGCGATGTTGAGGATGTTGCAGGTCTTGCTGCAAGGATTGCTCCTGTTAGAGTTGTTTTGCCTACAGCAGAACAAGCTCATTGGGATGTAAAGGATGCACACGCTCATGCATTGATTGCATTGTCTGTGAAGCGCACCATTGTTCCCCACATCCGTTCAGCAAAATCTGCAAAACAGGCTTGGCATATTCTAGCAGGTCTTTATGCAAGCCGCAATGAGGATAAAATTTCTTTGCTGCGTAAAGAGCTGGAGTCGAAGATTATGCATGAGGAAGATGATATGGACACTTTGTTGAGATGTCGAGCTCTACACCTTGAGCTGGCATCCACTACGGGTCTTGGCCGCTTACAGCATTTACTCACTGGCGCGTTAGGTGACCGACACAGAGGATCTCTGCCAGTGATTCTACAACTGAACTACACTTATAGTGCCAGCCTAGTACGCTTCTAGAGAGTTCACACTTAGTGACCGCATGTATATATGTGCTACTTTTCAGCTTTAGCACTTAGTCATTTTGTACTCTCTTTTCTGTGAAGAAGAAGAAGAAGCTTTCCATCTCTGTGTGATTTGTGCTTGTCTTGTGTAGCTCTCTTGCATCCTCATTCTTTACATGGTATCAGAGCCTGGTGCAGGCAAGAGAGGCTAAGAGAGCAAGAGCATCACAATCCGTTCGTTCGCAATCCACGACTAGGTTTTTCACACAAGTTTCTGAACAGGTCTCCAAAGTGCAGTATACAGAGATTTACTGTACAAGTACAGTGGTCGTATGTACACTTGATTGTGGATACTTGCTGAGTGTAGAAAGCGTTACAGGTACCACGATAGCAGGTTCAGCAAATTTGCAGGTTTTTGCAGATTGCAGCTATTTTGTCTTAGTGCTTCAAGATGTCTGACGGTTTCAGTCAGACTGTTACTAAGAAGCTTGAGAAAAATAACTACCCTGCATGGAAGTTCAGAATAACAAATTTCCTAAAAGGAAAAGGTTATTGGGACTATGTAGAAGGAGACAATGAAAAGGAACCAGAGATTCCCGAGGCAAATGCTACAGCAGAACAAAGGAAAGCTTTGAGGGACTGGCAACAAGGCTAGAGCAAAGTGATGTATTGGCTTTCTATGAGCATCACAGATAGCATGATGGGCTATCTACAGGATGCTGAAACACCTCCCATTGCATGGAGAAACTTAGACAGAGTGTTCGAGGTGAACACCAAGGCCAGGAAGCTTCAACTAAAGTCGGAGCTAAATGAGGTTAAGAGGAACAACCTCTCAATCAATTATTATGCCTTGAAGATCAAGAGTATCATTGAGGCTCTTGGATCTATTTAAGTCTCAGTGGAAGACGATGACATTGTTCGTGCATGCTTGGATGGTCTAGGAGATGAGTATGTACATTTTAGGTCTTCCATGAATACAAGAGACGACATCCCCGTGTTCCAAGATTTGATTTCTATGCTTATTCTTGAGGAGAAGAACCTTGAAACATCTTCTTCTCATGGCAGAAATAATTCTGAACAAGCCTTCTATTCTAACTCCAACAGAGGTAGAGGTAGAGGTCGTGGTCGAGGCCCAAGGGGTTGCAGGGGGCAATTTCTGGAAGGTCAATCAAATCAAAACAATACAGGTGGCAGGGGAAACCAGTCTCAAGGCAAGGGGAGTCACAGAGGTCGTGGTGCAGGATCAAGTAGGCAGCAACATACTCCAGATAGCAGAGAATGTTGGACTTGTGGTGAAAGAGGTCACATGTCACGTGACTGTCCAAAGGGAAAAGCAAGTGGAAAGAGAGAACAAGGCAACTATGCATCTACTAGAAGAGATGCAGATGACAACAAAAACGAGCGCATGTTTGTTATGCATCATGTAATGAATACAATGACTGCAGAGAATTCCACCCAAGATGATGTTTGGTATGTGGATTCAGGTGCCTCTAATCACATGACGTCTCATGGAGAGTGGTTTAGAGATATGCGCAAACCAGATGTGTCAGGCTATGTGCAGACAGGAGATGACACAGCTCACCCGATTGCTCATGTAGGGGACATACCTCTAAATACGAAGAGTGGGAAATCAAACTACTTAGCAGATGTACTTCATGTCCCAAACATTACAAAGAATCTTATTTCTGTTGGAAAAATGGTTGAGCAGGTGTTAACCCTCATGGCACACGGACACCCCATCACCTACGATGGACGCGTATTATGTATTTGGTAGAGTCAGGTACCGGGCTCGTCGGACCAATAGGGAAAGGTAGAGTGATCGTCGATGAGAGGCGCACTTTAACTTGGACATTCAAGGGATTAGTTGGTTAAGCATGGGCGCCCAAGTGTGAATGGGGTGAGCTCCTATAAAAGCCAACTAAACCTAATTTTTACTCATTCTCTCATTTGTGCAATTGAAGAGTGCTCTTGCTCCATCTCCATCTTCTTCTTCTTCACCTCCTTGTGTGTGTGTGTGTGTGAGAGAGAGAGAGAGAGGGAGAGTGTGTGTGCGATCGAGCATTACGAAGGCACGACGGCGGCGAAGCGGTTGAGCGCGGCACGACTGTAGCTTCTTCTTCATCGCGGCGAGGAATCCACCACGAAGGCGAGCGTAGAGCGGTGAGTGACACACCCTTTGTTTTCTTGAGCTTGCTAGTTTAGGCTTGTTGTGTGCTTGGAGCCGTTTGTGGCTCGCATACGGTGTATTGGCAAGTCCCTTGCTTCGACAGTGCGGCAAGGAGCGCACAGCAGGGTTTGCAGGTTCGCTTCAATCCAAATGGCTATTATGTAGAAGATTTCCAGGATGGCTGCAAGCTGATCACAGAGAACAAATGTGTGGGCAGAATGTTTACGCTGAATGTAGACACGCCTGAGATAAAAGCTGCATTATTTGCACAGGGCACAGGTGTTGTGACTGATGTTGACATTTGGCACAAACGCATTGGCCATGTCAATGAGCAGAGATTGTGCAGCATGCAATCAAAACAGATTGTAAAAGGTTTGCCCAAATTCAAGGTGGATGGTATGCATAAAGTGTGTGCAGCATGCCAGTTTGGAAAACAGTCAAAGGGCTCATTTCCACATGAGCGCAATGTATGTAAAAAGACACTTGAGGTGGTGCACACAGATGTTTGGGGTCCAACCGATACTGTAAGTATACATGGTTGCAGGTATTATGTCTCTTTCATTGATGACCATACAAGGAAAGTATGGGTCTACTTCATGCGTAACAAAAGTGAAGTGTTTGGTCACTTTCAAGACTTCAAAGTCATGATTGAGAAGGAGACAGATATGCAAATCAAGACATTGAGGTCAGATGGAGGGGGAGAGTACTTCTCCAATGATTTTTTAGATTTTCTACGAATGCATGGTATAGGCAGGCAGTTTACATGCAGATATACTCCACAACAGAATGGGGTCGGAGAAAGGAAAAACAGGCACATTGCAGAGGTTGCACGTGCATTGATGAATGAGAAGAACATGCCTCATCATTTCTGGGCTGAAGCCGTAAATACAACTGTGTACATTATGAACAGGACACCTACAGCTACGGTGCATGATGTAACACCTGAGGAAAAGTTTACAGGTACAAAGCCTGATTTGGCACACTTGAAAGTGTTTGGCTGCATAGCTTACGTGCATGTACCAGATGAGTTGCGTAGGAAATTGGATCCTAAAGCAGAGAAATGTATTTTTGTGGGATATTCCCTTGAACAAAAGGGGTACAGGTGCTACAATACTACTACACGAGAATTACGAGTAAGCAGAGATGTAGTCTTTGATGAGATGAGTAGCTGGTACAGTAATGCACATGGCACTATTGGGGCTGATGTAAAAGATGATGTGGTTGTACAAAATGTGAGGCCACAGTCACAGGTTTTGAGTGGACCACAAGAGTCCTCTTCTCGTGGCTCTGTTGAGAAACCATGGAATGGTAGACTACGTACGTAGGTTACTCCACCAACGGGTACAGGGAATGTATCACGAAAAGGAAAGGAAAAGGTTGATGAACCTCCCTTTATGGCTGATGCATCATCAAGTTTTTCACATGTAGACATGGATTCAAATGGTTCCGAACAAAGTCTTGATGAGGAATTTGGAATTCCGGCTGTCAGGACACCTAGTGTAAGGAAAGTACAAGAAGATGCTAGAGGGCAAAGGAGTGACCCAGGACCGCGCAGATCTAATAGAGTGAGAAATCCAGTTCAGAAATTGACTTATGATGGGTATCTAGCACATCACCAAGCCTACATGGCTAAGGTGATACAGGATGTGGAGCCCACATGTTTTGAGGATGCAGTTGGAAATGTGCATTGGGATGATGCAATGAATGAAGAGATGGATGCATTGGAAGCAAACGAGACATGGGAGTTGGTGCCATTGCCAAGTGGCAAGAAAGCTATTGGCTATAAATGGGTATATAAAACCAAGCATAAGGCTGATGGTAACATTGAGCGTCACAAGGCAAGGCTGGTTGCAAAGGGTTATGCACAGACGTATGGCATAGACTATGAGGAGACCTTTGCTCCAGTGGCAAAGATGACGACTGTGAGAGCTGTCAAATCAGTGGCTGCATCTAGAGAATAAATTATGCATCAAATGGATGTAAAGAATGCCTTCTTGAATGGTGAGTTGCAAGAGGAAGTGTATATGGATCAGCCACCTGGTTATGTCGATCCAGGATACCCAGATTATGTATGCAGACTTCTCAAAGCTTTGTATGGTTTGAAGCAGGGCTCTAGAGCATGGTATGACAGGATTGCCAAGTATCTTGTCAGTATTGGTTTTAGGAGAGCTCATGCTGATCATTCTCTCTATGTACGTGAGAGTGATGTGGGGATTGTAGTCATTACCATATATGTAGATGACCTTCTTATTGTTGGTGACAATGCTATGGAGATTGACCATGGGAAGGGTCTTCTCAAACAGGAGTTTGAAATGAAAGATTTAGGCGAGTTGCGCTACTTTCTTGGCATTGAGGTGATCAGGACTCCAGAGGGTGTATGGCTATCACAGAGACAGTATGCTTTGGACATGTTGTCAAAGTATGGTATGGCTCATTGTAAGCCAATTTCTATTCCCTTGGATCTGAATGCAAAGCTGAGTGCAGAGAAGGGTGATGTTGTTGAGGATGTCAACATGTAAAGGAAGATTGTGGGTAGTCTAATCTACTTGACTATCACGAGGCCAGACTTGAGCTACACAGTAGGCTTGGAGAGTCAGTTCATGGAGCTTCCGAGGAAGCCATATTTGGATGGAGTAAAAAGCACACTTAGGTATGTGCAAGGTACTCTTGACTACGCATTGTTCTATGCAGCAGATGCACCATTAGCATTGTATGGGTATACAAATGCAGATTGGGCAGGTAGCATTGTTGATAGGAGATCTACGAGTGGCTTCATGTTCTCTTTTGGGAGTGCTGTTGTTACTTGGAGCAGCAAAAAGCAGCCTACGGTTGCTTTATCGAGCACAGAGGCCGAGTACAGAGGTGCAGCAGTTGCGGCGTGCGAGGTAGCTTGGCTACGCACATTACTTGAGGACTTGGGAGTGCAGGTGGACCAGCAGATTTTCATCCATTGTGACAGCCTCAGCAGCATGCAGTTGGCTAGAAACCTAGTGTTCCATGCCAGGACCAAACACATAGAGGTCCATTACCACTATGTTCGAGAGCGAGTGTTGGCGGGCGACATCGACTTGGTCTACGTCAGCACACAGGAGCAGATAGCGGATATCTTTACCAAGGCCCTCGGAGGTGAGAAGCTTCGACGTTTCCGGACTATGCTTGGACTCTGCGACATGCAAAGCTCGAGGGGCAGTGTTGAGATGTCGAGCTCTACACCTTGAGCTGGCATCCACTACGGGTCTTGGCGGCTTACGGCATTTACTCACTAGCGCGTTAGGTGACCGACACGGAGGATCTCTGCCAGTGATTCTACAGCTGGATTACACATATAGTGCCAGCCTAGTACGCTTCTAGCGAGTTCACACTTAGTGACCGCATGTACATATGTGCTACTTTTCAGCTTTAGCACTTAGTCATTTTGTACTCTCTTTTCTGTGAAGAAGAAGAAGAAGCTTTCCATCTCTGTGTGCTTTGTGCTTGTCTTGTGTAGCTCTCTTGCATCCTCATTCTTTACAAATCGGACCCTCCAATCCGCCTATGTGTGGCCGCCCTTCAGAAGACAAGTCCGCTTTTGAATTCGGCCACCGGCCATTGAATTCGGCCACCGGCCACCGGCCATTGACTTTCGGCCACCGGCCATCGGCCATTGACTTCCGACCACCGGCCATTGGCCATTTACTATTGGCCACCGGCCAACCGATTGGTTGTTTTCTGACCACTTTCCGGCCGCCGTCCGGCCATAATATTCCGGCGAAAAAAAAGTCTCAGGGGCCTCCGCCCCCGAGGCCTCTAAAGTTGCCCCTGATTCTTGTCCGTGATAATTTTGGTTTCCAGTGAGTGATTTTCCTTCACGCACGATGGCTTCTCCTCATAATGGGGGCCTTAAAAATGTGCGCTTTTACCACTGAAAATTACAAGGGTAAATCAGGCTCCATACTTAACACACCACTTGTCCAAGCTAACTCTATTGAAACAGAGAGAGAAGCAAAGGTCCACCACTTGTCCAAGCTAGGCTCCATTGAAACATGGAGAGAAGGATGCTCCACCATTTGTCCAAGATAGGATCCATTGAAACATGACGAGAAGCAAGCTGCACCATGTCTCCAAGAAGCTAGGCTCCATTGAAAAACATTAAACCCACGATATGTAGTAGATGAGGGGTTTACATTCAAGGTCCAACACTTGTCCAAGCTATTATTGGTAGTAGCCTGAGTGGTTTGGTCTCAAGATTCACCACTTTTCCACTCTATGCCATTATATTAAGAATATCTGGGTGTTAAGGTCCACCACTTGTCCAACCTATAAGAATATATCATTAAGGTTATTCTTTCTCACCACTTGGAGTGACCATGATAGGTTTTACATGGGGGTTTGGTTCCAAGGTCCACCACTTGTCCAAGCTAACTCTATTGAAACATAGAGAGAAACAAAGGTCCACCACTTGTCCAAGCTAGGGTCCATTGAAACATGGAGAGAAGGATGCTCCACCATTTGTCCAAGATAGGCTCCATTGAAACATGATGAGAAGCAAGCTGCAACATGTCTCCAAGATGCTAGGCTCCATCGAAATACATTAAACCCACGATATTTCATAGATGAGGGGTTTACATTCAAGGTCCACCACTTGTCCAAGATATTATTTCTAGTAGCCATAAGGCTACAACTTAAAGGTTATTCTTTCTTCCCACTTGGAGTGACCATGATAGGTTTTACATGGGGGTTTTGTTCCAAGGTCCACCACTTGTCTAAGCTAACTCTATTGAAACATAGAGAGAAACAAAGGTCCACCACTTGTCCAAGCTGGGCTCCATTGAAACATGGAGAGAACGATGCTCCACCATTTGTCGAAGCTAAGTCTATTGAAACATGGGGGGTTTACGTTCAAGGTCCACCACTTGTCCAATCTATTATCTCTAGTAGTATGAGTGGTTTTATCTCAAGATTCACCACTTTTTCACTCTATGTCATTATATTAAGAATATTTGGGTGTTAGGGTCCACCACTTGTCCAACCTATAAAGCTATATCTTAAAGGTTATTCTTTCTCACCACTTGGAGTGACCATGATAGGTTTTACATGGAGGTTTGATTCCGAGGTCCACCACTTGTCCAAGCTAACTCTATTGAATCATAGAGATCAGCAAAGGTCCACCACTTGTCCAAGCTAGGCTCCATTGAAACATGGAGATAAGGATTCTCCACTATTTGTCCAAGATAGACTCCATTGAAACATGAAGAGAAGCAAGCTGCACCATGTCTCCAAGATGCTAGGCTTCATCGAAATACCTTAAACCCACGATATTTTGTACATGAGGGGTTTACATTCAAGGGCCACCACTTGTCCAAGCTATTATCGCTAGTAGCATGTGTGGTTTTGTCTCAAGATTTACCACTTTTCCACTCTATGTCATTATATTAAGAATATGTGGGTGTTAAGGTCCACCACTTGTCCAACCTATAAGTCTATATCTTAAAGATTATTCTTTCTTACCACTTGGAGTGACCATGATAGGTTTTACATGGGGATTTGGTTCGAAGGACCACCACTTGTCCAAGCTAACTCTATTGAAACAGAGAGAGAAGCAAAGGTCCACCACTTGTCCAAGCTAGGCTCCATTGAAACATGGAGAGAAGGATGCTCCACCATTTGTCCAAGATAGGCTCCATTGAAACATGACGAGAAGCAAGCTGCACCATGTCTCCAAGATGCTAGGCTCCATCAAAAAACATTAAACCCACGATATGTCATAGATGAGGGGTTTACATTCAAGGTCCAACACTTGTCCAAGCTATTATTGGTAGTAGCCTGAGTGGTTTGGTCTCAAGATTCACCACTTTTTCACTCTATGCCATTATAGTAAGAATATCTGGGTGTTAAGGTCCACCACTTGTCCAACCTATAAGGATATATCATTAAGGTTATTCTTTCTCATCCCTTGGAGTGACCATGATAGGTTTTACATGGGGGTTTGGTTCCAAGGTCCACCACTTGTCCAAGCTAACTCTATTGAAACATAGAGAGAAACAAAGGTCCACCACTTGTCCAAGCTAGGCTCCATTGAAACATGGAGAGAACGATGCTCCACCATTTGTCGAAGCTAAGTCTATTGAAACATGGGGGGTTTACGTTCAAGGTCCATCAGTTGTCCAAGCTATTATCGCTAGTAGCATGAGTGGTTTTGTCTCAAGATTCACCACTTTTTCACTCTATGTCATTATATTAAGAATATTTGGGTGTTAAGGTCCACCACTTGTCCAACCTATAAGGCTATATCTTAAAGGTTATTCTTTCTCACCACTTGGAGTGACCATGATAGGTTTTACATGGGGGTTTGGTTCCAAGGTCCACCACTTGTCCAAGCTAACTCTATTGAATCACAGAGAGAGGCAAAGGTCCACCACTTGTCCAAGCTAGGCTCCATTGAAACATGGAGAGAAGGATGCTCCACCATTTGTCCAAGATAGGCTCCATTGAAACATGAAGAGAATCAAGCTGCACCATGTCTCCAAGATGCTAGGCTTCATCAAAATACCTTAAACCCACGATATTTCGTAGATGGGGGGATTACTTTCAAGGTCCACCACTTGTCCAAGCTATTATCGCTAGTAGCATGGTTTGGTCTCAAGATTCACCAGTTTTCCTCTCTATGTCATTACATTAAGAATATCTTGGTGTTAAGGTCCACCACTTGTCCAACCTATAAGGCTATATCTTAAATGATATTTTTTCTCACCACTTGGAATGTGCATGATATGTTTTACATGGGGTTTTGTTCCAAGGTCCATCACTTGTCCAAGCTAGATCTATTACATATATATTATACATACAATATTCAACTAGATTCCCTACCTATCATGTCCAGTAGCATGGATGCTCTAGCTTTAAGGTCCACCACTTGTCCAACCTATACTCTCTTATGTAAGGGAGATCTCGCTATAAATTCAAAACCTTCCCGCCTAAATTTAAAATTCAAAATCTGATCGCCTAAATTTAAAATATCCCTCCCAAATTTTAAATATCCCGCCTAAATTTTAAAATTCAAACTTTTTTATAAAAATTTAAATTTTACCACTTACATTTAAAATATTCCACGCGAAATTTATTTTAAATTCAAGTTTACCACAAAAAGATATCATTATACCACCTAAATTCAAATATGCAAACCTCAAATCATTATATTGTACATAAATTCAAACAAATTCAAATTAACAAGCCTAAACGTATATTAGTTTGCATAGATATGAATTTATTACACCTAAATTATGTCACCATGTTAGAGAGAGTGGTTAGAGAATTTGAACAAGGTCCACCACTTGTCCAACCTAGATACTAAGAAGGATTGAGTGTACAAGGTATTGTTTGGAGGTCCTTATAGTCCACTGGTCTCAAGGTCCACCACTTGTGGTAAGGGTCACCAAAAAGTGTATATATTCATCCAAAGAAATACACGTATTTTTGGTCTACATCTCCTAGTTTCAACCATTTATGTCCATTAGGTGTATCACTAAACAACACTACTATTTTTGAGAAACAGAAGTTACAATCATATCTACAAATGGATTAGAGGAAAATCAGCTCAGCATACATCCAGAACTCGCTACAAGAATCGACTTTAATAGATCACGCAAGTAAGTCTTCCATTCAAGTTTACTAGCATTACAATGTGTTAGTTATTTGTGATATTTATGTATGTATATATACTATGTGTACATATCGTAATTAAGTGTAATTGTGTATCTCCATTATGTATGAGTATTACAATGAAATAACACAAATATACATACATACACATAGATAACACAGACGCACACATACATGAGCATGTATTTTCAAGAGAGAGATAGCAAGATACAGAGATAGATAGATAGATAGAGAGAGAGAGAGAGAGAGAGAGAAATACCTGTTTTCTAGAGAGAGGAGAGAGAGAAAGATAACAGATTTCACTGTGTTTATGTATGTGGAAGAGACGAAGACGATGTATGGGAATATGTGCACGTATTTTCAAGAGAGAGACAACAAGATAACATATTTCACTGTGGTTATGTATGTGGAAGTGAGGAAGATGACGTGTGGGAATATGTGCATGTATTTTCAAGAGAGAGACAACAAGATAACAGATTTCACTGTGGTTATGTATGTGGAAGAGAGGAAGACGATGTGTGGGAATATATGTATGTGTGCGGGGATATTTTTAAACTACGTATCTCTGTCTTTTGACGAGAGAGTGTGTGTGCAAGAAGAGTTACAGAGAACCATCTTCTCTATATGGAGAAAGACAGAGAGTGAGAGAGAGAGAAACACCTGTTTTTTCTCTATTCGTGAGGTGTGCAATGTCTCCTGAGAAGAAACCTGATCCTGCCCTTCTGGAAAGCGTTGCGTACGCTACTGTTTCTTTATCTTGTGCGCGAACTTTCAATCCTGTGCGCTCCACCTCTGTGTTGTGTACGATGCCGGGCTTTCTCCTCTACGTGCGCGTATACTCCAACTGTGTGCGATCCGTGTGCGCTTTCTGTGTGTTTGCTGCTCGCCTGCTTTCTCTGTGTGCGTTGCTCGTGCACTCTCTCTGTGCCTAATCTTGATAGGGTTTATTAGAATGCCACGTATGCTACAAGTCCATGTTTTATCATAGGATTAAAAAAAACAAAAGCAATATAAAACATTAACCAATTCACACGGCCAAAATTAAAGAAATCATGGTTGAAAATATGCAAAACATGCGTAACTCTATACTATGCCCCAGGACCCCGCCCGAAACAATATCCCAAAATCAGCCTCCCAAGCCCCGCCATCGAGAGCGCTATATTCCACATCCCCATCAAGAGCGCTACCCCCAAACCTCACGTGGAAGCGCTGCCTTGTCACCCCATTGTGGCATTGCCCTAAGACCCCGCATCTGGAGTGCTAAATGGGAACATTCTTCATTAGTGAAATTTTGAACATAAATTATATTTAGCATATACTTAAATATAATACAAATATTAACATATTAACGATACTACTAATTTACTATAGCAGTTCTAGATTATGTCCCATACTATAGTTAAGGTGCCAAAGGTTTGGCCTTATGGTCCTAGATTTAGCCAAATGGTCAACACATATAGGACCAAGTGCACACTGTGCCACAAAACTTGGCCACCACTTCACTTGCCAAAGTTTAGGCCACATGGTCAATCCTAAGTTTCCAATGTTCTTATTATGTCACCTTTTGCCTCGTGGAAAACCTAGGCTTGTTTTCACATACTCAAGCACGTCAAGCCATAATAAATTTTCATTACTCTTCGGCAACCCTTTTGTTCAAGTCTTTGAAAAAACGTTGTTTAAGGCCACCCTAAACCATTTTCATTTAGGGGTGTCTAAAACTAGCTTTTTGGAAATTCGAGAAGAAAATGGTCAAAGTTTTATACTTAGTTTTAACCACTTGACCAATTCAAATATTGGAAAGCAAGGTCTTGTAATACTTTTCTTTGGACATCACACATTAAAACTAGGTCCCTCACTTGTCCAAGCTATGCTCTAATACAATAAAGGGCTTTTGGTTTCAAGATGCACCACTTTCCCAACCTTGATTCCATTGAAGAAGCTAGCTCTACTTCGACATTTAATAGCAAGGTCTTGTAGCAGTTCACATTGAACATTTTCCATGGCAGCTAGGTCCACCACTTATCTAAGCGATGCTCTAATACAGTAAGGGGGTTTTGGTTTCAAGATCCACCACTTCTCCAAACTTGATTTGGGAAGCAAGGTCCTATAATAGTTTGCTTTGGACATTCACCATTACAACTAAGTCCACCACTTCTTTAAGCTATGTTCTAATACACTAAGGAGGTTTGGGTTTGAAGGAGAACCACTTGTACGACTTTGTTTTTGGAAGTAAGGTCTTTACATAGTTAACCTTGGACCTTGGACATTGGATACTACAACTAAGCCCACCACTTGTCCAAGCTATCCTCTATATATAGCCAAAGGGTTTGGGTTTCAAGATTCACCACTTTTCCAACCTTTCTTCCATTAAAGAAAGGAGGGGCATTATAACTAGGTCCACCAATTGTCCAAGATATGCTCTGATATAGAAATGGGATTTTGGTTTCAATAATCCACCACGTGTTCAACCTTGCAAGACTCAAGGGATACTTGGACATTGAAAAGCATAGTCCTATAGTAGTTGATAGGTGGCAGTGGGTATAACAACTAGGTCCAACCTATGCTCTCATATAGCAAAGAGGCTTTGATTTCAAGGTCCACCACTTGTCCAACCTTGCTTCCACTAAAGAAATGAGGGGCTACGTAAACATTGGCAAGCAAGGTAGAAAGGTCCTAACGTACTTCACCTTGGATATTGGGCATTATAACTAGGTCCACCACTTGTCCAAGCTATGCTCTGATATAGAAAGGGGATTTTCGTTTCAAAGTCCACCACGTGTTCAACCTTGAAAGACTCAAGGGATACTTGGACATTGGAAAGCATAGTCCTATAGTAGTTGATAGGTGGCAGTGGGTATTACAACTAGGTCCAACCTATGCTCTCATATAGCAAAGAGGCATTGGTTTCAAGGTCCACCACTTGTCCAACCTTGCTTCCATTAAAGAAATGAGGGGCTACGTAAACATTGGGAAGCAAGGTAGCAAGGTCCTAAGGTGTTTCACCTTGGATATTGGGCATTATAACTAGGTCCACCACTTATCCAAGCTATGCTCTGATATAGAAAGGGGATTTTCGTTTCAAGGTCCACCACGTGTTCAACCTTGAAAGACTCAAGGGATACTTGGACATTGGAAATCATAGTCCTATAGTAGTTGATAGGTGGCAGTGGCTATTACAACTAGGTCCAACCTATGCTCTCATATAGCAAAGAGGCTTTGGTTTCAAGGTCCACCACTTGTCCAACCTTACTTCCATTAAATAAATGAGGGGCTACGTAAACATTGGCAAGCAAGGTAGCAAGGTCCTAAGGTATTTTACCTTGGATATTGGGCATTATAACTAGGTCCACCACTTGTCCAAGCTATGCTCTGATATAGAAAGGGGATTTTTGTTTCAAGGTCCACTACGTGTTCAACCTTGAAAGCCTCAAGGGATACTTGAACATTGGAAAGCATAGTCCTATAGTAGTTGATAGGTGGCAGTGGGTATTACAACTAGGTCCACCACTTGTCCAACCTATGCTCTAATATAGCAAGGATGCTTTGGTTTCAAGATCCACCATAATTTCCAACCTTGCTTCCATTAATATAGCAAGGAGGATTTGGTCTCAAGGTTCACCACTTGTCCAACCTATGCAAACCTTTTCCATGTTGTAGCATGATTTTTTGTTTGAAGAGTATTTTTCTATAACTATGGATTTAACAATGTAATCTTTTTCACTTACAGGATGGACTTTGAATCTGGGGAGAAAGTACATATGATACTTGACAATGAAATTGTTGGTATTGGCTGTGTGTGTAGAACAGATCTAGATTCCACTTGTGGTGGTACAAAGATAGGGCAAGGAAATGTCTCCATACTAGTGGAGGAATGCTTGAAGAATGTGGTCCTACCTTTTCCTACAATGGATACTTCATCTCTCCAAGGCTCATTATGGAGTGTTGTTCGATGGTCAAAGATTCTTTTGCAATCTTTTGTATTAAATGGGAACTTAATTGATCCACACGAAAGCTACAATGGTGATGAAGAACATGATCATTCTGATCCTCTAGTTACAGATGCAATACCTATGACAAGCCCAGAATTTGAAGCAATGATTCGAGAGTCTTGGAGAAATCAGAGGGTCCTTTTAAAAGATGACACAATGATGCAAACCATGAATGAAGGGACCATCTTATATGTATTTCCACATGATTATGTCAACTTTCAGGAACTTGGTCCTGATTTTGTGGGTGTAGGTATTGAAAGAGAAAATGCAAGCATTGATGATGTGGTTGAAGTGGGTAGCATCACTTTGATAAAGTGGCCCATCAAGCAGACAGCAATGTTGAATGGGAGCCCATTACAACGATTTGTTCCTGTTGATGGCATGCATGCTATATATGAGGATGTATCCAACGATGACAATGTTGGAAAAAAACTTGATGGGAGTAATGTTGTCCAGTTGTCAAGGAACAAACGATACACTTTCATGAACAGGACTCAAAAATCAAAAGCAGCACCAGCTTCGACTTTTTACCTTTCAAACAAATCAATTCAAAGGGTATCATGCATTGATTGTTGTTCACAAAAATGTTGCCAGTTTGTAGATCGTGATATGGTGACAAGGTTACGACAACAGTTTTGGGGAGAGTCTCAAAAATCACGTACTAATTATGTTTATGATGTTCTTTCTATATGTTATCAGAAAGATGAGAAGTCACGATACCAATTCAGGCTAAATGGCTCCATTGTTTGTTGTAGAGCATGGTATGAGCTACATGGAATACCAAAGACATCATTTTATCAATACAAGGAGAACTTTGAAAATGGTGTGCGCCAATATGTACATGGGAACACATGTACATTGAGAAGGGGACTTCAACATACTAGTTTAGCAAGAGCACTACTAAATGAGTTTGTGGAAAATAACTCTGAGAAGATGCCACATAGAAGTAGAACACTGCTAGATGGCTCAAGAGAGACTCAATTGGTGATTCCATCAACATACAAACAAGCGGATATTTTATGTTAAATCAACATGACACTTGACCAAATGGGCTATGAGAGGAATCTATCCCAATCTTCTTTTGGTAGAATTTGGAACAAAGAGTACCCACATGTCACTTTAACAAAGATGAGTGAGTTCTCTAAGTGCAATATTTGTAGCTCAATCAAGGCAAAGTTAGAAGCTAAACCTTCTCTTGAAGAGAGAGCTCTTCTCTTGAGGGAGAGAGAAGTTCACATGGCACAACAAAAGAGTTGCAGAAGCCTATATTATGCATGGCGCACGTATTCAGAAACTCAACCACAAAAATATGTATGCATAATCCATGATAAGATGAATCAAAAGAAGACTGCCATTCCTAGATTACGCATTGTTCCCAAGGGTGTGGATTCAGGATATAATCTGCAGGTGGCATTGATTGGCATGATCACTCATGGACATGGAGAAGGTCATTACGGACACTTTGTCTTGAATGGTTTGTGGCCAGCTGATCCAAATCTTACAATTGGCTCAATTGCTAATTGTTTACATAACCTAGAGAGGATAGATAAGCATCCTCTTGGTGATCTAGTAACAAATGGACTTCCAAGGAGCAATATTTCACTACTACATGCTTTGAACTCAAGGGATGCTTTGGAATACCATAACTTGAGTGATGGAAAAGAGCCCATTGTGCAGTCGTCAGAAATTGCAGAAGAGGAATTGGGGTCAACATTTCGCAGATTGCCAGAGAACTTGTTGCTACAATTGGATAATTGTGCAGGGGAAAAAAAAAATCGATACTTATTTGCCTATTTGTCAATGCTTGTTGCAAGGGGTGTTTTCAAAACCATCCAGTTGGGATTTTTAATGGTTGGGCATACACATGAGGACATAGACGCCATGTTTAGTAGGTTTTCAGAGAAGCTGAGAGTTACAAAAACCTATACTTTGCCACATTTCATGGATACATTACGAAACAACTCATCTTCATCTCCAGCTCCATTTTTTCTCACAAAGATCCTCGATTTGAAGCAATATTGTGATGGCTATCTTTTTGATGGACAAGACATACTTGTTGGACATTCCAAACCACTTCAGTTCAGGTTCTTTATGTAGGATTAGACACCAATGATGCAATATAAGGCACATGTAGGTGTATCAACTTGGAGTGGAAGTATTCGCCTTTGGAAAACAGACACAGAAGGCAACCCAATACCACATGGAGATCTACCTCTAGTACAAATGGCGAAGTATGTCAAGGCCCACGAAGAAGTCATTTTGGGGCTAAAGAACTATATAAAATTTTGGGAAAATTTAGGGAATGGTTCAAGTATTCCGCGATATTATAGACCCGTGATAGATTATTGGAGTAAGGTAATTGAAGAGATTGGAAAAGCAATCATATTAGAGGGAGTCTTGTATGAAATGTTTTGGCCAAAAACTCAAGAATATTCTCACCTACAAAGCACTACAATGAATTTGCAACAAGGAGCAGAAAGATTCCTAGGCCTTGAAGAGTTGAACGATCATTTTTGTGGGCCTCAACGAGATAGGCCAAGGGAAGAGTTTGACCATATGTCTGATGTGCACCAAGGTGACTTTCTTATGCTTGTTCCGAGTGACACAGAAATCTATCCAGTGTGGCTTGCAATGGCTTTATCTGACATTGATAATGAGCCTACATCACCAAACTACAGAAAACTCTTGATTCAATATTGGGCACCTTGAGCGAGAAAAAGTGGGATGACAGATACTCAAGCTTACAGTAATTGTTGGAAGGGTTATTGGGCTGTCAACTATAAGGACCCACAAGTGTGGGAAACTATAGATGCAATTGTTTGGTCCTGGAGACCCAACAAAGAAGGACCATTTTCTAGAATAAAGATTCCAAAAAGGCATGCTCTAAAAGCCAAAGAAGGCCTCACTCGTGCACATCAACCACACTTGGATCAAAGTTCAGATATGGTATCAAATGTGGAGTAGAATTATGTGGAGCTTCTATTGTGACTATACTAGTCAGTTTGTAAACAAAATCTTTTTTGTATCTTCCTTTGTTTTATGTAATTTATAGTGATTATTCAAATCCATGTGTTGTACATCCTCTTGACTTTTGGTGTTTATCAACACCACAATCCTATGAGATTCTCACTTTATTTACTAACCACACACCTCAATTTTTCCCACTTTAAGTGGAAAATTCCCAAATTACATGAATTTAGTCGATTTGGAGATTCCCATAATGTGAGATTTTTACCAAAATACCTAATATGGTCTTTAAGTAGAAATACACTCATATACCGTGAGAAATCATCAATGAACGTAATGAAATAGCAATATTGTGATCTCAAAGAAGGTAGAAGTCCACATATATTAGTATAAACAAGATCCAATATTTCATGAGAATGAGCTTTTTTTGAGAGAGTAAAGGGTGTACAATTATAATTCCCAAGAGCACAAAACTCACAGATTCCCATCTGGGTATGAGCTTGAAGATCCATGCCATGAACAAGATCACGACACTGAAGATCAAGGAGTTTTGAGAGATTAGCATGAATAAAAGTCACAGATTCTCATTTGGGGATGAGCTTTAAGATCCATGCCATGAACAAGATCATGATGCTGAAGATCAAGGAGTTTTGAAAAAATCACCATGAAAAAAATGATGATGCCATAGCTTGCAATCATGATCACGTGGAGTAGTGACAACATTTTATATAGCATCATTGAGAGAGAGTTCTAACAAATGACCATCATGAGGAGCAGTGGCTATAGTCTATCCATCTTTCTCAATTTGGCATTTGGTATAATCAAACCCAGCAAAGAGACCAAGATCAACGAGTCTAGCATCTGAAAGAAGATTACGTTGAAGATCTAGTACATGATGTAATACTCCTCATAGAATTTGATTGGAGGAAGATAAGGTACCAAGATAGAAATCTCCAATACCCTTTACTTGACAGGTCGTATCATAAGCAAGATAAACAACACGTTGAATTGATAATAGATGATAGTTATGGAGCCACTTAGACTGATATGTCATATTTCTTGTAGCACCAGAATTGACAATAAAAAGTGATCCCTCACATACATGAAGTATTCTGTCTGGAGCAATTGAACATAGGATGCAGCTTGTTTCTAGTACAATACTATTTCAATGTTCAATAGCATATGCTCTATTACGATTTGTGTCAAATGGACGCTTATAGCATATATAAGTGGGATGATCAGATTGTCCATAATATTCACAAGAAGAAGAAGAATCTCTAGATAAACATGGTTGTTTAGTGGTAATATTGTGTTCTTCATCATACTCATGTGTCCAAAAATCATCTTCAGTACGGCCATTTTTGTTGCAATAAGAACATTGCTTATTAGGAAATTTGAGACGAGAGAAAATATTACCGCGACGGTGTCGAAGGATATGTGTTCGAAACGTGAGCCGACGGGCAGGCGCCGGGCCTCTGGCTATGAGAGGTGTGAAAGAGAAAGAATGAGAACATCAGATGCAACTGAATCTGGCAATCATCGTGATCATCAATTAATTGAATTATACTTTAAGTACAACTTAATCATTAGCCAAGGGGGCTCTTAACAGCGCCGCCACTTGGTCATCTGCTAACTAGGAGTTTCAGCTCCCGCTTTACAAAATCAACCGGGCCGTCAACAACACTGGGGCTTAACATAATGTTTAATCAATTTTTAGCTGATGCTGTGAGGGAAATTTCTCTGCCTCTTTAACTGATTCAAATACCTTCAAGATTTTGTACTGCTCCTATTCCTTGCTTAAACTCGTTTTTCCCTTGCCTTCTTAATCATGTCCGCTCATCTTATGCTCAACCAGAGAGAGACTTCGTGCTTGCTTATGTATGAGAGAGAGAGCCCTTTGCTATACTTTACCTCTTGTGTCGCTGCTTATGTATGAGAGAGAGAGCCCTTTGCTTTACTTTACCTCTTGTGTCGCTAGTCGAGCTTCTCTCCTTGCTTTGCCGTTGTTCAAGATCGAGAGAGAGCCTTTGCTTCCTTGCTTACCAAGGACTAGAGCGAGAAAAAGAGACTTTGCCTTGTACTTCTCCCCATGCTTGTTCACCCTCCTCGCCTCTTTCCCTTTTTCATGCCGAGGACAAGACAAAGAAGGCTTTCTTTTGCTTGACTTGCTTCTCCTTCTCGAGAGAGAAATCCTTTCCTTAGTACTTTTCTTCACCTCCTCCTCCCTCCGAGATTTGCTTGTTTTGTTAGGTCATGATGAGAGCAAGAGAGAGAGAGAGAGCGCCCTTGTGCAAGCTTCTTATGCTTCAGAGGTCCAACCTCTTTTGTTGTCTACTTTTATGCCCTAAAAACCCCTCACGTTATTTTTAAAAGCCTTTAGCAACAACGGCGCTATCGTTGCTAAGGCACGTGAACAAGATCGATGACATGGCAGTTGACGGAAGTGAGGTGCACAAAAACCGGCAAAAATAGCTCCAAATCCTTTTTCCCTAGTGTGTTGAGCACTTTTTGTCTCTTGCTCGGCGTCATCTAATGCTTTGTAGAGCTCCTCCATCTCCAATGCGCTTGCGTTTTCTGCCTGCCTGGTCTACGCCATGCTCTTATCTTTGCATTTCCTTCCACACTCAATCCCTTACTTAGTTATTTGGGTTGCCTTTGACTCTTCTCTTGGGTGGGCGGGCGGGCGGCTTATCCCTTGGGCGGCCATTGGCTTAGTGGGCATCCATAGTCCCTCATTATTTAGTGGGAGGCCTTTGGGCATACCTTGAGTATTGGTTATTATAGGGCAGTTATAGCCCTTGTAAGGCACCACATTTGACGTACATATCTAATAAATGGCCACATCGGGCGGGCATTGGCGATGCAGGCCAAGGCAATGCCAAGCAAATCATTTTTCTCCATTGGGCGGCCATAGCCTTTGTAAGTGCACCACATTTGGCATACATGCCAGCCAAGGCAATGCCTTGCACCTCATATTTCTCCAGTGGGAGGACATTTCTCCTCAACCATTGCATTCCAAGAAACGACATTTCGAACACCAGACTCCTCAAAGCAATTAGTTCCTGCATTCCAAAACTTGGACGAAAGACAAAAACTCCCAATTGAGACACCAATCGAGCCGATCGGACCGGTACGGAACTGGCCACCTTGGTGAATCTTTAACAGTCTCAATATCTTGGCAATCGAAACTCCGATCACTGATCTGAAAAGACCAGCGCACTCCACAAAGTGAGCACTTTAGGTCTGTGCATTCATTTCAATTTTTTCACCTCACTTGCAGTTGCCCAATCCGGTACGGATTTGCAATCGACTTAAACTTGAAATAGTCATAACTTCTTCACCGTAGCTCCAATCAACGAGTCGTAAAGACAGGCCGGTAGAGCACCTCAAGCACTGTAGTTATAGATCATAATCTCCCATCTGTGCTCACTTCAAGCATACTCATTTTTGGCATCATTAAGGCATTGTTTGCCCTTTTAGCTGCATCTAGCATACATTAATCATTAAACTTGACGTGTTAACAAGCCTTGATCACTAACCATTACTCAAGTAGGCTTCAAATGATCTTGATGTACATTTTTCTGGCATCTTTCTTAGCATGGGATTGGAGCTGCACGACATCCACCCTCGTGAACCTGCACAGCCTCCAATCTGTGTCAACTGCACTTCAATCTGTATCTCTTATAGGTACCTTAAGCTCTTACCATCTGCAGACTCACGTAACTAGTAAACATATGAAAAATGAAATAAGGCTTATACCCTATCATCAATGTTTTAACTAAATCATTAGGTAGCTTCCCATTATAAATGTCTGAACCGTATCTACCGTATCTTCAAGCATTCAATCATGGAAAACCTGTTTAATGAACCCCTCCAGATTCAAGTGCTCCAGTTAGTGATGCACACGGATTGACCATTAATCTCGCTTTAGGGAACCCTGTCAAGCTCAAGTATGCCTTACTCTGTCTGCACACGAAATGGCTGTCAAGTTCTTTACCTCATGTTCTGGTCGTAGAACCAACTCAAAAGATGTGAAGATAATTCGTTAATTGTCCAAAGAAGTCAACTGGAAGCCATCCATGTAATCTTATTGAATGCAATACCAAAACTCTTCTAACTTAGCATAGATCTAGGATACAAAATCTTGTACCATGAAACCTGCTACAACAGATAACTGGTACTCTTCAAATCTACAACTTGCACTTTAGTAGCCCCCATGATCAAATGGAAAACTAATCATTTGCCCCACTGTAAGCATTCCCTTTAACAAAATGGCACCATCCTCCAAGATCATAGGGAAAATACAATAATTTCCAATCATTACAGCATAAACATATATTAACCCACAAATCTTCATGCAAACCGCCTAGATCATATGGCAATTTCCCCAGACCATGCATATATTTGTCACCTCCTGGGTCAAAAGCTAGCTCAAAATCCCCTACATCATAGATTAACATCAGATCTCATATAGCATTAGGTAGCATCAAATACTGCCATATCCCTTGTGCAACTGGCTCATCCAATTGTTGATCATCAATCACAGGGAAAAGCATTGGTAGTTCACCTTCACTCTCACTAGTATTGGAATTTTGATCATTCATATCTGAATACATCAAGTATCTGGTAAAACTCTCTTCATTAGGCTCACAAGATGCATCAAAAAACAATTCTCTATCTTTTAGAGTCTCAAAATCAAGTAAAGCATCATCCAACAACTGCATAAGTTCATCATCTGCTGCATCTAAACAAACCTGCTCATGCATGAATCTAGAGTGATCGGTATCCTTAGCATCTGTATTTGAGAACCCTTCCAAAGATTTGTCCAATAATCACATAAGGTCTGGGTCCACCGCTTCAGAATGTTCCTCCATCTTGCGTATCTCAGGGTGCTGTAAACTAAGATTTCCACATATAACATGCATACTAAATGCATCTACTGTAAACTGCTCCTCAAGTATTTCACTGTCATCCAAATATCTTTGCACTTCTGTAGCACAAAGTTCAGCATGCACATTGAAAATTTTAGCTACTACCCTGTCTGTATCATCGGCACAATGAAACCATTCATATTCAACATCAAGAGATTGCACTTCACTATGCACCACCTCTGAATCAACATCATCAAGTTCATGATCATTCTGCCATAGTGTGAGCCATGTGTCACAAACTCTTGATAGAGAAGAAGTTTGCTCCCCCTCTAAATCAACAGCAAACTCAGAATCAGTTTGCTAGATCGATAGCTCTAGGTTGCAAAAACTTGTCAAAGAAGGAGTCTTCACACCCTCTGAATCATCATCATCACATTCAAGTTCTATTTCCCACTTTGGTAGCTCGGCTTCACAATAGCTTGTCAATGAAGGAGCCTACACCCCCTCTGACTCAACCTTTTGCAGATCTTCAAGCATATACTCTTGCTTAACCAAGTCCTCAAAATCTATGGTAGAATCTGTACCAGTATCATCAATGAACTCTATGGTAGAATCTATACCAGAAAAATTTTTCTTTGATTTGAGTCAGTGGCAAAAGTATCAGTTGTAATCGAATCTTCCTGCATTTCTACTTGAATATGGCTACATTCATTCACTTGCACAATTTCTTCTTGAGCTTTAGCCGCTTCATTGTTCATTGATGTCTTTTCCTCTTGTACTGCATGTATAGGTTCTTGGAAAAATTCATCATGTGTATCATGAAGCTGTAAAGCCTCATCCTCAAATACTTCTACTTCATGCACAACATGTGAAAAACCCAACTTTTGATACACAGCTTTAACTATTTCTTCATCATTAGCCTGTAAGAAGGTAGCATCCTGTACAATAAACTCATCATTGACAGCTTCTAATTTTGATCGTACTTGTCCTCGGATATCTGCATAATCTAGTAGATTTGGACTCGGTTCTTGATAGTTGTCATAATGCTCATAACTTACCTATAAAATAACTTCCTTGAAATATTCCCAGTTGTCATTACAGGCTTTTGTAACCTCTTGAATCTGCTCCTTCAAATTTGAACTCACTAACTACTCAAAAGATCTGACCATTAACTCCTTAGGTATCCCTCTTAACATGGTTTCCAGATCATAGCACTCAAGGTAACCTTCTGGATCGTATCCATGAAAAACACATCTCTCGTCGTATACTACATCTAAAGCTACATCCAAAGTTTCATCCATTTGATGTTTCTTCTTTACGGTCTCCATTTCAAGAAAAGATCATTGAACCAATTGAAGCATCTTAGAAAAATATGAAACTGTTGACTTATCATCAAAATCGTTTGCATTTAACTCTGCAATCATCTTCGTCATCTGCTCTAGATTCTCCATCTTGAACTCCCACCCCGGCTCGTTTCGCTTCCGGTTCACCAAAGATGTCGGGGGATATGTGTTCAAAACGTGAGCCAGGCAGGCACCGGGCCTCTGGCTGTGAGAGGTGGGAAAGAGAGAGAATTACCGTGATCGTCAATTAATTGAATTATACTTTGAGTACAACTTAATAATTAGCCAAGGAGGGATGTTAACAGCGCTGTCAATTGGTCATCTGCTAACTAGGACTTTAAGCTCCCTCTTTACAGAATTAACCGGGCCGTTAATGACACCGTGGCTTAACAAAATGTTTATTCAAATTTTAGGTGATGACAGTGATGGAAATTCCTCTGCCGCTTTAACTGCTTCAAATACCTTCAAGATTCTATACTGCTCCTGTTCCTTGCTAAACCTCATTTTTCCCTTGCATTCTTAATCATGGCCTCTCATCTTATGCTCGACCAGAGAGAGACTTCATGCTTGCTTATGTATGAGAGAGAGAGCCCTTTTCTTTACTTTACCTCTTGTGTCGTTGCTTATGTATGAGAGAGAGATCCCTTTGCTTTACTTTACCTCTTGCGTCGCTAGTCGAGCTTCTCTCCTTGCTTATCCTCTTGCTTTGCCCTTGTTCAAGGCCGAGAGAGAGTCTTTGCTTCCTTGCTTACCAAGGACTAGAGCGAGAAAAAGAGACTTTTCCTTGTACTTCTCCCCATGCTTGTTCACCCTCCTCGCCTCTTTCCCTTTTTCATGCCAAGGACAAGAGAGAGAAGGCTTTATTTTGCTTGACTTGCTTCTCCTTCTCGAGAGAGAAAGCTTTTCCTTAGTATTTTTCTTCACCTTCTCCTCCCTCCTAGCTTTTCTTGTTTTGTTTAGCTGATGATGAGAGCAAGAGAGAGAGATCCCCCTTGTGCAAGCTCCTTATGCTTCAAAGGTCCAACCTCTTTTGTTGTCTACTTTTATGCCCTAGAAACCCCTCATGTTATATTTAAAAGCCTTTAACAACGACGATGTTGTCGTTGCTAAGGCGCATGAACAAGAGCGATGACGTGCCAGCTGATGGAAATGAGGTGCACAGAAACCGGCCAAAACGGCCCTGAATCCTTTCGCTCACTAGCGTGCTAAGCACTTTTTGTCTCTCGATCGGTGTCATGTGACGCTTCCCATGTCCTGCGTTGTCGAGAAATTTGCGGTCTTGCCAAGAAAGCACCAGGCTTATGGCTGTGAGAGTTTGTGAGAGAACTCAACAAAAACTATATGAAGGAGTTAAACCATAGATTCCATGAAGACTAGGGTTTGGAAAGAAGTGCAATCAAAGAAGACTCACCCTTTCTCTCTTGCACTCACACACACACAAAGAAAGAACGCAAAAGAGAATGTCAAAACAATACGAAGATGAAAACATCAAGGCTATGGTCATATCGTATCATGGGTAATATGAAAGGGTTAATGGATGAGTTAATGGCATTCAATCTTGGCTGACCAAATAGGCTACGAATTGTTCTTTGGAATTGTAGTTTTGTGCTTACCATAATATATATATTTTGTCTAGTGATTGGGATTAATTGTGTGTACAAATCCTCTTGGTTCATAGCAAGATAACTACGCTTACGTCAAAAGAAAAGTTATAGTCTATGAGAGGTTGTATGATGGGATCCGGTGATAGAAGTATTTCATTGAGCCTTTCTGGGCCAAAGAGAAACACTATACGTTGTTGAAAGTGTATTTTACGGCTAATCCATACGTTAATTCTAATAGATCGTACAGAGTGAAAGCGATAGAAATTATCATCATGTGGGTTATTCATCTAGGATAGTATGTGAGAAATGTAGATATGAGAGAAGTGAAGAGATGAGAAGTTTCCCTCCCAAGCCCTATTCTTGCCCGTAAGCAGTAAGGATACTACGGGGAGAGATGTACCTGTAGCAAAGAGAACCTAGAGAGGATGAATTACTAAGAATGAGAGAGATAGGTTTGGTTAAGGAGATGAGATTAGATACATATATATATGTTGGACTAGAGATGAAAATGAAAACAACAAGAAATCAAAAAAACATCAATGTAGAACACATCTTACTTGAAACCCTTCGGCACCATTATTGATGGAGAGAGAAGAAGAGTGGATAATTCCACTTTGATTGACACACAAAGTACAACACCTTCTTTGATTAGAGTTGATCCTCCAAGGATGGCGTACAAGAATGGCTAGTTTTCCTCTAGGAGAAAGTGTAGGCTTGGGCTTATGTTAATGGGGCTAAGTACAATTAGGCATTACTACTCACTCCCTCAAGAATTCCTCTCATCAATGGCTTGAATGCTTGAGTTCCTTCCAAGGAAGAAGAGGTCCCCTTTTATAGGTGAAGGGAACCCACAAGGGTTTACACAAGAAGAGAGGAGCCAGTGTGAACAGGAATTGGAAAAGTTGGAAATGAGCTGTCCCTGCATGATGTGGGCAGACTGGGGTCCAGTATTTTGATCATATCTCCTCAACCGTAGCTCCAAATAAAAAAATAAAAATATGGGAAGAAACTTCAGCTCATTAGCTACGAGTTTCATTTTAAAATCATTCTCCAATTCGGATTGGAACCTTGTGTAAAAAATTCATCAAAATAGGGTCCATTTATGGCAGCAAAAGTCTTCATGTGGTCTCCTTAGCCTTGACTTTCATTTAATTCCCAAGGACACCTCATGCCATATGAAAGCATGACATTTCTCCTTGACAAAGTTTTGTAACCATGCTTGCAATAATGCATTAAAATAAGTGTATCTTTGTAATCATGCCACCTAGTGTCCCACTAGGATTTGATTCTCTCCTAGTAGCTATTTAAAAAGAAATATAAGAAAAGTATAAAAAATACATAGAATATATATATATTGGAGTTTACCCTAGATATAGGATCTAGCTAGGGTGTGAGATGATAATGAAATAGTAGAAATAAAGAATCAATGCTTTTTGCCCCAAGTTAAAGAGGCGGAGCTATTGACACTTTTCCCATAGTATTTTTTGATGGTAAAGTAAGAATACATTACCCTTGAGATAAATAATAAGATGAGATAGAAAGATTATTTTTATACTTACATATGCATATGTAGATTATAGGAAATATAATTATGTATCTAGAAAGTTACAAGATATCTCTTGTAGCATGTGTTCCCACTATGTACATGTCACAGCACGACATCCACCCCCTCTAAACCTACACATCCTCCGGTATGTGCCAAATTATTTCTTTGTAAGATCAGCCCTCTTGTACATCTTCCTTGATTTCATCTTCACTGGATGATTCCAGAGCTTCATTTTCACTTTGATCTTCACCTGTGTTTTGGTCTTCTTCCTCATCAGCATTTTCTGGATCATTGTCTCCTCTTCTCTTAAACATTTTGATCCTTTTTCCTGCAATGGGAATCTTTACTTCTGTGCCATCTAGTTCAGACAAGCTGTAAGTAGCATTTTCATGCACATGTTTTACAACATATGGTCCAAACCATCTTTTTGAAAACTTACGCATGACTGTGTGTTGGTTATCAAGGCTACTATCATACACTAAAACCCAGTCACCTTTGTCAATTGCTTTTCTCCTGAGCCGATGTCGCTTATCAAAGTAGTCCTTGTTTTTCAATCTTTCATTTTTGAGTCGTTCTTTTGCAACCTCAATGTCTCCAGGTCTTCTCTCTAGTTGCCTTATGCGCAATGCAAGGAGATCCTCCCTACTAAGCTCCTCTTGCCAAGGTAGTACATTCCATGTGGGAATTGTATCCTCAATCGGCATCACTGGCTTTTGACCATGCATTAGCTCCGCAGGCATGTAGCCAGTTACTGAGCTATGTGTTGTACGATCAACCCATAAAGCGTATGGTAACAGTTTTGGCCACTCACCAACTCTTCCTTCGCAAGCCTTGGCCAAAGCTTTGATGATAGGAGGGTGCCCTCTTTCACTCTTTCCATTGCCTTCAAGGTTGTAAGCTGTAGTAAGAAAAAGCTTGATTCCTAATCTAGAAAAGAACTCCCTTGCTTCTTCGGCATCCAGTTTACCTCTGTCTGCAGTGATCTTTCCCACACAACCATAACAGCAAATCCCCTCATCAAGAAGAAATTTGCACACAGCTTCTGTGGTTTTAGCTCTTAATGCTCTTCCTTCAACCTGATTAGTTAGGTCCTCTCGTGCAAGAACCAAGTACCTCATCTGCCAGAGTCCTAAAGGCATCGTGACTAGATCCACAACCCATTTATAGTGCATGGCTAGTGGATATGTAGGGTGCAATCCATCACGATGTCGAACATTTGAATACATTTGACAAGTTACACATGACTCTACAAACTGAGATACATCTTTATACATACCCTTCCACCAGTATTTTTCTTTCAACTTGGAGAAGGTTGCCCACACACCCCTGTGTCCAGCCCATAGACTCTCATGAAACTCTTGCATGAGCTTTACTTGAGTCTCTTTTTTACATATAACCCTTTGTGGTGTAGCACCCTTTTGTTTAGGATGCTTCCACAAGTAACCATCCCTCAAAAAGTACCCATATGCTTTCCTGCGTATCCTCTTGAATTCTTGTTCAGACCAATCATCCTGTTTTGTTAGAGTACTCAAGTACTTCCAATAGAAGCCAATCACCTTCATAAAGATCTTTCAAGAACAATTCAAGTGAATTAGTCATGCAGACATTGTTACCTTTGACATGAGAGATAGAATAGAATTTTGTGCCTACATCATCTCCCTCATCAATCATTTGTGACTCATCTTCATACCTTGCCCTTGATAGCATATCTGCCACTGTATTGTCTTTACCTGCAATGTGCTTAAACTCGGGATTTAAGGACTTAATGTAGGCAATCCACCGCAACATAGCAATGTCTGGTGTTGAGCAGCTTGTAATCATCCCAAGAAGTGGTAGACAATCTGTTTCTACAACCACACATGCACCAATTAGGTACTCTTTTCCACTTTTCAAGGCTGTAACCATACCCCATAACTCTCTCTTTATCTGTGGATAGTTTCTTTGGCGAGCACTTAGTACCTTTGCTCCAAATCTTACCACATACCTGTGTCCTTCTTTGTCATCTTGCCCTATTGCCCATCCAATCCCTGTAGGACTGGTATCTACTGTCACAATCACTGGCCTTTGACACTCATAGTCTACCTTTCTCAAAGTCGTTGCTGACTGGAGTAACTCCTTTAGCTTTTTCATGGATTTTACATGTGCTTCTGTCCATTTAAACTTTTGATTCTTTCTAAGCAGCTGATAAAGAGGATCAGCTACATGTGCATAATGTGGAATCCAAATAACATAGAAGACACATGCTCCCAGAAACCTTCTAACCTCAGTGATGCTAGTGCATGTTTCTTTCATTCTTTGGATGGCATCTACCTTTGATGGACAAGGTTTCCTACCATATGGCCCGCACATGTGCCCCACAATGAGCACTTCATTGACACCAAACATAGACTTTTTCCCTGACAATGTAAGATTCACTTCTTCCAACCTAGACAAAATTTTATCACAATCATTTATGTGATTTACCACAAACTGCGACATCCCTTGAGATCCAAAGCTTCATCTTTGTCACTTTCTTCACATCCTTTGATAGGCAAATCATCAATGAAAGGCATTGTGATTTGAGGAATAAAGTCACGTAAGACCTTATTCATCCCATTCATCATATGTGCAACCGAGTTGGTTGCTCCCTGTGGCAAGGTACACATCCTTACCAAACCCAAAGGTGTCCTCATGGTTGTCAAGTCTCTGCTTTCGATTGCAAGCTGAAATTGATCATACCCTGAGTAGAGATCCCCCATTGAGTAGATTGCCCTCCCTGCAAACGCCTCTGCAAATTCATCCACAATTGGACCTGTACCTACATTTCTAATTGTCACCTTGTTCACTGGTTGCATATCTTGGATGAAGCGTAGAGAACCATTCTTCTTTGGAACTGTGAACCACCTGTTTGAGTATGGAGCACAAGAAGGCTCCAAGATTCCCATTTTGATTTTCTCATTCAGTAGCTCTACTAACTTTGGCAAATGAGCCTTTGGAACCGGAATAGGCCAGATTCCAAGGCACATGAGGTATTGTGAAAATTACCATAGGAGCTACAATATAAGGATCAACACATCCTATCTCATGTGGCTCAAATGCAAAAGCCTTACCATGCTTTGAAAGCATTTCTTTGAAGCACTTTGTCTCCTCCTGTGTTAGAAACTCCTCGCAACCAATCTGCAACTCTTGAAAAGACTCCTTTGTGAAGGTATGCCCGATCTTTTTAGGATTCCGCAAACTTGGTTGTAAAGAAGCCTGTTCAATCTTTTCCCTGTTGTTGGGTGGTAAGGGTGAAGCTACTGGTTTCACCTTCTTTGCTACACTCTTGTATTTAGTTTCAACATGGACTTCGGGCCAACTGTTTGGCTTTCTTTAAAGGCTTCTATTACTTGATACATTTCCATAGAGCAAACTTCCACAACTTCATTTTCAAGATGCAAACTAGACCTCATTATAGCATCAAGCTCACCCATAGTATCTACAAAAGAAACTTGTTCACACAAACCCAAAACATTTTCAGTAGGCTTAGCAACCCACTCTTTTTCATGCCTATTTGTACATTATGCACATATTGCCTCTCACATCTCTTCAAATCTTCAAGTTTTGTAAAACATACTGATCCATTCCTTGTTACCAAGGAGCTCGTTGAAAAGTTTCACCTATTTTTGGATCAGGCGAGACCCTTTTTCTTTCTGTACCACTGCAATCCCGCTTTACAATGGTACTTGGCCAAAACCCATCATTTCTCTATGATCATGAAACTCTTTGCTCACCTTTGGTAGAGGATGTTCTCTGAGGTTGTCACGATTTCTTTCATGGTTTACACAAACTGTGAGAAATTGGACAGCACGTTTACCATCTTTGCTACGTATCCTAGCATATGCTGAACCATCGTCCATTACCTTTGTTTCCATTCGAACTCCCACAATGTAGGGTTGTCCAAGGATGAGATGATATGAAGATGTATCCTGTACAAAGAAGTTTTGGTCAATCTTTACATCACCTATTGTTACCTTCACACCTGGACATGCTGCATACAATTCACCGGATGAATTGTTTGCCACTTTTACCATCCAGCCATGATCTGTGTCCATCGGCCATTTGCACTTGTTGTAGAGACTCTTTGACATTATGTTTATTTCTGAACCATGGTCAATCAAGGCAACAAATGGCTCTTCAAGATCACCTACCTTGACCAAAGTTTCTGTAGTAGCCCTTGCCCAATGACTTCGTGAATAGTAACTCCTAGGAATATCTTCAACTTCTTCATCATCATTTGAGAAATGCACTTGCTTCACTCTCCCACTAGATTGGTAGCATCCTACCACAGCTCCATCATTCTCCTTATTTTGCAGTTGCATCCCTTGTGTCTTTGAGGTTTCCCCTTCAACCTGTGGACGAGAAACTTCAGCAAGGGTTTGCCTCTTCTCTTGATGATGTCAATGATCTCCTCATGGAATTCACGCTTTGCAATGCCAAGAACTTCTCCCAGAGTAAACTCAATCTTGCTATTCAAGATCCTTTCCTCCAAGACTTTCTTTAAATCTGTAGCAACCTCAATATCAGATTGTAGTTTATAAGTTGGGCCTTTTGTCTTACCTTTTGTTGGCTCTTTCTTCTTTCCTGTTGTAGACTCCTCCATGAGTACTTCAGGTGGAGATGCTCCTTGTGTTGAGGGTGTTTGAGAAGGCATTGAGTCGCTTCTTCCCCCACTTCTAGAAGCTCTTTTTGATGGTCCTTCATCAGCATTCTCACGTCTGCGCTTCTCTTCTACAATTGCCTCATTTTGTTGGCATTTTGTAATGTAGGCATGCACTGACAATGAGTCCACTGGATCATTCCATCCTGTTTCTAGACGTATGCAATCACCTGCTTCATGTAGAATCTCTTTTGTAAGCTTTCCCTTTTTAGCTAATTGCATGACATTTGGCCAAATTTGACCATGATGGTCACTCACCTCTTCATCACAAAAATGTTCAATTTTTACTCCATAAGTAGCTGCCTCAACTGAAGAGGTGGCATGCTTGGTTGCCATATCTTCAACTAAGGTTTGCATTCCCCCCTTCCCAAAGTTAGTTCTCAAGGTAGACCTGTCTCTCTTAAGTGGATTTTACCATCCTTAAAAAAGACAACATCTTTTGACAAAGCATCACTAAAATCATCACAATCCCTTCTTACATGGTCTGTACTATCACACCAAATACATCTATTAACAAACCCTTCTTTGGGCTGTTGTCTTTGCCTAGGAAGTGGCCCTGATGGTTGGCCTTTTTTTCAAGCTTTGCAAACTTCACCTTCAAGTCACGCATTCCCTTCACAAGCTCATCTAGCATGGACTCATCAAACTTAGGAGCGATAAAAGTAGGCTTTACCATTTTGTCAGAAGTTGAGGTGGAAGGACTTGTAGTGTTTACTACCATCTTGTCCCTTCTTCTTTGTCGTTTGGCAAGCAGTGAGACAGCACCTTCAACCTCATTCCAGTCGGTCTTTAGTCCTTGCTCAGCATCTTTATCTTCAAGAAGAAGCTCCAAATTTTCTTGAAACTCTTTACCTGCAGCTTGTAAGAAAAGATCTGTCTTCTCTGCATCTAGTGTGGCCCTTTCTGTCCTAGTGAGTTGTGCATAGCGCCGCTCAAATTCCCTAAGTAGCTCTGTTATTGATAGTCCTTGCTTTGGCTTGACTACCCATTCTAAGAATGTCCTTTTGGTCACTCTCTCAGAGTCCTCCATGAAATATTCCTCCTTTAAAGCTACTTTGAGTTCTTCCCAATTTCTCCCATGCCCATCTTTAATTGCCCTAACATGCTCCCTAATTTCTGGAGCAACAACTAGCTCAAAGCTTTGAATCATCTCACCTTCTGACACGCGATGCAGCTCCATCTCCTTCACATACTCGCGTAACTTGGTTACATCTTTGCCATTGAACTGATCCATTCTGTTGACGACCGCTTGTATGGCCTTCGTTGCTGAAACTCCCTTCTTTCAGTAGCATGTTGTTGTTGCATGAACATTGCAAATGCTTGAAACATTTGCATTGTTGCTGGTCAAAAATGCTACCCTGTTGCTCACAACCTGATCAACCATGTTACCCACAAAATTCGCGTCAGGTTCACCAAAAATATGTCGAGAAATTTGCGGTCTTGCCAGGAAAGCACCGGGCTTATGGCTGTGAGAGTTTGTGAGAGAACTCAACAAAAACTATATGAAGGAGTTAAACCATAGATGCCATGAAGACTAGGGTTTGGAAAGAATTGCAATCAAAGAAGACTCACCCTTTCTCTCTTGCACTCACACACACACAAAGAAAGAACGCAAAAGAGAATGTCAAAACAATACGAAGATGAAAACATCAAGGCTATGGTCATATCGTATCATGGGTAATATGAAAGGGTTAATGGATGAGTTAATGGCATTCAATCTTGACTGACCAAATAGGCTACAAATTGTTCTTTGGAATTGTAGTTTTGTGCTTACCATAATATATATATTTTGTCTAGTGATTGGGATTAATTGTGTGTACAAATCCTCTTGGTTCATAGCAAGATAACTACGCTTACGTCAAAAGAAAAGTTATAGTCTATGAGAGGTAGTATGATGGGATCCGGGGATAGAAATATTTCTTGGAGCCTTTCTGGGCCAAAGAGAAAAAACTTTAACGTTGTTGAATGTGATTTTAGCTAATCATTACGATAATTCTAATAGATCGTACAGAGTGAAAGCGATAGAAATTATCATCATGTGGGTTATTCATCTAGGATAGTATGTGAGAAATGTAGATATGAGAGAAGTGAAGAGATGAGAAGTTTCCCTCCCAAGCCCTATTCTTGCCCATAAATTATCCGTACTAAGCCCTTTCAAAGGCTTCAAATCTACTGGATCGTATCCTTCGAATTCTAAAGTTGGTGGTCCTTCTTTTGCTGACATATCTAAGATTATGGTGTTTACTTCTAACCCCCATTTGTCTACCACATCAGGATTTTTGACTTGTACATATTGAGTTCCGTTTCGATCCATGTACATTTTTCCTTGTTTGTTTGCCCTGACCTCTTCTTCGAACTCATACCGTGGCCATCAATGTGAATAGCATACTCCTCATTAGGATCCAAGTAAACCTGGGCTCCATGACGATTAGTCTTGTAAAAAGAGAGTATATGCTTATAGCGCATTGTCGTTCTGGTTTTCGAGTGAGTCAAGTAAGAAGACGTTTCGGATGTTGAATCTAAAAAAGTGTCTGAGACTTCTTCAGGAATTGTGTGCAAAGAATTGCCTTGATTCACGTTTCCTTCGGTAGATACTCTACTGGAGGTTTCTCCGAGTATGCCCTGATTTCCTAGTACACGACCAGATCTAAGGTTCATATAGACTTATGAAGCCCTGGATAGAGTACTCACCTTTGGATTGACTTGTCGTCAATTTTCACTCGTTCCAATTGCAACTCTCTGTCAAGCCACTGATTCCTTGTTTGCAACCTGATTCCTGTACAAAATTAATCACGTTAGCTATTCTTCTATAAAGACAGTAGAGCTCTTAAGAACTCTCGTGATTGGTCCTCTGTGTATCACTTCAAATCAAGCTATGAAAGTCAAAATTTGACTTTTAGATTCGGCTTTAGCAAAATCAAAGGTCTAATCTGCAACCTGTAAACTGAGTGTATATGTACCAATTTTGATCCGATTGAACCCAAAATTTCCATGTGGCCTTATATTATGCTGGTCTAACACTGTGAAAGCCCAAAAGTCAAAAATGAAGTCTCTAGATAGCAGAAGTCAAGTTTTGGTATTTTTTGGATTGGTTTGGTAAGTATACAACTTGTTAAAGCCCTTGGACAAGTTTCAATAAGTTTGGACAAAATTTGATCAAGTTTACCAACTGTTCCGTGTCCGAGACTCTGATTTCAAGAATCTGGCTTAAGTCCTCACTTTTGTGGTCCAAATTTCACCAAAATTGATGTGTGGGGTCTACTTGATGTGCTTGACCTTGTGGTATACTCAAATTTGCAAAATCATCAAGTTTTGAAGCAAAAGTAAAATATCGCGTTATTTACTTTTGATAAATTTTTGTAAATTTTTGCCCCGACTTTGACACAGATCTGTTAAGCACCTTAAGTTAAGGTCACTAGCCAATTTTCATCAACTTTGGGCAATTTTTGGTCAAATGGTCATCAATTATCTGTCCACATACTAACTTTTTGCAATTTTATCACAATTTTCAATCCAGTGATTCAAATCTTACCAAATTTGGTTTGTGGGCTTATTACAACATGGTAAAGCTAGTGGTATGCCAACTTGATCAAAAAAGTTCAAAAACATGTCAGATGTAAATAATCGCGATTATTTACTTTTGATAATTTTTTGTAAATTTTTGGTCAACTGAGCATGTACACATGTTTATCACATCAATATAAGCATGTTTATCACATTTTTGGTCAACTGAGCATGTACACATGTTTATCACATGTTTGGATACATTTTTTCTCAATTTACAAACAAGATTCAAAACGTCAGTACAAACTTTAGTTTTTACCCAGTTTTATGCCAGTTTAGTGATCCAAATCTTTTGGGCCTTTACAAAAGTTGTTTGTACACATGCAATGAGTCAATGGTATGAACCTTGGCAACGTTTTGAAATCCACCTCGGATCCTACTTACCCTACTCCTAGTTTCTCATGCAACGGGGTTGTGGAAAGTGTCCACAAACACTCGTTTTCTTGTGTTTTTTTTATGCTTTTCAGATGCTTAGAGTCTTTAAGACTTCGTTCGTCTCCAATCATTCTCCAAAAATCCTAATCTAAATCTAAATCAATCCTACAATCCTAAAGGTACTCAACAAGTACGATTACTTCCAAGCTACCTCTACACCGCAAAAGACGACAATCTTAACCTATGCGGTTTCTAAAAGAAAAGTTTTGAACTCTAGGCAAACCTAGAGGAAGTTAAAGGACAACTACACAAGACGCTCGTGTTTTTCCCTAGTTTAGGTCTCTTCGATCCCTGACAGTGGCGCCAAATGTGGGACGCATGTCTAACCTCACCATCCTATCTTATTACAGTATTAGCGAGAACCACGATTAATTTGTCAAACCATGGAATGAAGCTGACTTGACTAGCGCATAGAGGCTAGAAGAGGTTGTCAATCTCTCGAAAAACAACTAACAACTCGCATCTAACTCAAGCTACACTCAAGTGATTGAAATCACCAAAAGCCAATCGCTCATCGGCAAGCAAATCACATTCGTTACAGCATCAAATGACATCCAAATGTAACGAAACTTCTAGGACAAGTTTATAAGACCTAAGCATACATGCCTATGGCCTCAAATCCCACTTTAGGTCAAGTTCCAAAATCGCGATTATTAACAGCAGTGGGTTTTTGACTATTCGTTTTCGACCCAGAATGCATCTAAATGCTTAGCAATGATGCCCCAACACCCCGCCTATGCTTAGTTTCGATATAAAAGTGTAAATTCCTAGTTATGATGAAATTAGGCCACGGGTTGGCGACACCAAAAGCTACGAAATACTGTGAATGGCTTACGTCAATGTGTAGAGCTCTTACCTGCGGTTGCAATGCAACAAACGCATTCGCAATGTGACAACCGGAGAGGGAGTAGGAAGCGCGAGAAGGAGAGAAGTGAGCGCCATTAGTTCACGCTGTGTATTTCTTATCCAAAAACTTATTAAAAAATTACAAAATTTGGCTTTTATACCTTAGCCAAGGCTTTTGAGTGGTCAAAACTAATAATCCGGAGTTCTACCAAAGCTGGGAATTGACTGGCTGATACAATCTGGAAGCTTGTAGCCCCGGCTCATTAATTACAAAGTTTACCAAGAAAATAGGAGTTACAGTATTTCCGATTTATCAAAATAATAATAGTTTTACAAGGAGAACTCCGAAAAATGGTGTTCGAGTTAGCTTGCTGCTAACAGAAGAAGAAACACTTCATAGAAGAAAGAATTAGCTCCTCACTTATCATAACTCTTCTTGCTAGCATACATAATAGCATAGTAATGAAGAAGGAGAAGATGGCAAGCTTAAGCATTGAATCATGGCTCTTGATTGGATTTGCACTCCATAGCCAAGAGTGTTGGTGTAGGCTCTTAATCTCTACTTGCTTGGATAAGGAGAGGGAGCTCTTGCACTTAGCACAGTGCATAATGAGAGTGTGTGTGGGAGAGTATACCCCCTAAGCAACCCCCTAGCTTTCTTTGGTCGACCACCCCCTTGTAGCTCATGCTTGAAGCTCATTGGACCCCTTCAGACCTAGCCAATCACAAGCAGGAGGCATTGCAAGCAACAAGGGTAGCCTTGGGACAAGTGTCCCCCTTTCCCCTTTGAGAGAGAGGACTTGATAAATGCAAAGAAAATTAATTAAATCTCCTAAATTATCATTGGACCCCTTGGGTGGCCAACCAATAGGCTTCAGGCACACCATGAGGGCAACATGAGGAGGAACTTGACAAGTGTCCCCTTTGCTTTCTTTGTACCAAGTAGGCCTTGTGTGAGTGTGTGGGTGTTCTCTCTCATCCCCCCTCATGTAGTTCTCACCCCCTCCTTGTAGGGATTAGATCTTTGACTTTTAACACCTCAAGACCCTCAAGCTTAGGCCCACTTCCCACCGCCCTTAAGAAGTTCAACCCTGGGCTGGGTTCTCACCTCAAGTACAACCCTAGCATCTCAAGCATGTCAAGCACCTCAAGCATCTCAATCATCAAGTACCTCAAGCATCTCATGCACCTTAGTCATCAAGCATGCCAAGCACCTCAAGCACCTTAAGCTTGGGCCGGGTTCCCACCTCAAGCACAACCGTAGCTTACCTAAGGTCAAAGGACTTTTACACTCATTATTGGAGGTCTTCAATGAAGCTAACCCTAAGGTCTTATGCTCCATTGGTTAGCCTTGCTCTTTGATAGACCGTCTCTCATTAGGGCCCCTTTACCATTGGCCCCGTGTTGAGATAGATCTATAAGCACATGTCTATATCTTTACCCTTGTTCCAATTTATTCTCCCACGTTAAGTGATCAGTTTAATATGAGAAAATCATTTGGCTTTGTTAGATGGAGTAATCCTTGGTGCGTTTGGATTATTAGCAATCAAATGATCTATGCCACATCAATTACACATGAGTATCAACATTGTAGATGTGCTCCCTTGATTGGTATGCACTAGTGTGGCATTCTTTTGTAGTTTAATAGGACACTCACCTACACGATGTGGACCCCTACACTCGTAGCATTGAAGAGGTGGTCTCTTGGCAGTGAGATTGATATTTTGGCCTCTTGCTACAAGAGCAGCTACTTGATAAACATGTTTGACATCTCTATAGTAGTCCTCCATTTAGTATTGTGGATACTCTTCAAGTGCATCCATCCCCATAGGCAATATTAGGGTCTATATCATCCTCACATCCTTACAAACAAGCACTAGATGGCTCGTAGCCCATATGATTTATAGGGGTGACCCTTGGATGCGGGGCCTATGATCCTAGTACTGGAGGTGGTAGCGGTGTAACTTGAGCAACATTGTGGGCTCTAGGAACCATGTGTTGCGGTAGTTGTTCAATAGGTGGGGCGGGCATCAATGCAGGAACTCAAGGCGAACCTGTCCAGTGGCCTATTCGCCATCACATATTTGAACATTATACAATCTTTAGCTTGGTGACCATACCTACCACATGCATTGCAATTCACATTGAATTTTACTCTAAATGCAAGGCATTCACTAGTGCTACATGGACCAAAGCAAACTGAGAAGCATTGTTCTTCCCTTCTTGGATACATATGATTATTTTGTGGAGCACGATTATCTCTAAGAATTTCTTGAATGGCCTTGGTGAGATCTGCTAAGTTATCTCAGATATCTTTGGCTCTTTAACAATAGGTTTATGGTCATTGGCTCCTACCCTGATGCTTGCGAGCTACTAGACATTGGCTCAGAGGACACTCTTTCACCTTCAATCATTAAATTGTCTTCAATTGGATTGCATTGGTAGTGACTACTTCCTAGGTAGTAATACCTCTAATGACTAGGCCATTATAGATATTTTCATGTTGCAATCCTCGGAGGAATCTATCGAGAAATTTTTATTGTTGACGCTCGTTTACAAGACAACGAGAGTTTAAGTGCTTTAGACGACTAATAAAGTCTCTCACTAACTCGCCTTCCTCACGTTTTTGGCCTTTTGTAGCTGAGATGCTACACCCCAAAGGACACCTTCTTGTATATACTCCTTTGGGAACGATCTTCGAAGAGTAGGGTAAATTGTTTTCTTATCCATCCTTAAGGTCCTATACCAATCCCCAGCCTTCCCACTCAAAGTCCAAGCTTAAAGCAGTGCTCTTATGTAGTTCATTACGTTCTCCTAGGGAATCACATATTTTTTCAAATATTTTGATGTGCTTTCAAGAATCTTCATCCCCATTGAATTTTTGCATAAGCTTTGCAGTTTGTACTTCTTTACTCCTAGTTTCTCTTTCAGGCATGTGACACATATTAGCCGCAATAGATCGACCTATCATTTGAGAAAATGCTTCCAATTCACCTATGTGAGGAGGTATGGTCGGCAAAGGCACTCGTACCGGAATCATATGTGGGACAGGGGTGGTTACTGGCCCTTGCATATATGTATTCGATGTAGGATATGGAATATGGCTAGGTATAGGCCCACTTGGATAAGGGCTTTGGATAAGGGCTTTGGATAAGGGCTTGAGAATGGCACTCGTGGAGCATATGATGTTGGAACAATCGGAGGTGTAGGAGTCATGTGTGCATAAGTGGCTACATGCACATATGGCCAAGGCCCGGTGGTAGGTACTACGCCACTAGGTAGTGGTACTGCACTAGGCCTAGAGGCCCTAGGTGCATTCTCTGTCAGGTTCATCACTGGAGTAGGTGCCATGGTTTCTTTGAGAGGAAGTTGAGCCAAACTAGGAAAACTAAAGTTGTTGTTCATGGGCTCATACTGCATTGGGACTCCATGCAAAACGACATATGAGGGGTCCATGGGAATCATCATAGGAGTCTCCATTTGTAATAGAGTAGGCTGTTTGGCCTTGCTCATATCCAAAAATCTCATGGGGCCAGTTAAGGGTACATTTACGTCTTGATTTTGCCTCTCTGAGTGTATGATGATGTGGAAGACAAAAACACGTTATTCTTTGATGCTCCTCAATATTAATGGTGCTAGATGTGGATTGTACAATCTCTATCCAACCTACATGGTAGGAGTGGCCAGAGTATATATCCGTCAACATCTTAGTGTGGAGGTCATATTTCCAATTTTCATTAAGGAGTACCCTTTCTAAACTTGAAGTGTTAGAGGTCCCTTGTGAGGTGAAAGCAATGTTGTTCCCCGTGGTTTTGCCTTTTGTGGGTTGTACTTTAGAGGGAACTTCCAAGGATGGTAGCTCGATAGCGCCTGCATTGAAGGAGGTAGACAAAATACCCACATGGAAACTCTTAGGGGGGGTGTGGTCCACATGAGATGTGAACAGAGAATCTACTTCCCCACACCTTACATAATCTACTTCCCCACCCCTTACATACAATTCATTGGCCTCGAGTTTAGAGCGAGTAGCTCTACTAATAATTGTCTCCATAAAACGGCTAAACATGCTAGCACTAAGTTGTGGAGCCCCGATGGGCACGTGTGCTTCTTCCTTAGGATTTTGTATAGTATAAACTTCCATCATGTCTGAGTCAGAGGAAGAGTCACTAGGTGCTAGGGGGGGGGTCTTGAGTAGTACTGCCTTGTGTTCTCTTTGAGGACCTAGAGCCTAATGTGAAGGGATAATGGGTGCCCGTGTAAACAGAGGCACTCTTAATATGCTCATGCTCTAGCACACGACCAGAGCGTAGGTTCATGTGACCTTGACACCCTAGAAGTGTTGATGAATTTCCATGAAGGCCGCTCACTTAGTTTTTTGGGTATTTTGCAACCATGTTTTACTCTCAATTTCTTGATTTTTTGGTCCTTTTTTTGTGACCAAGCTATGGAATATAGCATGTGATAGCTCAAAACGAGTCTCTCAATCAGATGGATGTGGTGTACTTTACAGCCCAAGGTTTGGTTACTTTACGCCCTCAGAATCCTCAAAATAGTCTATTTCTAGTTGGAAACAAGGCTTAAAATGGAAAGCCCAAGGGTGCAAGTGTGAAGGGGAGGGTGGAGGACTTGCCCACATGCCCTCACTCCCTCTTGTGGGGGTAGACTATATATATAGTCTCGGGTCTACAATATATCATAAGACTGAGGACTGAGGTTTGGGCCTGGACCTGGGGAGCGATCCCAATCATTCTTTTAATATGTGATTTTTGGAAAAAAAAAATTGAAAATGCAAATTTTGTGCAGAACATGCAAAAATATTGTAGAATGCAAAAAATGCGGCTTTTGAACTAGAAATTCAACAAAATACAAAAAATACAGAGATTTTAATGTAGGACTTGCAAAAAATCCAAAAATTACTGTAGAGTGCAGAACATTGAGAAAATGCTTGAAATTACTGCAGAAATTACTTCAAGAAAAATAAAAGAATACAAAAACACAACATCTAACCTAACCTTAAACCTTTCCTCAGCCAAACAACAGATCTGTAAAAAGCTTCAAAAATTAGAAAATTGCAGGAAGGACAAAAACAGTTGCATCCCAAGCTAAACGCACAACGCTTCTCCGACAACGGTGCCAAAAATATCGCATCGCAGGGAACTTGATGTGCGCTGTGTGTGAGCCACTAAGGCTAGAAACACACAACCAATGTACGGGGAAGCTCACGAAAGCAAACGGTGTGTCACTCACCTCTGTCTTTTTGTCGTTGCAAGAATCTTGCGCCGCTATGAAGAGGGAGCCTGCCTCGCCATTGCTCAACCGCCTCGCCGCTGTCGTAAGGTCGCTCCCTCACCCTTGCTCGCACACACTCTCTCTCAAACACACACACAACAAGATTCTATGATACATAGAAGGAGAGCAAGTAAACCATACATTCAAGAATGAGATAAAAGTTAGGATTACAAACCCTTATGTGAGTAGTCCCAACCACACTTGGTCAACAGTTAGTATGTTCTCTCTCTCTCTCTCTCTCTCTCTCTCTCTCTCTCTCTCTCTCTCTCTCTCTCTCTCTCTCTCTCTCTCTCTCTCTCTCTCTCTCTCTCTCTCTCTCTCTCTCTCTCTCTCTCTCTCTCTCTCTCTCTCTCTCTCTCGCGCGCACGTAAATCTGGTGTGCGCCTATCATCAGCGATCACCCATGAATACATGTGTGGAGCCAATAAGCCCGACCCATAGCTCAATAATGATGACAAGGATGACCAAAATCAACATTACTAAATAAAATTAAAAAAAACCCCACAAAAAGAACCCACACACCCTTTTGAAACACTACATTATGTTCATATGTACAAATTTTCAAAAAATGGGGTGTCTGAAATGCGTGCAACATAGTTTTACAAACCTTGAGTTTGATAAAGTATTCATGCTCACTGGTAGCATAAATACATAAACATATTTTCCACCTAGATCAAGAGGCCATAACATGTCAGATCCAAACACAAGAATGAACATCAGCATCCATGATGACATGTAGACCTTTACACGTCATTCAAAATGCACTTGATACACATAACCCAATTCCATTTGAGCATGAGCAACTCTCAACAACCGACATATATAAAGACTTTTCATTCATCATCACATGCATCATGCAAGATTACACATCTCCTCCAAGAAGAAATTAACTTCATTCTCTCATCCATTGTGATATCCTTCATATATGCACCTTATTCTTCACACACTTCACTAAGCATCCATCCAATTCAACCATTCCACGCTTGATAGGTAAGCCATCTTCCATATATAACTTAGGCTCCTTAACAAGAGGATCAAGAAAGGTAGCATCAACCATATCACAAAGCATAACAAGAGCATCTCCATCGTTGTCCATCCCTCTAAAACCTTAACATTCTCTTTATCAATCAAGGCATCGCTACCCGTATCATGAGGTTCCTCATTGATAGGATCCTCACTAACCACACAAGTAGTATACCTAGTTGCTTGATCACCCTTTGGGATACATTCACCCATAGAATATGATTTAGAGCCCTTGCCATATGCATCATCATCTTGCCCGTTGTTATCTTCCTTGGCCTCCATGTGATCCTTGACTACTTCATCTATAAGAGAAGAACTCACAACAATCACATTTGTATCAGAGACATACTTGTTGTGGTAAACCCAACTTGTGGCTCATATGAAAAAGCCCTCTAGCCATATAGGAAAGCATAAATGATGACATGATCCAATAGCAAGAGGATGAAAACTCTTTAGCCAATGATTATAAAGCACTAATCCTACTTAAGAGGCTATTCTCTAATGTATCAATTGCACTTTTGAGTTCTATCAATTGTGTATATATACTCTGGTTTAAATTTATGACTTTTAAATGCAAGTGGATGGTTATCTTGCATAAGAACCACACCGATACCTTTTTCACTAGCATCAATGACTACCACAAAGAATGGTCAATCAAAATCATGAAACTGTAACACAAGTGCATTGATCAAAGCATTCTTGAGTGCATTGAATGAGCTTTCTTGTAAGTGAATCTATACATGTGGGGTGTTTTTCTTTAACAGGAGAGTCAAATAATGAGATTTGTAAGAAAAATTACGAACAAACTTCCTGTAATAACTGCATAGACCAATGAAAGAATGTAGCTCATGTAGGTTTTTGAGTCTAGACCATAATTTTATACCTTCAATTTTCTTGGGATCTACATGTATTCCCTTTCGTGATACAATATGTCCAAATATTCAAATTCAAATTGGAAAAATGAACACTTGTCGAGATTCAAGTATAGGTGGTTTTGTGAAAGAAGGTCAAAACACGTGTTAAATGCTCCTTATGTTCATGCTCAAATTTGCTAAACACAAGAATATCATCAAAAAATACAATGTCAAAGTCTTAATGGTCAATGAAAATTCGATTCATTATACGAGTGAAAGTAGCTGTTGGTGCATTTGTCAGACAAAATGGCATGACAAGAAATTCATAATGCCCCCCATTTATGTTTTAAATGCAGTTGTGTAAACATCTTCTTCAAACATTTTGACTTGGTGGTACCTTGATTTAAGGTCAAGTTTGCTGAAAATGTTTGCCCTTTTTAGTTTGTCCAGTAGATTGTCCACTCTAGGAATAGGGAGCCTATTATTAGTGGTGATTTTATTTAGAGCCATGTAGTCAATACACATACAAAAAAATCCAATTTTCTTCTTGACAAGAAGTACTAGAGTGCCATATGGTGAATTACTAGGCCTTATAAGATCCGATCAAGTAAATCTGTGATTTGGTTTTGGATTTCCTTATGTGCCATTGGGTTTACATGGTATGGTGCTCTACAAGGTGGTTCACTATCCATAATAATATCAGTTTTATGATCTTCACGACGTGATGGTGGTATTCTAGGAGGCAAATCATGCATGAAACAATGTTTAAATTGTGAGAGAAATTCATCATGTGAAGAGTCTTGAGGAGTTTTAGTTTGAGCAAAGAGTTGGTTTACAAGCACTAGATATGTTTTTCCTTGCTTTCGAATTTCTCGTTTGTCTTGAGTGTGAGTAGTGAAAATTTTTTATCTTCCAGGATTTCTTGGATGGAGTAGGTTTTGTTTTCATGGGTGAGAGTTAAAGTCTATGTTTTGTAATTGATTGGTGGATTAAATTCATATCGAAAAGGCATTCCCAAAATCATATCAATACCATGCAGTGGTGTGCATACAGTGGCGTGACTATTAAAGACGATTTTACTTTGTGAGATGAAGAGAGTTGTAAAAGAGAAAGTTGTTGTGCCAACCGTGTAGAGATGAAATCATGGCTACTACCATCATCTAAGATAATTGTGATATCTTCACCTTTAACTATGCCTTTCACTTTGAGTAGAGTGTGTGGAAATATAGGAATACCTAGAGAAGGATTGTCATTGGCTTCATACTCACAATCACAACCCTCACTATAATTGCAAGTCCACTAGGTTGACCATTGGGATGAAAGTTTCTCTTAGCAAGGTTATTTTTGCACTTATCTGCAAGTGACCAAATTGAAAGCATTTGAAACATCTCACATTTTTTTAAGCATTGAAATATTGATTAGGGCGTTAATTGTTGGAAGGATTTTGGTTACCCCTCTACTGCATGGGGTTGTTGTTTTTGCAGAGGAGGTAGCAGAGTTGTCAAATTTGTGTCTTTTAAAGAAAATACGACTCTAGTTTTTGTTCATGTCAAAGTTAGAAGAGGAAGGAATTCTCTTGTTGCGGTTAGCGTTACTAGGCTGATCAATGTGAATTTGATGTCCTCCTTTCTTTTACTCCACATTAAGTGCCAAATTGATGGGCTTTGACAGTGAATCTGGCTCAAACATGTCTACTTTAGTACCAATTTGCAGTGTTAAGCCAGATATATACTTACACTTTAGTTTTCTTTTCTGCGGCTGACATGTTCGAGCTGAATGAGACAATTCCAAAAACGGTTAGTGGAAGAGAAGGCGTGAGCAACTTGCATATGAGCGCATGCAAAGGCATGAACTAGAAGATAAGTTGTTGCACACTGCCCGCATTGAATGTGCACATGCACGAAAGAAAAATAAAATTAGCAGAGAATCTTTCACTTCTAAGGTTTTTGATGGCACTAAAGATGCCAACAGGGTACTGGCATGGGTTAGTCAACTAGATGACTACTTCCATGATGAAGACTTCCTCGAGCATGACATGGTCAAGTATGCATCAAATCATCTTACCGCTAGCGCCTTCACTGGATTCTCCTTGTTTGCGATACTCAAAAAAACCTAGCATCATAGGAGAGAACAAAAAACAAGAAGTATTCATTAGGTGGTCCTCGATGGGAGCAAGTGAGCACAGATACTTGAGGTGGTTTATATGAATAAGGGTCTATGTTTTGTAATATCAAAGACTAACATTCAAGTGATATTAGATGAGAATTACAAAATCTATGCTATAAATATTTTCCTTTGTTGATGTATTCATCAAACTCACTATTTATATATATTGATAGACTTCATAGAGAGAATATATGTTTCTCTCCTTTCAATACATCTCTATCTCTTCTCTTTCCCCTTTTCCCTCTACCCTCATGTGAGACTTATATTCCACCCCAACTTATACGCTTATCTAACTTTTTGAATCCCAGCTCCCTTTCAATTACATGGTATGGTAAGTTATCAACAAGAAAATTGTAAGGTAGAGTGCACAAAGAAGATATTATGGAATATTATGAAGAAGATTGTAGAAGAGCACCAAACAGATTGGGAACAGAAATTGCACTCTCCCATTTTAGCACATAGTATGGGCCTTAACTACCCATATCATATTGGATGGTTGTGTAACATTGCAGGGGTGAACTAATGGTTCTCACCTCCATCCTCATACAATGTCTCATATGGCCAATGTTATCACATATTAGGGACCTTGATTACTAATACCATATTGGATGGTTGTGAAACGTAGGGATGGGAGAAAAGTAATCACCCAAACTTGTGCAAAGTACTATGGCAATCCAATATGGTTTGGGTGGTCTCAAACCATACTATGTGCAAGAATGGGTCGTATGGCTCATACAGTCCATTTTAGCGCAGAGTATGGGCTTTGACCATCCAAACCATATTGAATAGATGTGAGACTTTTCATGTGTGAGTAAATAAAATCAACCCTGCCCATGCAAAGTCCTATGGCCATCCAATATGGTTTGAGAGGTTTCGACCCATACTATGTGCTAGAATTTGTTGTATGAGCCATATGTTTCATTTTAGCACATAGTATGGGCCTTAACTTCCCATACCATATTAGATGGCTGGGAAATTTTTTAGGGGTGGAGAAATTATACTCTAAGACACTCATGAAAATTCTTGTGGACATCGAATATAGTTTGGGTATTCTTGATCCATACTATGTGCTAAAATGTTTTGTAAGGTTCATACGTCCCATTTTAGTGTATAATATGGGCCTTGATCGCCCATACCATATCAGATGGTTGTGTAACATCGCATGGCTCTAAAACATTGTAGGGATGGGACAAAAATACTCACCCAACCTATGCAAAGTACTGTGGAAATCCAATATGGTTTGGGTGGTCTCGAACCATACTATGCTCAAGAATGGGTCATATGGCTCATAAGGTCCATTTTAGCGCACAATATGGGCTTTGACCACCCAAACCATATTGAATAGATGTGAAAATTTTCATGTGTGAGTAAATAGTATCAACCCTACCCATGACAAGTCTGATGGCCATCCAATGTGGTTTGAGAGGTCTCGACCCATACTATGTGCTAAAATTTGGTGTATGAGCCATATGTCTCATTTTAGCACATAATATGGGCCTTGAATGCCCATACCATATCAGATGGCTGGGAAAAATTTTAGGCTGGAGAAATTATATGTTAAACCACTCATGCAAAGTCTTGTGGACATCCAATATAGTTTGGTTATTCTCAACCCATACTATGCGCTAAAATGTTTTGTAAGGTTCATACGTCCCATTTTAGCGTATAATATGGGCCTTGACCGCCCATACCATATTAGATGGCTGTGTAATATTGCAAGAGTGTAGTAATGGTGATCACCCCCATTTGTGTAAAGTATTGTGGCTATCCAATATGTTTTGGGAGGTCTCTAACCATAGTATGTGCTAAAATGGACCGTATGTCCAAACGACCCATTTGAGCACATATTATGGGTCTTAATCGCCCATACCATATCGAATGGCTATGAAATTTTGTAGGGATGGAATAAAAGTTCTCAACTCCACCCGTATGAATTCTTGTGGCCATCCAATATGGTTTCAATGGTCTCAAACCAAACTATGCACTAGAATGGGTTGTATAGCTCATACGATCCATTTTTACGCATAGTATAGGCTTTGACCACCCAAACCATGTCAAATAGATGTGATAAATTTCACAAGTGAGGGAATAATACTCAACCCTGTCCATGCAAAGTCTTATAGCCATCCAATATGGTTTGGGAGGTCTCCACCCCATACTGTTGTATGAGCCATATGTCTCATTTTAGCACATAGTATGGGCCTTGACTACCAATACTATATCGGATGGCTGGGAGAATTCTTGTGGCCATCCAGTATAGTATGGGCATACTATGCGCTAAAATGGAATGTATCCCTCATACGTTCCATTTTAGCGCATAATATGGACCTTTGACCGCCCATACCATATTGGATGGTTGTGTAACATTGAAGGGGTGAGTTAATGGTGATCACCCATCTTTGCAAAGTCTCGTGGCCATCCAATATGTTTTCGGCGGTCCCTAACCATAACATGTGCTAAAATGGACCATATTTCTCATACGGTCCATTTGAGCACATATTATATGGGTCTTAATCATCCATATCATATCCGATGGCTATGAAATTTTGCAGGGATGGAAGAATAGTGTTGATCTCTACCAGTAAGAAGTCTTGTGGCCATCTGATATGGTTTCAATGGTCTATATTGGATGGCTATGAAAATTTTCGTGGGTGGCGGTGAGCACCATTTCTGCACCCGTGAAAAGTTGCACAGTCAACAAAGTTTAGGGTTTATAAGTTAGGGTTTTGGGTTCATGGTTGAGGGCTTAGGGTATTCCAACGACCCATTTAGAGCATAATATGGATGGGGACAGCTCAAACCATATTAAATGGATGTGAAGCTCCGTTTCCCCACCCGTCCAAAGTTTCAAAACCATTCGAGTTTGGGATTTATGGGTTTGGGTTTGGTGTATAGGGTTTAAGATTTAGGATTTATGGTTCAAGGTTCAAGGTTTAAGATTTATGGTTTAGGGTTTTGGGTTTATGGGTTTATGGGCTAGGGTTTAGGGTTTGTGGTTCAAGGTTTAAGGTTTATGGTTTAGGGTTTAGAGTATATAGTTAGAGTTTAGGGAAAAGCATTTAGATTCAAAGTTCAAGGTTAAAGGTATCGGGTTTATGGTTTAGGGATTATGATCTTGAGTTCAGGGTTTAGGGTTTACAACATATACTATGGATCGAGACTGCTCAAACCATATTGGATGTCAACGAGACTTTGCACCGATGAGGGTGAGAACCATTTTTCCACCCATGCAAATTTTCACGATCATTTGATATGGTTTGGGTGATCAAGGTCCATACTATGCGCTAAAATGGACCAAATGGCTCATACGACCTATTTTAGAGTATAGTATGGGTCTTGATCATCCAAACTGAATTGGATGGCGATGAGAGTTTGCATGGGTGGGGGTGAGGACCATTATGAAACCCTTGAAAATTTGCACAACCATCTGTATTGGTATGGGTGTTCAAGGCAAATACTATGTGCTAAAATGGGTCTATGAGCCATACGGTTTGTTTTAGCGCATAGTATGGTTCGAGATTGTCCAAACCATATTGGATGGCCACATGATTTGCACGGGTGGAGGTGAGGACCATTGTATAACCCCTACAAGGGTGCACAACCATCCGATATGGTATCAATGGTCAAGGATCATACTATGTGCTAAAATGGGTTGTATGAGCCATGTGGCTCATTTTAGCACATAGTATGGTTCGGGACCGTACAAACCATATCGGATGAATAAAAAACTTTTTATGGATAGGGATGAGCACCATTACTCTACCCATGCAATCTCACATCCATATGTTATGATAAAGGCGGTCAAGGCCCTTACTATGCTGTATGAGACATATGACCCATTTTAGTGCATAGTATGGGTCGAGACTGCCCAAACCATATTGGATGGCTTTGAAAATTTTAATGGGTGGGATTGAGAACAAATTAACCATGCATGCAAATTTGCACATCGATCTGGTATGGTATAGGCCATCAAGGCCCAAACTATGCATTAAAATGGTCTATATGGCTCATACGCCCATTTTGAGCATAGTATGATTCGAGACCACCCAAACCATATTGGATGGCCGTGAGACTTTGCATGTGTGCGGGTGAAAAACATTTCTCCATCCCTGAAAATTTTCTAATGGATCCAATATGCCTTGGGCGATCACGGCCCATACTATGTGCTAAAATGGTTCGTATGGCTCATATGGCCAATGTTAGCCTATATTATGTATCGGGACCTCCCAAATGATATCGGATGGCCACAAAAATTGTCAGGGGTGGAGGTGAGTGCTATTTACCAACCCGTGCAAAGTTGCATAGCCATCCAAACTACTCTAGGTGGTGAAGGCCCATATTATGCGGTAAAATGGATCGTATGGCTTGTACAGTCCGTTTTAACGTATAGTATGGTTCAGAACCACCCAAACCCTATCGGATGTCCACGTGACATTGCACCGGTGGGTTTATCTCCATTTCTCCACCTTTAAAACGTCTTATGTCCATCCTTCTAGTTATAACAACAGGTGGCCTCGCCGATGCTCCCAGCCCCGTCATGGTATCATCGGCCATGGCATTGTCCGCTTTGTTCTTCACACACCCATTGACATGTTTCGCCCATCGCGATGAAGTCAAAGGTGGCATAATTTGCTCCATCCTTCACACACTCTTTGATCCTTGCGTGGCTCACACATTGACCCACGTGGCCCCAACACCCTTGACGTGCATGGCTCGTCGGCTCTGTCGGCGGTACAGGCTTTGATCGTCTCTAGCACGGTGCAGTCGAAGGTGGCATCGCCTGCTTCGTGATTTAAGCATCCATTCACCTATTTACCCATGTCAAACCGATCCATCCCGTCATCAAAGACTTGCATGGATGACCCCTTGATTGTCCTCCCTTGACATAGTCAGGCGCGTCAGTGCACCCAACCTCGATTGGCCTTGTCATGTTGTCATTGGCAATGACGTTGTCTGCTTTGTGCTTCACGTAACTGTCCACCCTCGCCCACATACTCGAAGCATCAGCCCAAACCGTTGGCACATGCCATTCCATCAATGCATCCATGTCCTTGGTTATCCTCCGTCCACGTAGTTGGCTAAGTCATGATGGATTCACTGGTGGCTCCGTCAAGCACTTGTCGGCCCTTATCTGTGTGCTTCACTTATCATTAGACCATGAGCCATCTCGTTAACAAATTGGGTGTCGTCGATGGATGCATTGTTCGCACCCTTGACCATTGCATCCTCTCATGGAAACCTTCTCTTGTGGCCTTCCCCCAACAAGGGGGTTTCCCCCATTTTCCGGTCTGTGGGTCATGGTTCTTGGGGGTTTGTGGGTCCGTGTTGGATGGTACGGTACAACCATAAGACAGTGGTGCTAGGTTGAGACAGGAACGAGGTGGACCGCTGTCGGAATGTGTGCGGCCTAGCTGGGAAGCTGCAAAACCTCTGGCTGTGACAATTCGTGATGAGAGTCAAAAACGTTTTGTGAAAAATCATTTGTGGAGAATCACCAACCCTCTTTCTAAGGGTGATAGAAAATCTAAGAGCGTTTGTGACAGCAAAGTCACAAACCCTCTTTCCTATCGTGCTTGGAGTTTGCTTGTTTTTGTAGTCGAGAATATGATGAGAGGATCACCAAATCACATTCAATTTGACTTTAAAAGACCATTTAAAAACACTAAAGTTTCATCCATGAAACCTCAATGCTCATACAAGTATAATTCTTAATGAGAACCGAAACCTCTTTCATGGTATCATGTAGCCTCGCCCCCAATTACATAGTCGTAACATCAAATAGTTAAAAGGAATGTTCGGGCTTCCACCTTCATGACAAATTTTTTTTGACTTTTCAGAGGTTTATGAGCTTTTAAAGTGAAGCCCAAACACCATTTTTATAAGGGGAAAGCCTAACTCACTCCCTTACAAGCTCAGATACAAGATTGCGAAGAGGCGGGACTGCAACAGACATAGATTGGGCAACCATGGAAGCTATTGCACAGTAGAGAAAATTTGCAGGTTTTTCTGTAGAAAGCAGACCTCTCTCTCTTACCCACGGAAATATGATCTGATGTGTCAATGTTTGGGCCATTTTGAAATTTTGGACCAAAACCAGGTCATTTTCAGCTCATTTTTAACCCAAAAAATACCATTTTTGATGCGAAAAATCCCAAACGGAGTCAAAAAATCCCAAACTTTGTGGGATCTCTTGCATAAGCATAAAAATCATAAATAAGCATCATTTTTTTATCAATATACCATTTTGGATCACTTTCCATGCAATTTTGCAACGGCACCTATTAGATGCTATTTTTGGCAGTTTTTTCCGCATCAGTCTTTATAGGTGAGATGAGTGTGCCACCATGAAACACTTGGATTATGTACATTGTCAAACAAAATTAATCATATTATCAAGTGGAATAGCACGCAAGGGCCACGACTCCCGGGACAGGTATGTACATGATAATGACCGCAGTAGACGCTTCAACATATATCACAATATGTACATGATTGCTTTTATTTGCATACATCGAGAAGTCTCAAGAGTGAGGTGAATGTTTTTATTTCACACTATGTACATGCCATGGCAGGACACTATGGAGCAAAGGACGGGCGAGGTAAGGCGATGAGTTCCCCACACCCCTCTTGTGACATTGGGTTAGTGCCGAGGCTACCTTCCACCCACGGGCCTTGTATGAGGTGGATTAGCCACCTAGGATTGGGAGAGTAGAACCAAGCTATGGTTGGTTGACAAGTGTTAAAAATTCTAGGTTTAGTATTTACCAAACCTATAAAGTGAATGATGCAAGCAAAAAAAATAAAAACAATAAAAACGTGTCTTTTCCTTACTCAAATTGACTCAAAAAATTTCTATGATTTCCTTACACTGAGAATTACAACATATATGAAAATCAAAATGAGTGGCAATGTACATTATTTATTAGATTTAAAGAATATAAATCAAGATTCTCTTAGCAGTCATTGTTATTTTCTAAGGTAGATCTTTGAAAAATGAACCGTTGAAGTTAAAATTTTTTGCATGGTCACATTTTTAGGGTCATAATCTATCAAATGACCATTGGATCTTGCAAAATAAGTTCTACATCATTAGATATCTGGTGAAAAAAAATTGGTTTCTGTGAATAGAAAGTTTAACAAAGAAAAGTGGATATTAATTATACAAAGATCTAAAAGACTATAAATAAATCAAGTTAAATTGCTTTCCAAGTGAACATTTCATGTGCAAGAGGGTAAGTAAAGAAGAAAATCCCATAAAAAGTTACAAGTATTTCTTCATCAAGGTCACAATGCTGTGACAAACTGTGATAGGCTGAACTAGATTAGTCCTTGCACAATAAAATTACCATGTAGATGTGAAGATCATAGCTAGTGTGTTTGCAATTATGTGCTTTGTGTGGCTACCAAATCTTGCCTCTTCAAAGTAAGTGCAAGCAAGTCAAATGTACGTAGGAATGGCAAAAAAGAGGTTGTTTCTTGGATGTCTTGGTGGGGACAACTGTTGATACTGGGTATACCTTATCATGCATACACCCTATAACCTTCATGTTAAAGACTTCAACTTCTAAATTCTTAATTAGCCCCAAACACCTCAGTTTAGTATGGTTTGCTAGTAAAATCCGAAACCCAGCTAGAGCTTCTGCATGTAATGAGACCTAGTCTCTCGACACATGACTGTGTGATCACACAAACTTGAGAACCTCCATCAATGTAGGCCTCTTCCATGCCCACACATTTGTGCTAAGCGTTCACCACAGGACAAATGTCGGGTAACTCTCCCACAACCAACACTCTAGCTTGTCCATGCTTTAGCTCTTTCTTTGGATTCACTAATGAATTCCACTACCTCTTGAGTTTGGGCACCATATTCATTAACCGTCCAAAAGTAAAATCTACTTTGCTCCCAATCAGGTCTTCCTTTGAATTGTATGTTGTCTGGCCTTCTCCCAAAGGCAAATCTGCTACTTCAAACCATCTACGAGGTCTTCTCCTCCTCTTGGCTTTTGTATCTTCACCCTCTTTCTCTTTCCCTTTCTTTTTGCTTGGACCTGGAGGGACATAGCCTTCCCTCTCTCTTTTGCCTACGAGCAACATATCTGATTCTTTATTTTCAACCCACACAATACCCACATGACCACCAGGGGTTAAGGCCTGATTTTCTTATTCAGTACCTTGATCTCCCCGTATATCCAATGCATAATCATCAGCCTTGTTAGGAATCTGCTGGGGAAGTGGAAACATTTCACCTCCCATCCTTGTTGGCTTTGAACAATAAGTGCTGATATGACCAAGTTCATCACAATTATAACAGGTAGGGATGGATCTTCTCTACGGCTCAAAAAAGACACCTTGTCCATGACCCGCATTGGCATTAAGCTGAGCTTCACATGCTTGGGCCATTCTTCTACCACGTCCACAACCACGACCGCCTCCACCTCCCAGAACACTGAGTCGCAATTCTTGCATCGTGGTCATCATGTCTTGCGTATCTTACTATAAATGTTTGAATTATTAGCAACCCTTTGAGTAGGTTGGGCTCCATCCTCTACCTAATTTTCCTCCTTTTGGCCACCATTAATTTGCACATGGACCGCTTTCCCATACTCATTCGGTCTTTGAACCTTCCATTCTTTCTCCCTGGCGATAGTGACTGCTTCCTTGAAGGTAGCGGGCCCTTTCAGCTCAAATTTTAACTTCAGACTTTCTTTTAAGTTTTCCACAAAACGGTCCTTCTTTAACATGTATGGAGAGATTTCATTTCCCAAAGCTCGGCCCCATTTATTCCATTAACAGGTGAACTGCATGACAAAATCATCAAAACTTTGATTAACCTTTTGAGTGTACCCCAAAATTTCATGCCAAACTTCATCAGGCACTGCAATGGATCTATATTGTGCCAGGAGAGCTTGCTTCACACGATTGTAGTCCAAAACCACCCTTGTAGTTTGTGCCTATACCAACTCTTCATGATTGTGTAACCAAACTTTTGCCTCATCCTGTAAACTATATTTCAACAGCCGTAACAATATAGCTTGGTCTAGTATATTTCATAGTAAGCAGTTGACTTTCAATTTTTCAATAAAAGTTTGTGCATTCTCATTAGCCAATCCATGAAACTGTGGGAACTCGTCCGCCATGTTTGATTGCCACTAAAATACTTACATCTGACGTCGAAAGCTCAAGGGACATCGATGATCACTCTAATACCTAATCCACCTCACACTGGGTAACACAGCCCCCAGTGCTTGTCTTCACAAAACCTCACGACCCTGAAAAGGATGCAATTCAATTGTACGATCGCCTCAAGTGTTGTTCACAATTTGCACATACATAGGCGGTTGTCCTTAAGGACCCTTGTCCCCTTTACATTCTCTACGTGCAGAATAGACATATTTCATAAGAATTTGAGCATGGGAGAACTTGCTCCTAAGCGGGGGCCCAAAAACTATGTTATCATTCAAACGATAAGGTAAAAGAGTTCCTCCATAGCCTTGCAAGAGTCACACCGTCGGAAGGAAGAACTATTGCAGGGCGAAAACACCTATAGAGATTTATGAAAAACCCTTTAAGCATAATACAAGGAAGAAACCAAGGACATAATTACAAAGCTCGTCTTGTGGATGTTTGTAGAGTATCCATAGGCAAAAAACAAATGAAAAAAGAAGACGTTATGGTCGCTCGAAATTGGGGATGTTCTCTTTCTTGCTAAAAAATGAGCTCTCTGGAAGTTCTTCAGGCATTGCAGCTATTAGAATGGGGTCTTCTTTATCTTGATCCCAAAAATTTTCACTCTCTTCTTACCCGACAATACTCTCTTGGTAGGCATATTTTAATTGGCTTATTTTTTGGGCAAAAAATGAGGTTTTGGGTGACACTTTGACCAAGGGAATGGGATGGGGGCAAGTGGCCAAAGACCAAAAATTAGAACAAGCACTAGGCCAGGCAATGTGGACAATTGGAAACTGAGCCATCTCTCTCCAAGGATCCCACGAGCCCAACAAGCCAAGCCTTAGTGGTACACCTAAAGGGCCCTCCCCCTTTAGGCTATATACCCCCCACTCTCCCCTTTTCCCAAGTTCTCATGTGGGATTATCCCGATGACACATGGAAACCTCCTTTCCAAGGCTCCTAAACTCCTTGTGCCCAACAATTTTGCAGATTCTCCCGAAAGCAAGAGAACTTCTCGGACACTTTTCTCCAAGCATAACTTGCTTCTCTGGTCATTGAATGACACACTGTAACACACAGCTCGAATACCATCATCTCAGCTACTTCCAAAGATCTTGAATTTCAGCATTTCTAATTTCAATTAGCAACTTGGTCCAATTGCCTTTGTTGCATGTACCTGCAATAACTTTCTAAGTTGAGATCGCCCACTTCGGATGCCCATAACCCATGATGTATAAGTTCAACTCATGAGCTATAAAGCACGGCTGAAAATAATTATTGAAAACCATGTTTTGGAGACACAAACAACTCAAAACATCAGCACCCAATCCATGAATTTTTATATGGTCACTTCCAAGACTTGCAGGGCTATGCACATATATTTATACGAGGCTAGTGGGCAAGGTTTTTGGCATGACTCTGTGACTTTATGATCATCAAAAAATGGCTAACAACGTATAAGATAAGATTGCAAAATCTGCACACCATATATGGTGAAGACTACAATTGAGAACGAGAGAAATATGACAATTGTGTTTTGCCAAAATGATAAACGCAAGAAGGATGCTCAATAAACGTCCAAAGATGTGAGGGATGTCACCCAAAAAAGCATAAAAAAGGAGACGTTAATAATAAAAGAGTCATCAAGATAGAGTGAGGTAATCAACAATTGATTAGCTATAAGCACCACACAAAACACTAATCATATTTTTCTTAACACAAAACAATCACAATTAACAACAATCAATCCTCAAAAATAAAATTTATAGAAATTCTAAATCTGACATGAAAACATACACGTACTCTGTTTTGTCTCACCATCATGAATTGAATTGTTGCGTGATCGTTACTGCTCTGATACCATGTTGAGATGTAGAGAGAAAGAGAGAGAGACAAGACAAGAGACACACCATGTTGAGATATATATAGAGAGAGAGAGAGAGAGAGAGACGAGACAAGTAACAGACCATGTATGCTCCCAAATACTGATTAATATTGACGACAAGATACAAATATATAGGTGAGACAAGGTTGAGTAGAGTGAGCCATATATAGCTCCAACATTTTTTGAAGCCTCCTTGGCCTAAAAAGCTGCATTAACCATACACTTATTCTATCACTTGCATGCCCAGGGCTTTCACACCTGCTTTAGCGACGATGGAAAACATACATGTACAAAAATCTATTGTCCTTGACATTTCTTTTTTGGTTTCAAAAATCTTATTATCTCTTCATAGCGATAGATGTAGTGAAAGAAATTAGTATACCCCTATGTTTTTTTTGGCCATACTCACCATTGTGAGTGGAGATGAAATATTAATTCAATGAAGAATGTACAATGAACTTCAAGTACTACATGTGCCTTGAGGGGACAAAATGTACACAAAAAGGGGATGTATAGTTCATCAGCTTGAGCCACTAATACAACCTAGTGCATGTTTTCATTCTATGGATTGTGCATTAGACTCTACTCTTGTACCTATTATAAATATAAGCTCCATATTTTCACACACTACGTCCTTGAATTGGGATACTACAAAGTTTCTTTCAAAGATGAGATGGCACCTTGCTTTTTAGATTTGATTGAGGTAATTGGAATATTATATGTATATTATAGCCCTATTTTACATATAAGGTTTTGTATGGCTCTTTGGAAACACACTGTTCGAATCTATATTATGTAGTAAGACTTTGGTTTTTTCTTTTAAACATTAGTTTGTGTCAGTAGGCTCAACCAATTTCCGAAAGTGGGTTGAATAAGAGGAATCTGGCAAGATGCTCATGCAGATTTGAGGAGAAAAGAGGGAGGAAAGAGAGAGAATGGATTCTCTTATGGAGGGGAAGGAGGGCACATGGCACGTGGAGGGGACAGAGAGAGAAGCAGAGCCGATACATCAAAACAAAGCTTTTTTGCATCTTCTTTCTGTTTTGCAGGCGAAGCGAAGGACAGTCCATGTAGAGCTTAGCTTATACCAGGCAAGCTGGGTCGCAAGACGTAGAGAGAGAGAGAGAGAGAGAGAGAGAGAGAGAGAGTGTGAATAAGAGCAGCAGTGGATGATGATAAATCCATGCGATGTGTTGTGTGGAAGCAGGGTAGGCGCACGTCAAGTAAGGGTCGAAGCTCCACCTTGCGAAGACTAGCGCATCGTGATGCAGAGTAGGGCAACGAAGAGAGTGGATTGTGCATCATGATGCAGAGTAGCCTAAAGAGCTATGCGATCGCGATGCGCATGGAGGGCTGCACAGAGGCAATGATAGCGCTAGGCAGACCACCTTTTCTGCAAAGATGCTATGCTGGGAAGGGCGTAGAGTCTCTCACTCTCTCTCTCTCTATCTTGTTCAACCCTGTGCGGTCTGCAACTTGCCCTTCTTGCCTTTTGATGCTTTTACAATGAGTTTAGCTTGAGTTCAAGTCCACTGATCAAAGGTGTGCAGGTGTGCCAAGCTAGGTTCAAAGGGAGATAAACTCCACTCGACCTTTGTGTAAGAGGTTACATGGGGGAGCATATGAGCATATGTAGCGCAAGAATGGGAGATCTAGGGTGGCAAACCTGGAACAGCTAGGCAGGCGAGGTGATGGCTGAGAGAGGAGTGGTGCACGGAGAAGCTGATGGCGACAACCTAAGGACTTTTCCGTTGAAATTGCAAGATTCGCTAAGAATCTCACACACAAATTAATGAGTTGGGAATGTAGACCCAATAGGGTAAGAAAGACAATATAACTATATGGGATTTTCCTTATTCCTAAGCCTCAAATAACACTAACACCATAAGATAGAACAAAAATTAAAAAAAGTACTCCTTAAGTACAAGATAGCACATGAGTATAGATAACTTTCGGTGGTTTTTATGAAAAGGGTCTAGAGTTTGCAATATCAAAGAATTATTTTCAAGTGTTACCACATGAGAATTACAAAAATTGTGCTGGCATCTAATGTATTCATCAAACTTTCTATTTATATATGTCAATGGGGATGTACATTATTGAATGACTTCATGGAGAGAAGATTATATGTTTCCCTTGTTTCAATACATCTCTATGTATTCTCCTTTCCCTTTTCCCCTCCCCCCTTGAGTGTGACTTATATCCCACTTTCCTGCTTATAAGTGTAGAAGGAAAATTATTGGGGTATTCAAGATGAATCTAACTGGATTCTAGAAAATTATTGACATTATTGTGATTGATTGATATTTTTTCATACTTCTCTACAACTACTAAGACTTGCCCTTAGATATTGAGGAGAGATGAACCTTATTTTTTCATACTTCTCTATAAATTCTCAGAACTGGCCTTAGATATTGAGGAGAGATGTGCACCATAGGACTAGAAATATCTTTTGAGGTTTCAAAGTTGAGGCATATGTGATAGCATTATTGCTTTGCATCTTTGCACTCATTAGTGTCACCTACACTTGTTGCAACTATTTAGAGGTCAATCAAAAGGTCCTCCTTTAAGGAGACATGGAATTTTCTACATGCATGTATGTCCTTGCTTGAACATATGAAAAAGCCAACATTTTTCTTCTCAAAAGGTTATTACACATCCCAAAAATGTGGTCAATATCTCTTGCATTCTTGGATATTGGGTCCCACCCCGAGACACTTTCTCAACACATCAAAGTTGTCTCCTAAGTGGGATGATACAGTTGAAGTGCTTACTAATAGCGCCCTAGAACAATGTACAATTGAAAACACCGATTGGAAGACATAACAGAAGAAGAGTGCCACTATAAATGATCTCATAATAGTGTTTATATTTATATTATAAATCCGTCTTGTAAAGTTACGAAAACAAAAAATTCAAAATGTATAAGTAGCATCGATGTACAGAAATCTCATTAACACTAATCTTCTATAGGGTTAGCCACTTTTGTGGATTATAGAGACTTTTGTAAAAAGCTCACCAATATTCTCAAAATGTCAAAATGCAAAATTCTTTGACAAAAACATATAGTACAAGCTAATAGAAAACTGTGAAAGTTTTTACAAATGGTCAAGTTTTCTTTTCATGGCCATCAAAGGAATAATTTTTTCAAACGCAAAAAGAATATTAAAGTATCTCAAAGATTTTTGTTTTTGGCATGTCTATTGCAAATGTGAGTTTTGCCAAAAAAAAAAAAGGGACTCAAAGATAGGTGAAAGAAATTTTCAAGCGCACTCCAAATTCATTAAAATAGATCTATCAAAATTGTACTTTTTCTGGCTAAGGACTAATGACACTGGATGATCATCCAAATTAGGTAAAAAATCTAGTTTTATACCAAAACTACTTTTTTTAGAAAGTGAATTTTATACCAAAATTACTATTTACAGAAAGTGAACTTTATATTTTTGGACTTTTTGAGCCAAAAAGTTTTCTCTTGTTAGACAAAAGAAAGAGAAATATGGAGCTTTGGAGAATCATTTTTTGCATTATCATTCTTAAAGTGATTAGCTCAAAACAAGATAGCATGGAAAAAATCATATTTTTATTTTGAAAAATGGGCAACTGAAGATTTTTTCAAACCATTCTCATGTAACCTATTATTAGAAATTTCTTTAAAAGTAGAACCTTGATTTACAATCCTCGACAAATTGGACCGACAAATTTGGAGTTAGAATGTGGAGAAATAGAAAAATTTAAACCAAAGCTCTTCAATCCACTTCCCATAATATTTAACTAGTTGTTCAAGGTTATAACCCCACTAGGTGTGTTAATACCAGTTAAAAGCAACAGCAGAGGAAAGCTTATTGAATGTTTATGGGAGAGAGCAGAGATTGAAATTTTATTTAAAAAAATCATATTTAAATATAGGGAAGCATTGAAATGCTTGGAGGTATTTGTGTCCTGTTTAAAGTGATATTTGTAAGTAGGGTTAATATTTTAATAAGCACCCTTACCCAAAAAGTTTTTTGTATTTTTGAACACACATTTCTACCCATTATAAAGGAGTAAAATACCCAGGAGCGACCCAAAAATGCCCCATCAATACAATTTTGTGTGCAAGAGTATGCAAATTGGCAAGAATATGCACCACAGGGTAATAATATCGTCTTTATCGGTCAATGCTTATATTTAAGGGTTCAACATAAGTACACACCCACGTCTACATGACAATGCATGTATGTAGATCAAGTAAAAACCCTAATCTAGTATATGCAGAATACTTAGATGGATCGATCTAATAAAGATCGCCATTTTTAAAGATCATTTGCATTTTTGGAATTCGTTTTTGTTTCTGAAGTCTGTTTGCGTTATTGAAGTTTGTTTGTGTTATTTTAATTTGTTTTTGAGCTCCTGTCAGTTTTTGAAGTCCGCTTGTGTTTCTAAAGTCCGTTTGCATTTTTGAAGCTCGTTTGTGTTTTTTCTACCATTTTTCGCCAGCTCTAACTACCTCACATTCTCTAGCCATACTCGATCCGTGCACACCTCGGTCTAGATGTGCACGAATATCACGACCACCGGGTAATAATATCGTCTTTATTGGTCAATGCCTATATTTGAGGGCTTGTATTAACTACACATTCATGTCTACACGACAATGCATGTACGTAGATCTAATACAAACCCTAATCTAGTGCATGTGGTCTTAAGTATGGAGCCTGATTTACCTTGTAATATTCTATGGTAAAAGTGCACATTTGTAAGGCCCCCATTATGAGGAGAAGCCATCGTGCATAAGGAAAATCACTCGTCGAAAACCAAAATTTTCACGGCCAAAAATCAGGGGCAACTTTAGGGGCCTCAGGGGCGGAAGCCCTCGAGCCTTTTTTTTCCTTCGCCGGAATATTCCTTTTTTCCGGAATATAATGGCCGGACGACGGTCGGAAAGTGGTCGAAAAACAACCGGCCGGTGGCCGGTAGTCAATGGCCGATGGCTGGTGGGCCGGTGCCCGAATTCAAAAGCGGACTTGTCTTCTCAAGGGCAGCCACACATGGACAGATTGAAGGGTCCGATTTGGACTTATCTACACAAGGGTGGCTACACATGGCTGCCTCTCATGAGAGAGGGCAGCCCTTTTGGCCTATAAAAGGAGGCCATTTCTACACACATTTCATAGTGTGAAGTTGATGCAACAAGGTGAGTGTGAGGTGGTGAGAGTGAAGCAAGGCGAGAGCTCCATTAAGGGTATAATCGCTTTGTAAACTACTTCTTGTTTTGAAGTACTAAAGCCATTGAGTGGCTGCTTTCCCGTGGACGTAGCCCACATTGGGTGAACCATGTATATTGTGTGTACTCTCTCTCTCTCTCTCTCTCTCTCTCTCTCTCTCTCTACTCTATAATCTCTTGTGTGTGAAATCTATCTCTCGCCATTAAGTAATCTACTCAAATAGCTATTTAGCTACGTCATATTTTCTAACAACTGGTATCAGAGCAAGGTTTGCTCGTAGCTAAATTATCCCAAGGAAAGGATTCCTTGAATTGAGTGGGAGTTATGGCGGAGGAAGGGAAGCTCAAGATTGACAAGCTCAACGGCAAAAGCAACCAACATTGGAAGATGCAGATTGAAGACTATCTCTACCAGAAGGACCTCTATCTGCCACTAGGAGGTCTTGCAAAGATGCCCGCAACAATGGCAGATGAAGCATGGATTGTCCTTGATGGAAAGGCCCTGGGAACAATCCGGTTAAGCTTGGCGTTGATGGGGACTTTTCACAAGCCAAGCTCCCATACCCCTCTTCTCTCGTCCCCACCCCATGAAAACCCCCTCTTAGGGAGGGAGTGATAAAAGACATTGGAAAAAGTAAGAAAAAAATAAATTATGATTATGTAAATATATGAGAAAGGTAAAATAGGCCACCTCATGCCTGCGGGGCAGTCCATCCCCACCTTGCCTCCTTTTTCTTCACTGTTGCCCCGCCGTGTGTCCCTTTTCCTCTCCTCCACTCAAAAGGTCAACCCCCTCTCTCTTCCCCTTGTCCTTTCTCCTTTCTCTCTCCCCTCAAGCTACCCCACCTCTCACCAATAATGCATTCTAACTCACCAATAATGCACCCTAACTCACATGCAACTTACCCTATCTTCCAAAATAGTATACCCCACCCCCCCTTTCTCTCTCCTTTCATATCCCATGACCCAAATACCCCCCCCTCTCTCTAAAGGGCTCCATGTCTCTTGTCTTGTAGCTAAATAACCTCCCCCACACTCACACACACACTCAGTTTCACTAAAAAAGGTGCCCCCAGACCCATGCCCACCCGGTGGTTACCTGATTTTTCTTGTGTTCACACACATCTGCACACAGATTCACCTCTGAACACACTCCTCTCTCTCCCCTCTTGTAATTGGTCTATTCTCCATGTCACCTCTCACTTTTTTCATCAACCCATCTCTCTCTCTTAGTCTCTCTCTCATGAGACTGCTGTTCTGGCACATATACACACAGCCAGACAAGTGGGGCCCACAGTCACATGGCCTATGTAGATAATGATTTCTTCATTTCTAAATTCTAGAATTTCTCCCCCCCCCCTTCTCCCCTATATAAAGAGGGGTCACCATCACACAAAAACACACAACATCACCAAAGAATACACTATGCACTGTGTGTGCCTAGTGCACACACACACACACACACACCATCACCATCACCACAATCACCATGCTTGTCTTGAGCATGACCTCTACACCCTTGTCTATGGAAGATGAAGGGAAACTAAATGAAGGATGATGCCCATAATCCTCGTGCGAGTCTTCGCCATCAACTCCCACCTATCCGCCATGTGCTCTACCACTCTCTCCCTTCTCATTCCCCTACCCTATGCTCCCCATTTCATCGCCTAATTCTCTAAATAAAGCTTGAGGTTTTGTGAGTATGTTTTCTTGCAATGTTTTGCCCATGTGAGGTGTGCGGAATCGCCACCTAGTCTTGTGTTTTGGAGTGAGCTTGTGTATGTGTGAAGGGTGTGTGGATTCGCCATCCTTTTGTGATGCGTAAGTACTAAGCTGCTATACCCCCTCCCTCACTCTCTCTCTCTCTCTCTCTCACTTGATCTCATTCCCTTTCCTTTTCATCATTACTCCCAACCATCCATCTCTCTTGGATGAAAACTTTGTTATGGTGGTGTGTTGTTTCCATCCTAGCCGCTGAAGCTAGGTGGTGCCCCCTGTTTGCTTTACCATGACAGGCTCGAGGCGCACCATTCGGTCTCCGGTGTTTTAGAGGCTGTCGTGGTTCGGGGTTTGCTTTGCTCTCGTCATTTGGTGCCCCCACTGAGGATATTTTCATGAAACCCTTCAGTTTACAAGACTGAAACCTTAAACTATTGTGAATGGATGAATGGGTAGCAGGATTTTCTAATTGGACAAGAGAAGAAGAAGAGCTCCAAGCACAACTAGACGAACTCTGCATCTCCATGGAAGCTCGAGTGCCAGGCGTAACGGTAATCGATTTGCAGTGGGAGAGTCAACCAACACGCCAAACCCAGTGGATATACATAGGCCAAGTGCCAAGAAGAAGAAGGAGAAGGTCGAAACCATGTCCGCAACCTACAACCAACCCACAACAACAAAATGGAAGGAGCTCTACACAATAGAGAATCAACACTATTCTACTTTGAGAATCGGGTAACTCAAGTCACCGAGGTAATTATCACAGTGAGTTTTCAAGTCGCACCTGATGCTGCAGCACAGATAACGGAAGCATTGGCTCACACTCTCACTAGAGAAACTAGGGATCTACTGAGTTTTTTTCAGGAAAGAACACCACCCTCTCCCACAAGCTTGGACATTGAATAAGCACCTCTAAGCTTCACATGAATCAGTACAACCTACCTCAAGACAGATCACACATACCAACACGTGTACGCTCAATCAAGGTAATACTGGATTTGAAGGCTCACTACCAGCACGTCATTGACACCATGCCGGGTGGGGAGCGGTTTTTGGAGGTTCTAGCATCAGATCAACCATTTGTCTTACCTTTGGTACAAGGCAATGTACCGTTTGAAGATTTAATCTATGTCCTAGTATAAGAGGGTATACACGCCTCCTTGTAAAGAAGAAAAAAACTTTTGCAAGTTAAGCAGTGTGTATTTCTAGCTCTCTCTCAGTAATCATGGCAAGTGTAGCATTTCCAACATTTAAAGGAAAGAAGGGGGAGGATTTGGTAACAGACTTCCTAGATGACTTTGAAGTAGCATGTGTAGTGAGCAACAAAGATATGGATGAATCCCGGGTTAGAATCTTTAAGCATCTCATGAAGCTAGAAGCTAGATCATGGTACAATGCACTTCCACAAGCAACCAAGGATGACTGGGAACCCTTAAAAACCGCTTTTAAGAGGCGCTTTGGGGGAGGTACCACTTCAGAAAAGTTGTGGGACAAGTTGAGAGACTTGAAGCAGGAGGGTCTTTTAGAATATGCCATCTATGAGTCCAAATTTGTGGATTTGTGGGAACGGTGGGTTGAGTCACTGGCTAGGGGGGAAGCTGCACCCGATTTCCTAAAAAAAGATCAGTTCACGCATGGCTTATGGCCGCTTCTCAAGGAGAAGGTGAAAGGTAGATTCCCGGCTACGTACGAGTTAGCCGTTGAGATTGCTCGCCTTAAAGACAAGAAGCTGCGAATGAAAGCCAAAGAAATCGAGTCAACAGAATCAGGAACATCGCGTCGACCAGCAACTACGACAACCACCATTCCACCACCACCACCGGCTCTTGGGGTAAGAGATGACCAACAAGATATGTTGGCCCATATTACTGACCAACTGCAGAATTTTTCTGTCCACTTAATACAACAAGGGAGGAGTCAAGAAAGAGATCAAGACCCTGGAAGAGCACGACGACAAAACAGGGAGTATCATTGCTACAACTACGGAGAAGACGGTCACGGTATGTACTACTGTCCCAAACCATGACAAAACTATAGTAGAGGAGGTAGGAGGAACCAATTGTCACCCCCTAGAGAAAGAACACCCCCACCCCGAGCACCACCCCCACCAACACAAATTCTACGTCCACCCCAGACACCACTACAAGCATCCATCCCACCTCTTCCACCAGCCCCACCACCTGATCGCCCTGTAAACATCATAAGGCTAGAAGAGAAAGGAAAAGCCATAGTAGTGGATCCACCCAGAGCAAAGGAGAGGGACAAGGGTAAGGAGAAGGTAACCTTTTTAGAACCACTTGAAGCCATGACTGTGAAAAGAGCTAGGAGGGAGAAAGCTACACAATCAGATGATGAGAGAAGCATGAGAGGAGAAACTAGCAAGAGCCCATCCAGGCCACGACGGAAATTGGGCATCACCGACTTCCAGCAAGGGGAAAGTTCTAAGCCCTATGATCTAACATTGGATGTGGCAGAGCAAGGACCGAAGATTACATGGCCACAGCTGCTACATCTTGCACCAAAAGTAAGGTGACAATGGTCTAAAATGGTAAGTACAAGACGTTCCAAAACAAAGGTAGCCGGAGCAATTTCGGGATGCAACATGGATGACATCCTTCCAATTGTCGACGTAAACATAAAAGGAAAGAGGGTTGGAAACACCTACATTGATGGAGGTGCACAAATCTGTGTAATGAGCGAAGCTATGATGCTTCGATTAGGGCTCGAGGTTGAGAGGCCTTCTCCATGCAAGGCAAAGATGGCAAACAATGCAAAAGTAAAGTGTGTGGGTGTGGTAAGTGCCGTGAAAATCAAAGCTTTCAACACTGAGGTAGAGGTAGATGTTTTTGTAATGCCTACTAAGGGGGAGGGCTATCCACTAATTTTGGGAAGGCCATGGTTGATGGCCATGAAGGCAAAACAAGACTAGGGTACTGGCCTTCTACGCATGACCGGTAAGAAAGGGGAGACAATCTACTACGACATGAGGATTGGCAAGCAGAAGCAAATGAATCTGGAAACATCGGCAGATGAAACCACTAGCGAATCTTCCAGTTCTGAGGAGGAGACCACATCCACCGACGAAAGTGACAGTTCCATTGATGTGATGGGTATCATTATGAAGGATCCACAAAGGGTAAGCACAACTGGTGATCCATCACCAAAAGGGAAACCCAATGAAGAGGAGAGAAAATCACCTAGGCTAGGAGGAAGTAGGTTGAAGGGTATGTTGTCTATGGAATTAACACTTGAGGAGAAAGATAGTTTTTTGCAAATGTTGATGGGATTTCCTAACCTGTTCATTGACAACTATAAAAGAATCATAGGCATTATAGTGGTGGAACATCATATTAAGCTGAAGGAAGGGGTAAAACCAGTTGTTCAAAAGCTATGATGATTGGGGGTCATACAAGAAAAGGCACTCTTGGCGGAGGTAAGGAAACTGCTAGAGGCGGGATTCATCTATCCTGTAGAAAACTCAGAATGGGTGTCACCCGTAGTGGTGACGCCTAAAAAGAATGGTAAGTGGAGGGTCTGTGTTGACTACAAACCACTAAATGCAGCTACAAAGAGAGACCACTTTCCTCTCCCTTTCTTGGATGAAATTCTGAATGAAGTACCGGGTTTTGAATGCTATACCGTCTGTGATGGTTATTCTGGATACTTTCAAATACGCATAGCCTTGGAAGATTAGCTAAAAACCACTTTTATCACGCCATGGGGTTGTTTTGCATACAGGGTTACATATGTTTTTCAACCGTTCTTTGGAACATTGATAAGAGTGTTCATTGATGATTTTTGTATATATAGCTCCCGTATTTCACATTTAGAAAAGGTAACTGAAGGTTTGGCCAGGTTGCAGAGCCTAGGTCAGCAATTAAATGTGGATAAATGCCACATTGGGGAGAGTAAAGTCATTCTACTAGGCCATGAAATTTCAGCAAAAGGTATCAACGCCGACCCAAGTAAGGTGTCCGCACTCATAGCCCTACCTTCACCAACGACTGCACGTCAACTGGTCTCTTTTCTACAGAAGGTGAGGTACTTAAGTAGATTCATACATCTACTATCACAACTTGTTCTACCACTGCAACAACTCACTCAAAAATCAACTTTCACTTGGGACCAGGAAAGCGAACATCACTACAACAAGGTAAAGGAGGTCTTAGCCACTCTACCAACTATCTCACCACCTAAGTGGGATGAAAAATTCTATGTCACCTCAAGTGTTGGTGATGTTAAGATGTAGAGAGAAAGAGAGAGAGACGAGACAAGAGACACACCATATACGCTCCCAAAGACTGATTCATATTGAGGACAAGATACAAATATATAGGTGAGACCAAGTTGAGTAGAGTGAGCCATATATAGCTCCAACACCCCCACTCAAACAAAGGTCTCTAGCTTTGGATGAAAAAACCCTTGGGGAGTTCAAGGGAAAAACCCAAGCCCCTATACAATGTGAAAATATGAACCAGCGATGATGATGTGAAAGTGAATTGTGCATCTATGTACAAACATTCAAGTGACTTAGAGATCACAATGTGCAAATGTGGAGTGTGCATAGTGCATGATACCTAAAATTTTACAATGTCATATGTACAAAGCTATTACAATAGCAAAGAAGCTAATCTAGAAAGAGTGAGGTCGAAGCAACTCCAAGCTCCGAGCGCAAGAGGATGAAACGTGACTCGTTGAGGCCTTTGGTCAAAATGTCTACAATCATCTGGTCACTTGGACAGTGTTCAACCATAATGGTTCCTTTGCGTACTTCATACCTGACATAATGATAATGGACAGCAATGTGCTTTGACTTATTATGTTGAACATAGTCTTTTGCAAGACTAATAGCACTTTGGTTGTCACACCGCAAGGGTGTGCTAGAAAGAGGAGAGTGACCAATATCAACCAGCATTTGTCGAAGCCAAATCAACTCGTGAGCTGCAAGTGATGCCGCAACATATTCTGACTCAGTCGTAGAAATTGCAACACAACGTTGTTTCTTTCTAGTCCAAGAAACAAGACAACCATTTATAAAGAAGCAATTTCCACTAGTAGATCGCATAGATAAATGTGAGCTTGCCCAGTCTGCATCTGTGTAACCCAAAAGAGAAAGAGATTTCATAGAATCCGATGTGAGTTGTCGTCGATAGACTAAACCAAAATCTGTAGTGCCTTTCAAGTATTTCAACACACGCTTTGCAGCAGACCAATGCTTAAGAGAAGGACATGCAAGATGTTGTCCAAGATAATTAGCAGCAAACAGAATATCAGGACGAGTGTTCATACCAACAAACTGAAGACATCCAATCAAGTTAGCATAAGGTTGATTTGTGCAAGTTGACCGCCATTGTCAGAAGTGTTCTTCGTAGAGCTTGCAAGACAAGGTGTGTTGGCTGAATGTGCAGATTCCATACCAAATTTTTTGAATAGTATCTGCAATAAACTTTGACTATCGAAGGAATAAAATACCTTTTGTACGGTTCCGTTGGATTTGAATGCCAAGACACGAGTGAATCTCTCCAAGATCCACCATATCAAATGCAGAAGACAATAACTTTTTCACTTGTTGAAGAAATCCCAAATCATTGGAAACAAGGATGGTATCATCCACATAAAGAGCAAGAATCACAAAACTGCTACCTTGGCGTTTTATGTATCCTTTAGAGGTGAGAAAAAGATCAAATTTTGTATACCAGGCTCGCGAAGCTTGTTTGAGACCATATAGTGCCTTATGGAGTTGAGCAACAAGGTCTTCTTTACCTCGAATAACAAACCCTTCTGGTTGTTCCATATAAATATCCTCTTCCAAGTCACCATTAAGAAAAGCAGTTCGCACATCCATTTGATGAGCTTCTAAATCAAATTGAACAGCAAATGCCAATAAAACTCGAACACTTGTAATGCGAACAACTGGTGAAAAAGTCTCTTGATAATCAACACCAGCTACTTGGGAATAACCTTTTGCAACTAAACGCGCCTTGAACTTGTCAAAAGATCCATCTGCTTTTACTTTTGTCTTATACACCCACTTACATTTAATAGCTGTACGACCAGGAGGTAATTCAGTTAGTATCCACGTACCTTTAGAGATAAGAGATTCGTACTCTGCTTCCATAGCCTCTTGCCATTGATCCTTTTGTGGTGAAGAGATAGCTTCATCATAAGTAATTGGATCTTCGGAAGTAGAAAAAGCATTATCAGCAATATCGTCATCATAAACATGACATGAGCCATGTTCAAAATCAATAGGCAGATCAACAAAAATATCAATATCATCATTGGCGACATTCGGAATGGATGGTTGTGAAGAGGAAAGTTGCTCTACAGGAAGAGTTTCATCTTCTGAAAGAAATGGAAAATCTTGAAGCAATGATTTAGTATCATCAGAATCATCCATGGACCATGAGCCTCCCATAAGCTGTTCGTTAAAAGTAGCATCACGATTCACAATTACTTTCTTGGAGGAAGGGTCATAGAATTTGTAGCCTTTGGAAGTGTCAGAATATCCAATAAAAATAACTTTAAGACCGGGAGCATCAAGCTTTGTTCGTGTTTCTTTGGGAACATGAATATAAGCAATACATCCAAAGGTTCGAAAATGAGATACAGAAGGAATGTCACCTGTCCATGCTGTGATGGGTATCTTACCAGAGGGTGCAGTAGTAGGAAGATGATTCTGAATAAATACTGCTGTCAAAGTAGCTTCAGCCCAAAAAACACGAGATAAGCCAGAATGAATCAGCATACATCTTACAGCATTGAGAATAGTGCGATTCTTTTGTTCAGCAACACCGTTCTGTTGAGGCGAATATGAAATAGTGTGTTCATGATGAATTCCACTGTCAGCACAGTAACTCACAAACTCTCGAGAAACATATTCGCCTCCATTGTCACTACAAAGCTTCTTAAGGCGACGACCAGTTTGAAGTTCCGCAGCCTTGTGGAATTGTTTGAAAACAGATAAGGCTTCAGATTTTTGTCTAAGTAGAAATACAGTCGTATACCTTGAGAAATCATCAATGAAAGTAATGAAGTAGCGATATTGTGATCTCGAAGAAGGTAGAGGTCCACATATATCAGTATGAACAAGATCCAATATGTCATGAGAATGAGTTGTATTTGAAAGAGGAAAGGGTTTGCGATTGTGTTTCCCAAGAGCACAAAATTCACAAATTCCCATATGAGGATGGGATTTAAGATCCATGCCATGAACAAGATCACGACGTTGAAGATCAAGGAGTTTTGAGAAATCAGCATGAACAAAACGGTGATGCCATACTTTGCAATCATGATCACCCGGAGCAGTGACAACATTTGCTACAGCATCGTTGAGAGAAAGTTCAAACAAATTACCATTTCGAGGAGCAGTGGCTATAGTCTGTCCATCTTTCTCAATTCGGCATTTGGTATGATCAAATCCAGCAAACAGACCAAGATCAACAAGTCTAGCAACTGAAAGAAGATTACGTTGAAGATCTGGTACATGTAATACTCCTCGCAAAATTCGAGTGGAAGAAGATAAGGTACCAAGATATAAGTCTCCAATACCCTTTACTTGACAAGTAGTATCATCAGCAAGATAAACAACACGTTGAACTGGCAGTGTATGATAGTTATGGAGCCACTTAGACTGATATGTCATATTTCCTGTAGCATCAGAATCGACAATAAAAAGTTAATAATCGCGTACATGAAGTATTCTGTCTGGAGCAACTGAACATAGGACGTAGCTTGTTTCTGGTACAATGTTGTTTCGATGTTCAGTAGCATATGCTCTATTCCGATCTGTGTCGAATCGACGCTTATAGCACATATGAGTGGGATGATCAGATCGTCCACAATATTCACAAGAAGAAGAAGAAGAGTCTCTAGATAAACGTGGTTGTTTTGTGGTAATATTGTGTTCTTCATCATATTGACGTGCCCAACAATCATCTTCAGTATGGCCATTTTTGTTGCAGTAAGAACATTGCTTATTAGGAAATTTGAGACGAGAGAAAATATTACCGCGACGGCCACCTCTGCGGTTTCCTCGTTGAAATGGACGCCTTCGAGCATAAAAAGCCCGTTTCATCTGTTGTGACTCAATCTCCTCATGTGAAATCATAGCTGTATCATGACTAGCATTACGACGTTCTTGACGTTGAGAGTATTCAATTAAAGACATGCAGGCTTGGTCGAAATCAAGACCATCTTTATTAGAGAGAATAGTAACAATGTTATCATAAGAAGAGTCCTTCATTGTATCAAGGAGAAGTGTAATCAGTTGCTTTTGTGGAACAGGATCACCGGCAACAGCAAGTTGATTAATAATAGATTTGAAAGATTCAATATGTCCCATCATGGCAGTACCAACTTCATATTGTAACTTGTTAAGCAACCCTCTCAAATAAAGTATTTATGTAACAGATTTCTTCTGAAAGTTTGCAATAAGGTACTTCCATACGTCGTGGGAAGTAGGCAGTTCGTACATATCAAGCAAAAGGGAATCAGTAAGAGCAGAAAGAATATACCGACGAGCTGCTTTATCACGTCATTGCCAATCCATATAGGCAACATTCCAATCTTCAAATATAGGTCCTTCAGTGATAAGCACGTTATCATTATCCGTATCAACAGGCTGAGGCGGACAAACACGGTTTCCAAGAACAACATCGGAGAGTTCATCGCCTTCAATAATTAACAACATATTTGCTTTCCAGCCTGGAAAACCTTGACCTTGGAAAGGAGGAACAGAACGCTGGCCAGAAGGAAAGCCGTTGACGAGAATATTCATAGCCATATCTTGTTGCAAGAAGACATATAAGATAAGATCGCAGAATTTGCACACCATATATGGTGAAGGCCGCAATTCAGAATGAGAGAGATATGAGGACTGCGTTCTGTCAACGATAAACGTAAGAAGGATGCTCAAGGAACTTCCAAAGATGTGAGAGACGTCACCCAAAAAGGGCAGGGTAAAGGAGACGTTAATAATAAAAGAATCCTCAAAATAGAGTGGCGTGAGACGCAAGATTGACGGCCACAATATGAATAGCAAAAAGCTAAATCTTCTCGAAAAAGTTAACACCAAAATAAGAAAAACGATCGCGGACGCTTCACGAAGAAGTAGGACGAAGAAAGCTGCGTCAAGCTCAATTGCAGTAAAAACAGCATAACTTTCTGCTGCGAACTCCGATTGACGCAAACCTAGAACTCAAATCGAAGAGCTCGAGGAGACGAACAAGTTTTGGATGAAAAGTGCCATTGTGTTACGCTCCATTGCGCTTTTTCCGTTTCTCCAAATTTTGAGCAAAACAGCAAGAAAAATTGAGATGAAGTTTAGGGTATCATCAACAAGAAAACATAATCAACGATTAGATTGATTAGCAATAAACGTCACACAAAACACTAATCATATTCTTCTTAACACAAAACAACCACAATTAACAAGAATCAATGCTCAAAAATAAAATTTGTAGCAATTTTTAAATCTTACATGCAAATCGCATACACATACTGTTTTGTCACCATGAATTGAATCGGCGCATGATCGTTACTGCTCTGATACCATGTTAAGATGTAGAGAGAAAGAGAGAGAGACGAGACAAGAGACACACCATATACGCTCCCAAAGACTGATTCATATTGAGGACAAGATACAAATATATAGGTGAGACCAAGTTGAGTAGAGTGAGCCATATATAGCTCCAACAGGTAATGACTCATTGGGGGCTGTGCTACTCCAAAAGGATACGAGGACATCTTTCATGAGGCCAATCTACTTCTCTAGTCGAGTGATGACAGCAGGAGAGAGAGGTTTCACCCATGTGGAACACTTAGTCCTAGCTCTTAGATTTGCAACTACAAAGTTTAGGTCATATTTGCTGCCTAAGCAATTTGTGATTCTAACCACGGATGAAATATTTCCCTATGTTGTACAACACATGGATGTGTCTGCTAGAATTACTAAATGGCTAGTTCGTCTGTAAGAGTTTGAGTGCACGGTACAGGTAGAAAGCACGACAAGGGCAAGTTTGGGGGGACTCATGACCTACCAAGTCTTTGAAAGGAAGGAGAAGCAATCTAAGGAAGGAGAAGTTTGATTACCTCCAGTACCACCGATGGTAGAAGGAGCATACTCTCTCTACTTTGATGGAGCCTACAAGCGAGCGTCCGACAAAGCAGCTGCAGGCATAGTGGTCTTTGATGAAAAAGGGACAAAGGTATTTTCGTTGGGCCAATTTCTAGATTCACATTCTAACAATGAAGCTGAGTATGCAGCACTAACCAAGGGTCTACAATGGTGCGTCTCGCAAGGTGTACAACACCTTAATGTATTCGGGGATGCTCTACTTCTAGTAAGGCAAGTAAATGGAGCATGGACATGCAAGAATCCTTGTTTAAGGACTCACTTAAGTGGTGTAAAAACCTTGTTGGGTAAGTTTGAAGAAGTTCAAATACACCATATCCCAAGGGCTCAAAACCAAGAAGCAGATGCCCTAGCAAGTGAAAGACTACAGGAAGTGGTGGTTGGAGAAATAAAACTAAAGCTCCCTCTATTTCAAGGAAGTGATGCCTTGCCTGACATCATGCATTTTTTGGAAACAGGGGAATGCCCATCAGATTTAACAAAGGGACAGAAGCAATGGCTGACGCGGAAGGCCACAAGGTATCGACTCATCAATGATGGTTTGTACTGTAAGGGTAAGGACCAAATACTCAGGAAGGTCCCTCTCTCTCACGAAATCACGGGAGTAATTGCTAGCTGTCACGACAAGGTTTGTGGTGGTCACTTTGCCCTAGACATAACAAGTAGGAAAATCTTGCAGGCAGGCTTCATATGGCCTAGCCTCAATCGTGATGTACACCACTGGTGCAAAACATGTAAGTTGTGTCAAAAGGCCGGCACTAGGTCACTTATGCCTGAACCACAGACACCTATTCTCTCATATGGCCCATTTGAAAAATGGGGTATCGATGCCATTGGGCCATTACCTAGGGCCAACTCACGAAAATTCTACATTATCATGGGGGTCGACTACATGACTAGATGGGCAGAGGCTACAGCCACCACTAGAATCACAGCGGTAGAGGTAGCTAAATTTATCTACGAGCACATATGCTATAGTTTTGGCACACCTTTAGAGATCATCTCTGATAGAGGGCCAGGTTTCAGAGCAGACTTGGTAGGAGAATTAATGCAGAAACTGTGCATTACAAGGAGGCACTCTTCACCATATTACCCTCAATGTAATGGCCGAGTTGAAAAGGTAAATGGAATGGTTTCTAAAATTATTACCAAGTAGGTAAACAATCATCCTGGAGACTGGGATAAGTATCTACTACCAGCTTTATGGGCCTACAAAACTTCATTTCGTACATCCTTGGGATTCACACCGTATCATCTAGTATTTGGTAAGGAAGCTATCTTGCCCATTTAAGTGCAACTACAAAGTCTCAGAGTAATGGAAAGCCAGCTTCAACAGCCCAACATGCATTTGAGAGATCACATCATCAACTTGGAAAGACTACAGCTGGATAGAGAAGAAGCAATAAATTATTATGCAGCACAAGCAGAGCATAGACGGCTTATCTTTAACGAGCATCTCCGGAAAAAAGAATTGAAGAAAGGAATGTTGGTGCTCCACTACGACAATCGCTTCGACACGCGCAAGGATAAGAAACTCCTACTCCGATGGGAAGGTCCTTTCACCGTCAGGAAAAAGTATGCCAATGGAAGCTACCAGCTTATGGAGGCTGATGGAAAACTTCATAAAACCAGGGTAAATGGTTGGCGACTTAAACCTTATTTTCTTCGATTTGACCAGGCTCCACCTATTGACATTCCAAATGAGGACACACCATCAGCCGCCACCTCCGACGATAATGATCAAACAGATGAGCTAGAGACATGAATGCCTCTAGCCAAAAGGGGAGGGCTAATGATTGGGGCTTTTCACAAGCCAAGCTCCCATACCCCTCTTCTCTCGTCCCCACCCCATGAAAACCCCCTCTTAGGGAGGAAGTGATAAAAGACATTGGAAAAAGTAAGAAAAAAATAAAGTATGACTATGTAAATATATGAGAAAGGTAAAATAGGCCACCTCATGCCTGCAGGGCAGCCCATCCCCACCTTGCCTCCTTTTTCTTCACTGTTGCCACGTCGTGTGTCCCTTTTCCTCTCCTCCACTCAAAAGGTCAACCCCCTCTCTCTTCCCCTTGTCCTTTATCCTTTCTCTCTCCCCTCAAGCTACCCCACCTCTCACCAATAATGCATTCTAACTCACCAATAATGCACCCTAAATCACATGCAACTTACCCTATCTTACAAAATAGTATACCCCACCCCCCCTTTCTCTCTCCTATCATATCCCATGACCCAAATACCCCCCCCTCTCTCTAAAGGGCTCCATGTCTCTTGTCTTGTAGCTAAACAACCTCCCCCACACTCACACACACTCATTTTTCTTGTGTTCACACACATCTGCACACAGATTCACCTCTAAACACACTCCTCTCTCTCCCCTCTTGTAATTGCTTTATTCTCCATGTCACCTCTCACTTTTTTTCATCAACCCATCTCTCTCTCTTAGTCTCTCTCTCATGAGACTGCTGTTCTGGCACATATACACACAGCTAGACAAGTGGGGCCCACAGTCACATGGCCTATGTAGATAATGATTTCTTCATTTCTAAATTCTAGAATTTCTCCCCCCCCTCCTCCCCTATATAAAGAGGGGTCACCATCACACAAAAACACACAACATCACCAAAGAACACACTATGCACTGTGTGTGCCTAGTGCACACACACACACCCACACCATCACCATCACCGCAATCACCATGCTTGTCTTGAGCATGACCTCTACACCCTTGGCTATGGAAGATGAAGGGAAACTAAATGAAGGATGATGGCCATAATCCTCGTGCGAGTCTTCGCCATCAACTCCCACCTATCCGCCATGTGCTCTACCACTCTCTCCCTTCTCATTCCCCTACCCTATGCTCCCCATTTCATCGCCTAATTCTCTAAATAAAGCTTGAGGTTTTGTGAGTATGTTTTCTTGCAATGTTTTGCCCATGTGAGGTGTGCGGAATCGCCACCTAGTCTTGTGTTTTGGAGTGAGATTGTGTATGTGTGAAGGGTGTGCGGACTCGCCATCCTTTTGTGATGCCTAAGTACTAAGCCGCTATACCCCCTCCCTCATTCTCTCTCTCTCTCTCTCACTTGATCTCATTCCCTTTCCTTTTCATCATTACTCCCAAACATCCATCTCTCTTGGATGAAAACGTTTTTATGGTGGTGTGTTGTTTGCGTCCTAGCCGCTGAAGCTAGATGGTGCCCCCTGTTTGCTTTACCATGACAGGCTCGAGGCGCGCCATTCGATCCCCGGTGTTTTAGAGGCCGTCGGGGTTCGGGGTTCGCTTTGCTCCCGTCAGCGTCAACGGTGGCCTTCAATGTTTCGGAGATGAAGACCACGGAGGATTTGATGAAGTCACTTGACGACTTCTACGAGAAACCATCGGCATCCAATAAGGTATTTCTTATGAAGCGCTTGTTCAATCTAAAGATGGCAGAGAATGGTTCAGTTGCAAAACACCTAAATGACTTAACACAAACATAAGTCAACCTCGATCGGTGAAAATCAATTTTGATGACGAAGTGAGAGCTCTCCTTATACTATCATCTCTACCTGATAGTTGGGACAACCTTGTGATGGCTGTAAGTAATTCTATTTCTGGCACAAATACTCTTAAGTTTGATGATATTGTGGGTGTTCTCCTAAGCGAGGAAACACGAAGGAGAAGCACAAGAGAATCATCAAGTGTTGCATTGTCAGTGGAAACAAGAGGAAGGCCTAAGGAGAGGTTCAAAAACCAAAAGGGTTGTGATCTCTCAAGACGGAGCAAGTCACACACAAAGTCAGTTCTTGAATGTTGGAACTATGGCAAGAAGGGCCACGTCAAGAAGGATTGCTGGTCCAAGAAGAAGAAGGAGACTGAGTCTCAAGACAACAAGACAACATCGGAGTCCAATGTGGCAGGTAAAGTAGAGCAAGATGCTCTAATTCTCTCATTAGACAATGTATCTAATTCATGGATAGTAGATTCCGGGGCTTCATTCCATGCGACACCACACAAGCAACATTTCCAAGATTACACGAAAGGTAATTTTGGGTATGTATACTTGGGAGATGATGAAGCTTGTGAGATTGTCAGCAAAGGTACAGTTTCTGTCAAAACTGCTAACGGAAATGAATGGAAGCTTAAAGATGTTAGGCATGTTCCTTCTCTTCGCAAAAAATTGATCTCTACAAGACAATTGGACGATGAAGGTCACAACATTTCATTCGGAAACAAACGGTGGAAGATCTCAAAAGGATCTTTGATGGTTGCCAAGGGAGAAAAGGTCGGTACACTTTACTTGTGTACTATTAGTATGCAACCTTCAGCTTGTGCAACAACTACAGAAGTTGACAGTGCGGTGTGGCACTACCGGCTTGGGCATATTAGTGCCAAAGGAATGCAAATCCTTCAAACAAAGAAGCTTCTACCAGGTTTGAAAGAAGTGGACTTACAGTTTTGTGAAGATTGTGTTTATGGTAAACAAAAGAGGGTGAAATTTCAAAAATCAGGAAATGAAAGAAAAAATAAAAAACTTGAGTTGGTTCATTCTGATGTTTGGGGTCCTGCAAGTACACCATCACTTGGTGGCTCATTGTACTATGTAACATTCACAGACGATGCGACTAGAAAAACATGGGTTTATGTCATAAAGAATAAGTCCGATGTATTTTCCATATTTCAAAGATGGAAATCCTTTGTGGAGAATGAAACAGGTACCAAGGTTAAATGCCTCAAATCCGACAATGGAGGTGAATATTGCAGCCAAGCTTTTGAAAGCTTTTGTGCTAGCAATGGCATTAGGAGGCAAAGGAAAACCCCAAGGACACCTCAACAAAATGGGATTTCGAAAAGGATGAACAGGACAATCATGGAGCGAGCACGAAGCATGCAGCTACATGCTGGCCTACCGCTTGAGATTTGGGCGGAAGCTGTAAGTACGTCTGTGTACCTAATCAATCGGTCACCCTCAACGGCATTGGATGGGGGAGTTCCATAAGAGGCATGGACAGGTAAACCGGTGAATTATGCATTTCTCAAAGTGTTTGGTTGTGAGGCTTTCATGCACATAGATAGAAGCCTAAGATAAAAGCTAGATGCAAAGTCCAAAAAGTGTTTCTTCATTGGCTATAGAGAAGGTGACTTTGGGTATCGCCTATGGAATCCTGAAGATGGTAAAATCTTAAGGAGTAGGGATGTAATTTTTAATGAACAAAATATGTACCAACAATGTGCAACAACGTCAACCAAATGAGGAGCCTCATCCTATTCCCCGAAGATCTACAAGAGCAAGTAGACCTCCAGAAAGGTTTGTGCCTTCCTTCAACCATCTCTTGATCTTAGATTCTGGAGAGTCAGAATCATACGAAGAAGCTATGCAACATGAATCCAAAGATGAATGGATGAAGAGCATGCAACTAGAGATGGACTCACTACATCGCAACCAAACATGGGATTTGGTTGAGTTGCCTAAAGGTAAGAGGGCACTTCAAATCAAATGGGTGTAGAAGGTGAAGGAAGAAGAAGGTGGGAAGAAAAGGTACAAGTCTAGGCTTGTGGTAAAAGGTTTTTCTCAAAAGAAAGGTATTGACTTCAATGAAATATTTTCTCCTGTTGTAAAAAAGAACTCAATTAGGCTTGTCTTAAGCCTTGTGGCTGCTCATGATCTAAATCTCGACCAAATGGATGTAAATACGACATTCCCTCACGGTGACTTAGAGGAGGAAATCTACATGCTTCAACCAAAGGGGTATGAAGTAAAAGGTAAGGAGAAAATGGTTTGCAGATTAAAGAAAAGCTTGTATGGTTTAAAGAAAGCATCAAGACAATGGTACTTGAAGTTTGATCGATGGATGTTGGATCATGGATTCACAAGATGCAACTCGGATCACTACGTCTACACGAAGAATTTGGGAGATGGGAAATTCATCATCCTAATGTTGTATGTTGATGATGTTGATTGCAAGTGCTAACATGAAGGACATCAAAGACCTAAAAGAGGAGCTGTCTAAATCTTTTTCAATGAAAGATTTAGGTGCTGCAAAGAGGATACTTGGTATGAAAATATCAAGGGACAGGATGAAGAAGACAATAAAGCTATCTCAAGAAGATTACATCAAGAAGGTACTAGAAAGGTTTGCAATGCAAAATGCAAAACTAGTTTCTACACCTTTGGTTGGTCACTTTAAACTAACAAAGGATATGTGTCCAAAGACACAAGAGGAGATAGCCTATATGTGTAAAGTTCCATATGCTGTAGCGGTAGGTTCTCTAATGTATGCTATGGTCTAGACAAGGCTAGACATTGCACATGCAGTGGGAGTTGTGATACTTAGGTATCTAAAAGGGACAACAACAAATGATTTGTATTTTGGAGGAACTGATATTTTTCTAGAAGGGTATGCTGATGTAGATATGGCAGGTGACAAAGATACTCGAAGGAGCACTACTGGCTATGTGTTCACAGTTGGAGGCACAAGAGTAAGCTGGACTCAAAGCTGCAGAAAGTGGTTTCACTTTCTACCACGGAAGCAGAGTATGTAGCAATGACGGAGGCAAGCAAAGAAATTCTGTGGCTTCACAGATTCTTAGAAGAGCTTGGATTCAAACAAGACAATTGTGTCTTGTACAGTGATAGCCAAAGCGCTATCCATCTTGCGAAGAACTCAGTCTTTCATTCAAGGACAAAGCACATTGAGGTGAGATATCACTTCATACGCACTCTTTTGGAAGAGGGACAACTAAATCTAGGAAAGCTGCATACAAGTGAAAATCTTGCGGAAATGTTTACAAAGGTGGTCAACAAGGAGAAATTGAGCTTTTGCTCATCCTCAATCGGCATTCAAGGATAAGAAGCCATGATGGAAAGCAGTCATAGGTTTGGTTTTGAGATCAGTCTCTCCAAGTGGGAGATTGTTAAATATTTACCTTGTAATCTTCTGTGGTAAAAGTGCACATTTGTAAGGCCCCCATTATGAGGAGAAGCCATCATGCGTGAAGGAAAATCACTCGCCGAAAACCAAAATTTTCACGGCCAAAAATCAGGGGCAACTTTAGGAGCCTCGCGGGCGGAAGCCCCCTAGACTTTTTTTTTCCTTCGTCGAAATATTCTTTTTTGCCGGAATATTATGGCCGGACGCCGGTCGGAAAGTGGTCGGAAAACAACCGATCAGTTGGCCGGTGGACGGTGGTCGGAAGTCAATGGCCGGTGGCCGGTGGCCGGTGGCCGAATTCAAAAGTGGACTTGTCTTCTCAAGGGCAGCCACACATGGGCGGATTGAAGGGTCCGATTTGGACTTATCTACACAAGGGCGGCTACACATGGCTGCCTCTCATGAGAGAGGGTAGCCCTTTTGGCCTATAAAAGGAGGCCATTTCTACACACATTTCATAGTGTGAAGTTGATGCAACAAGGTGAGTGTGACGTGTTGAGAGTGAAGCAAGGCGGGAGCTCCATTAAGGGTATAATCCCTTTGTAAACTACTTCTTGTTTTGAAGTACTAAAGCCATTGAGCGGCTGCTTTTCCTTGGACGTAGCCCACATTGGGTGAACAACGTATATTGTGTGTACTCTCTCTCTCTCTCTACTCTATAATCTCTTGTGTGTGAAATCTATCTCTCTCCATTAAGTAATCTACTCAAATATCTATTTAGCTACGTCATATTTCCTAACATGTGGATTACTTAAATGGACTGATCTAATACGGACCGATCTAATACAAACCACTATTTCTAAAGATTATTTGCATTTCTAGAATCCATTTCCGTTTTTGAAGTCTATTTTCATTATTGAAGTCGGTTTGCATTATTGTACTTCGTTTATCAAAGTCTGTTTGGGTTTCTGAAGTGCACAAGACGTTTCTAAAGTCCTTTTTTCTTTTTTTCTACCTCAATCGTCCAAACACAGCCACATCCTAGCAACTAAACCTTGAGTGTCAGCCAAACACATAAGGGATTAGCCCTAGCTAAGACCTAAACCCTAAGTGGACTAAAGCATCCCATCGCTTACCCTAAGTGACATACCATAAGCGGCTAGCCGTAAACATTCTGAATATCGACTGGGCCTTAGCAGCTAGTTCTAAGCGACTAAGCGACTGAAATATACATAATCCACTAGTCCTAAGTGGCTAAGTGGCTAAATAACAAAGCGGGTAGACCTAAACAATGTGGCTAAGAGGTTGATTACCTAAGCTACTAGCCCTAAACCAAAGTCCTAAGCGGTCTTAATACCAATTATCCCTAAGAAAATAGCCCTAATTAAGTGGCTAAATTGACAAATAACAAAGTGAGTAGGCCTAAGCGACACGAATAAGCGACTGAATATCTAAGTGGCTAGCCCTAAGCGGTCAATTGTAAGCGGTTTGAATACCAATTAGCCCTAAGCGACAAGTTCTAAGCGGCTAAGTGGATAAATAAAGAAGCAGATAGGACTAAGCGACACAACTAAGCGAATAAATAACTAAGTAGCTAGCCAAAGGCATCTAACATTAAGAGGCTATCCCTAAGTGTCTATCCTTCAACAACCTTTATACGGACATGCATTGCTGCTTTTCCTCTTCGTACCTCTCTAGCTACTTCTGCGTGATTATTAGTTTAGAAGAAAAAATCTCATAACCTTTTCTCGCATTGTGATATCAATCTTTCTCATGATGCCTCATCCCTGTGGCTCGTCCCCTATCATCTTGAGGTTGACCTTAGTATTACTCATTTAGGAAATCTCTAGATCAAGAGAACCTAAAAACTCATTGATGATAACAAGAGACTTCTGCACAAGCCATCCTTCATCCATGCTACCCTCGAAGCCAGCCCTTTGACGAACGAACCCTTTTCAAGTCTTCATGAATCTCTCCAAGAAGAACATCCATCTATTGTGGACTACCCCAGCAATTGCAAATTCATTGACCACATGCACAAGTAGATGCATTTGGATGGTAATAATGTTTGCAAGAAAGTACTTCTCCACCATACACATTGCTTCGATAGCATTTAAGTGAGGTGCACCTATGTTGTCTTTTCTTATCTTTGTTAATGAAATCCAACGCACTAACTTACTAATTTTATGATTTGTGCTTCTAATGACATTCACAAATTCATTGTGTGTGTATCCAATGTTCTAAAATTGTTTACCATCATTTCAACTGTCATTGTGCAATAATGTTGATTCCATGACCTATGCAAAGTCAAATCTTGAAAAACTTCTTCACTCTATCTAAGATCTTGGAAAAAGGATTGACATCTTTTTTCTTTTATTTTTAAAGCAATATCTACACATTGTGAGAGATTCAATTAACGCCCAAAAGAATTACATGTAGCGCCTTGCTCACACCCAGCAAAGAGCCTCCAAACCAAGAAGGATTAACATATTAACAAAGCCTCTTTGATTTTGCTAGAATAACATCAAAGAAGCATAAAATGTTGTGTTCATGCTAAGGTTGCAACAAAATGTTGTACATTTTTCATAGAAAATATTTGGTAACCAATTGGGTGCAAAAGGATAAAATGTCAGAAACTGTGGTCCCTTTCAACAAAAGATTACCATTTGGTAACCTTATCTTACAAAACAATGACCAAATGTTAGTTTTATTTTAAAAATACCATTAGTGCTTTTTTAAAGGTATATATGTATACTTAAGAAGGTTCAACTCTATGCATGATAGGTAAAATCTCTTCGTTGGTTTGTGTTCAATTTTCCTACATAACATTGCTTCTCAAGTCTAAGAATGTAAAGGTCTGGACTCATCTTCTAGTCGAGGTCTTTTGAATTGAATATTTGAGATAGTATTCGACTTGATTTTACTACCATTTGATACTTTGAGCTCAAAGGACTTGCATCTTGAACATCTACAAAGTTTGGAAGGCATAGCCATTGGAGTTTATTCTTCAAAGGATTGTGCAATCCTCACCCAAAATACTCTACTTTGACTTCTTGAGTCATTTTCATTGGCGTCTACTTGTGACAAAGGTCAAGAAACACTGATAATATGACTCTAAGTCTCTAGCTCCTTCAGTAAATTTGAAAGATTAGTTCATGCAATCGAAATGTTATATCTTATTTTGATAATTCTTCTTTAACTAAGGTTTATGTTTTTGTGTTTGAATTGATATTGTTGTCATACGAATGATCCATTTGCCAATTTTTAACCGTCTCTCAAGGTTGAACTTAGCAATGATAGCCTTGTTCTCGGTGGTGGATAAGTGAGATAAATCAAAGTAATCTTCTATCTCGGGGTGTTCACCTCTTAAGCATGTAAGTTACCATGTGAGCTCAAATGAATGGGATTTTTAACTACCAAATATTAAATATGTTAACATGATTATATTAACAGAAGTGGTTTTTGAATTGATTTTAGAGAAAACCTGTAAGTTTTTTAATAAAAAGGGATCATTTTATTACCTTAAACATTCAAGTAAAGGATTTTTTAAATACCCTTTGAATGCACGTTATATTAATAGTTTCTTAAAGGTGCACCCCCTGAGTCATCTATATACTCAATTCAATCCTTTGCATGCATCTTTGCCTTCTCCAATAAAGCTACCAGGTTGAGACTTCTTAATCATAGCATCAATGTCATGATCAATGACAGCCACTGGGGTACATCTGGTGCATTGGCATCAGCAACCACCCCATTTTCTCTAGAAGACAGGAATGATTATTGTATTATATCAAATTCAACATTGGTCTATATTTAATAATCTGTATGAGAAAATAAATGTTTAACAATACATTGCAATAATCTTGATGTACTATAGGTCAAAAATAATGGATAGTCTTTTACACTGAGCGGTCCGGGGCGGGCAACAAGAAGAGCAACCTCTAGACACCCTTCAAGGCTCCCGTGCTGCTCAATGGGGCTGGGGTACAACACAACACAAACCAAAACAACAAACCCACAGCCAAATCCCAACTACACAAGGGGCACCACCTAGTTTAAGAGCGAACTAGGACGCAAAAGAGGAGAATCGTTAGGGCAACCCACAAACAAGCAATGAATTTACACTAACCCTAACACCAATGGAACACTCTCACACACTAAAACACGAGAGAGAAAGAGAGAGAGAGAGAGAGAGAGCGAGATGGTGTACAACTTAGCTTCAACTTTATATTTTGCACAAAAAGGAACTTAGAGCTTGTGGAATCAAGTGACAAGATTTGGTTATAGCATCACTAGCACATTGTCTTAGGGTTATGGGAGCCCTCTCACCATCCACCCTCTTAAAATGGTAGCCAAACAATAGCCAATGAATCACAAGCAACAAAACAACAACCTTCAATGAAACAAGTCACCTTATGAAGCTGAATGAGTTTGCCAAGCCAAATTGGAGGAGAAGCGTGAGCCTTTGGACATGAATTGCACCCAAAACTACCAATTCATTGATGTTGGGGTAGATACAACAATGGTAGGAAGAATATATTCTACTCGCACTCACTCAAACTAGCTCAAGCTTTTCTATGCACCAAGGTGATGGTGTATAGAAAGCTTACTCTCTCTTTACAACCAAGATAGAACTGGCGTGTGGTACGCTCAATCTAGTGTGCAATGGTATATTGATGTCTTTTACAAGGAAGAATGGGCTCTATTTATAGGTTTTAGAAGCCTTGATTAGGATTAAGCCTAATCAATTTTATTAGGAAAGATCAAGGATTATGAATTTTTATGAATTTCAAATGAGAATGGGGTCTCTCTTTTCTCTTGAATCACATGGATGTGGGCTCAAGTAAGAGAATTATTGATGTGGTGAAAGAAGAGAAATTTCCATGGGAGTGAGTGAATTTGGTTTACTTGTGCGGTTGCCTACTCCATATGTTGATAGTGTGGGTGCATTTTTACAAGAGAAGTTAGTTGTTAGTGGTAATAATCACTAGAATTGTTAGTGATACATTTACAATGGGTAGGATGAGTTGATTTGATGAAGAAAGAGGGGTGAATTAAAAGAGAATCATTGAGATGGTGAAGCTTTGAAGAAGCTTGAACTCACCCTTGTGTAGATTGTGGAAAAAATGACCGTTGGTCTTCTTCTTCTTCTTCGCTTCTTTACGCCGCCGACACGGTTGACCACCACGATGAAAAGAGGATTTGTTGATGAAAAATCCTCAATTTGCAGAAGTTATCATGTTTAAGATGCTGAATTTTAGATATTTTTAGGAGAGGTAAATGAAATTGTAACATAGAAGCAATAGAGAGAGACATGGAGAGGGTGTATGTATGTAGAGATTCATAAAAGAACTATAGGGATGAGCGAGAAGGGTAATGGTGAAGAGGGTGGGAGAAGCCATGGAAATTGCAGTTTGAGTGATGGAAGGAGAGGGAGGGATGTGTAAGAGTGAGTAGGTGTGTGGAAGGGTGAGAGAAGACTAAGGGCTACTTGTGAGAAAAGTGGGCAGACTGGGGTCTACTCAAAAAATCATAGCTCACCGCTGGTAGCTCCAAAAAACCAACGAGAGTGCTTCAGAGTCCTTGACGAGATCTTCATTGCTTGGCGCCTTAGAATTTTGGTTGGAGTTACACTCATGCTTCAGGTAACAATACTTACATGAGACAGCGGCCTTTGGATAGATCTTTGGTAGATCATTTGGTAGAAGGCGACTCAAATAGGGCTTCAAGCGATACCCGTTTACCTTCCTGGAGTGCTCTTTACCATTCAAGTCCATAAGTTGATAGTAACTAGAATTGAAAGCCTTCTTGACTATGTATGGCCCTTGCCATCTAGTTTCAAACTTGGCATCAAATTGATTGTCAAGTCGATTGTCATACCTTAGCACAAGCTCTCCTTCCTTGATGCCTTTGTCCTTCAGTTTCTTGTCGTGCGTTTCTTTCGCTTGTGTGGATTTCCTCTTGTAGCACTCATATGCTGCTTCTCTTTTCCACTCAAGCTCCACTAACGTAGGAAGTCGATCCATCCATACCTCTTGATCATCTTGTTCCTTTGCCATGAAGTCACATTGTTGGAATGTTGAGCTCGATAGGCTGCAAAGCCTCTTGACCATAGACCAAGTGAAATGGTGTGAACTCCGTGGCTTCCCTATATGTGGTTCGATATGCCCACAAGGCACCATCCAAGAAGTCATCCCATAATTTTGTTTTGTTTTGCACCATCTTTCTAATGATTCCTGCAATGACACCATTAGCCTTCTCCACCAACTCTTGCAACTCCTTAATCCACTTTGAGATCCTAGTACTAAGATTCATTTGAGATGACACCCAAGGGAACAAATTTTCTGCAGTGAGAATTACAAAAGGTTTTGGTAGCAGGTAGGATCTAAACTTTCTCACCGCAAACATGAGAGAAAGCATCCTTCTGTGTATTTTCTCTCCAAAGCATTCATGACCCTACTAGAAAAGTAGATGGGTCGCATCCTTGTACTGTGGGGATCTTGTTGTAGCAACACAGCACCAATTGTTTCCCTTCCAACACTAGAGCTAACAAAGAATGTGTACTCCCAACAAGGAGGCATGAGTGTTGGTAGCTCTGACAAAATTACTTTAATGTTACAAAAATACTCTTCAAGCTCATCAGACCATGCAAATTCTACTTGTTGTGTCAACTTTTGCAAAGGATGAAGCAACTCCGAGGCTAAGTGAATGAAGTGTGACATATATTTCACCCTCTAAATGAAAGAGATGACCTCCTCAAGACTCTTCGGTGATGGGAGCTCAATAAGAGCCTTTGCCTTCGAAGGATCCACCTCAATGCCTTTATAGGAAACCTTGTGACCGAGCAAGATCACTTCATCCTCACCTATGTGGCACTTGTCGGGGTTGAGTTGACCTCCCATGTCGTAGAGCTTCTTTAAACCTTCTTCTACCCTTTGTAGATGCAATGATTTTGAGCTATAAATGCAGAAATCATCAATGAACACCCTAATTGACTTTCCAAAGAATGCCTGAAACACCATGTTCATGAAACGTTGGAATGTTGCAGGAGCATTTGTCAGACCAAATGGCATGACTCTAAAAGCATAACAACCCCAAGGAGTGATAAAGGTTGTTTTCAATTGATCCTCCAATACGATACCTATTTGAAAGTAACCTGAGTAACCATCGCACACAGTGTACTTCTCATGACCAGCTACCTCATTTAGTATCTCATCCTAGAATGGGAGGTGAAAGTGATCTCTTTTTGTTGCCTCATTGAGGGGACGGTAATCCACACACACCCTCCACTTGCCATTTTTCTTAGGAGTGACAACAACAGGAGAGACCCACTCTGAATTCTCCACTGGATAAATGAAACCTACTGCTAGAAGCTTTCTTACCTCCTTGAGTAGAGCCTGCTCCTTTATAACTCCTAGCCTTTGTAGCTTCTGAGCTTTAAGTGTGGCCTCAGGCTTTAACTCAATCTTGTGTTGAACAACATCTACCCCACGCACGTCGGTGTAGTCTTTAGCAAAAAGCCTAGGAAACTTCCTTAGCACACATTTGAACTCCTCTCTTTCATCCTTTGTAAGTTTTGTTGATAGCATACCTTTCAGCATCCCTTCATCTTGAACACCTTCGTTCTCTTGAGTACCTACCTCCTCCAAGCCTTGACAAGAGGTCTCTTGGTTGCTTGGCTTAAACCTTACCCCCATGACTTCGATGGAAGACTCCTCTTCAGTAATGCTCCCGCTACTTTCTTCTTCTGAAGTGCTATCGGTCCAGCCTTCCTCCGTCTCGCTTTGTGATGATCCTTCATAGAGCTCCTCTTGGCATTGCTCCTTCATGTCAAAGACAACCTTCTTATGATTGTCATTCCTGCAAATTAATTTTCCACTCTCCCAATCCTGCAAAGCTCGCATTTTCATTAGCCATGGTCTTCCTAGGATAAATGGATAACCACTTCCCTTGGTCGACATAACATAAAAATCCACCGCTTTCTTAATGCCAAAGGCCTCTACAAAGACATTTTTACAAATGCCTACACACCTAGCCTTGCTATTGTTTGCCATCTTGACTTTGATTTCAGGTGTCTCATGGATGTGCATGCCTAGTCTTTGCATGAGTCCCTCTGTCATGATGCAAATTTTTGCACCCCCATCCACTAGACCTTTCCTAACCAATCTTCCTTTGATGTAACAGTCTAGCACCGGTGTAATGTCCTCATTCATTTCAGCTTGTGCAATTTTTACAACAGGCACACTCTCTTTTACCTTTCTCCCAGTGCTAACTGCCCTTGTTAAATCCCTCCTAACTTGTGGACATAATGCAAGAAATTGAGGCCATGAAATATCAGGACCCTTACCTCTCATGTCTTCCAACAAGTTGTACGGAGCCATACCATGTCCAAGAGGGAAGTCTTGGAGGTTGATACGACGTCGAGTCCTCTTGGTTTCCTTGGTCTCCTTTGCCTTCTTTCCTTGTCCATGGTCACTCTGTGATGTGACTCCTTCTTTCTCTTTACCTTTTCCTCGGCCACGCTTAATGCCATTGGCTTCCATGTCAACCTCATTTGAATTTGTCACCTCTACCACATGCACATTTGGATCTGGCAAAGGTGGAACTCCTTCTACCCCTTGTGGAGGTGGTCTTGGTCCATTTGGCCTTTGTAGAATCCTTGGTTGTTGACCAGCTCCTTCTCCTGCATTCATCACTGGGTAGTTCAAGTTAGGTCTCCCTGGCTCTCCATGGGGCCAAGGACAATTATACATCCCATGTCCAGACTCTCCGCAATTCCAACATTGCAAGACTCTCCTAGTTCGTGGCTCTCTCTCTTCTGACTTCTTTGCTTGTCCCTTTGGACCTACAGCTTGTGCAAGGTGAATTGACAGGCTGCTTAAAGATTCATTTACAGGCTCCCTAGATGTTGATGCTTGTGACTTACCTTTGGGTCTAAGACCTTCTATTGGAACCTCTCCCCTTAAGAACTTTAGTTTCCTATACTTCTCAGCAGCCCTAGTTTCCGCTGCATCAAAAGTAGCAGGTGCACCCACCTCAACTTTTACCTTAAGGTCAGGAAAGAGTCCGGCTATGAACCTCTCCTTCTTTAAAAATTCTGCACCATCACCAGGGTTAGCAACATTTCGTATCCATAGAGCCCAAAGACGTAGAAACTCTTGCTTGTACAAGTAGAAGTCATCTAAGTCTTTTTGCTTATGAGAAACAATGTCTTGCCATAGTTTTTGAGTGTTTTGGGGATCAAAGAAGTATCTCTTAAAACGATTCAAAACTTGTGTGTAATTCCCCTTAACTTCCTCAGGCAAAGAGTCAAACCAAGTGCTAGCATCTTTCCTAAGGACCACCTCAAACATTTCTACACGTTCTTGATCAGTTACTATCCTCTTGATACGGCAAGACATCTTGAAATTCGCTAGAAATAATTCTGCATCCTCTCCAGGCTCTCCAAAGAAAAGAGGATATCCAGACATTTGGCATTGGCTCTCCATTGAATTGATTTCAAAATGACACGTTTTTGTTTTTTCTTTCTTTAAAAGATTTACACAATAATATTTTCTAAATTGCAATCTATTCTACAACAAAATAAAAATATTCACATCAAATGACCTATGATAATCAATAAGAGGTAGAATGATAGGGTTTGGTGATGCGAGAATTTCTCCTACTCTTTGGGCACCAAACATGAATACCATACGTTGTTGAAAATGGATTTTTCTACTAATTGCAATGTTTACTCTAATGTGTGGAGTGAAATGAAAGGGAAAAACCTGTATTCCTGGGCCATTATCCATGGTCTATGCATGACCTAATTCTTAAAACAAAACAAAAATATAGACGTCCAAACTACGGTCGTACCTAATGAGAGGCAAAATAAAAGGATTTACTGATACGTTTATCTCTACCAACCTAAGAGGACCTAAAATTCTACGAATTACTCGTTGAAATTGCAACTTAGTACTAACAATTATGTGTACCTTTTGCCTTGCAATGGGAATGAAGGGATTATACAAATTCTCGTGATTCATGCAAGCTACTTGATTATGCTAAAGGTTGAGCCTTCACAAAATATACACAAGCCTGTCCTCCGTGGGGGCACCAAAATTGAGGCGGTCCGGGGCGGGCAACAAGAAGAGCAACCTCTAGACACCCTTCAAGGCTCCCGTGCTGCTCAATGGGGCTGGGGCACAACACAACACAAACCAAAACAACAAACCCACAGCCAAATCCCAACTACACAAGGGGCACCACCTAGTTTAAGAGCGAACTAGGACGCAAAAGAGGAGAATCGTTAGGGCAACCCACAAACAAGCAATGCATTTACACTAACCCTAACACCAATGGAACACTCTCACACACTAAAACACGAGAGAGAAAGAGAGAGAGAGAGAGAGCGAGATGGTGCACAACTTAGCTTCAACTTTATATTTTGCACAAAAAGGAACTTAGAGCTTGCGGAATCAAGTGACAAGATTTGGTTATATAAGGTGAAGCTGAGTGAGTTTGCCAAGCCAAATTGGGGGAGAAGCATGAGCGTTTGGACATGAATTGCACCCAAAACTACCAATTCATTGATGTTGGGGTAGATACAACAATGGTAGGAAGAATATCTTCTACTCGCACTCACTCAAACTAGCTCAAGCTTTTCTATGCACCAAGGTGATGGTGTATAGAAAGCTTACTCTCTCTGTACAACCAAGATAGAACTGGCGTGTGGTACTCTCAATCTAGTGTGCAATGGTATAGTGATGTCTTTTACAAGGAGGAATGGGTTCTATTTATAGGTTTTACAAGCCTTGATTAGGATTAAGCCTAATCAATTTTATTAGGAAAGATCAAGGATTATGAATTTTTATGAATTTCAAATGAGAATGGGGTCTCTCTTTTCTCTTGAGTCACATGGATGTGGGCTCAAGTAAGAGAATTATTGATGTGGTGAAAGGAGAGAAATTTCCATGGGAGTGAGTGAATTTGGTTTACTTGTGCGGTTGCCTACTCCATATGTTGATAGTGTGGGTGCATTTTTACAAGAGAAGTTAGTTGTTAGTGGTAATAATCACTAGAATTGTTAGTGATACATTTACAATGGGTAGGATGAGTTGATTTGATGAAGGAAGAGGGGTGAATTAAAAGAGAATCATTGAGATGGTGAAGCTTTGAAGAAGCTTGAACTCACCCTTGTGTAGATTGTGGAAAAAATGACCGTTGGTCTTCTTCTTCTTCTTCACTTCTTTACGTCGCCGCCACGGTTGACCACCACGATGAAAAGAGGATTTGTTGATAAAAATCCTCAATTTGCAGAATTTATGATGGTTAAGATGCTGAATTTTAGATATTTTTAGGAGAGGTAAATGAAATTGTAACATAGAAGCAATAGAGAGAGACATGGAGAGGGTGTATGTATGTAGAGATTCATAAAAGAACTATTGGGATGAGAGAGAATGGTAATGGTGAAGAGGGTGGGAGAATCCATGGAAATTGCAGGTTTGAGTGAGGGAAGGAGAGGGAGGGATGTGTAAGAGTGAGTAGGTGTGTGGAAGGGTGAGAGAAGACTAAGGTCTACTTGTGAGAAAAGTGGGCAGACTGGGGTCCACTCAAAAAATCATAGCTCACCGCTGGTAGCTACAAAAATCATGAAAAAAATTGAGGTGATTTGTCAGAGCGTGGGCTACATTTTATCTTTTGACCACCGCTCCAAATTCGGAGTGGAGATAGGTGCCAAAAATCTCACCAAAAAGCCTGTTTTTATGCCTGCAAAAGTCTTTTAGTGGCCCCCTCCTTTGTTGAATTTGTACAATGCATCCAAGAGTGAGCCCCTCCTTTGTCATATTATAATACAAAGAATCCAAGTTGCCCTTGACCCATGCATGGAGGAGGATTATTGGTGAATAAAGAAATATATACATGGTGGGAGTAGTGTATGGACTATTCATGGACTTTAGCTCAATGAGCACATGGTGTTAGAATAATGAGTAAAAACAATAATAATAATATGGAGGAGTTATGGATATGGAAAGATATTGGAATCATATGATATGGTCCCTCTTTGAATTATTTTGGATGAAAGAGGAAAAGGTATGCAAGTAAATAATATAATAAACGTAACCAATGAGTAGAAATCAATTTTTTGTTTTCACGAGGGTGAAGGTGAAAATGTGGGAGTGATTTGTATAAAGGAAAAATCTGAGGTTAGAGTATGTACATATTGGCAAAAAATATAATTATGGTGTAAGAGGATGAACGAAGGTGTACATAGGTTTAATAAAACACACACCTAAGTAGAAATATTTAAATAAAATACCAAAATAATTATAAAAAATCCCTATATTTAGGCCATATATACAATGAAATATTTACACACAAAGAGGCCATAATATACTTTTATTTTTTATTTTTTTTATTTTTTTGGCTCAACTAGCCCAGTGACTAGCTAGCTGAGGGTTTTTAAGAAGATATGGGAAAAGCCCCCTAACTCACACACGCCTATGTACAGTGAAATGGTAGGGATAGCCATAGCGTTTGGGTGAAGTTGGTAGGGTGGAGTAACTTACTATGGCAATTATGGAGAGCCGAAAAACGGCTATCAACACCTAGACAAGAGATAAGATTTAGTTGTGAGCTATTGAAAGCTAGCTATACTATCATCAATACCTTATACCCTTTTGCTAAGTCAATCAAACATCACCTTAGGGACCATTTCACTATAAATAAAACTATCAAAGGTCTCTTAATACACTTTTGTTACTAATCTAATCAAAATTATTGCAACCAATGTATGTAAAGTAGTCGGATCAATCATTATTCATACTCAAACAAGTATTATCACCAATCAATATCAATCACTAAGTTTCACGAATATAGTATTCTTTTTTAAACAATATTCATAAATGCATGCATAATACATATCTAACTCAATAAATATTGGCTTCAAATATCACAATAGACCTTTGGATCTAATACTAGATGAGAGATCCCTCTACCTATAGGTTTATGTAAGAATTACACAAGCTACAATATTGTATCAATATAAAAAATTTAATATACATCAGAGTGTAGAAGCAATAACATAAGAGAGGAGTTCTCAATGCTTGACGTAGCATGCACTTTAAGCCATGAACCAAATGGCATCTAGAGGTATCTAACAAGTAGTGCTATCATTGAATGTTTTTAAATAAAAGTACACTCAAAATAAATAACCAAAGGGGGGGTGAATGTACACACACACACACACACACACATACAATGTATTTGATAAAATAGAGATAGGGAGAAAAGTGAAAGTGAAATAGAGTGTATAGATGATACAAGAGAATCACAAAAGAGAATATTTCAATGCCCCTTCTAAATGAAACCTGTAAACAATGAATTTATGCTATAAAAAAATTGGCTTACCATGACTTTCAAACCATAAATGACTAAGTAGAAGCATCGTACCCTGTGTGCAATCAACCAATACATCCATCCACATCCATTCAGATGTTAACTGAGTCAACCTCAGTTAACAAAAGGTGATAAAGATTGAAGACATATGAATGCACATTGAAGATCAAAGTGAAGAAGCAGTAAAGATTGAAGTTAATTACACATTTTTCACATTTTCCCAAACTGGTCACGTATTGTAAATTCTCAATTTATTTCAAGCCATTGTAGTATTTTAATGTGTTACGGACTCAATGGGAGTTCCAAGTTGTAAAGAACATGTTAGTTAATGTACCTAGGTTGCAGATATAATAAGTGTGGAGTCTCAAAGGTCTTGGGCGTTGGACATTACACATTTTAGACCTTGGCTAAGATATAAAAGCCAACTTTGTAAAGATTTTATTAAGTTTTTTGGATAATAAATACACAGCGTGAGCTCACGATGCTCACTTCTCTCCTTCTCGCGCTTCCTACCCCCTCTCCGATTGTCACATTGCGAATGCATTTGTTGCATTGCAACCGGAGGTAAGAGCTCTACGCATTGACATAAGCCATTCACCAGTATTTCGTAGCTTCTGGCATCGCCGACCTGCGGCCTACTTTCATCATAACTAGGAATTTACACTTTTAAATCAAAAACTGAGCATGGGCGGGGTATTGGGGCATCATTGCTAAGCATTTAGATGCATTCTCGGTCAAAAACGACTAGGTTAAAAAATCCACTGCTGCTGTTAATAATCACGATTTTGGAACTTGATCTAAAGTGGGGTTTGAGGCCATAGGCATGTGTGCTTAGGTCTTATAAACTTGTCCTATAAGTTTCGTTACGTTTGGATGTCATTTGATGCTGTAACGGATATGATTTACTTTGCCGATGAGCGATTGGCTTTTGGTGATTTCAGTCACTTGAGTGTAGCTTGACTTAGATGCGAGTTGTTAGTTGTTTTCCAAGAGATTGACAACCTCTTGTAGCATCTATGCACTAGTCAAGTCAGCTTCGTCTCATGGTTTGACAAATTAATCGTGGTTCTCACTGTTACTGCAATAAGATAGGATGGTGAGGTTAGACATGCGTCCCACATTTGGTACCGTTACCGGGGACGAAAGACCTTAACTAGGAAAAACACGAGCGTCTTGTGTACTTGCCCGTTAACTTCCTCTAGGTTCACCTAGGGTAAAAATTTCGTTTAGAAACCGCATAGCTTAAGATTGTCATCTTTTGCTGTGGAGAGGTAGCTTGGAAGTAATCGTACTTGTCGAGGATTGTAGGACTGTAAATTTAGATTAGGATTTGGAGAATGATTGGTAGACAAGACAAGTCTTAAGATCAAGGCTCTCAAAAACATAAAAGATAGAAGATAACGAGTGTTTGTGGACACTTTCCACAACCCCATTGCATGAGAACGTCGGCGTAGGGTAAGTAGGATCCAAGGTGGATATCAGAACATTGCTCACTCCAAAGGAATCATCTCTGACTTGTTTATGTGAAGTTGCAGAGTTTCAGATCTACGGCTAGAAATAGCACGAAAAGACTCCAAACCACTCAATACAACTGGAGAGTAAGCCTAAGAGTTGTCCGAACCAGTGGGTAAGCTCAAGGACACTTTGAGGTAAAAATTTAAAGAAGTTGACCAAAAATCAGATTATTTACTTTTTCTTGATATTTTAGGCCAAATTAAGTTTTGACTTGAATTATAGGCTTAAAAAACATCATAAAAGGACTATCTTTAAGAAAAATTGCAAAAAAGTGCTCATTTCAAGCTTCAAGTTAATAATCGTGATTATTAACTTTTTGCTCTAAATTAGCCAAGACTCATATCATTGACTTATTGCATGTGTACAACAACTTTTGTAAAGGCCTAAGAGATTTGGATCACTAAACTGACAAAAAACTACGTAAAAACTAAAGTTTGTACTGACTTTTTGAACCTTGAGTGTGAATTGAGGAAAATTTTGTCCAAACTTGTTGATTTTGAACTTTTTTGACCAAGTTATCATACCACTAGCTTTACCAATTGTAATAAGCCCACAAACCAAATTTGGTAAGATTTGGATCACTGGAGTAAAAACTGTGACAAAAATTACAAAGTTAGTTTGCGAACAGAAAACTGATGACCATTTGACCAAAAGTTGTCTAAACTTGATGAAACTTGGCTACAGACCTTAACTTGAGGTGCTTAACAGATATGTGTCAAGATTGGAACAAAAACTTGCAAAAATTTAGTAGAAGTTAATAATTGCGATTATTTACATCTACTCCAAAAATTAACAATCTTGCATATTTGGGCATACCACAAGGTCAAGCACATCAAATAGACCTCACAAATCTATTTTGGTGAAATTTGGATCATAAAAGTGAGACTTAAGCTAGATTCTTGGAATCAGAGTTGATAAACTTGATGAATCTTGATAAACAGTTGATAAACTTGATGAATCTTGTCCAAATTAAGTTTTAACTTGATTCATAGGCTCAAAAGAGCTCATAAAAAGACTTTTTAGGGAAAAAGATGAAAAAAGTTGTCATTTTAGGTCAAAAGTTAATAATCGCGATTATGAACTTTTGGATCAAAACTGATCAAGGTTGATACCAGTGATTCATTACATGTGTACAAACAACTTTTGTAAAGGCACAAAAGATTGGATCACAAAACAGGCTAAAAACTGAAATCTGTATTGATTGTCGAGAAATTGAGTCTGACTTGATGAATCTTGTTCAAACTAAGTTTTAACTTGATTCATAGGCTCAAAAGAGATCATAAAAAGACTGTTTAGGGAAAATATTAAAAAAAGTTGTCATTTTAGGTCAAAAGTTAATAATCACGATTATGAACTTTTGGCTCAAAACTAATCAAGGTTGATACCAGTGATTCATTACATGTGTACAAACAACTTTTGTAAAGGCACAAAAGATTTGGATCACAAAATAGTCTAAAAACTTCGTAAAAACTGAAATTTGTACTGATTGTCGAGAACTTGAGTCTGACTTGGTGAATCTTGTTCAAACTAAGTTTTAACTTGATTCATAGGCTCAAAATAGATCATAAAAAGAGTCTCCTCTGAAAAAGTTGAAAAAAGTTGTCATTTTAGGTCAAAAGTTAATAATTGCAATTATTAACTTTTGGATCAAAACTAACCAAGGTTGATATCATAGACTCTAATCATGATCGCAAACATCTTTTGTGAAGGCTCATGAAGTTTGGATCACAAAACACACCAAAACCTTGATAAAAACTGAAATCTGTACTGGTTGTCGACAACTTCAGTGTGACTTGGTAAATCTTGTTTAAATTCAGTGAAACTTAACTCATAGGCTTATATTGATGTGTTAAACAAGTGTACATGCTCAGTTGACCAAAACTTGCCAAAAGTAAATAATCGTGATTATTTACTTTTGAAAAAAAAGCAGTAAATAATCACGATTATTTACTTTTGCTCCAGAATTGAAAAGTTTTGCAGAATTGAGTATAACACAGGGGTCAAGCACATCAAGTAGACTCCACAAATCAAATTTGGTGAAATTTGGATCACAAAATTGAAACTTAAGCCAGATTTTTAAAATCAGAGTCTGCGACGGACACTAAACAGATCATAACTTGGACAAATCTTGATCAAACTCAACCAACCTTGTCCAGAGACCACAACAAGGTAATTACTTGGCCAAAAAAGCCTAAAAAGTGTAGAAACTGAGGAAAGTAAATAATCGAGATTATTTACTTTTAAGCCCCAGAAACAAGATTTTGGGCTTTTGAGCTTGTACAATGTTAAAACAACATAATACAAGGCCACTAGTCAATTTTGGGTTCCATCGGATCCAAATTGGTACCTCTTAACTCAGTTGCAATTTGCAGATTAGTCCTTTAGCTCCTTGCAAGGGTAGAATTTGGAAATCTCAATTGCTGACTCACTTAGCTCAGATTGAAGAACCAGGTTGCAGTCAAAGAATTGGGAGCTTGACAAGCAAGTCAAGTGGGAAAAAATGGATAACAATCTAATCTGCAGGTTAAGTTATTCAAGGCCTAGATTTTCATCATTTCAAAGGCTGCAATCAATTCTGACACTTTCGAGCTAGAGTTAATCAACTCTTGTGAGTCTAAGAGAAATCAACTGCCAGAAGTACTTTGGAAAACGTAGTCTTATCAAACTTGAGCAGAATTTGTTTTGCTAATCAATACCAAAGTCTGCTAGGAAATAGTTTTCACAGAACTAGTCAACATGGACTCATCTCGAGCTGAGAGTTCAAGTACAACAGAGCAAGCCAGTAGCAGTGGTAATGCAAGTACAAGTGCAACAGAGCAGATTTTACAGCTTTATGGCTACAATGGAGATAAAGTCTTGTATACAGATTCAAAAGACCATAGATACTTGATGAACAACAAAAGCAGCACAGGAGCCAAGATCCTATTGATCAGAGTAAAACCAGACTCAGAGAACTCCCAGATGTTCACAGACTTCAGTGGAGCAAGGTATTGCAAGCTTAAAAACGAAGTGCAGATAGAGGTGCAAAAAATCAACCCAAGTGGTTCTCTAGAAATCTGCATAAGCAAGCAAAGCATACATTTGGTGCATATGCAATCAGAGTCATTGTACATGGATTACGGTGGTCAGATATACAATCGAGAACCATAAATGCAAGATCCAACAGATCAACCAATAGAAGCCAATCTAATTGGAGAACCAAGCCAAAGACGGTACAAAGGTCAAGATGGAGCAGTCTACATCTTGGTGCTCAGTGTTCTAAAAGAATATGCCAACAATTTGGCAAGCACAGAAACAGAATCTCCTCTTCAAGAGCTTGATATGAAAGAGCCAATTGAAACACCACCAATCATGGCATATCTCAGATTGTGGACAAAAAGGTGGACATTTTGCTGAAGATTGTCCAAGAAATCCAGACAACAGGGACATATCAACCGCCAAGCAAGGTACAAAGAAAATTGGAAATGTGAATCTCGATGTAAGTTCATTTAACTCATCACTTTTAATGCAATCGGATGATTCTGCATTACCATTAGAAGCATTAGTAAAAACACTGCAAGTACAAAATCAGCATAAAGATGCACAAGCACCTGAAAAGTTTAAACTCGATTCTTTGAACAACAAATTCTTGCATGAATTTAGTGAAGGTGTCCAGATATCACCGAAGGTTGAAAAGATTGTTAGGTTTTTAAATGATTTTTCATCCACTACCACAAGTGTGCAATCATTCACGAGTCTAAGAGACACATGAGACAGAATGATGTTAGCTTTGTATGATACACATAAGTCATATGCACACTATGTAGACCAAAAAGGGAAATTTTACAAAAAGGGTCAACCTGTTTTTGAGCGGCCCACATACCAGCTCATAGAAGTGCGTCCAGTGATAGATAAAAAAGGATGGTTCATTTTAGAGGAAAGAATCTATTATAGCCCATCCTCTCTAGAGCTGAAGAATATTACCCGAGTGAACTCAGAAATTTTTTAAGAGCCAAACCTCTCCTCCATCACAAATCAAGATTCGATGTTGTGACCAAACGAGCATATACTTTGACCAAAAAATCGTAGATATAGACAAGATTCTAGCATCTATGATGCCTTGGGTCCTGGAACCATAGAAGCTCATATTATAGGAGACCCATGGGATAGACAATATCAGGGCAAAGATAATGTTATCTATAGCTTGACTTGGGGAATAATTTGTCATGTTGAACGGAGATACATAGGAGACTATGCATGTCAAGGCTAGGGACTTGCTACGCGCCGTGTGCGAGCCACAAAGGCTCCTAGCACACAGTCATACAACAGACAAGCTCACAAGGAAGAATGGTGTGTCGCTCACCTTCCTGCGTAGTTGCGAATGAAGGATTCCCGCTCCGCGAAGAAGAGGGAGACGCCGCTACACCGCGCTCAACCGCCTCGCCGCCGTCGTGTCAAACAACGCTCGATCACACACACACTCTCACTCTCTCTCTCTCTCTCTCTCTCTCTCACACACACACGTACACACACACACACAAGGAGATGGTGAAGGAGAAGGTGGAGATGGAGCAAGAGCAGCTTCTATTGCACAATGAGAGAATGAGTAAAAATTAGGTTTAGTGGCTTTTATATGAGCTCACCCCATTCACACTTGGGCGCCCATACTTAGCCAACTAACTCCTTGAATATTCCAGTTAGAGTGCGCCTGTCATCGGAGATCACCCTTACCCTGTTCCTATTGGTCCGACAAGCCCGGTACCTGACTCTAAATAATACAACGTTTATAGATCATAGGGTGTCCGTGTGCCGTGAGGGTTAACATGCCCCCTTCCTGATGTAGATTCCGTCCTCGGAAGCTATCCAGTTGAAGCTCGTTCGTCGAGATGGAAGAGTAGTCGACATGGATGTGCGTAGCCTTCTTCAATCACTGCAAAATCAAATAGCATTGCCACAGTAATTGCATTCTCATATACAATTAAAAATCATATGCAATAGACAGACAAAGTGATTGGTAACAGAATTTCAGACAATTTGTCAGCAATAAACATTAAATTGCAATATAATCAAATGCATAAACCGATGTAAAGGTAAAAAATTAAACAAGTCCGGGGTCGCTAATTTAACGGTCAAAAGGCACTAGAGCTCGACTATTAATACCATGGGTAACTTCTCAATTTTTTCTGGTCAATTAAGTTGTTTAATCGCGAGAGCCAAGTATTTGATGTTCGAGGGTTGACTAGAGGCTATACCTAGAAGACCTTGTAGTTAAGCTACGATAAAAGGAATTTCTCATGAAATCATCGCCTAACTGATTACCTTTTCTTTGACCCCCCAAAGTCTTTTCACATTGATTCAATTTTGATGTGTGTGCTTATTTTGTATGCCTTGGGTTTTTTGCTTTTAAAGGAAAAGCGCCCACACTGGGAACCTCTAGGGCTCTAGTACCATAGGCGATACATGTGAGTGAAGTACCAATTTAAGCAGGGATTTCCCTTCCAGCTAAAAATTTTACATTGTGGCACTTTGATTTTTTTGTTTGTTCATTTTCAGCATTTTAATTTTGTAACTTTGGGGGGTCATATAACACTGTTACCCTCCCCAAGCACATCACATTAGTAAACTCCCTTTATAATACTTAAGCTAAAGGTCAATAGGGTTAAGCCCACTAGAAAGCCCTAGTACATTTCATACAATGCTGCCTAAATCGGATTAAGAACCTAAGTAACCATTCCTTATTAGGAAGGCATTCCCCATGGTATTAAGAGAAGATTTCTAATACCTAGCTTGGTCAAACTAGCTTAGTCGGACTGCTTGATTTTTAAACCTAGACAAGACAAAACATTACATTGAATTAAATGTTTGATACTAAGCAAATGCGCTGAATATTATGCTATCAATCACAATCAAAGCAGACAAACATGGATGCAAAAAGATAAGGGCAATGCTAATGGACATAAAACACGTGTTTGTGTTGATGGTCGCGCTTGATTTTAAGTGTGAACGAGAGAAAGGTTCCATGAAGGTCCAAATCCTATCAATAGCAACACGCTCTTGTACACACTAGGAAACAAAAGGAATACCTCCACGAGGCACATTAGTGGAAAAAGGTACCAACACTTATTGAACACAACAAAAAACATAAGGAACCCTAACATAATTATTTGCACTCCCCTAAAGAGTCAAGGGAATAGGATATTGTAGAGGTTGGGGGGGAACCCTAAGGCTAAACCCCTATCCTCCTCGTCGAGATAAACAAAGTCATCATCCATGAGACCATATGTGCCATCCGTGTAGTCATGTAAATTTTCTTCTTCATCATAGGTGCCCATGTTTACTAAGAAGGTCACTAGACGCCTATAGTCATCTTGGTCAAAAGGGTAGGATTGTGCAATGGGAGAAACGCTCTCTACTAAGTATGGATCAGACGTGGTCAAGAGAAGTATCAGCCATTCTAACTCCTCAAAATTCCTCTCACATGCTAGCGTACCTATCAAATCCCATTCACATGCAAGCATTGGAAAGACCATGTGAAATATTTGTGAAAAGTAACGAGGGTACCTCTCACCCAAGGCAGGAGTGGATGACTCTAGCGTACTAGCCATATCTGTACACGCAAATAGATGATGGTTAGAGTGCAAATATTACAAGGGTCGTGTTTTTGTGCATAATTTGTTTTTATGATTTGTGTGATGGCTCTTGCTCTTTTACTTTTTTATCTTGTTTTTATGAGTATAAGGATTTATATATACATTCCCTAAGATCGGAGATTAAGAGGTCAGGGAGAAAGGTTGAGAGGGAAGCAAGTGAATGATGGATGTCCACAAACACTCCCCCCTCCCTTGGGTAGATCATACCGTTTGAAATGAGCTTGTCACCCTTTGAAACCAATTGTTCCAATTGGTAATAGGTGAGGATTTTTGCCATTAGTTTTCTATTACCCTAGGTGCCTCATCAAGTTGCAAGGGTGGTAAGGTACTCTCCCAGGATCGAACTTGAAGTGGTTTATCAGGTGATTCTTGAACACTGGGAGGTGTGGATTCTTTTGTAGCTTCATTGAGGTCCATTACTATAGATGGAGGCTGTGTGGAAGCTTTTACCTCTATGGATGTATTACATGAGGAGCTAGAAGCTTCATGAAACTCCCCCCTTCCTGAGCTAGGTGGAATAAATTGGGTTTGCCTTGGAGCCCAAACTAGCTCTGGACTAGGTGTGTAGCATTCTATGATCTTTCCCTTCCCACGGTCTGCCATTGCCTTTAGCGTTACACTGTTTGACTCATATGGGTTTTTTGTCGATAGGGAAGGACACATTTTATGTTTAGGTACCCAAATTTTTTCATTTCCATCATAGTATCCTTGGGCTTTTAATTGTCGTTTAGGAATCCAGTGCCACGTTTTCTTACATTTCTTGGAGCAAGTGGGACGTTTCTTACGAGGCTTCCGTTTTTTAGCATCAGCCATGGTTACTAAAGAAGCTTTAGGGACCCACTTGTATGCTTTCTTTGTTATATTAGGATGGTTCTTGTGTGTCTCAAGCTTTCTTTCAACTACATCAATTGAAGATCTAGAGAGTTGGGCTATGGGGACGTATGGTTCAACCTCCTGGACATGCAATGTCTTGGGTTTTGTTTCCTTAGGCAATATCTCAGGGACTATGGCTTGAGTGGTAGGGATAAGAGTTGGTTTTTGCGTTGTGGCACCCCCAGTCCCCCAATGAATAGTGCATTTGGTGGCTATCATCCACGTGCGTCCTAGGTTTATATTACCCTCCATAGTTCCAGTAGGCATGACCAAAAAGTCTTGAGCTACAATTCCATTGTCATAGCTGACAGAAGTGTGCTAGATTCCAAAAACCATAGTTTTTTTCTTGTTGACACCCTTGACTTGGATAATACTCTCAGATAGAGGTGGCTTCCCTAACTGACACCACACCCCATAGGATAGCAGATTATATTTAGCACCCGTGTCCAATAAGGTGTTATATAGCACTTTTCCATAGGCACTATTTAACTCAATAGGGTATCGTAGAGGTGTGTCAGAGTCCAACCAATCCTCTTTGATTTCCACGTGGAATGCATTTGTGACTCCAAGGTTAGCCTCTCGTTTTTGTCTTATACGTTGTTGTCGCTCCTTAGCCTCAGCTTGAGCTTGTATCTTGTTTAACTCGGTTTGTGCTTTGGTGGTCTTCTTTTGATGAATGGCCCGTAGTTCTTCTTGGCTTAAAGGATCATAATATCTTTTGAATTTACTCCCATTGAGGAATCCAATGGTTTCAACTCCATCAAGAGTTTCCACACGAAGGGTACCTTGTGGGGTAATTTCACATACTCTATATGGTCCTTTACCAGCATATTTCAACTTTTTCTTCTCTTTACGTACTCCATACATAAGGACTTTATCACCAACTTTGATGTCCTTGTCCTTCACATGGCGATCAAACCACTTCTTTCTCCTATCCTTTTCCACAAGAGCATTTTGCACAGCCAACTGTCTCTCTTTGTCTAGTTTTTCTAAGATATACAAACGCTCGGTTAAGGGGTTACCATTCCATCCTTCTTGCGAAGCTACCCTAAGACTAGGAATGACAAATTCCCAAGGCATAACCGCTTCTTGGCCGTATACCATTTTGAATGGCGTACAATTAATAGCCACTTTATAAGCAGTACGATAAGCCCATAGAGCAGATGCCAACTTCAAATCCCAATCAGTGCGATGAGCTTCTACCGTCTTGGTTAAAATAGAGATTAGAGTCTTGTTGGTGCTCTCGGCTTGTCCATTAGCTTGCGGGTAATAAGGTGTAGACTTATGGTGGGATATCATAAAGGTCGTGGTAAGCTCTCTTATTACCTCATTTATAAAATGGGTACCATTATCACTAACAATTTCAAAAGGGAAACCAAATCTTGTGATAATGTTCTCAAAAAGAAACTTAGCTGCTGTCCTCGCGTCAGCTTTTTGTGAATCCTTAGCTTTAGCCCACTTTGTTACATAGTCCGTAGCAACTAGAATGTATCAAGATTGAGTGTTGCGAGCTGCGGGACTAATTGGACCTACAAAGTCTAAGCCCCATTTTTCAAATGGTTGGGTTACTATAATAGGATGTAAGGGCATTTTGTCTTTGCGCTGTGTGGTCTTGTAACGTTGGCACTCATCACACCCTTTTGTAAAAAGTGATGCATCCTTAAATAAAGTTGGCCACCAATAGCCTGATTGCAGCACCTTTCTAGCAGTCAGGTCTCTTGAAAAATGTCCTTCTGCTATGCCCATATGTGCTTCTTGCAAGATATACAAATATTCATCCTCGCGGGCACAACGCCTAAGAATATCGTCCTTGCCTAATCTATACAGAGTTCCGGAAATCAAACAATAGGGTTCACATTCTTTTACTAGCCTTCGAGCGATATCCTTACGAAGTTCCTTGGGTGGAGAACCATTAACTAAAAAGTTAACAATGTTCTCACTCCATTCAGGCATAGTCTCAACTATGAATAGGGAGGTATCGGGTAATTCATCATCAACTCCTGTAGGGGCTTCACCATTGGGTATGCGAGACAAATGATCAGCCATGACGTGCCTTTTACCGGGTTTCACTACAATCGTGAAATCAAACTCCAGAAGAATTAACAACCATCGTGTGATTCTTCCTGTGGAGCATGGCTTGTTTACCAGATACAGCAACGCTTGATGATCCACATAAAATACAAACTTGTTTGCCAGAAGGTAGTAGCGAAATTTCTTTACTGCATAAACCATTGCCAAACCTTCTCGCTCTGTAGTGGTGTAGTTCCTTTCAGCATCGTTCAATTGACGGCTTGCAAAGCTAATGGGATAGTCCAATTTATGTTCTCCTGGTTGAGTGAGAACACACCCAATAGCAAAGTTTGATGCATCAATATGCACATGGAAAATGACATCCCAGTTAGGTGTCCTTAAAATCGGAGCACTTGCTAGTGTTTTCTTCAATTGTTCATAGGCCTAGTCACACTCTTCAGTCCATTTAAATTCAATGAGAAGCTTGTACAAAGGACGTGCTATCTCAGCGAAAAATAAAATAAACCGTAGATAATAACCCACGTGTCCCATGAACCTTTGAACTCCCTTGTAATTGGTTGGTGGTGGTAACTCTAGAATCACTTTAATTTTGCTCTCATCGGTTGAGATACCATTCTTAGATACTATATGCCCTAAAATAACTCCATGCTTGACCTAAAATTGGCATTTGAACGGGTTCAATGAGATACGATATAACCTACACTTTTCAAACACCTTCCGCAAACATGATAGATGTTCTTTCCAAGAAGAGTAAACACAAAGGTCGTCTAAGAAAGCTTCACAAAACTCTCTCAAATATTCTTTAAAAGCAGTGTTTATTAATCGTTGGAATGTAGCAGGGGCATTTGTTAAGCCAAAAGCCATCACACGAAATGCAAACACGCCAAATTCTATGATGAAGGCAGTTTTAGCTTGGTCCTCTAGCACTATCGTGATTTGGTTGTAGCCTGAGTACCCATCTAGAAAGCTATAAGCTTCCTTGCCTGCAACTCTTTCGAGTACATGTTCGGAATATGGTAGGGGGTAATGGTCTCTTCTAGTAGATGCATTAACTTTTTTGAGTTCCACGCACACCCTGAGTTTCCCATTCTTTTTTGGCACAATAACTATTGGAGACACCCATTCAGAGTGTTCAATAGGATATATGAACCCACACTTGATAAGATTTTCTAGTTCTTCTTGAATGATCCTTGCGTACCTAGGATTCATCGGGTAGGATCTTTGTTGTACGGGCTTCGCAGTGCTAATCATAGGGATTATATGTTGGACCAGAGAAGGTGGAACACCTTTCATATCATGGTATGTCCAAGCGAATATGTCCTTGAATTCCTTGAAAAGCTCTTTGAGGACCGCCTCTTCAACTTCTGTGAGGTCTTGGGCAATAAAAACAGGTTTTGATTCTTCACCGGGGTCGGCTAATTCTATTTCTTTAACTATTGCCGGACCATCATAGATTCCATTATTCCCATCGATAGGTATTCTTTGGGCTTTTGTGTACACAACCTTTGCTTCCCCTGTGGTGTAAGATTTGAAATGTTCTGGTGCAGGATGCAAGTCTGTGGATTTTGGTTGTGCTTTGGTCTGTGCTTCCATTTCTGCTTTCTTGTGTTGTCGAGCTAACTCTTGGTTTTGACGCCTCCTTGCAGTGCGGCTCAACTTTGGCTTGTCTATGATCTCTAATTGGGCTATGTCATGGGGTCGTGGTCTACACTACATAACATTTTGGAGATATTCACCCCAATCGTCTACCAATTTTCGATGAGCATCACATGCTCCTATATAACTGAGCCATTCTGTTGAGGATCTCTTCTTTTTTATCCTAGCACGTACATTGGCTCGATATCGACGCCTCTTAAAGTTTTTCTTTTTCTTATTTGAGACCTGCTTTTGATTTGCATTTAGATCTAGCTCACTAAAGGAATCCTCGTTGGTGTCCTCTTCACTCTCGAAGGAGCTATCATCGATTGATGTGCTCGGTCCTTCCGAATGTTTTGACTCTGAACTTGCTCCACTCTCTAATTCATGAGATTCAGAATCCGTTTCACTCTGGGAGTCCGTGTCTGAGTCGTGTTGGTCAAAGTCTTGTATTGAGCTATCGGTGTCACTGTCATATTGGTCTACAATTGCCTTGCCCTTAGAAGATGCATGTATGGCACTTATCATGTTCAGAGGTGCAATTTGTGGTATATCTGCCCCCTCTGGTGTGACACAAGTGGTTCCTCTATTTCCCCAGGTATCTATGGTTGCAGCTAGGTGTACCCAACCTACGTTGTCTGATTCCGTCATACCTGGTAACACATCCATGTAAGGAGAATCTTGGCCAATGTCTGTATCCTTCTTACAAGTGTAGAAATATTGTAGTGGGGCCGAGTGAATTGTGGTGTCAGAGCGATGATCAATAATGGTTTTACTCCCTAAGGGGTGTACCTTACCAGTCACCAAATCCACTCTAAGGACAGAGTCTTGGAATTGCAAGTAGACATGATTTTTAGACCAATCATGAACCATTTGTGCTTCCCTCATGAATGGTCGTCCTAAAATCATTTCATATGACATAAGGTGTTTAGAGAAATCCATTACAATGAACGTATGTTGTACCTCGTGTCCTAGAACTTTGATCCTAAGATCCTTGAGCATCCCCATAGGTTTGGCTATGGTACCACTTGCCATCTTTACCACAATGTTAGTAACACTGAGGCGGGGTTTTCCCATGGATTCCCAACATTCTTTTGTAACAATGCTAACTCCCGCACCACCATCAAGAATTCCCTTTATAGTTAATCCCTTGGTAGTGATGGGTAGGGTCGCATTAGACTCGTTGCCTTCAAAATACTGCCCTAATTCGTTAATGGGTACCTCGATCACAGACTCGTGTCCATCTAAGTCAAGTGATTGCACATGATTTTCCTCATCAATCATAATCGAGTCATGCCTATTTGGTTGCGCAAACTGTGTTAATCCCGCTCGTAGCTCTCCGTTAAGGAATGCTCGAAATGCAAGGAATAACTCAAGATCTCCATACAGCTTTGCTATGATCGTGGTTCGGACCTCAGAAGACATGAAGTCCACTAGTTTGGCAACATTCATTGGCATTTTGCAGGGTGTAGGTCCTTGACTAGGAACTGGTGAGGATGGAATCTCATATTCCTCAATGGGATCAGGTATTCCTTCGTTAAACATCCTTTCCAACAAGAAAGGTGTATGCTCACTTTCTGATGTCCCGTCCTCACTCCCTTCTTGGATGATACTAGATATGGCTAACGGTCTATGGTTCATGCAGGGTGGATGAACTTGCGTGGGAAACACTGTGTCATGAATTTTGACATGCATGGGTTCTGGTTCTAGTTTCCTTTGAGTCTCCTCCACTAAACCTCTTAGATGTTTCACCTGCTCAATCTCGTCTACTGGGTTTGGGTACGTCCCAATCTTCTTTTTACGATTCTTCCCTTTTTGCCTTTGCGGTTTATCTTGGGGGTCTTGGATTGGATTTGGAAACACTTGTGGTGTTTTCAGAGTCTCTTTATGGTTTTCTCTTATTCGATTTTCATTTGGTTCCATGTTACGGTTTTCTTTGTCGGTCTTTCCCTTTGTGGTATTGGTTCTAGTCTCCATTGTCTCGATTGAATGTGAATCATCCTCGAGGTCATTCATATACACGGGTTCATCTCCTGTTCCTATGTTTGTTTTTGAACTTGGCATTGAATTTCCCGTATTCTGCGACCTCTTCCTTCGTGTCTTCTTTTTCTTTGCTTGGATAACTGACGCGGTATCTCTCTCTTGGAGGATATGGCCTGGCCCTTGAAGCATGGACCGTGTAATCGCATAAGCGGGTGCGACAGGTGGTATTGGCGATGTCACACTAGCAATTTCGACCGAATTTAGGGGTGTGATTTTAGGGGCATTGGGAAATCAAGTGATCTATGCCACAACGATTACATGTGAGTATTGGCATTGCAGACGTGCTCCCTTGATTCATTTGCATCTGTACATCATTCTTTTGCAGCCTAATAGGGCACTCCGCTGCCCGATGTGGTCCACCACACTCGTAGCATTGAAGAGGTGGACTCCTAGCCTGGGTGTTGATATTTTGACCTCTAGATGCGATAGCAGCAGCTTGATAAACCGGCTTGACTTGCCCCCAACAATCTGCCATGTAGTATATAGGACACTCTTCCAATATATCAAGTCCGTAGGCAATACTAGTGTCTATTTCCTCCTCACAGCCATCTGCATAAGCATTAGATGGCTCGCAACCCACTTGGTTCATAGGCTCATTGGCAATGGGCTTTGCAGTCATGGGTTCATACTCAATGGCTTGTGAGCTAGTGGATCTCGTGTCAGTAGACACCCTCATGCCTGCTATCATCAAGTTGTCCTCTAATTGGATTGCATTGGCAGTGACATCTTCCCAGGTTGTGATACCTCTAATCACTAGTCCATTATAGATTCCTTCATTCCTCAATGTTGGGTGTGCAAGCCCGGATTCCATAATGTCTACGCCCGTGAGAACAAGTCTCAAGGTATGCAGGCCACTTACAGTTTGCATGGCATATTTTTACTTTATAAGGCCTTACAATCAATCAAAAACATATAGCGTTATTTTTACTGGTGTCAAGCTCTCTCTCTCTCTCTCTCTCTCTCTCTCTCTCTCTCTCTCTCTCTCTCTCTCTCTCTCTCTCTCTCTCTCTCTCTCTCTCTCTCTCTCTCTCTCTCTCTCTCTCTCTCTCTCTCTCTCTCTCTCTCTCTCGTTCTTTCTGTTGCTCATCATCCACGCCATGGCTTGCCTCAGGCTACACCCACCATAGCCCTCGTTCCAACAACTGGTATCAGAGCTTTGGCTCAAACCTCGGCTCTCGACTCGACACGGAGTGGGTACAGCTGCTTGCAGAGAAGCAACCCGTTTCTGGGTCTGCATGATTTCCGCCCTGCTTGCCATCAACAGCATCACCCAGACCTACTGGTCAACTTTCGACACTGTGGCCTCTCCCAACTCGCCCTCTGCAGCCTGCTACGATAGTTTTTGCATCGGCGCTGTTCTGCTCGCCATTGCTACAGAGAAAAAGTTTTGTTTTTTAATTGTGTTCACACTTTTTAATAATAGTGGTCAACCTACAATTACCTTCTAAGCTAGTGGACAGTCACACCTTCCGGTGCCAAGCTCGATGCTCCTTAGAGTAGACAGCCGTTGTTTTGGCATCTTAGCCTACCTTACAGCTGTGATTCTCAAGCTTCAGTGGATTAAATTTTCCGGTTTGAAGCCACGACTCCATGAACCCTTCCTCCTCCAAGCTCTTGTGATCGTGGACAATCTCTTCATACATGCGTGTAATTTAGTGCTAGTGCACATAAAGCTCAAGAAGTCTTCATCATCTCTTAAACCATGCCTCTTCAGTTGGCAGAGATCTCTTCGAACTATTTCAGTTCGCAATGTGTTGAAGGTTGTTTCGGAAATTTCTCGATTTACATATGAGTTGTGCTGGAGACACATGAAGAAGCGGAGATTTTGGAGCTATGTTGGTATTATGCCTACACATATTGGTATGTATGCAACCTTTCATTGTTCAAGAATTACAAGACATCGATGCTCACAACAACCAAGACAGATTTCCTTCGAGATGAATTTACATCGACTTGTTTGGTTTTTCGAAACCGATTATCATCATCATTATTTGTTTTGTCCTATTTTATGTCAGTTTTTCTACAGTCTATTGTCAAAAACAATCATATATTTTCTGTCAAAAGCCTTGTAGCCGGTTATTGTCATGCTATTTCACTGTATGCCAAATATTGTACGGGTTATAGACACTGCCACAAAGATAAGTGGTAAGACCTCCCATTTTATCAGTTCTCAGCCCATTTTTGCACGCTCATGAGGTTACTGGGTACACCTTAAACCCAAGGTTTGGCAGTGAACCAAAAACTCCAATATTTTTGGTAGCTAAATATTTTGGCCTACACCCTATCTGTTCAAGGGGGGGTTACTGTCTAGCACCAGGTTATGGATAAACCAAAAATCCTTGGTTGTGAGAGAACCTAAAACTCACGGTTGATGAGTACACCAAAAACTCTAGGTATCATGAGTTGCTTATCCAGTTCGGGCTTGAGGGGGAGATTGTTGGGTGTGCAAGCCCGAATTCCATAATGTCTACGCCCGTGAGAACAAGTCTCAAGGCATGCAGGCCACTTACAGTTTGCATGGCATATTTTTACTTTATAAGGCCTTACAATCAATCAAAAACATATAGCGTTATTTTTACTGGTGTCAATCTCTCTCTCTCTCTCTCTCTCTCTCTCTCTCTCTCTCTCTCTCTCTCTCTCTCTCAGTGCAGCCGTTTTTTGACCTAGTAGACAGCAGTCCACTCTTTTGATCATAACTTCTTCATCCGAACTCCGATTTGGGTGATCTATAGCCTCAATCGAAGAGCACGAAGTCCTCTACGCATTGATGTAAAGACAAAAAATTTCAGAGTTATGGAAGGCGTTTCTGTAGCAGCATTTCCGAAGTGAACATGTTAAACAAAATTGATTCTCATCTCCTATTTTACATACAATGTCTTCCGGCACTCGCAAGGGTTCTTCTTCTTCAACAAGGTCCACAACCATTGTGGAAAATGATCCAAAATCTCCTAAGTGTGGAGATAGCAACACAACCACCCAACCAACGACATCGGAAACCATGATCATGGCGTACTTGGTATCATTGCAAGAGACCGTAAACAAACAAGGCGAAGACTTACGAGCACTTGCAATGGAGAATGGCACACTAAGGGTACTTGTGGTTGAGAATGAGAATCTCAAGAGGACACTTGAGATGCAAACAACACGTTTGATGCAACTTGAAGAGGAAGTCAAGGAATGTAAACGCTCTCTTGTGGACTTGAATGCTTTGAAGGAGCGGATGAGCAAAGTGGAGCATGACCATGTATTGAAAGAGGAGAAATTTGATACTATGAGCCGGGATGTATGCGACATGAAAAATGTATGCACAAACAAGTCTTGGGCTGATGTATGTGGTAGCAATGTGGTTTCTAATTCCTCACTCATGCAAGCTATGGTTCAAACAAAGAATGTTGAGAATGTAGATGTGGAGGAGTTGAAGGAACGGGAGCGACGTTCCAAGAACATTGTTATTCGTGGAGTTCCCGAAGAGAAGTTAGAGACACCTCCTTCTCTTGCCATTGTTATTGAAGATTTCTTCAAAACCCACTTTGGCATGTCCGGAGTTATGGTCTATGGAGCACATAGAGTGGGGAAGCAAGGAGCTCCTCGCTCGGGAGAACGGCCAATTGTATGCACCATGCCGGATGAGACCAAGCGAAAGATTATCCTTGATAATAGTTGGATCTATTTGAGGAATACAAAATGTTTTGTATGTGAAGATCGCACTATTAAGCAACAAAATATGCGTCGCAAGGCATATGAGGAAAAGAATAATAAAAACAAGGAAATCTCTCATGAAGAAAATGTGCCCAAGGAGGAGGCAAGTTTCTCAAGCAAATAGGGATGCGTGACCTATGAGACCGAGTTACAATTGAAAATATGCTTTTGGAATTGTAATGGATACCCATGGAATGCGGGGGTTGGCATTGATGAACTAACAAGCAAAGCCGATGTTGTACTTCTTGTTGAAACTTGGGAGCATGATACACAAAGAATTAACGGCTTGGAGGATTACAATGTACATTCATTGATGTGGTCAAAGAATCTCAAGCAACGAAGAGGACAAGGAGGGTTAGCATGTATGGTTAAGAAAGGATTGGAAGATTTTGTATCAATTGTGAAAGATGACAAGTACAAACGTTATGTATGACTGAAAATTATGACACCAAAAAGAGCACCCATTTTTGTAGCCGGTTGCTACATTCCTCATCATGATTCTCCCTTTTATGCTTGCATGGATAGAGATCAACCATTTTCTGATTTGGAAGAGGACATTGCTTATTTCAAAGGTGAAGGTGATCTTATTGTATTTGGGGATATGAATGCTCGCACAAAAACATTGCAACATGATACTCAACAATTTGATATGCCATACATTTCAAGGGAGTTGGAGGAAGTTCACTTGTATGATCGTACTTCAATGGATGAGAAAGAGCCGGATCACTATGGAAAGTTACTTTTACACATGTGTAATAGCACGGGTATGCTCATTGCCAATGGTGTATCTTTGTGGAGTGGAACCAATGGATTTACATGTAGAAGACATAATGGGGATAGTGTGATTGACTATATGCTACTCTCTGAAGCCATCATGTATCGCATAAAGAGTTTTATGTTTGGTCAATGGACCCCGGAATCCGACCATCGCGCCTTATGTATTGACCTTTCATGTGGAGAAGCAACTAAGCATGATAATCTCAGCCAAAGGAAAGAGAAGTTATCACTATGTATGGATTTCAAACGGGCACCAATGTACATTGAAATGGTTGAGCAAAAATTATGGATGACAAAGCTTCAATGTGATGCACCATTGGAAACTAAATGGGAAGCTTTCAAGAAAGCTGTTTGTTCTTGTGCGGAAGAATGCTTTGCCATAAAGCATCTCCATGGTATCAACAAAGATAGATCACGCAAAAGGTGGTTTGATAAAGAATGTCAAGATGCTCGAAAGTCCTTGATAAAGCTTGATGCAACTATGGACAAAGACAACTATCAAAGTCATTTGCATACATACAAGGCATTGATTCAAAAGAAGAGAAGAAGATGGGAAGTAAAGCAACAAGAATTTCAAGTCCAAGAAAAGGCACATGCATGTGGAAGATTTTGGAGAAACTTGAGAGGCAAGCGGGTTGAGAATTTTGGTAACTTGAGTCTAGTGGATATGTACACACATTGTAGGCAATTATATGAGCAAGAAAATACTGAAAAAATGCCATTTTATGGTTCACTCCCATGTATGCCGTCTTTTTTTACTATTGAGGATGTATGCGGTGGGCTTGAAAAGTTGGCCACTCGCAAAGCGGGAGATCTTCAAGGTATCAAGCCGGAGATGATCAAATGGACGGGAGATTTTACCCATGAGTGGATGTGTGATATGTTCAACCTTGCACTTCAACGTGGTATGCCTTATGATTGGAGTACTAATTGGGTTAAGCCTTTGCATAAAGGAGGGGATGTAAAGAATGTAAGCAACTACCGGACTATAATGATTGGGTCTCTTATGGCAAAGTTATTTGGGTGCATAATGGAGATGAAATTGAGTGATTGGGCTGAAGAGAATGACAAGCGTGCAAAGGGACAAGCGGGTTTTCGTCGATGCCATAGCACCGTTGATCATCTTGTCACTCTTCGTGTTCTTATGGAGGAAAGTCGGTTGAAAGGCAAGCGATTGTATTGTTGTTTTGTGGACTTTAAGAAAGCCTTTGATATGATTCCACGTAACAATTTGTGGAGAAGGATGGAAGAACTCCAAGTGCCAAGTGAGTTTATGCTTGCGGTTTCTCGAATCTATGAGAAGGTGATTTGTCAATTGCGCATGGGAAGAGAAATTTCAGAAATTTTTGTAAGCACTATTGGGGTTAAACAAGGATGTCCATTGTCACCAACTCTCTTTGGTCTATGCATCGATCAATTGGAACAAATGGTACTTGACTTTATGCAAGAAGAAGGCATTGAAGAGGTCACTATTTGCAATGCGGTAATCATGCTTTTGTTGTATGCGGATGATGTAGTGCTTCTAGCACACACTTTAGAAGATGCACAAAAGCTTATGGTTGTCCTTGAGAACTTTTGCTTGCATAGTGGGCTGATTGTAAATGAATCCAAAACAAAGGTTATGCTTGTGAAAACCAACCATAAGGAGAAGCCATGCATTGTGTACAACAACGAGACACTTGAAGTTGTTGAGAGCTTTAGGTACCTTGGCCTTGAGGTTCCATCCAATCACAAGTGGCATGAATGTGCTATGCGTCGTTTGGAAGCGGGAAAGAGAGCATATTATGCATTTGAGAACATGTGTAATGCGGGAAACATCAAGTGTTGGGTTCTCAAGAAGTATCTTTTTGATGCATTGGTGACACCGGTTCTTCTTTATTGAGTTGAAGTGTGGGGTGGGAGCATCTCAAAGTCTACTTGGAAAGAGTTTGAGAATGTCCAAAAGCGTTTTCTTACAAACTTTCTCCAAGTTAAGACACAAACACCATATATGCTCCTACTTCTTGAGTCGGGATCTCTTCCAATTGAGGTTATGGGCATGGAAAGGGTTGTGGAGTACATGATAAAGATGCGTCAAAACCCCTCACATCGACTTCCTACAATTGCATGGGAAGCAAGCAAAAAAGTTCAAAAGACGCATAAAAGCAAGATCTTGAGCACGGGATGGATGCAAGACATAAAGAAGTGGTTTGGGAGATGGGATGCATTACACTTGCTACATGATGCTTCAATTGACTCTCAAGTGAATGAAGCTTTTCTACAACGCCAATGTATTATGGCTTGGGAGAAATCCGGTGGGTCACGCTTCATACATTACACCACCTATATTGCCCCCAACTACAAAACCATGTTCTTCGCTGAGAGAGGAAACCGTACTCACACTTACATGCTTGAGCCTATTCCCTTGTCTGCGATACGCATTGTCGCAGCAATTCCGCTTAGCTCCCATTTCCTTCGATGCGAGATAGGGCGTTGGGGCAATGGAGAAGAGTCAAATCGATTGTGCACATTATGCTCACTGCAAGTTCGAGAGTCTGAGTACCACACACTACTAGAGTGCTCAGCTTTTGATCACATCCGAACTTGCTTCTCTCACATTTTCAGCCATAACTTAGACCTACACACTTTCCTCTCCCAGCCAAAGTCTGGGCTCTCCATTGCGACTCTCATCACTACAATTTTGGAGCATCGAGAGTCACTCATCAGCCGTACACATACTACATCACATGTAACTTTGGTCCCATAGGTCATATTTGACCTCCGAGGACGATAATAAAATCTATCTATCTATCTCTCTCTCTCTCTCTCTCTCTCTCTCTCTCTCTCTCTCTCTCTCTCTCTCTCTCTCTCTCTCTCTCTCTCTCTCTCTCTCTCTCTCTCTCTCGTTCTTTCTGTTGCTCATCATCCACGCCATGGCTTGCCTCAGGCTACACCCACCATAGCCCTCGTTCCAACACTCAACCCTCGAATGAATCGATCAAGTAGTTGGTTATTGTTGAAGCGCTCATTTACAGGGCAGCGAGAGTTTAAGTGCTTTAGACGACTAATGAAGTCCCTTACTGACTCTCCTTCCTTACGTTCGGCCTTCTGTAGCTGAGATGCTACACCCCAAAGCACACCTTCTCGTATGTACTCCTTTAGAAACAACCTTCGAAGGGTAGGGTAGATTGTTTTCTCGTCCACCCTTAGGGTTCTATACCAATCTCCAGCCTTCCCACTTAATGTCAAGCTTAAGGCATTGCACTTATGTAGTTCGTTGCGTTCCCCTAAGGAATCACATACTTGTTCAAACACTTCAATGTGTTTTCTAGCATCTTCGTCCCCATTGAATTTTTGCGTGAGTTTGGCAATTTGTACTGCCTTACTTCTAGGCTCTCTATCAGATGCATGACGCATATTTTCCGCGATAGATCGACCTATGGTTTGAGCAAACGCTGCCAAGTCACCTATGTGAGGAGGCAGGGCCAGTGGAGGTACTCTTGGAATCATATGTGGGAGAGGGACAGGTACCGGTCTTGGCATATGTGTGGATGATGCAGGATATGGAACATAACCGGGCATAGGTCCACTCGGATAAGGGCTATGGAGCGGCACTTGAGGAGCATAAATAAGTGGTACAATTGGAGGTGTGGGGGCCATGTGTGCATAAGGGGCTAGAGGCACATACGGTCACTAGGTACTACGACACTAGGTAGTGGCACTGCGCTAACCGTAGATGTCATCGGTACATTCTCTGTCACGCCTATCCCTGGAGTGAGCACTATGTTTTCCTTAATAGAGGGTTGAGCCAAGTTAGGGAAGCTAAAGTTGTCGCTCGGAGGCTCAGATGGCATAGAGACCCCAGGTGAAATGACGTAAGATGGGTCCATGGGACTCATTAGAGGAGTCTCCATTTGTGATAGAGTAGGCTGTTGAGCCTTGCTCGTATCCAGAAAGGTCATGGGGCCAGTTGAGAGTATATTTACCCCTCGGTTTTGCCTTTCTGATTGAATAATGCCATGGATAACATTACAGATCATTTTTTGTTGATCTTCGATGCTCATGGCACTAGAGGTGGATTGTACAATCTCTATCCATCCTACATGGTAGGCGTGGCCAGAGTGTAGATCCGTCAACACCTTAGTGTGGAGGTCATATGTCCAATGATCATTAATGAACAATCCTTCTAGAGTCGACGTGTTAACGGTTTCTTGTGAGGTAGAAGCAATGTTGCTCCCCGTGGTTTTACTTGTCACCAACGGTACTCTAGAGGGAACTTCTGAAGGAGGCAGCTCAACAGGGCCTTCTTGGTAAGAAGTTGGCAGGATATCCACATGGACACTCTTTGGGGGTGTGGGGTCCACGTGCGATGTGAAAGGAGAGTCCACTTCCCCACCCCCTTCGTGTGCTTCATTTGCATCAGGTTCCGAGCGAGTAGCTCTACCTAATGTTTCCATGAAATGGCTAAACATACTAGTACTAGACTGTGGAGCTTCGGGAGGTGCATGGCCTTCTCTCTCAGTGTTTTGGGTAGGGTATGCTTCCATGATTTCTGAGTCGGAGGAGGAATCACTAGCCGCTATTTTAGGGTCTTGGGTGGTGCTACCTTGTGTCCCCGCTGAGGGTCTAGAGCCTATCGTGGATGGGTAATGGGTGTCCGTATGAACAGAGGCACCCTCAATATTCTCGTGTTCTAGCACCCACCCAGAGCGTAAGTGCATGTGCTTTTGATACCCTAAGGTGTCAAAAAGCTGCTCTAGGAGGCCTTGCGACTAGTTTTTTGCGTGTTTTTTGTTTGTTTTTTTTGCTAGATTTTTTAGAGCATGTCGTGGAATGGGCCGTGTGATAGCTCGAAACGAGCGTATCGCTAGGAGGGACGCGTTGTGCTTTACAGCTCACCGTTTGGTTCTATTTTGCTCCAGAAAAGCCCGAAACAGTCTTTTCCTAGCTGGAGAACTAGGCTCTAAATAGCAAGTCTAAGGGTGCAAGTGGGAAGAGAAGGGAGGAGAGTGGAGGATTTGTCCCACATGCTCTCATTCCCTCTTGAGGGGGTAGGGTATATATATAAGAGTGAGTCTGGTATATATCATAAGACTGAGGACTGAGGCCTGGGCCTGGGCCTGGGCTTGGGCTTGGGCTTGGGCTAATGATCCCGATCCTGATCAAAATTTTAGTGATCCCCCTAGTCACTCACGCTTAAATATTTTCGATTTTTTTATAACCTCTCCCTCACTCACATTTTTTATTTTTCGATTTTTTTTTCCGAATTTTCTTTTTTTACTTTTTTTTTGGATATTATTTGGTACGCGTTTTGGTGCGCGTTGACCTCACCTAACTATTTACTGTCCCACCTACCTACTGATCTGCTAATCAATGGTTCACCTAATTACTAACCTGCTTAATTAACTAATTGTGCGCCTAACTGTGCACAAACCAGAAAACACAGAAAATTGAAACTTGATAGAACTGTGCAATGCAAACCAAAAAATGCAGAAAACGCGGAAACGCAAGAAATGCTAACTGTGTAAGCAAAAATCTGAGCTTAATAGAACTAGCAAAACAGAGCTTAACAGAACACAGAAAACTTGAATGCAGTCAACAACATTCTGTCTTTCTCTACTGTTTTTGCAAAACAACAATAATCAAACTTAAGCCGCGCCTCTCCTACATAAAAAATAGCTTCAATACAATTTACATATCGCCATTGGAGCTTCACGCGCAGCAGCTCCCCGACAGCGGCGCCAAAAATGTCACGACTAGGGACTTGCTACGCACCGTGTGCGAGCCACAAAGGCTCCTAGCACATAGTCATACAACAGACAAGCTCACAAGGAATAATGGTGTGTCACTCACCTTCCTGCGTAGTTGCGAATGAAGGATTCCCGCTCCGCGAAGAAGAGGGAGACGTCGCTACGCCGCGCTCAACCGCCTCGCCGCCGTCGTGCCACCGCAACGCTCGATCACACACACACTCTCACACTCTCTCTCTCTCTCACACACACACACAAGGAGATGGTGAAGGAGAAGGTGGAGATGGAGCAAGAGCAGCTTCTATTGCACAATGAGAGAATGAGTAAAAATTAGGTTTAGCGGCTTTTATATGAGCTCACCCCATTCACACTTGGGCGCCCATACTTAGCCAACTAACTCCTTGAATATTCCAGTTAGAGTGCGCCTGTCATCGGTGATCACCCTTACCCTGTTCCTATTGGTCCGACAAGCCCGGTACCTGACTCTAAATAATACAACGTTTATAGATCATAGGGTGTCCGTGTGCCGTGAGGGTTAACAATGTAGAAGGCTCACAAATGCCAAACATAAACAGTGGTACCCAAGGTGTGCCTTCACAATCCCCAAAGGTGAGACTCAACAAGAGCCAAACAGTTTTGAGCTCTCACAATGAAACAATCTATAGTGATCAACCTAGGAAGGGGGGAGCTACAAATTCATTAAGCTCCTCTCTAGTACCAAAAATTGCTACACCAGTTAGAAGCCCAAGAACTTCTAGCCAACAGACCCCTTCAAAGAAAAAACCATTGGAAGACCATATGGTTGTTGGAGGTTTTTCATTGACCCAGAAACCATCAAAATCTGTAGAAAAATTCTTCTATGAAGATCATCGGGGACAAAAGCTTCTATTGATCTCCACAAGGCAGAGTCAAAAATTGACAAATCCCATAGTGCTCAAGCTATTGGATGAGACCAAGCTTGCATATTCATATCGAGATGCAAATGGCAATGAATCTCAACATGTTCATAACCTTGTAGAAGCTACGGATGCTAAACTTGAAGTCAAGGACTATTTGAGGATGATGCAAAGCCTCAAGCTTCTAGAACAGGTGACAAAAAGTCAAAACCAATGAGAGATAAAGTCCAAAAGGCCACACAAAGGTCACCATCAAAATCTCCTTCGAAGAGACAGATTCTGCTAGAAAGCACAGTGGATCTTCTAAGATCAAAAGTTACTCAAATGCAAGAACACAATACTCAAGAGTTCCAAGAAAAAGGTGCAGTATTGCAACAAAACGAGCCAACGTCCACGGAAGCAGGTGGTCAAAGCAAAGAAAATGAAAATGAAGTTCAACCAAGTTTAATCAAGTGCAACATTGTTGGTGAAAACGAAGAAAAACTCTCAAGCAAAGTAAAGCTAGATTTTCAGTTAGACAAGAACCTCATGTCCTTTCGCACTTGAAAAAAATTCATCAAAGCTCAATTCCACATGGATCACAACATATAATATGCCAGACGACATCATAATGGGAATGCCAATGGCCAAGAAGATGTTAGAGATATAGAATTCAAACATGATGGATTCATCACAGACATCAAATAATGAAGACCAAGACTGGTCACCCGTGGACGACAATACAAAGTCCTCAAGCACAGTTAAAATGGAGACTGATGCCAAAGCAAAGCATATTGAAGATGATTCATCTCCATCGAACAGAACTTCAGGAGAGCTTAAAGAAAATCAGGCAATAGAAACCATGATAGCTATGGAGCAAAAAATGCCACCAAAGCTAGAAGGAACGAAGATCAAAATTGCAGACAAAGGTAAAGCTAAAGTGGAACTTTCACCGATTAGCAAAGAAGATGTGAAAGCATATGCCTATACATCAAAGAACCCTCATGGATCAGCTTCTTCAAGAAAGTCAGCCTTTCAAAACTTCAAGTCAATTGCTGACCCAACTAAAACCTCTAAGGAGACACCAAGAAAAGCAAAGATATATCAGCCAAAGTACTCAAGAAAGAAAAGTAAAGTCAAGCAAGTGTTTGTTCTGAGAAATTTAGTCAAAGTCCATGATCCGGTTTGGATTAAGGATGAGAAATCAACACAAAAAGACAGACACATGGGATGGATAGCATCACCATGGAACTTAAAAGAACAGGAGTATTATGGAGGTAACAGACAGATATGGGTGCCAAAACCACAGGTTAGAGCATATGAAGTGACTTCAAGTCCCTCCAAGGAAAGAAGGCCCACAAGGTATCAACCTTGACAATATCTTAGAATACCTAAGAAGCACGTATACAACAGAACAACATCGAAAGAGGCTAAAGTCTACCACAACTTTCAAGAGGATACAGAAAAAAGACGGATCTCAAAGAGTCTTCCCCTTGGACAAGGATTTTTCACAAGGTATGCAAATATTTGGCTACCAGTCAACCACAAGACAACTGCAAATACACAAGACCTTCATGAAGATCTCAAGAACTTGACAAAACCTCGAGCAAAGCAAAATCAACAAAGAAGATACAAAGGTCATCAAGAGATTTGGATTCCTAAGTCTTCCAATGCTCCTAGTCAAAAGCCAGATGCTAATAGCCAACGGAGGCCTACAACAACATCAAAGACTCCTATCAACAGGCCTACTTGGAGAATCAAATGGATAATGGAGTCTTCACAGTCAAAGAAAGACAACCCCACCAACACAAATGCAGATTCAAAGAAGATAAAACAGGTATGGAAAAAGAGACCTTCAATGCCAACCTGGTCCTTCACTAATCCTCTTTTTGAGGATTCAAGCTTACTTTTACTTGAAGAAATGTTTGTAGTAAGCTCAAGAATGTAAAAAGTCAAGTCGCTAGGGTGCAAAAAACACTCTTTGTCATAGTTAGAGTCGGGCTATTGAGCCATAAAATGAGCAAATCATTAGTCCCAAATCTTCAAGTCATATTAAACTCTGTGCTAAGAGTCATAGTTATTAGGCTTATGCTCAAGCTGGAAGAGTTGTGCATATCTAAGTCATGTTGCTCATGCTGGATGAGATGAGCATAAGAGTCAAAGTCTATTAACTTACAATTGGTGGAGTGTAGTAGAGTCCAACACTCACGCACAGTGCACACTGAGATGAGAGCACATATCCTCGTCAACGAAAACCATTCTTAAAGGGGTGCCAGCTTGAAAAGCCATGTCATATTCTTTTATAGCTACATCATCTTTCTGAAGAATCCCTCAAAATATTTCCTGCACAGCATATTGTTTCCCATGCATTTCTGTGTATGCATAAATAGGATGTCCCACCATATGCATTAGACACTCTTTTGTGCTTCCACCTATGCACCTTGAGTGGACTACAACAGGAAAACCAATATTCCATCATGCTACCCTTTCATATTTGCTATCTTTTTAATTCAATATCTATCAGCAAATAATTCCTTGAGTACTTTATTAATATTTCCCATGATAATAAGTACTCCAATAATGCGCTTATCCCAAAGGTACTTTTTTCCCAGTGGGGTTTTTCCCTTTGGTCATCCTGGTATAAGACCCTAATTTAGAACCTCATCATTCTACTTCCCTTGTACATATTTTTCATAAATAAACAGCAACCTCATCATGATGCTATTACAACGACAAATGCAACATCATCTCTCAAAATCGACTACTCGGACCAATGAAGATGTTGCAACAAATTAAACCTCATCAACAAATCCAATGACAAAATGAAGATCAGCTTATCAACAACCAATCAAAACCTTCCACAGCCTCCAAGGACATTTTTCAACAGTGCCCGAGGATGGGCACTAAAATAGGAAGGTGGGAATGTTAACTGAGTCAACGTCATTTAACAAAAGCTGCTAAAGACTCAAGACCTACGGATGCACATTGAAGATCAAAGTGAAGAAGCATTAAATATTGGAGTTACACATTTTCCACATCTTCCCAAAATGGTCACGTATTGTAAATTCCTGATTTATTTCAAGACATTGTAATATTTTAATGTGTTACAGGCTCAATGGGAGTTCCAAGTTGTAAAGAACATGTCAGTTAATGTACCTAGGTTGCAGATATAATAAGTGTGGAGTCTCAAAGGTCTTGAGCACCGGACATTACACATTTTAGACCTTGGCTAAGATATAAAAGCCAACTTTGTAAAGATTTTATTAAGTTTTTTGGATAAGAAATACACAGCATGAGCTAATGACACTCACTTCTCTCCTTCCCGCGCTTCCTACTCTCTCTTCGGTTGTCACATTGCAAATGCGTTTGTTGCATTGCAACCACAGGGAAGAGCTCTACGCATTGACATAAGCCATTCATAGTATTTCGTAGCTTCTGGCGTCGCTGACCTACGGCCTAATTTCATCATAACTAGGAATTTACACTTTTAAATCAAAAACTAAGCATAGGCGAGGTATTGCAGCATCATTGCTGAGCATTTAGATGCATTCTGGGTCAAAAACGACTAGGTCAAAAATCAATGTTGTTAATAATTGCAATTTTGGAACTTGATCTAAAGTGGGGTTTGATGCCATAGACATGTGTACTTATGTCTTATAAACTTGTCCTAGAAGTTTCATTACATTTGGATGTCATTTGATGCTGTAACGGATGTTATTTTCTTGCCGATGATGAGCGATTGACTTTTGGTGATTTCAGTCACTTGAGTGTAGCTTGAGTTAGATGCGAGTTGTTAGTTATTTTCCAAGGGATTGAAAACCTCTTGTAGCCTCCATGCACTAGTTGAGTCAGCTTCATTCCATGGTTTGACAAATTAATTGTGGTTCTCGCTAATACTGCAATAAGATAGGATGGTGAGGTTAGACATGCGTTCCACATCCTACAACAAACAAACAAAGATAATTTCAATTCTCTAAGAGAGATCCAGAACACCTCCAACTTACTTAAGCTAGACATAAGTGGAAGCCGCTTCACCTGTCTCCATAAACTTCAGCTCTCAAAGAATTTCAAATACCAGTAGATGATAGAATATTAACACCAACCATACTAGCTTATGCACAAGGCCTTTCTAGTGCCACACCAAGAGTTTATGCCAAACCAAGGCAATATGCTCAACATGTTAGCCATATAGATCATTCAATCTCCCATGCACCAACCATGAAGACAAGTCTAAACAAAAAAGAAGAATATCTAAGCTCCTCATCTTGAGAATCCAACAAAGCACTAGGTTATTGATCCTTTTGTCTAAGGCTAAGAGATGTGCGTGGCCTAATCTTCTATCAATGCTATCATGAAAAATATAGCACATTAGTCCAACCATATCATAGTTTATTGTATATATATAAACAATTCTTCCCAAGGTAATCAACTATACACCCTTACACACTTGTTATCATCCGTCAAAACTACTTCATGATCCAAATCAGAACCATAAACTATAATCCAAATTCTAATCATCTTGAAAACCATTTTAGTAGATAACATAGGTGAAAAATGTTTGGTAGTACAAGCATTAAAAAAAAAAAAAAAGAGCTACAAGGATTATCATAACCAAAAATCATTATCATGACCCTAAGGGAACACCAGACCTTGACCATAGACCATATTCATCAAGTAAACCAATTGTTGCAGCTTTAATTGTACTTGTAGATAGTTGAGCCGATATGCATGGCCCTTAAAAATCAAATTTTAATGCATAAAAAAGAATCAAACCAAAAAGTAAACATCATCTCAAATCCCAAGTTTAAGAGAATTTAACAATATGCAAGTGATGCACCATAATTGAACCTTAGGGGGGGGGGGGGGGGGGGGGGTTCACTTAATAATTATGGGATTATCACGTGAGTGCAATAGAAGGGGTTATTCATTTTTTATTTTTCTCACATTTTCACATACAGAAGTGTACCATAAAATTTAAATTGGGGAAAAAATTTACAGATTGAATAAAAAAAGGGTGTATTTTATTTGTCAAGAATTCACAAATAAGGACTTTTAAATATAGTCCTTAAACGCACGCAATATACACAATTTATAACCATAGTGACCCCTCGAGAACCGAACATGACTCTTCTTGAACATACGACCAGTTTTGGCCTAGAAGAATAGAAAGTAGTACATAAGACACTCTTGGCCATAACATTTAATTTTTATGTCATAAGTTATTTAGATACAATAGCCAAGCAATCAATGCAATAGGGGAAATTTGGACTTTCAAAGGGGCCCTATAAGGAGGTTTTACTTTGCCTCTCTTGTCCAAAGTAGGCAACCCGATGACGTACACAAATGCTTTGTCAAGACCCTATCAACCTACATATCATTGGAGAGACCTTGGAAAGTTGGTTCTAAATCCCCAATATATCCGACAAATTTGGAGTTGATTTGTAGAATTTATGGCCTCTCCACTGAAGCTAAAATGTGGGGAGAAATTCCATTTATAAGACACAATTGTCACATCAAAAAATAGAATCTTCTATAATATAAAGAATCTAATGGCATGCTATCTATCAATGTATAGATCTCGATGAGTACACTCTAAATCCAAAAGGTCTGACAAGTTTTGATTTTATTTGTAACCCGTGGGTCCGTTTTGGAGGATAAGAGGGAGAAAGTCAAAGTCCTTATAGGGCACATTTGAGAGTGAAAAATTTCTGTAATGTGATTGTAAGTAGACTAGACCGCATCATGATGCCCCTACATGATGATGACACTCATTGTATTTATAGATCTTCTTTTTATAAAACTAATTTCTATTAAAATCCCGTTTAATTATGTTCCTACACCATATGTTTGTTTCGCACTTATAAGGTGACTAAAAATAATATTTTAAATTTGAACCATGTCAAAAATCACATTTCCTTTTAAAAACCCCGAAAAGCATGAAGAAAAAAAAATATGCAAAAAACTTAAAACATAATTTTCTTTCTAAATTGAGTCATAGTTGCACCTAGTGTACCTGAACTAGGAAGAGAATGTGATTTTTACTAAAAAGCGTCGAAAAACATAAAAAACACTCGAGAAGTAGATTTTATAAAATTTGTGTTTAGCTTTCTTCAATTTAGTAAATTAAGGATCTGGCTTTGCTTTTGACAAAAAACCATTGAAAAGCACAAAAATGAAAAAAAAGGTATAAATATAAATGTGTATTCAATTGACTGAACAATACATGAGAACGAACAATATAAATATAAATGTGTATTCAATTGACTAAACAATACATGAGAACGACCTTGCTTTCTACTTAAAAATCTCATAACATTACACAACAAACATGTTAGATAAAAAATATAGTAATGTTCATTGAAAATCTAGCTTTCTTATTTTTGAAAGAGATTTGAATATCAGGGATCTTACATCCTTCCACAAGTTATATGTCGATTTGTAAAATATAATTATTGAGTGTTTGGATGATGAGTGCAAAATAGCAGGCACATTCTTTAACAATTAACAAAGAGCACACATTCAATGGCAAACAATTCTTAACTTTGGAAATGAAACTAACAATGCACTCTAGCTTTGTTACAATTAAGAGGATGTAATCTTGCTAACTTTTTCTCACCATAGAATTGAGGATCCAACTCACAATACTAGAGGAGTTTTCTCATGAAATTAAAGTTTCACCAATGGTCCCCGCCTTATCATGCAAGTTATCCCATTTACTTTAAAATAACGTCGCATGCAGCAACTATCTCTTTTTGACGATGCCATGTGGTACATCTGCCCCCTCCCCCTTGTGATATTTCTTCCAACTTACATATTTTTGAGCTTGATTGGCAATGCGTTTACACACACTTACTAGCCTCATGCATGAGAAATGGATGTTGTGGGTTTTGCAAGTGATTGTGTAAGCCCAATGTACTTAATTAGGGATTGGAAGACTCTAATTCTCACCACAGCCATGGAAACCACCTCGTGCCAAAACAATCATGAAGTGGGAGAAGAAATATAGTGCAATAGAGGTGAGTGGGGGGTATACCTAGCTGCAGCTTGCAGGTGTAGTATAGTTTCAAGATAGTCAAATGGCCGGTATTTTGAATGATTTTTTATCATGGCATGATGGCGATGGTGTAGGGAATGACCTTGGAGTGGCCATTTCTTGAAATAATGGGCAACCATAGGGCGACCGATAGAGGCCAAGAGCCATATTTCAGGAAATGGCTATTACACGGTGTGAGCGGGATGAAAACACACACAGCGCCTATATAACGACCCGGCACACACTCTTGGGAAGATACACACACACACTAGGGGGCACCACTCGGCTTGCACAACACACCTGGCCGAGACAGGGAACACACCTCTGGAGTGAGAGGAGAGAGACTATCCACTTGCCCACTCCACACAGACACACACACACACCCAAAAACTCAGCTCAAAAGAGGATAATTTCTGATGTTTAGATACAAATGAGCTTGGGCCAACACCAATGGGGCAAACAGCTCACACTATATGGGTAAAAGATACCAGATACAATCACAAACTGGAGCAGAAACTTCGCTCATAGGAGAAACTTACACAGAAAAACAGCAGGAAAAGAGTGAGGAATTTGGCAAAATGGATAGCGCCATCGCGTCCGGAACGGCCCAAAACCCCAGTCTACAATGTCAAAGTGCTCAAATCCGACCTCGGATGAGCAGTTTACGGCCAAAACAGGCTCCAAAATGAGCAAAAACACACCTGCGGCTGTTCCTCCTCTCTTCTCCACGTTTTTTCTGGTCTTCTCTCTCTTTTTTTAGTTCCCACACTTAGATTTATTAGTTGGGCACCCTTGGCCTTTTAGATGACCTCAAACGGACCCCGAACATGCCAAAAACTCACTCGCAGTGCATAGTTGTCACCTTTTTGCATCATCCGCACACCTGGCACTCAACATTTTTCCAATAATGCGTCCCGTCACCACGTGAAGTGGCCCCAAAAAGTGGTCCTAATGATGACCTTTCTGCATAATTCTCACGAGAAAACACCCACGTTGTGTCCGTCCTCATCCGCGTGCAAATATTGACCTCGTTCGCCCTCCTGACGCCACTAGATGCCATGTGACGCACCTGCTTACCTCATGTCGTCGGCCCGCGGATAGCTTCCTCGAGAATTTTTACGCGCTACCAACTCCTCGTTATTGTAGAAAAAACACACTAATACTGATAATAGAGAAAATCGCTGCACTATGTACATGCTGTCCTACCTGTACACATGTGGGCCCCAGGTAACCACCTGGCTATGGAAAATGGGCAATCCTTTATTTGATGCACCATGCATGTATATGTACATATGCGCAATCCCTTGCTCCAAAAAACTCCTGACATAATTTGCCCATCCCCTAGCCTGCTAGATCATTCATGATCAGCAGTAGCAAAGAGAGATATGAGACTCGCCCCATCACAGGTCTCCTCATCCCTCACCAACACTGCTTGATCCACAGACAGCTCATCTTGCTCCACCATCATCAATCTAGCATGATACAATTTAAGACGCAACCCATTTACCCTTGACTTATGTAGAACACCATCCAGGTTAGCCAGCTGATATGTGCCATTTGGAAAACACTCCACTACCTTGAAAGGGCCTTCCCACTTAATTTGAAACTTCTTTTCGAAGGTGTTGTCTAGTTTACTGTTGTAACGCAAAACCAAGTCATGTTTCTTGATACCCTTACTTTTAACCTTTTCATTTATCTTTGCCAAAGCCTTATCTTGCATCTACCCATAATGCTCCAATGCGCTCATCATATCCAACTGGACCTCTTGTAACTGCAAGAGCCTCTCTTTGAATGCATCACTAGGCGACCCAAGCAACTTCTCTAACATCTTGACCGCAGGCAACTCTACCTCCACAGGCAATAGTGCTTCCTTTCCATACACCAAATGAAATGGAGTAAACCCTGTACCTGTCTTCACCGAAGTACGGTAAGCCCATAATGCACTAGGCAATTCCAAATCCCAATTCTTTCCTTGGTGCTCTGTCACTTTCGAAAGAATTTGTACCAACTCACCATTGAATCTTTCATTTAAGCCATTACACTGTGGGTAATAAGGAGTGGTATGCTGGTGCCTAATCTTCATTTTTGCACATAAAAAATCTAGCAGTTTAGCTCTAAAGCCAGGCCCCTTATCTGAAAGTAGCTCCAGTGGCACCCCAAACTTGCAACATATTTCATCATACACAAATTTTTCCACATCCTTTGCAGTGATCTGTTTTACTGCTATAGCCTCTGCCCATCTAGAAAGATAGTCCACTGCCGTCAAAATATAGCTTTTGCCCCTGCTTGTGATAGGTAACGGGCCTATTGCATCAATCCCCCACTTTTCAAACACATCAAACGCCATAATGGTTTTTCGTAGCTCTGGCTTCAACACTCTCTTCCCAAATGCTTGACACCTATTGCAAGACCTACACCAATGGTGAACATCCTTGTGCAAACTAGGCCATACATACCCCTCTTGCAAAATCTTATGCAAGGTGATCTTTAGAGCAAAATGGCCACCACATGCGCCTTCATGATTCTCCTCCAACACTCTGTAAAGCTCCTCCCGCCAAGGTACACGTCTCAACACGAGATCAGCCCCTTTCATGTATAAGACATCACCAATCAATTTGTACTTGTATGCTCTACGCACAAAGCCATACTTCTTAGACTTCTGAATCTCCTTTGGAATGATTCCTGTTAGCAAAAACTCCTCTTCTTGAGCCAAACTTTCCCGGCCATGATAAAGAGGTAAATTGGTCCTCAACACGAATAGCTCCCCAATCATGCCTTGAGCTGCTTCATGTGCCTCTCCATTTAGAGCACGTTCAATGTGTCTGATGCTCCATGCTTCAAACTTTTTTAACAGGCCTTTAATTCTAAAGCACATTTCCTTCAATGAGGTGTTCTTGCTCTTCCACACACCCAGCACTTGCTTCACCACTAACAAGGCATCACCTTTTATGCTCAACCTTCGAATCCCATGCTTCAAACAAATGTGTAATCCAGCTTCCAAAGTAGCATATTCAGCCTCATTGTTGCTATGAGCATCCAATTTGAACCCTCTCATGCATACTAGCTTCCCCTCTGGATCATAAAGTGCTATACCCCCTGAAGCTGCATCATGGCTCTTTCTGTATGAACCATCAAAGAACAACACATGTGCATTGCTGATCTGTGGCACTTCTTCAACTACCTTTCTCACCACCTCTTCCTTAACAATAAGGGGATTCTCCTTGTAGGTCAACAAATCAGCTAGGGTAGCCCTTGTACTATCTTCCACTAGAAAAGAGAACTCAAACTCTTGCAGCTCAATTACCCATTTCTTCACCACATTTGACATGTTAATACCATTAATTAACTGTGGCAAAAAGTCATAACTCGTCAAGAAAACAAAAGGCCGTGGTAGCAAGTAATGACGAAATCGTCGACAAGCAAATATTACACTGGCCATCACTAGCTCTACTTCTGATAACTTTCTCTACGCTACCAACTTCACTCGGCTTGCACAATACACTGGCCTCATATAATGGCTGCCCTTCCCCTTTTGCAATAGCATGGCTCCAATGGCATCATCCCCTACTGATGGATTTACATAAAAAACTTTCTCCCAATCAGGAGCCTGCATGGCGGACAACCCCCCTAACACCTCTTTCACCTCTTGAAACACTTCTTCACACTTGTCATCCCATTGCAATGGATCATGCTTTGCCACTTGCTGTAATGGATAAAGAAGCTGCGAAGACAATGGAATAAACCGTGCCATGTACTTCACTTTGTGTATAAAGGTTGCCAATTGCTTCGTACTCATAGGTGATGGAAGAAGAATAATAGACTTCACCTTATCTGGATCAGCCTCAATGCCATTTTCTGACACCATGTGGCCCAATAACTTCACCCTTGGCTGTGCTAGATGACATTTCTTTGGATTTAGTTGTCCTCCACATTCATCATATCGAGCCAATACCATCTGCAGCTTCTCATGGTGTTCAGCCCTACTGCTATAAACACAGAAGTCATCCATAAAAGCTTTAACACAACTACCAATGAATGGTTCCAACACCCAATTCGCTCTCTCTTGATAGAAGGAAGGTCCATTTGACAACCCAAATGGAAATACTGTGTAGCAATAGCAGCCCCATGGCGTAATAAACGTTGTCTTTGTGCGGTCTTTAAGAGCAATCTTCAATTGAAAATAGCCTGAAAAACCATCACACACATTGTACCTCTCATAACCTGCCACTGAATCCAAGATCTGATCGATGAATGGAAGAGGATATGGGTTCTTCTTAGTGGCTGCATTTAAGGGTTTAAAATCTACACAAATCCTCCACTTCCCATCCTTCTTTGGACTGACTACTACTGGACTCACCCATTTTGTGGTCTCCACAGGGACTATGAACCCTGCCTTCAATAACTTGTCCACCTCTACCCGCAAGGCTTCCATTTGCTCTTGACCCATCCTTCTTAGCCTTTGCCGCACTGGCTTAGCACCTTCTTTCAGCTCTATATGCATCTCTTCACCCTTGAACCCTCTGATCTCTTCATATGAAGTAATGAACAAATCAGGAAAACTAGCCAGCATATGCAAAAATATATCCTTCTCCATAGCTGAGAGGTCTCCACTGATCATTTTTGTCATTAATTCCTGCTTCTTTGACAACTCAACCTTGGATTGCATCAGCCCTTCAATCACTTCATAAGGCCCTTCACTTTCATCTTCAACCTCATTCGCAAATGCGACTAAACCACACTCTTGGATTTCTTTATCCATCAAAAGAAATGCAACATCAGCATCCTCATCACTGCTGGTAGTGCTATCACTGTCCTCATCTGTCACCGTGGAAGAGTCTTCATCACTAGACTCATCCTCATCTTCATAAATCTCCTCTAATCGTTTCCTTGTGTCCATATTATAAAGCTTCTTGGTACCTGTATTTCCATAGAGGCTAATCGTACCATGTCGCCAATCTTGAACAGCTCCCACTGCACGTAACCATGGTCTGCCCAATATAATAGGATATGCTCCCAACCCTGCTGGCATCACATGAAAATCAACCACTGCCTTTGCATCATATGCCTCCACTTCTAAGCTCTTTACAACACCCAAGCATTTTACTTTTTGATGGTTTGCCAATCTGATCCGAAAACCTGACACCCCAGCCACTGTGAGACCCATCTTCTCAACGCATGAGTGTGTTATGACGCATATTTGGGCTCCGCCATCCACATAACCTTGTCCCAAATTTTTCCTTTTATGCCACACATCTACTATTGGACAAATGTCTGGTAGCTCATCCATTGCCAACACCTTTACTGAACCTCTCTCTGGCTCTTTCTCCATTGGGTTAACCATCCTCTTCCACTGTCGCTTTAGTTTAGGAACCATTTCTATGAGCTGCCCAAAAGTAACATCTGCCTTCCTGCTCGTCAGATCCTCCTTCAAGTCATAGCTTAATTGCCCATCCCCTAGTGGAAAATCTGAAACATGAAACTTTCGACGAGCTCTCCTTTTCCTCTTGGCCTTGACATCCTCGCCTTCATGGCTCTTTCCTTTCTTCTTACTAGGATCTGGGGCACTTCTTCCTTCCTTTTCCTCTGTGGTCCTCTTCCCAATAGGCATCACTAATGTATCCTCTAGCTTTGATGCCTTCTCCAAGGTGACTACACTTAGCACTTTTGTCTTTCCCTTTTCCTCCTGGGTCAGTCCACTGGTTCCTTCGTCTCCCTTAATTTCGATGCCATAATCATTTGACCTAGTTAGCACCTGTCTTGGCAATGGATACATGTCTCCCCCCATCCTTGGTGGCTTATCACATTGCGGGCTGATGTGACCCAACTCTCCACAATTGTAACATGTGGGCGTCTGCCTCCAAAACCTACCATTGCTTTGTCCAACACCATTCCTAGGCCTTTCTTCACCTCCTTGCTGATTTGCAAACCGCCCTCGACTTCGATTATTTCCCACTTGACCTAGCATGTTTAGGCTGAGATTCTTCATCAAATCTACCATTTGCCTCATGTCTTGCCTTAGCCCATCATCTTGCACTGCTGTAGTGACCACTGCTGGCATAACCTGAGTAGTAACAGGAACCACTGGTTCATGATGAACCCCTGACATGCGCCCTTGTAAAGACTCTATAGGCTGAAATTCAGACCTCATTGGCAAAGACTCCACCCCTAACTGGCTCATTTTCCTCAGCTTCCACTCTTTGTTCCTTGCTACCTCTACTGCATCTTCATATGTCCTAGGCTTCTTTAGCTCCACTCTCCAACGCATATTCTCCCAAAGACCAACTAAGAACCTGTCCTTCTTCATCATGTCAGGCGGGGGTACCTGTGGTGCTAAAGCCTTGCACATTCGCTCCCATGCCAATGAAAACTTACGTATGTACGCATCTACTGGCTCACCTTCCTTCTGCACCAAACCTTGTACTTCTTGCCACACTTTGTCAGGGTCTTCTACCTTTACAAACTCCACTTCCAATCCATGCCTTAGATTGTCCCAACTCAATCTTATAGGTGGATCAGCCATACGCAACTCCTCTTCAAATGCTTTGGACCAAGCTCGTGCATCACTCTTCAAACAAATTTGGAGAAGGCGTAACATTTGCGTAGGGTCATGAATCTGGTTGCTAATGCAGGCAACCTCCATCTTTTCCAAAAATTCTTCCACATCTTCATCACTTCTTCCATGAAACTCGGGATAAGAGAAAGCCATGGCTACCCAAATTATGATGCTTTGAGAACCCCTTCGAACACACGTGCAAGAACCCAAAACTTTTCACTACCCAATCCCCAGAAACTTCAATGGATCTCAACTTTAGATAAGGACAAACACATGCACATCAAATGAGTTTTCATAGTTAATCATCGGAATGACAGCAAGCAAAGGACATTCCAGGATCTCTCTCAATCTTCTTGGCCCAAACATAAAGACTATGCGCTGCTGGAAAAAGATCTTCCTGGACACATGAACATTAATCTGAATTCTTTGAGTTAAATGAAAAGGAGTGAACTGAGGGCCATTTTGATCATCCATTAAAGCCAACCATGAAGCTCCCAAGAAGGCACACCTGACTCAACCTCTGATTTTGCCAAAATTTTAGCAGCATAACAGCATAAATGGCTCAAAATACCAAAAAACCAGCCATCATAACTTGGAAAATTTCGACAGAGTTTCCCCAGAAGTAGAGCAGTAGGAACCCAAAATATAGACTGTCTATGTATGCATAAGCTGTCAACAATAGAACCCGAGCATCAAGTAGGACTCACTAGTACATAGCCTATGGCGAGGTCACAAAAAGGGTGCTCCAGCTACCTGTATCACCGAAAGGATCTCCACATTTGAGAATCCCCCAGCTCAATAAAAACCTCACGCTATCGACCCTCACACGAAAGCTAATGCAAATCGCGTATAGTCAAGTCTCAGAAATGACTATCTTCCAGACCAAGTCTCAGAAATGGATGGGACTGCCAAATAAAACCATATATGGCTCCACAAAGGTGTACAATGGCAGTTTCCACAAGTAACGTACAATCCAGTAGACAATGCGCTCAAACAGGCGCCAAGTGATGCATACTCACAACAACTGCAAGTGATATCACTGCTAGTATATCACTGTACTCCAGCCACCTGTTCCTATAACCTGTAACCTGTAACCTGTAATCTGCAACCTGCAACCTGTAATCCCCAATCTCGAAGCTTGAAGCTCGAAGCAGAAGGTACTCGAAGAAGATCCTCCGTGGGGGCGCCAAAAGAATGTGAGCGGGATGAAAACACACACAGCGCCTCTATAACGACCCGGCACACACTCTTGGGAAGATACACACACACACTAGGGGGCACCACTCGGCTTGCACAACACACCTGGCCGAGACAGGGAACACACCTCTGGAGTGAGAGGAGAGAGACTATCCACTTGCCCACTCCACACAGACACACACACACACCCAAAAACTCAGCTCAAAAGAGGATAATTTCTGATGTTTAGATACAAATGAGCTTGGGCCAACACCAATGGGGCAAACAGCTCACACTATATGGGTAAAAGATACCAGATACAATCACAAACTGGAGCAGAAACTTCGCTCATAGGAGAAACTTACACAGAAAAACAGCAGGAAAAGAGTGAGGAATTTGGCAAAATGGATAGCGCCATCGCGTCCGGAACGGCCCAAAACCCCAGTCTACAATGTCAAAGTGCTCAAATCCGACCTCGGATGAGCAGTTTACGGCCAAAACAGGCTCCAAAATGAGCAAAAACACACCTGCGGCTGTTCCTCCTCTCTTCTCCACGTTTTTTCTGGTCTTCTCTCTCTTTTTTCAGTTCCCACACTTAGATTTATTAGTTGGGCACCCTTGGCCTTTTAGATGACCTCAAACGGACCCCGAACATGCCAAAAACTCACTCGCAGTGCATAGTTGTCACCTTTTTGCATCATCCGCACACCTGGCACTCAACTTTTTTCCAATAATGCGTCCCGTCACCACGTGAAGTGGCCCCAAAAAGTGGTCCTAATGATGACCTTTCTGCATAATTCTCACGAGAAAACACCCACGTTGTGTCCGTCCTCATCCGCGTGCAAATATTAACCTCGTTCGCCCTCCTGACGCCACTAGATGCCATGTGACGCACCTGCTTACCTCATGTCGTCGGCCCGCGGATAGCTTCCTCGAGAAGTTTTACGCGCTACCAACTCCTCGTTATTGTAGAAAAAACACACTAATACTGATAATAGAGAAAATCGCTGCACTATGTACATGCTGTCCTACCTGTACACATGTGGGCCCCACGTAACCACCTGGCTCTGGAAAATGGGCAATCCTTTATTTGATGCACCATGCATGTATATGTACATATGCGCAATCCCTTGCTCCAAAAAACTGCTGACAACGGCCATTCTAGACCATCATTGTTGGTGGAGGGAGCACAATCAAATGGCTGATGCACTTTCACGACAACAACCAAAAGTTAATGCAGTGTCTATAGCTACTCACAATGATCTTTCTTCTATGCTAGGCGAGTATGCTACTGACCCTGATTTTAGAGACATACTGTCAGCCCTTTCTTTGGGGAAGAAAGAGGAACCATTCACCTTGCAGGATGGTTATCTTCTCCACGGTAATAGTCTATGTGTTACCCATTCCCTTCATGAGAAAGTTATGTATGAATCCCATGCTCCTTCTTATGCGGTGCATAGAGGTATTCAACCTACTCTTCCAGGAGTATAGACGTATTTATATTGGCCTACCATGAAAGTAGACATACAAGAGTATGTTTCAAAATGCGTAGTATGCCAAAAGACCAAATATGATAGAGGGAAGCAACCTGGATTACTCTAGCCATTGCCTAATGCAAATTCACCATGGGAGAGTATACCCATGGATTTCATCTTTGGATTACCCAAGTCTATCCATGGGAATACAAGAATATGGACAATCAACAGGTTTAGAAAACAATCACACTTTATTCCTGTCAAAAAGACCATTAAGGCACACCAAATTGCAACTCTCTTCATATCATAGATTTTCAAACACCATGGATTACCAACATCCATCGTGTCAGATAGAGATCCCAGAATGACCATTAATTTTTGGAAGGGCCTCTTTGAAAATCAAAAGAGGAACAAGATTGAATTTTCCTTCGGCATATCACCCACAAAATGAAGGGCCAAAGTGAGAACAACGAGCAAAAATCCTACGGGCCATCAAAAGTATTATGCTAAGCTAGCAAAAAGATACTATGGTCCTTTCCAAACATTTTAAAGCCTATCAATGAGATGGCCTACCAGCTCAAATTGCCCAACCATTGGCTCATCCATAATTCTTTTCATGTGAGCCTACTCAAGCCCTACAAAGGAGAGCCACCAACTCAACCAGTTATTGAAGACCCTCCCGATGTTGAAGAGCAAGAAGAGGTGCTACAACCCGAAGCTATTCTTTGGCATGAAGACAAGGTACTATGACATGGTAAGATTATCCAGTGGTATCTTATTAAATTCAAAAATTATCCTTTTGAAGATGCAAGATGGATGCAAGGAATACAGCTTAAGGATAGTATGAACCTTGTCAATGCTTACAATGCTACATTAGACTAAGCAAATTCACAAATCTCTTTTAAATGATCCATGTTTTGTCTTATAAGAGTAGTTCCCTTTTTATTGTGCACAAATTTAAATAGTATGCATGCTTAGAATCATGTTTGTGATGACGACGTCTCTCAAACATCAAGTAGAATTTGTCACTCTATTTTTGGAGAATGAAATGGACTAAAGAGCATACATGCTTGTGGCAGCGAAGTGTCTTAAGCACCAAATGGATTAGTCATTCATCTTGGAAAGATGTCATAGGGTACAGGCAAACTTGAAAAGAATCTCACCTTGATGCTGATGAGTAGTCCACAAGCAACAATATTACCTCCGGCAGCTCGTTGGGAAATAGATATATAGAGCAGGTGAGGAGGAGGAGGGCAAGAGAAGAGGCAAAAAATGAGGGAAATGCATAGGGAAAGACCCGCGGTTCTGTTTTTTGCAGAGTCCGTTGGTACAATCGACAATACAGACTTCCAAAAAAACTTTGGTACAAGAGTCGAAAAGAATCTCGGTACAGGCGTTAGAATAGCTCTGTCGGTACAAGCGTCGAAAATTCAAAAATTATTTTTTAAAAAAAGTTCCTTGCAGATTTACCTACACATATATCAACGCCCCCCATTGACATCGGTAATTTGACGTCGGAATTCAAGCAGGCTCTTGTTGTGTTGTAGGTGGGATTTTTTAAAACTCTCTGTTTAGTAGTTATTTTCTTGCATATATAATTTGGTTTTTCTCAAAAAGGGAATGAGTGAACAATCACTAGGCCTTTATCTATGCCAGAGTGAAAAGTGCATTGAGCGCGATGATTTTTAATTGGCACCTTGTCTATCAAATTCTAAAAATCGAATAAATTTTTCAATGTGCTTGTGTATTTTTGAAGGGGTGCATTAGTTTTGTTTTGGGTAAAAGACGAAGTAAATGATTGGGAAAAGTACTCAAATTTGATAAATTGACCTCTGCCAAAAGTCGACCTTAGATAAGAGTCTCTCTATGTCTCTCATGATAGGATTTGATGCCCATCTCCCCCCTTTAAGACATTTTTCTATGGTGTGAAGGTTTACTTTCATGAGGAACTTCATGAGCACCTTGATCCCCTCTTATGTACAAAGAAACATTATTGGCTCTATTTGGTAATTGTTTGTGGGGAAGAGGGTACATATCACCGTCCCATCCTTGGTGGTCGATCATAGTGAGTGCTAATATGTCCAAGTTCTCCACAATTGTAGCATGTAGGAATAAATCTTCTACCATGATACACACCATGTACACATCCAGGATTTCCAATAGGTGGTGGAGCTTCATATTGTTGATGACCCCTTCTTCCCGCTTGTGGTGGATCACCTCTAGCATAACCTACTCTTCCACGTCCACCTCCAACAACATTTAGGAACAATTCTTGCATCATATTCATTATGGTTTCCATATTTCATTCCATTTGTACTACTGTATCAATTTGCCTATGGGCTCATTGTTTACCTTGGCCTCCATTCCCTTTAACGTCTCTCTCATTTCCCCTTCTTTCCACTGCATGATCCACAATTATTCCATATTCACTTAATCAATGCGTCTTCCACTTGTTTTGCCTAACTATGGTTACTACTTCTTCAAAAGTGGTTGGTCTCCTTAACTCCACTTTCAGCTTTAAACCCCTTTTGAGGTTGGCAATAAGATGATTCTTCTTTAACATGGTTGGTGAGTCTCATCTCCAAGAGATACACACCAATGATCCCCAAACTCATGTAAACTAATTCAGGTAATCATCAACACTTTGATTCTCCTTCTGCACATGATTTAGAATCTCATGCCAAACAGTATGTGGCTCCTCTCTTTCTCTAAAGAGATTCAAAAAAGCATGCTTAACTAGGTTGTAGTTAAGCACAACTGGTGGATTTTGTGCTTGAAATGTGTAACCAAAAAGACGCAGCATAACGACAGGATCTTGTATGCCACATAGTAAACATTCCACTTGAATATTCTCCACAAACGCATTAGCATCTTCATGTGGCAATCCATGAAATAAGGAAATCTTTGTGCCATCTTTGTCCACCACAAAATCACTTACATGTGATGGCGATAGGGTAAGGTATGTCGATGTATCACTCCGGTACCTAATCCACCTCATACTGGGTAGCTTGTCCCCCAGTGCTTGACTTCACAAAACCTCACGACTTTCAACAAAGGCTACAATCCAATTCAATTACCACCTCCATTGTTGCCCACAATTTTCACATACATAAGTGGCTATCACAAAGGACCCACAACCATATACATCATCATCTCCAATAACTACAATACAAAAGTATGCATAGAGTTCTTGCCCTCCTTGGGTGGGGGCACCAAAAATTGACAAGGAGGACTGAAAGCATTTCACCTCTATAACGTAGCCTATTTGTAGCTTGTAATGGACAGTCACACACTCAAATAGTAGAGGAAACTCACTCAAATAGGTCCTTGTTCACTCAAATCAAGAGGAAACTCGTGGGGATTACAAGCTCCCACTAACCCAACAAGATGGTCCGTGTAGAGAGTCGGTGATGATGAGGCTTGGGATGACAACAAACGCCAACCAAGCCAATGATCAAAAGTTCAGCTAGCAAAAACACATACTCATATCCTCTCACACTCAACACAACTCCCAAATCTCAGTCACTCTTCCTTACACACTTAGCCCCAATGGCACACACACACCTGCAGACTATGCAGAAAACACCTTTATATTTTTCACCAAAACACCATGAGCGTGAGAAAAAGTTCAATCATAGAACACCCAAGATGATCCCTAAACATCCAACTGACAAGAAAAAGGTGTAATTCACTCTTCAAAGGTGGGGAGAAAGAAATACAACGCAACAAATGGGTGCTGGTTTGCACACACACACCACCTTGAATCCTCTTGGCTCCCTCTCTTGGAGTAATGAATTCTCCATTTTTCCACTTCAGGAAGCAGTCCTCCAGTTTTTTTTTCCATGGAATGTGAGTTGATATGTCAAAAATTGGCCAGACTGGACCAAATTTGTCCAGTTTTTGACCATGTTTGAGCCATTTTTATTTATTTTTGCCTATTAAAATCCATGTTAGATGGGAATTGGGGAAAACGGTACCAAAAATCACTAAAGTTGTCATGGTGACTCCTCAAAGCATTTCAAAGCACTCCATTTTAGAATCCATCACTTTTTATATGTGATGCACGTGATTTGTATAAAATCTGCAAGGATAAAGATGAGGTGAACATGCGACTACTCGCAATTATCCACCAAATAAAGATATTCTTGGATCAATTCATTTAGCGTTAGACTCCTTATCATATGTAGATCCTTTTGAAGACCCACATGTCTCATTCCCTGGATAAAAACCATCATTAACATGCTTCCGTTGGAAGTTTTGCTATTGGATAGAACTTGACATATCTCTTGAGCCGTAATGATGCTTTGCATACTAATTTACCCTCTTCTTGTTTGAATCTGTGAATTTGTGAGATAGTATTGTGATCTATGCCTTTTTGCAAGGACTCTTTGCGATGAATTCCTCAAAGAGCTCGTCTAGAGTCTCAAAATTACGTCTTTCTATTGAGTAGAACCATATAGCCATGTCATCTTCTAGAGTTAGTCTGGATCCAGTAAACTGTGTTGCAAAATCCAAAACTTCCTTTTCTCTAATTACTCTTCTGAAAGCCACTACATGATCTCTTGTATCTTTATCTCCGGTGTATTTCCTATATACCCATTTTTGGATCTGGGATGGTCTAACTCGCCGATTGTCTGAAAGTCTAACCATAGACACTCCCAATCCTTTTCTTGCTTTAGGTATTCTACTATCCCTAGGTTACTGGTTCTATTGGAAATTGTTCCTTGTTGAGAAGGAATGTGTCCCATCTCTGTGGATCACTTCATCTCTAGTTATCGCTCTAGAAGGGAATCCAAGTGGCTCCAATTTTGGAATTCTTGTAGGAATTCTCGTGTCTGGTGGAGATTTCTGTGGTCCTTCATTGACCAAATTCCCTATGTCAAATGTAGTCCATGGATTTGTGCTTTCTACAGCTGCTTATTCTCGTCCATACTTTTCAACAACTATAGACTTCCATTGATAGTCAACTCTGTGTGTATAGACATATAAGAGATTTTAATCTATCAGCTCTTTTGGGTATGACATTAATGTATCTATACAGTCCTTCACTCTCATGACCTATTATCCAAACTCTTTCAACAAGACTGGACTTTATCAACTGCAAGTTTGTAAGATCCATTGAGGGTGAGTCTGAATCTAATGAGGACATGATCTCTGGGCTTAACAGCTCTAAGTCAATGTGAGTAAACTTATTCCACAGTGTTCAAGTGATTTGGTTAGGGAAAAGTTGAAACTATGTCCAAAACCATGACCGTTTTCTCACAATTCTCTCAAATTGTCAGTTTTAGACACCCCTAAGTTTGAGATGAATTTTGAGGCCTTAAACGACGTTTTTGGGCGCCGACCAACAATGAAGTTGTTTAGGGATTACACAAAAATTCATAGAGATACTTTGGAGCTTTGTTTTGATAAAAATGTTTTTGAATTGGACATCGGAAGCTCAAGTTAAGGCCAAAATAGTTTTTTCCTGACTCGATCTATGCCTGGAGACTTTATACGCATATAATATCTCCTGACTCAGATTTGCTCCAAACTTAAACTATAGACTCCCCTTGATGTCTTCTACCCATTTCAAGTCTTATTTTGTGATTCTAACCCTTATTTTCACACTTGAGACATTATACGCTGACGAGCGCAAAGTGTGACATGGACCCCAACGGCCTCTAAAAAGTCGAGAGCCGATGCACGCCGCAAGCCGGTCACGGTGAAGCAAACAGGGGGCACCACCTAGCTTTGAGTGGATAGGATGCAGACAACGATGATTTGAAATATCATGGATTCTACACACACACACACACACATACACACACACAGAATAGACAGGTGATGGAAACCCTCGGGGGTGTGAGGGATAATTATTCTCTTGCAATATTTACAGCAGCTAATCATGGTGATAGAGAGATAGAGGGATAAATAGTGAGCCTACTTGGTGCGTTCTCTAGAGATGACTCACTGACATGAACGCTTGCTAACATGAGTGTGTGCGCGCATCGACCGTTGGAGTCGAGATGTAGACATAGCTTCTCCACATAGTACAGATTTCCAAAAAAGATCGCTACACTAAGTCCCCTCTCTCCTGGTGCAAATGTTGCCAATTCCTCCCACCAAAATACTACCAAGTGCTGACCTCTGATGAACTTCCCCCCCGCCCCCCCCCCCCCCCGATAGTGATCTCTCTGTGCCTTTATATAGGTGTTGGATGCTTTAAATTAGGATAATTTGGTGTGATTAGGGTAATCTAATCAAGGGAGACAAAGCAAGGTGGTGGGCCCTGGGTGGTTGACCCTTGCTTTGTCTTGGGAAACATTATAAGGAAAAACCTCTAGGTGGGCCTTTATGATCATCACCTAGAGAGATGAGAATTTACAAATTTGGGATTTTTTACAAGGTTTGGTTGAAATTGGAAAAAATGATGACAACCTACAGTTTTCACTGAAGAGGGCGTCGTGGACGCGACGCCGGTGAATGGCAGCCTCGTTGATGCGTAGGTGTAGTGCATTCGTCACTTTCGGGGTCGGTTGGGGCATGCCTTTGGCGCCTTTGCTTGTTTCGGTGTTCGTGTAGCGCGATTTGGTTGTCTCCCTTCTTTTGTTGATGTTGATGTTGTTCGGTTTCTTTTTCTTCTTTGTGTTGTGAGTGTGCATATATGTATGTGTGTACTATGTATGGGTGAGTGTGGGTAGGCGTGTGTGCATATGTGTGAGTGCGTGAGCGTGAGTGTGTATATGTATGGATGTATGTATGTGCATATTAACGTGCGTGTGAACGGGGGTGGTATATGGATTATGTATATATATAATTTTTTAGCTTTTTGAGGATTGTGCAAAGCGTGTGTGCATTGGGCGAAGTGCAGGCAAGGCCCTGTTAGTGTGAGTTGCTTATTTTGAAGGTGTTTTCCAGAGTACAGGGGTGCTTTGAATACCCTGAGCTATATAGGGGCCATTGCATGTGTGTCGGGTGTGTTCCCCATTCCCCCTCTCCAACGTGGTATTTACTATGGAGAATTATTACTCATCACGCGTGATTTGGAGAATGACTCCAAATCACATGCTTAAAAAATTACTCTTAATCACATCACCCTATGGTTTACCAAAGTGTGAAAAAGTCTCAAATAAATTACCTACGGCTTGCATAAGGTGTCTACATCTCCTCCCTAAACGAAAGAAAATAAAGACACATGATGGGCACGCTTAATAATTCTTCCAATTCATAGGTAAAATTGGAAGCATTTGATGGTAGTTATACTGAAACTTTTTAAATTTTACTAGTTTTCTAGAGATAGCTCCTAGCCCCCCTTTGTTTTTCAATGTTTCTCTTGGTTGATGCCTAATGAGGTATATGTACCTTTTCCATAGGTTTCATTCACACGTTATGCCCTTGCTATGCCATTCTGATTCTATTTTGCTTCACTATAATAATAACTTCTCGCATAGTTATTGCTAGGAAGAGATTTTATTTCATTCTAACTTGTGGGGACTTCATTGCTATAATGCTTGACTTTACAATGGGTGTGCACCATTTGGCTTGGATCCCCACACTTTTTGATAGATCTTTGTGCATTCACGGTGGCATAGGACCATTTTCTAAGTTAATAACCTTATCTTTTTTAGTTTTCTCTTTAATAAATACCACTTGAATTCCACTATTGTGCCTCATTGGGAACTTTGCATAGATGATCATATTCAAGACCTCATCCGTCTTTCATACGCAACCTTGGGAAACTTTTGATGGCTCTTATTCATACCCTCTCTACAAAGCTTGAATCATGTTCAAGACGTACATGGAATAAAATGTAAGCAGAACATTCATAGCATATAAAGCTCAACATGGGTAGATTTCATTTAGATATTTGCTCCGGTTTTAGTTCGCTCGAGAAATCTCGCTCGGGCTATGGTAAGACTCCTTTTTCTCAGGTTTCTCACTTTATCCCTTGGGCACCTTTGGCCTTTTAGTTGACCTCAAACAAGCCATGTTTTGCATAGTTGTCACCATGCTGCATCCATGCGCACACTTGGCAGTCAACTTTTTCCAATAATGCATTCCGCAATCACGTGAAGTGCCCCCAAATACAATTCTCATGATTATCTGTTTGCATAATTGTCACAAGGAAACACCGGCATTGTGTTCGTACTTAATATTGACCCCATTCGACCTTCTGATGCCACTAGATGCCATCTCGCACACCTGCTTACCTCCTGGCATCGTCCCATGGATAGCTTTCTCAAGAAGTTTTACGTGCCGCAAACTCCTCTTATTATAGAAAAACACACTGATACTCGTAATAATGAAAATCGATGCACTATGTACACCCTGCCCTACTTGTACACATGTGGGCCCCACATAACCACATGGCTCTTAAGAATGACCAATTCTTTATTTTATGCACCATGCATGTGTATATACATATGCACAATCCCTTGCTCCAAAAATCTCCTAATAGTGGTTTGAAGGTCCATCACATGTCCAAGTTAGCTCTATTGAATAGCCCTCTCTCTATTGTTTGAAGGTCAAAGTGTGAATGGAGTGTAGCTACTATGTTTACTACCATGGATGGTCCGGGACAAAGGTCCACCACTTGCCAACCTACTATCCCATTTGTTATAAAGGTTATAGCCCAAGTCGTTTTGAAGGTCCAAAACTTGTCTAAGCTAGCTCTATTGAAAGAAGCTATCTCTATTTTTTGAAGGTCAATGTGTGAATGGAGTGTAACTACCATATTTACCCCCATGGACGGTTTGGGGAAGAGGCCCACCACTTGTCCAACCTACTATCCATTGTGTTTTGTTTTCAGGTCCACCACTTGTCCAAGCTAGCTCGTTTAAAATGAACTGCCTAAATTTAAAATTTTTGTCTAAATTTGAATGAAACCGCCCAAATTTAAATAATCCTGCCTAAATTAAAATCAAGCCACTCAAATTTAAATAGTCCAACGTAAATCAACTTCACCGTCTCGCTTAAATTCAAATTTTTCCATCCAGATTCAAATTTGAAAGCCAATTTAGTTAATAGGATGTCTTTGTCCTTGTTGAATCACATTTTTTGCATCTATAGCCAAACAAGGTCCACTGCTTCCCAACTAGAAACACGAACAAAAACCCCAACATTATACATCCACCAAAATTCTAGCTCACATATTTCATATTTCAGCCTTTTCAGAAAAAACAGACATAGAAAGTTTCCATCAACACCTCAACAAAGACCAACCATTTGGCCAAACCAAGATTTAAGCAATTGACACAAGTGAGTCAATTTGTCATTCACGTACTGTTAATACACTATGTATTTAATATTACACAAACAATATATTTGCATATCTCTGTATATTTGAAATATGTGTATTTGCATAATAACAATACTAAACCCATAAACCTAAAAACATAAATTATGTCTCTCTCAAAAAACGAATGATGACAGAGAATTGATGAGAGAGAGACAGAGGAGGAACACACACACACACACACATAGAGAGAGAGAGAAAGATGTACCTGTTCTGCCAATGTCAACCTGTTTCTTTTGTGTCAATGTGTTCCACAATAACGACCTGCTCTGCAATAACGACCTGCTTTGCGATAGCAACCTGCTATGTGATGGTGCAACCGCCTCTATGATGGAGATATGCTCGACGATGGCAATAGCAACTTGATTTTCTCATATGTTGATGGCAAACTACTTTGCAGTGTCGACTTGTTCTGTGATGGAAATACCACCTACAATAATGACATGGTTTGCAGTAGGGACCTGCTCTACGATGGTGACCTGCTTGGCGATGGAAATTGTGACATGTTCCTCTGATGGATGACCTCTGCAGCAATAGCTACTTCGTGTTGTGCGTGAAAGCGACCCTAGGTTTGTGTTTCTTGTGTGCAAATGCACGTAAGCAGCGAACATGGCCTTTAAGATTAGAAGGACAATGACCTAAATTGTGGTTTGTGCCTCATGGAACATATGGGACCTAAACTTCAAATATAGCCTGTTTTGCATTTTATTATCATGCTTCAAGTACAAGTTGCCTGTTCTGTCATAACTTTGACTGGGAACTTAGAATATAGCAACCAAGGGCTAGGATGAAAGCTTGCCAGGTTTTGGTTTTAAAGGTGTTTCTTAATACCTTTTCCAAGTTAAAAAACTTTTGGGGTACCCAACTTAAGCATCCTAACCCCAAAAAGTCTAGAGAGACACAACTTTCATATCAGTTTCAAAGGCCACCTTCATAGAATTAAAGCACAAAATGGGACAATTAAGTTTTTCATATTCCCAAAAGCTATCACATGGCTTCACTTGAAAACCAATCTAGTAACGATGTGATGAAAGTATGAATGGTCAGGAGATTGGTGGAAGCAGCACCGCTGTTAGATCTTCCTATAGCATATAACTTCTTGGCCAAAAGGGTAATCAAAATAGAGACAATTCATCACGTTATTAAGCCAAACTTAGACTCTTCCATGATTGCTTCTGTTGCTTTCTGAGCCCTTCCCATTGGGAAGCAAGATCTTAGCCCAGGACGTAGACGACTCACTTGTTCAACATGTAGTCTAACATAGTAGGCCTAGTCAACTATGTGCCACTGGGACCCACCGTCAATTGTCCAACCAGTTTGTTATTGAATTAGTATTTTACCTTCAGCATTTTCCATTAAAACTAAGTCCACCACTTGTCCAAGCTATGTTGTGGCAATTCCCTATCCATAACCACCACTTGTTCCGCCCACCAACCACTTTGTTTTTGCATTAGTAGTTCACCTTAGTCATGGACCATTAAAACTAGGTCCAGCACTTGTCCAAGTTGTACTACTCTCTCATAGCACTATCCGCCACTGGGTTCCACTGCCAATTGTCCAACCATTTTGTTCTTGCACTAATATTTCACCTTCCACATTGGAAATTAAAATTAGGTCCACCACTTTTCCGAGGTATACTTCTAGTAGGCCTCATCCACTTCCACCACCTGTTCTTCTCGCCAACCACTTTTGTTTTTACATTAGTAGTTCACCTTAGTCATGGGTAATTAAAACTAGGTCCACCACTTGTCCAAGTTATACTACTCTAAAATAGCGCTATCCGCAACTGTGTCCACCCCGCCAATTGTCCAACCACTTTGTTCTTGCATTAATATTTCACCTTTGGAATTGGCCATTAAAATTATATAGTAAAATTGGTCCACTATCCACCACTTGGTCCACCACCAACCAACTCCTTCTTGCATTTATAGTTCAATGTTAGCATTGGCCATTAAAACTAGTCCACCACTTGTCCAGGCTATACTCTTAGTAGGCCTCATCCACTTTCCTCCACTTGGTCTTCTCGCCAACCATTTTGCATTTGCATTAATATTCCACCTTATTCATTGGCTATTAAAGCTAAGTCCACAAATTGTCCAAGCTATGCTTGAACATAGTAACCCTAGTCCACTATCCACCACCAACCACTTTGTTCTTGCATTAGTAGTTCATCTTCAAACAAGGGCTACTTGGAGATTGGAAATTGAAATTGGTCATTAAAAGTAGGTCCACCACTTGTCAAACCTTGCTTACATTTTCAGAAGCAATGACTACTTGGACACTAGGAAGCAAGGTCTTGCACGAGTTCACCTTGGACAATGAGCTTTAAAAATAGGTCCACCACTTGCCCAAGCTATGTCACTAAAATAGGGAGGGGTTCTTGAGCCAATATCCACCACTTCTCAAACCTTGCTTCCATTGAAAGAATCAAGGCCCACTTGGACATTCAGATATAGTAGTTTAGTGATTACAGTAGAACTAGGTCCAACCTACTACCAGTTATCTTATGGAGACTTTATCCCTAAAGGTCCACCACCTCTCCAAGCTAGCTCTATTGAAAGAAGATATCTCTATTGTTTCAAGGTCAATGTGTCAATGGATTTTAGCTACTACGTTTACTACAATGGATGGTTTGGGACAGAGATACACCACTTGTCCAACCTAATATCCATTGTGTCATGGAGGATTTAGCACAATGTGGTTTGACGTTCCAAAACCTGTCCAAGATAGCTCTACTAAAACAAGCTATCTCTATTGTTTCAAGGTCAATGTGTGAATGGAATGTACCTACTATGTTTACTACCATGGATGGTTTGAAGCAGAGGTCCACCACTTGTCCAATCTACTATCCACTATGTTATCGACGCTTTAGCCCAAGATGGTTTGAAGGTCCACCACCTGTCCAATGTGGCTATCTCTATTGTTTCAAAGTCAATGTGTAAATGGAGATAAGCTTATACTGAAATAAGTTGTCTCTATTGTTTCAAGGTCAATGTGTAAATGGAGTGTAGCTACTATGTCCATCACTTCTCTAGGAGGTTTTAGGAGGAGGTCCATCACTTCTCTAACCTACTATCCATTGTGTTATGGAGTATTTAACCCAAGGTGGTTTATTGAAGGTCCACCACATGCCCAAGCTAGATATATTGAAAGAAGATATCTCTATTATTTCAAGCTCAATGAAATAATGGAGTGGAGCTACTATGTTTACCATGGATGGTTTTTAGAAGAGGTCCATCACTTCTTCAACTTACTAAACATTGTGTTATGGAGGTTCTAGACCAAGGTGGTTTGAAGGTCCCCCACCTATCTATTGAAAGAATCTATCTCTATTATTTCAAGGTCAATGTGTGAATGGAGCCGATCTACTATGTTTACTACCAGGGATGGTCTGGGTAGAGGTCCACCACTTGTCCAACCTACTAACCATTGTGTTATGGATTTTTTAGCCCAAGGTGGTTTTAAGGTCCACCACTCTTCCAACCTAGCTCTATTGAAAGAAGATATCTGTATTGTTTCAAGGTCGGTAGATGAATGGGGTGGACCAACTATGTTTACTACCATGGATGGTTTGGGGCAATGACTACTTGGACACTAGGAAGCAGGGTCATGCACTAGTTCACCTTGGACATTGAGCTTTAAAACTAGGTCCACTACTTGTCCAAGCTATGCCACTTATATAGGGAGGGGCTTCTTGAGCCAATATGCACCACTTCTCAAATGTTGCTTCCATTGAAATAATTAAGGGTTACTTGGACATTGAGATGCAAGTTGGATAGTCATTTAGTGATGACATTAGAACTAGGTCCACCACTTGTCCAAGCTATGTTGTAATATAGTAAGTGGGTCACCATTTATCCACTTTGATTGGGGCTCCTTGAATTGAAAGTCGTCGGACTATTAACATTCATAACCCTCATGTCTTTTATAATGGAAATTATAAAATTTTGCTCACTTGCAGAATGGACTTCGAATCTAGGGAGAAAGTACATTTGATTCTTGGTACTGAAATTGTTGGTATTAGTTGTGTGTGTAGAACAGATTCAAATTCCACATGTGGTGGTACAAAGATAGGGCAAGGTAATGTATCTATATTAGTGGAGTAATGTTTGAAGGATGTGGTGCTCCCCTTTCCTACAATGGATACTACGTCTCTCCAAAGCTCATTATGGAGTTTCATTCGATGGCCCAAGCTTCTTTTGCAATCTTCCATGATAAATGAAAACCCAATTGACACAAATGAAAGCTATAGTGGTGATGAACAAGGGGATCAACCTCATCCTCTACTTACATATGCAATACCTATAACAAGCCCAAAGTTTGAAACATTGATACGAGAATCTTGGAGAAATCAAAGGGTACTTTTAAAGGATGACATAATGATGCAAATTGTACATGAAGGGACCATCTTATATGTATTTCCAAAAAATTATGTTAACTTCCACGTACTTGGTGATGATTTTGTGGGTGTGGATATTGAAAGGGAGAATGAAATTAGCCAGAACATGCCTCATGTGCCTGGCATCACTTTAATAAAGTGGCCCATCAAGCAAACAACCATGTTGGATGGGATTACATTACAACACTTTGTTCCTATTAATGGGATGCATGCTAGATGTGCATAATTTGATATATCCAATGATGATAATTCTAGAAAATATGGTGATGGGAATACCATTGCTACATCGTTAAGGAAGCGGCACTACACTTTTATCAACAGATCTCGGAAAACAAGAGCAGCACAGCTTCTTCTTTTTATCTTGGAATTGAGTCAATTCAAAGGGTTTCATGTATTGATTGTTGTGGAAAAAAATGTTGTCAGTTTGCAGATTGGGTTACGGCAAGAGTTTTGGGGAGAGCCTCAGAAAGCACGCACTAATTATGTTTATGATGTCCTATCTATATGCATCAAAAAGATTAAAAGATTCAATACCAATTCAAGATAAATGGCTCTATTGTTTGTTGTAAAGCATGGTGTGAGCTACTGGAATACCAAAGATATCATTTACCACTACAAGGAAAAAATTGAAAATGGTGTGCGCCATCATGTGCATGGTAACACATTTACATTGAGACGACGACTTCAACATACTGATTTAGCAAGAGCATTGCTAAATGAGTTTGTGCATAACAACTCTGAGAAGATGCAAGAAGTAGAACACTACTAGATGGCTCAAGAGACACTCAATTAGTGGCTCCATCAATGTACAAATAGGTTGAAATTTTAAGCAAAATCAACACGACACTTGACCAAATGGGTTTTGAGAAGAAGTTATCTCAATCTTCTTTTGGTAACAAAGAGTATCCACATGTCACTTTAACAAAGACATCTGAGTTCTCTAAGTGCAATGTTTGGAGTTCAATCAAGGTAAGGCTAGAAGCTAAATCTTCTCTTGATGAGAGATCTCTTCTCTTGAGAGAGAGAGAGAGAGAGAGAGAGAGAGAGAGAGAGAGAGAGAGAGAAGTTCACATGGCACAACAAAAGAGTTGAAGGAGCCTATATTATGCATGGTGCACATATTCAAAAACTCAACCACAAAAGTATGTATGCACAATTCATGATAAGATGGATCAAAAGAAGATTGCAATTCCTAGATTACACATTGTTCTTAAGGGTGTGGACTACGGATACAATTTGCAAGTGTCATTGATAGGTATGATCACTCATGGACATGGAGAATGTCATTACAGTCACTTTGACTTGAATGGTTTATGGCCAATTCATCCAAATCTTACAATTGGCTCAATTGCTAATTCTTTACATAACCTAGAGAGGATAGATAAGCATCCTCTTGGTAATCTAGCAACCAAGGAGCTCTATCTCACTACTAAATGCTTTGAACTCAAGGGATGCTTTGGACTACCACAACTTGAGTGACAGAAAAGAACCCAGTGTGCAGACATCAGAAACTATAGAAGAGGAATTGGGGTCATCATTTTGCAAGTTACCGGAGAACTTGTTACTACAATTAGATAATTGTGCAGGGGAGAACAAAAATTGATACTTATTTTCCTATTTTTCCATGCTTGTTGCAAGGGGCGTTTTCAAAACCATTCAACTAGGATTTTTGATGGTTGGGTATACACATGAGGACATAGATGCAATGTTCAATAAGTTTTGACAGAAGTTGAGAGTTACACAAACTTATACTTTGCCTCATTTGATGGATACACTAAGGAATAGACCATCTTCATCTCTAGCTCCATTTATCTCTAGCAATATTGTGATGGCTATCTTTGTGATGGAAAAGGCATACTTGTTGGCCATTCCAAACCTCTTCAATTTAGTTTTTTTATGCAAGATGTGTCACAAAGTGATGACGTGGCTACGGACAGCAGAAGCCCTAATTTCTGCCGTAAACCCTAAAATTTTGCAAACCCTAATTTTTGCCAAGAATTGTAATTTTCGGAAATCGCGGAGGCTTATCTTTGTTTTTTATAGAAAGATGAGCGGCGCAAATTTTTCTTTTTCTCTACCTAATGAGAAAGAGAGAGTATGATTTTGCTTTCATGTTTTGACTCTCTGTGAGAGAAGAGAGAGCAATTGCTTTTAATTTGAAGCTTTTGGGGCTCTGCTTTTGGGCATCCCTTGTAAACTTTAAATTAGTGGTGAGGGCCTCACTTCTCAGGGCATCTGGACGCAGAGTGTGAGAGTGAAACCCTAACCGATCTCTTGTACTTTGATGATTGATTAATACAAAAAGAAATACCGAAAGGGGCGCCAGTCTTTGGGGCCAATATCTCTAGGCACAGAACTCCTCCAGGCCAGTGCAAATCTATTGTGATGTGTGAATTGTTTTGAAGTGGTTATTTGGTGTTGTCGTGGTTGATTCTTGACTTGGAGTGTCCAAGTCGGTTACAGTGGTATCAGAGCACGGCCGATTCCCGGGGTGGTCACTTATCAAAAGCATCGTATATCACGTGCGTTCAAGAGGTTATTAATAATACCTCAATATACATACTATATTTACACTACGGGCCTATTTAAAAAACCCCCAACCCCCTCTATATGTATACATTTTGATACATTTTGATCTTTTAATAATCCTCTCCAGTTAACTCACGTGATAGCATACACATTCTAAAAAGTGACAGCCAAGGGGGCCGATTTCTCTTCTACGGGAAATCCGATCCCCAATTTTTTTTTCCGTGGCACCTATGGCCTCACGCAAGGATCAGTCGACTCCCTCTGCATCTTGAGATGCGGGCAGGGATCACAACGAAGATTCCGGCAGAGAGTATGGCCCGCCGCCTTGGCCTACTCAGGCGGAGCGGTGAGAGATGGAGCGTCGCCAGTTGATCGGCGATGCAACAAAGATGATTGCAAAAAATATATGAACCAGGCCTCTTTGGAAGAGGTACAGATAGAGTGGCAGAGAACCACAACACCACTCCCGAAACCCGCTCTCAAGAAACCTTCTGCCTCCAAGAAATATACGGAGAAGGAACTGGAGAATGTGATTGATGCACGGATTGCTCAGCTTTTCGACGTGCAAAAGAAGGACAAAAAGCACGGCAAAAAGCAGAATAAAGGCACAGACTTCCCGGGATATTTGGGTCGTCGGTCGACATTCGACAAGGCAAAGAAACAGAAGAAGCGTGTCAAGTTGGAAGGCTTACCCAATTCTTCATCTTCTTCTGACAGTTCTTCTAGCTCTTCAAACTCGAGCGAAGAAGACAGAAAAAAGCAAAAAGCAAAGCAAGAAACAAAGCTTCGGAAAGGGCAAGAAAAGGCAAAGAAGGCTACATCTCGTCCAGAGACAGACAGTTCTACTGAGGACTCGTCTACAGACAGCTCAGATTTCGATGACGAAAACTTTTATGTGAACAAGAATAATTTTTTCGCAAAGCTAACCAGTATGACTTTCTCGAAGATAAAAGCAAGAAAGTCTGAGAGTTTAAGGAAGGTGGCCACTCGATCAAGTTTGATACTTTTTCAGGATACTCAGATGCTTTGAAGGCTTTGTCTTTTATACAGTTGTTTGACATCGCTTTCGCGGGAGGACGCTATTCAAAGCACTCCAAGATTCGGAGAGTTGCCTCTTACTTTAAGAGGAATGCTCATACTTGGTGGTCCACGCTTCTTTTAAACAAGACTGCACTAGTTAAATGGCTGAAATTTAGAAAGCTTTTTAGTTCTTCTTGGTTGACGCAAGAATATGAACGAGATGTACGAGCTGCTTGGAACCATCTTCGGATGACCAAGAAAGATACAATCAATGCTTAGTTAAAGATTCTGGTGCTCTTTTCTACCCGCCTCTTCATTCAAGAAGATCTCGTTCAAAGAACAGATTGAGCGGTTTACCTTGGGTCTACCTACAGAGATCCGAGATCACTGCTTGCAACAAAAGTCAGCTTCTATTTAGGAGTTCATGAGTCATGCGAAGCGGGGCTTTGCCATTCACTCTGGCAGTCTAACCTACCCCACAGATGAGGCCATGACACAACGAGCTGAACAGACTTCTGGGAATGAAAGTAGAAAGAAAAAGAGCAGCTCGGAGAAAAAGGATGCACGAACCAAGCTTACTCCTGAGGAGAGAGCTCGCTTCATTAGAGAGGGGAAGTGCTTAGATGCGGGGAACATGGACATATCTCCGCGAAGTTCCCTAAAAAGGCACAGAAAGAACAGAATGATAAGAACGACGACAAGCCTGAGAGTTCGAGAGAAGCTGAGGAATGTGGCAGAAAAGGCAGATAGAAAAGCAGAACTGGTACCACATGGCGTGGAACCTGCACCGAATCTAGTGATTGAAAGTACAAACTTTGCCGCTTTTGGGGCAAAGTGAAGGATCAAGAAGCTCTTTTGAAGGATCCAAGGCAAACTTCTTTTGACTTGGAATTGGCGGCTCGATTTGGAACTACACCCGACAAACTGAAGCCACAGGCAGAGGTAGTTCGACTGACACCCGGATGGGATGTTGCCATTACACCGAGAATTGGCAAACTTTGTTTGCAATGACAGTGGTGTTCAGGGCACGCGAGTGACGTTCTACTCAGGATCCCTTGGTACCACAAGAACTAAGCCGTGGTTGACTACCAGGCCAAGAAAGTGACTTTGATAAATGAACGGCTTAGAGATTGTACTTGATGAACTTCAGTTTCTTACTCATTCTTTTGGGAGAGAACTAAACGCTAGATAAAGGTTGACTATGTTTTGACCTGATCAAAAGAACGCCAAGGTTTTTCTCCACACTCATGCTGATTGCTTTTTAGAGGGCCTGAAGATCAAACCATTGATCTGATACCTGGAAGCACGCCACCAAATTGTCCACCTTATCGTGTGAGCCGAGTACAGAATGAAAAGATTATGAACCCAATGAAAGACCTCTTGGAAAACGGTCTTGTCCAGCCTAGTACTTCACCGTATTTCTCTCCAATGTTGTTGGTTTTGAAAAAAGATGGATCTTGGAGAATGTGCATCGATTATAGCGCTCTCAAAAAAATCACCATCAAGAACAGATTTCTGATTCCTAGGACCGATGATATACTTGACAGGTTACAGGGATCCTCATGCTTTAGCACGATTGACTTGAAGAGTGGATATCATCAGATCAGGATAGTGCCAGGACATGTCTACAAGACAGCTTTTCAGACGACTTTTAGGTTATTTGAGTTTTTGGTGATGCCTTTTGGCTTAACCAATGCTCCTGTGACATTTAATCGAATGATGGACAAGATTTTTTGAGAGTACAGGCTATTTGTTGGCACTTTCTTTGACGACATCATTGTTTTCTCCAAGAATGAGGCAGAACACACAGATCATCTGCTTCAAGTCTTTGAGGCATTAGGAGATCACACGTTAGTGATTAATGCAAATAAAAGTGCATTTTTTCCTACCAGAAATACACTTTTTGGGACACATTGTGTCAGCAGCAGCAGGAGTGCAAATAGACCCGGCCAAGATAGCGACTATCCGTGATTGGCCTGATTTGAGGAATGTCCGTGAAGCTAGAAGTTTCTTGGGACTGTGTTCGTACTACAGGCGGTTCATACAAAAGTTTGCAAAGGCTGCTTCGCCTTTGCATACCTTGACACAGAAAGGAGTACCTTTTTCGTGGGGACCCACAAAGGTAACTGCCTTTCGGACATTAAAAGAGAAATTGACTACGGGACCTAGTTTGACTTTTCCGGACTTGGAGAAGTCATTTGAATTATATTGTGATGCTTGTGGTCGTAGTGTGGGTGCCGTCTTGCTGCAAGAAGGCCATGTCATAGCTTACGAGAGCCGTTTGTTCTCTAGGTCGGAGATGAAAGCACAGATTTATAAGAAAGAGCTATTGGCGGTTATCCATGCTCTTACTGAGTGGCGGCATTACCTACTCGGAGCGGATTTTACTATCTTTAGAGACCATCAGAGTTTGCACTACTTCTTGTCACAGAATCAGTTTTCGGAAAAGCAGATGCGGTGGGCGAAAATCTTGTCACAGTTCCACTTCTAGATTGTCCATGTGTAGGGACAGAAGAATGTGGTGGCAGATGCTTTGGCTCGAAAACCGTTGGTTGTGGCTATTTCCGCGATACATCATATGAGCTTCGAGGATATGGTCGATCAGTATGCCACAGATACAGATTTTGCAGATATTTTCACACGAATACGAGATGGGGAGACAATAGCTGGATACTCCTTTCGGGAAGGCTACTTGATGAAAAAGACTATGTTGTGTGTTACACAGCCGTTCAGGGATAAGGTTATGACTGAATTCCACTGTCCACCTTTTACGGGTCACCGCGGCATTGCTACCACCATGAAGGGGGTAGAGAGATACTTCTTTGGGCCGAGACTCAAAAAGGATGTGGAAGAGTTTGTGCATAGTTGCTTGGTATGCCAGAAGGTCAAGTTTGACAAGCATAAGGCACAGGGATTGTTACAGCCTTTACCGATACCCACCCACCCCTGGGAAAGTATTGCAATGGAGTTCATTTTTTATCTCCCAAGAACACACCATGATCACGATGATTTTCCGATTACATGGCACGTCTGAGACGATTGTCTCCAACAGAGACCCCAAATTTATGAGTTTGTTTTGGAAGGCAATTTGGGAGAAAATTGGCACGCAGTTGTAGTTCTGGTCATCGTTCCACTTGCAGACTGACGGCGGGCAATTTGCGATTGCCAATTTAGTGATTTTAGATTTATTGAAGTCTTATATCTTGGATCAGAAGACTCAATGGGAAAAGAACTTACCTTTGGTGGAATTGGCCTACAATAACACGATACACTCTTCGACGGGAAAGACGCCATGTGAGATTGTTGAAAGTGCTGCGAAGGTTCCATCCTTCCTGAGCACGAAAGATTAGATATTTGAAGCGGATGAATATTCGCAAGATTTGGATACGGCTTTTGCCAAGGTTCTCGAGAATTTGCAAGAGTCTGAAGAGCGACAGAAAAAGGTAGTGGATCACCATCGTCGCGACTTGAAATTGAAGGAGGATGATTGGGTGCTCTTACGTTTTGAGAAGGCATGCCTACGAAAGAAAAAGGGAAAGGAGAGGCTTTTTCCAAAGCTTAGTATGTGATACTACAGGCCTTTCCAGATCACTGACAAGATAAATGATGTCTCCTTCCAATCGAAACTTCCAGATACTTGGAGGATTTACAATGCAATGCATGTGAAACTCTTGAAACCTGTTAAGCATGATGTGCATGATGATGGGGAGCCTGATGAGCAAGCCGAAGTGGAAGAAAACGAGGAGATCCTTGTTTCTTAACAGATTTTGGCACATAATGATACGAAGAAAGGTAAAGTCCGAAGGTGGTTCTTGGTTAAGTTCAAGAACATTCCTGCATTTGATGCGAAGTGGATGGAGGAGGAGGACCTAGCAGATACTCCTCGGATTGTGAAACTTTACCTGGATGTTTTGCTTTAGCAGAGTCTACTCGAAACAGAACCCAGAAATTCAGCTTGGCCGAAGATCTGGTGCAGTGGGATGCACAAGAGGGGAGTTACTCCGCTCCTTTGTCAACAGATGTCTTGATCGATTTTGATACTAAAGGCACTGATGTCTCTTTGAGCTTCAGGGATACTAAGAGCTGACAGTATTCTGTTGGATGACTTTATGAAATGGAATTCCTGATAATGATACCGATTTGTTCTTGACTTCTTGTGAGTGCATGAATTGATAGACGAAATGACTGCAGTATTTTGATTTGATTGATCTGGAATAGACATGGTTGCAATAGGGGTAGTCAATCGACATCGATGAGGTCCCGATTGGACCTAGATGTGATTGCTAGCTACATTGCTGATAAATCACGGTCTAAGATCCGAATGAATGTTGAATGTCATGTGATGTCCTTTGATGTCTGGTGATGTCGTGTGATGTGACTGTCGATTTTGTACATGTGCTAGATGTGTGTTCCTAGTACATAGGTACTAACAGTCAGTGTCTGCTAAGACATTTTATGGCTTTTGTCGGTTTTTTCAGGCATAATCGCGGTCCATTACAATGCTTTTAAGAGGGGGGTATGTCACAAAGTGACGAAGTGGCTACAGACAGCAGAAACCCTTATTTCTACCAGAAACCTTAAAATTCCTGCAAACCCTAATTTTTGCCAAAAACCCTAATTTTCAAAAATCACAGAGGCTTATTATAAAAAATATATAACTTTTATTGTTTTTTACTTTTAGAAAGATGAGCGACGCAAATTTTGCTATTTCTCTACCTAATGAGAAAGAGAGAGAGAGAATGCTTTTGCTTTCAAGTTTTGACTCTCTGTGAGAGAAGAGAGAGCAATTGCTTTTGATTTGAAGCTTTTGGGCATCCCTTGTAACCTTTAAATTAGTGGTGAGGGCCTTACTTCTCAGGGTATCTGGACGCAGAGTTTGAGAGTGAAACCCTAACCGCTCTCTTGTACTTTGATGATTGATTAATACAAAAAGAAATACCGAAAGGGGTGCCAGTCTTTGGGGCCAATATGTCTAGGCACGGAACTCCGTCGGGCCAGTGCAAATCTATTGTGATCTGTGAATTGTTTTGAAGTGGTTATTTGGTGCTGTCGCAGTTGATTCTTGACTTGGAGTGTCCAAGTCTGTTACAAGATGAGACACCCATGTTGCAATATAAGTCACATGTAGGTGTATCAAATTGGAGTGGAAGTATTCGCCTTTGGAAAACTGACATAGAAGGAAATCTAATGTTACCACATGGAGATCCACCTTTGGTACCAATGGAAGATTATGTCAAGGCCCATGAAGAAGTGATTTCAAGGTTGAAGAATTATATTAAGTTTTGGCAAAATGTAGCACGATAAGCTTCTAACAAGGAGCCCAAAGATTCCTAGGTCTTGAAGAGCAAAATGATCATTTCTATGGTCCTCAATGAGATAGACCAAGGTAAGAGTTTGACCCTCTATCTGATGTGCACCAAGGTGACTTTGTTATGCTACTTCCAAGTGACATGGATATCTATCCAGTTTGGCTTGCAATGGATTTATTAAACATTTATATCGAGCCTAAATCACCAAACTACAAAAATGTTTTGATTCAATATTGGGCACCTTGTGCAAGAAAGAGTGGGCTAATAGATACTCAAGCTTACACTAATTGCTGGAAGGTTTTTTGGGTTGTCAACTATAAGGACCCACGAGTGTGGGAATCTGTAGATGCGATTGTTTGGTCTTGGAGACCCAACAAAGAAGGTTCATTTTCAAGGATTAAATTTCCAAAAAGGCATGCTCTAAAAGCTAAAACCGGCCTTGCTCGTGCACAACATCAACCACACTTGGATGAAAGTTTGGACATGGCATCCAATTTTAAGTAGATTATATGGAGCTTCTATTGTTACGATAAGGTTGTAAACAAGATCTTTGATTGTAGTGATCTTTCTTTTTTTTCTTTCATTACTAGTATTTATTTAAACTCATGCTTCGTGCATCCTTAAATTTTGGTGTTTATCAACGCCATAATTCTTTAAGATTTCACTCTACCCCATCAGCAAGTATATCAATATTTTTCCCACTTTAAATGAAAATTCCCAAATTACATGAATTTAGTCAATTTGGAGATTCCCATAATGAGCAATTTTTACCATAATACCTAATATGGTCTTACTGTATTGTTTGACCAATTTTTTAAAAATCAATTGGTCTGACACGTCTATTTGGCTCAGCTCCAACTCTTCTGGCAGTTGGTCGTGTGTCGAGTCTTTCAAACCAATCTATTGGAAATATTCATTGATGTAGCCCTATAGTGGCTCTAATGTCACTCAATTTTCTCCATGATGAGTTAGGTTTGGGTTTCTTTAACATTGTTCCCAAAAGATTTCCCATGGAGCTCCTCTCTTGGAATAGGATCAGGGCCTTGCCTCGATATCCAATCACTTATAGAGTATCCTTTGTATCTGGTATCTTATACCTCCTCAGGACTCATCATAACAAAGTAATTGTTATAACAATCCCTAAATAGGTAAGATGATAGATGTGTTGGATCCTTGTCCTTGATCTTGAAGATATAGGTGATCTTCATGGGTGTTAACTGATTTGGCTTGGCATGAGAGGTCCATAAAAGATCCTTGATATTCTTATCCTCCCAACAATGGACTCCAATCCTAGGATTATTAGTGCTAAGTCATTTCAAAGGTTTCAGATCAACTTGATTGTATCCCTCAAATTCTAAAGTCGGTGTACCTTCTTTTGCTGCCATATCCAAAATTATTGTATTCACTTATAACCCCCATTTATATATCACATCAGGATTTTCAACTTTAACATACTAAGTCTCGTAATTATTCATATACATTTTTTCTTATTTGTTTGCTCTTATTTCCTCTTCAAATTGTATGTCATGGTCATCAATGTGAACGTCATACTCTTCATTAGGATCCAGTAAAACCTAAGCTCCATGAAAATTAGTCTTATAAAAGGTGAGTATGTGCTTATATCACACTGTTGTTCCAGTTTGTGACTGAGTCGAATAGGAATACATTTCAGATGTTGAGTCGGAATAAGTGCTTGGACTTCTTCAAAGATAGTTCCCAATTGATCACCTTGATTCACATTCTCTTCCGTGGATACCCTACTAGTGGTCTCTCCAAGTATGCCTTGATTTTCTAGTGTACGACTAGATCTAAGATTCATATAGACTTGTGAAGCCCTAGATAGAGTACTTACCAGTGGATTGGATTGTTGTCCATTTTTTCTACTTGACTTGAATTCTGATCGTGTCAAGCTCCCAATCCTTTGCCTGCAACCTGGTTCATGTGTGAATTTTAACCAAGGTGGTTGTTTTCTCGCAAAGACTGTACAATTTATGCAAACATTGGTCTCTGTATATCACTTCAATATGAGCTAAGTGAGTCAGCATATGAGACTTCCAAGTTCTACCCAGGTTGCAAAGAGATAACGGACTAATCTGCAACCTGGAAACTGAGTTAACATGTATTAATGTGGACTCGCTGGAACCCAAACTTGACCAGTGACCTTGTATTACATTGTTCTAACATTGTACAAGCTCAAAAGTCCAAAATCTTGCCTTTGGGGCTCAAAAGTAACTAATCACAATTATTTACTTTTCTTACTTTTTTTACTCTTTAGCCTTTTTTTTCCCATATAGACACCTTGTTGTAGTCTCTTTACAAGTTTCATTGAGTTTGAACAAGATTTGTCCAACTTATGAACTCAATTTTTAAGAATTTGGCTTAAGTCTCACTTTTGTGATTCAAATTTCACCAAATATGATATGAGTGTTCAATCCAATATGATGGAACCTATGGTATGCTTGGTTGGCCAAAAATACTTGAAAATTGGACAAAAGTAAATAATCACGATTATTAACATCTGTCAGATTTTAGCATTTTTTTAATCATCTAAGTATACATACATGTCAAGTTTCCAAAATTTTGAACAAGATTTATCAAGTCAAACTTAATTTCTCGACAATTAGTACATATTCCAGATTTTCCAAGTTTTTGGTATGTTTTGTGATCGAAACTCTATGAGCCTTCACAAAATATGTTTGTAATCATGCATATGGTCTTTGGTATCAACATTGATCAGTTTTGAGCTAAATGTAAATAATTGTTATTTTTTAATTTTGGTCAAAAATGAACACTTTTTGCACTTCTTTTCAATAGTCAATCTTTTTGTGACATGTTTTAAGCCTCTGAGTCAAATCAAAACTTAATTTGTCCAAAATTCTCAAGAAAATGTAAATAATCTGAGTTTTTTCCAACTCTTGAAAATTTACCTCAAATGCATCCTTATGCTTACCCATTGGTTCATACAAATTTTATGAGCATAATCTCCAGCGTGTTTCAATGGTTGACAGTGTTTTGATGTTGTTTCAAGATGTTGTCAGGAGTTTTTTGGAGCAAGGGATTGCGCATATGTACATACCCATGCATGGTGCATCGAATAAAGGATTGCCCATTTTCCAGAGCCAGGTGGTTACGTGGGGCCCACATGTGTACAGGTAGGACAAGGTGTACATAGTGCATCGATTTTCACTATTACCAGTACCACTGTGTTTTTCTACAATAACGAGGAGTTTATAGCATGTAAAACTTCTCGAGGAAGCTATCCGCGGGTGGACGGCATGAGGTAAGCAGGTGCGTCAAATGGCATCTAGTGGTGTCAGGAGGGTGAACGAGGTCAATATTTGCACGCAGATGAGGACGGACACAACGTGGGTGTTTTCTTGTGAGAGTTGCGCAGAAAGGTCATCATTAGGACCACTTTTTGGGGCCACTTCACGTGGTGGCGAGATGCATTATTGGAAAAAAGCTGAGTGCCAGGTGTGCGGATGATGCAAAAAGGTGACAACTATGCACTGCGAGGTCAGTTTTTGGCCTATTCGGGGTCCGTTTGAGGTCATCTAAAAGGCCAAGGGTGACCAACTAATAAAGCTAAGTGTGGGAACTGAAAAAACTGAGAGAAGACCAGAAAAAACGTGGAGAAGAGAGGAGGAACAGCCGCAGGTGTATTTTTGCTCATTTTGGAGCCTGTTTTGGCCGTAAACTGCTCATCCAATGTCGGATTTGAGCACTTTGACATTGTAGACTGGGGTTTTGGGCCATTCCGGACGCGATGGCGCTGTCCATTTTGCCAAATTCCTCACTCTTTTTCTGCTGTTTTTCTGTGTAATCTTCTCCGGTGAGTGAAGCTTCTTCTCCAATTTGTGATTGTATCTGGTATCTTGTACCCATATTGTGTGAGCTGTTTGCCCCATTGGTGTTGGCCCAAGCTCAATTGTATCTAAACATCAGAAATTCTCCTCTTTTGAGCTGAGTTTTTTGGGTGTGTGTGTGTGTGTGTCTGTGTGGAGTGGGCAAGTGGATAGTCTCTCTCCTCTCACTCCAGAGATGTGTTCCCTGTCTCGGCCAGGTGTGTTGTGTAAGTCGAGTGGTGCCCCATAGTGTGTGTGTGTGTATCTTCCCAAGAGTGTGTGTCGGGTCGTTATAGAGGCGTTGTGTGTGTTTTCATCCCGCCACCATTCTTTTGGCGCCCCCACGGAGGATCTTCTTCGAGTACCTTCTGCTTCGAGCTTCAAGCTTCGAGATTGGGGATTACAGGTTGCAGGTTGCAGATTACAGGTTACAGGTTACAGGTTACAGGAACAGGTGGCTGGAGTACAGTGATATACTAGCAGTGATGTCACTTGCAGTTGTTGTGAGTATGCATCACTTGGCGCCTGTTTGAGCGCATTGTCTGCTGGATTGTACGTTACTTGTGGAAACTGCCATTGTACACCTTTGTGGAGCCATATATGGTTTTATTTGGCAGTCCCAGCCATTTCTGAGACTTGGTCTGGAAGATAGTCATTTCTGAGACTTGACTATACGCGATTTGCATTAGCTTTCGTGTGAGGGTCGATAGCGTGAGGTTTTTATTGAGCTGGGGGATTCTCAAATGTGGAGATCCTTTCGGTGATATAGGTAGCTGGAGCACCCTTTTTGTGACCTCGCCATAGGCTATGTACTAGTGAGTCCTACTTGATGCTCGGGTTCTATTGTTGACAGCTTATGCATACATAGACAGTCTATATTTTGGGTTCCTACTGCTCTACTTCTGGGGAAACTCTGTCGAAATTTTCCCAAGTTATGATGGCTGGTTTTTTGGTATTTTGAGCCATTTATGCTGTTATGCTGCTGAAATTTTGGCAAAATCAGAGGTTGAGTCAGGTGTGCCTTCTTGGGAGCTTCATGGTTGGCTTAAATGGATGATCAAAATGGCCCTCAGTTCACTCCTTTTCATTTAACTCAAAGAATTCAGATTAATGTTCATGTGTCCAGGAAGATCTTTTTCCAGCAGCGCATAGTCTTTATGTTTGGGCCAAGAAGATTGAGAGAGATCCTGGAATGTCCTTTGCCTGTTGTAATTCCGATGATCAACTATGAAAACTCATTTGATGTGCATGTGTTTGTTCTCATCTAAAGCTGAGCTCCATTGAAGTTTCTGGGGATTGGGTAGTGAAAAGTTTTGGGTTCTTGCACGTGTGTTTGAAGGGGTTCTCTAGCCATGGCTTTCTCTTATCCGGAATTTCATGGAAGAAGTGGTGAAGATGCGGAAGACTTTCTGGAGCAAGTCGAGGTGGCATGCATAAGCAACAAAATGTGTGATGAGGACAAGATTTTGAGGCTATTTGGATTGCTTTTGAAAGATGAGGCCCGTGTTTGGTTCATGGATTTGGAAGCTAAAGAAGCAGTGGCTTCTTCTTATGGTTTGAGTCTTGACAAGTTTATAGAAGCTTTTTTAGAGCGTTTCCAAGTTTTTGAAGATGCAAATGCAGTATGGAATGAGCTCAATGCTCTTAAGCAAGGTTCTTGTCAAGGTGTTGATGCTTATGTACAAGGTTTTACAGATTTATGGACTCGTTGGTGTGTTGATCTTAAGGATGAGACCCCCCCTTATTCATTGAAGAAAAGTTTTTTTGTTGATGGTTTGTCACCTTGGTTGCGGTTCGAGGTTGAGTTGAAGAGGCCCGAGTCTTTTGAAGAAGCGGTATGCATTGCAAAGCACAGGGAATGGAAGTTTAAGCATCTTGAGGAACATGGTATCAGTACAGGTATGCATGTGCAAGATGGATTTGACATGGAAGATGAAGTTAAGCCTAAGCAGGTGAAAAGTAGCCTATCCTATGATGTTTCTCATTTCTTCCCAAGGTCTATTGTGAAGCGTAAAGAGGTCTTGCAGATTGATAGGTTTATGGAAGAGCCTAAAGAGGTGAGTAATGCTTTGGATACAGGATTGAAAAGTCTTGAAGAGGATGCATTGGCTACTTGTGTACCTTGTGATTCTGGGTGTGAGTGTGAGGTCGAGGTTATTGATGATGAGCACGTATCTTTAGATACTAGTTCCTTGGAAATTAGGGAAGAGGGTAAGGTTGAGAGCCATTTTGTGGATTTGTTGGATGTGGAGTCTGTTTTGAAGCCATATTTTGATGTATGTGCAGTGATTGAACCGATTTATGAGCATGATTGTGGTTTAGAGCAGGGATCTATATTCTTGGAGACTGATGAACCCATGCTAGAAGCTATGGATAGTGGTGCTAGCCATGATTATGATGTGGATAAAGTTACATGTGATGATGAGTATGCTTATGATGATGAGAAGGGGTTTGGCATATATGAGTCCAATCTCAGCTATGTGGATGCCTATGCTAGGGATATGTGTGCTGCGGGGATACTCTTGTGCTTTGGATATCAACAACTTTACCTTCACACAATGCTTTTAGCTACTTGGGTGCATGATTTGCAGGTTGTTGCTATGGCTGGTGAAGCCAAGATGCCAGGTGATGAGTCACTTGAGTTGTCTCTATCGGTTGGGTTAAATGTGACATGCAATATTTATGCGTTTGGAATTCCAAACAGGGCGGATGTGTTAGTTGGATATGCCTATGGTGCATTTTGGTTGATTGTTGACACATGTAGGTGTGGTGTTATGATGCTTCTTGTGAATCAGGCGATATGTCTTTGGCCTTTTGATCCAGGTGGAATGAGCATCTACTAGTGCTGCTGCTGAGCATGAATGCTCTAGCAGGCTAGGGGGTGGGCAAATTATGTCAGGAGTTTTCTGGAGCAAGGGATTGCGCATATGTACATACCCATGCATGGTGCATCGAATAAAGGATTGCCCATTTTCCAGAGCCAGGTGGTTACGTGGGGCCCACATGTGTACAGGTAGGACAAGGTGTACATAGTGCATCGATTTTCACTATTACCAGTACCACTGCGTTTTTCTACAATAACAAGGAGTTTATAGCGTGTAAAACTTCTCGAGGAAGCTATCCGCGGGCGGACGGCATGAGGTAAGCAGGTGCGTCAGATGGCATCTAGTGGTGTCAGGAGGGTGAACGAGGTCAATATTTGCACGCAGATGAGGACGGACACAACGTGGGTGTGTTCTTGTGAGAGTTGCGCAGAAAGGTCATCATTAGGACGACTTTTTGGGGCCACTTCACGTGGTGGCGAGATGCATTATTGGAAAAAAGCTGAGTGCCAGGTGTGCGGATGATGCAAAAAGGTGACAACTATGCACTGCGAGGTCAGTTTTTGGCCTGTTCGGGGTCCGTTTGAGGTCATCTAAAAGGCCAAGAGTGCCCAACTAATAAAGCTAAGTGTGGGAACTGAAAAAACTGAGAGAAGACCAGAAAAAACGTGGAGAAGAGAGGAGGAACAGCCGCAGGTGTGTTTTTGCTCATTTTGGAGCCTGTTTTGGCCGTAAACTGCTCATCCAATGTCGGATTTGAGCACTTTGACATTGTAGACTGGGGTTTTGGGCCGTTCCGGACGCGATGGCGCTGTCCATTTTGCCAAATTCCTCACTCTTTTTCTGCTGTTTTTCTGTGTAATCTTCTCCGGTGAGTGAAGCTTCTTCTCCAATTTGTGTTTGTATCTGGTATCTTGTACCCATATTGTGTGAGCTGTTTGCCCCATTGGTGTTGGCCCAAGCTCAATTGTATCTAAACATCAGAAATTCTCCTCTTTTGAGCTGAGTTTTTTGGGTGTGTGTGTGTGTGTGTGTCTGTGTGGAGTGGGCAAGTGGATAGTCTCTCTCCTCTCACTCCAGAGATGTGTTCCCTGTCTCGGCCAGGTGTGTTGTGTAAGTCGAGTGGTGCCCCATAGTGTGTGTGTGTGTATCTTCCCAAGAGTGTGTGTCGGGTCGTTATAGAGGCGCTGTGTGTGTTTTCATCCCGCCACCAACGTAGACCTGAAATTCTATGACTTCACATAAACACCTCACACATGATTCTTTTGGAGTGGACAATAATTTGAGATCCCACCTCGGATTCTACTTACCCTACTCCTAGGTTCAACTCCAATTGAGTTGCGGAAGGTGTCCACAAACACTTGTTTTCTTTTTTTTGATGATTTTTTGAGCATTGATCTTCAGACTTTTCTTGTCCATCAATCATTCTCAAAATCTCAACCTAATCCTACAATCCTACAAGGTACTTAGCAAGTACAGTCTACTCCGAAGCTACCTTTCCTCAACAAAAGACGACACTTATAAGATATGATGTTTTAAAGAATTTAACTTTCTCTAGGTGATCCCAGAGAAATTTAAAGAGCAACTACACTAGAGGCTCTTTATTTTCCCTAGTTTAGGTTTACTTATTCCCGACAACGGTGCCAAATGTGGAGGGGTTTACTAACCTCACTCTTATCTTATTGTAGACATACTGGGCGAGAACCATGAAAATAATTGTCAATCCATGGGATAAATCTGACTTGACTAGTGCATGGAGGCTACAAGAGAGTGTCAATCTCTTAGAAAACAAAACACAACTCGAATCTAAAACAAGCTACACTCAAATGACCTGAGTCATCAAAAGCTATTCGCTAATTGACAAGAAAACCATGATCATTACAACATCAAACGACATCCGAATGCTATTAAACTTCTAGGACAAGTATATAAGACCTAATCACACATGCTTATGGTCTCAAAAAAAAATTCATTGAGTGGAAAAAATTGAAATTATTAACAAGAGTGAGATTTTGACCTAATCGTTTCTGACCCCGAATGTATCTAAATGCTTAGCAATGATTTCCTAGCTTAAATTCCCACTTATGATGAAATTAGGCCGCGGGTCGGCAACGTTGAATGCTATGATCTATCATGACATGTTTACGTCAACGCGTAGAGCTCTTACATGTGGTTGCAACACAACAGACAACACTGCAATGTGGCAATCGACAAAGGGGATAAAAGAAGGAGAAGGAGAAAAGAGAGCGTTGTAAGTTCACGTTGTGTATTTAGTATCCTAAAACTTAATAATAGCTTTACAAATTTGGCTTTTATACCTTAGCCAAGGTTTCTTAGGTCAAAAACTAATTATTTGGGAGCTCTAACCAAGGGTTACTGATACAATTTGGAAGCTTAAATAGCTTTGGCTCGTAGATTACAACATCCAGTCGTCAAATAGGAGTTACAATATTCCCGATTTATCAAAAGAATAAGTGTTTTGACAATAAAGCTCTCGAGAAATGCTAGATGAGTTAGCTTGCTTCTAAAAATATTGGCAACTCAGATAAAGTTTCGAAACTAAATTTTGATATTTTTTGAGTAAGTTATGATCACTTCAAGCTATCACTTTGCGTAGATCCATTTGTGGTGTTTACAAGCCAATAGTGCTTCAAATTTAATGAAACATTGCCCATATGCTTCCTAAATACTGTACATCACAAGGGTGCACTTAGTTGTAACTTTTGACCTTAGATGTGGCCTCTAAGACATCATGCATGTATGATGTCTAAGTGGTTAGAATGGACTTTTGTTTCTACCAAAGGTACCCCTTAGTGTGCAGATCAAGAATATGTGCTCACATCAAATTTTGGTTGTCAAAATTGGACAAAATCGTCATTTTTTGACAAGGATATCCCCTCAAAGAGTAAAATCCCCCTAGTTTTCAATCTATGTGTCCATATAACATGAAATTCGGTGGTTGTGCTCAACACAACATGTAGAAGATGGGTATAATGTCAAAAATTGATTTTCGTTGCCAGAATCACCCTTTAAACATCATACGCATATGATGTCTGGTGATGATTTTTGGACAGAATTCATTCACAAGCATTCCTAAGTCTCAAGCACTATTTTTGAAGCACTTCTACTAATTTTCATGCATAAATGTGCTCGAAATCAAAAGTTTTTCTTCTTTCCGTTTTTGACACTCTGTTTTTTTGCCTTTTGGGTGTCAAGAGTTGGTCAAAACTTTAGTTTCAAGGTGTACTAAGGGTAAAACCCCCCTTTTGAACACTCTATTGCAGACAAATTTTTAAAATTTTGTCTCTAGATGCCCCTTGAGACATCATACGCGTAAAAATGTCCAAGTTTATAGAATTTTAAATTTTCTTCATAGACCCGTTGCACATGCCCTCTTATGTGTGTCAACATCAATCAATCATGCAAAAATGTCAACAAAAATATGTTTATTACTTTTTTTTCTCAAAAGCAAACTTTTGAGAGATTCTAAATGCAAACAAGCACTTCAGCAAATAATTCAGTGATGAATAGCTTTAGATCAAAATTAAATCTGTTAGCTAAAGCTACTCCTACACATCATATGGGGTTTTGTATCTATGAGTAGAAAAATGCTTCAATGCCACACACGGACTAGCAAACACTTTTATCACCTCACAAATCACTCAAACACCAACAACTACTCACATCTACACATCCTTACTAAATCTACCTAGTCACAGACCCTCAACAAGACACATGCTTCTTCGCTATCCACTTGATCTCAAAATAAACTCTTCCAGATCCACTTAAGAAAAATGCTTTCTTTAGCCAAAACTGAAACAAGCAACCATCTCAAGAGTGTTAGTAGGAATACCTACCTAAGCCCTTGTATCCTCGGCAGTGGTGCCAATGTTGCGAGACTGAATCACACCACCCATAAAGTGTATGAAACACAACCTAGATCAATATAATGTCAATTGAGGACATAGATGACACGATAGGCACATGGAGTAAATACCTTTAGCTTGTCCAGATGAGACCATCCCACACATACAACACTCTGGAAGGCCAACTAAACCACAATCTAGAATCTCACTTCTCTCAAGTACACCACCTACCCACATACACACAACGAAAAGAAACCCATGAAATCATACCAGAATCATAAGAAACTTAAGGAACACCATCCTCTCACTAGGATACACTTGTTCCAAAGCCTCTACACTCAAAACTCTTGCTTTAAACCCATCTACAAAAAATGCATATAAAGACACAGCAGAGTTCTGAAATGACGAAAACTGAAATCTATGAGTACCTATGCGTAGCTTATGTCACCATGATTCTAATGACTACTTGCATGCAAAAAATAGACATCATTTGATACACTTACGACCACAAAAATCTCGTACATGCGTCAACACATGTGCTTCCTCTTGCATGGAATGCTTGACATTGTCGCGTAACTCTCCTCAAGCCTACATCAATGGTGTAGTCGGATCTCCAATGTGACGAGCGAGCCAGGCATAGCGTGAGGACGAAGCACTCATACATACTCTCTTTCTCTCTCCCACACAATAGATGGCAGCTCTAAACCTCAATTATGATTAAGTGTATTACAAAAGTGACCTAGGTAACTTATATACTAAGGCTACCTTAGGTCAACAAAAACTAGAGTTTGAGGGGTCAAATGGCTTGGTATTTACAATCTCTTATGGATAGCTATGCTAAAATGAGCATACACTGGACAAGTGGTGGAACTTGTGCCGATTAATGCTTTAATGGAGGCAAAGTGGTGGATTTTATGGCTCTCTATGCTTCTATAGATCATAGATTGAACAAGTGGTGGACCTTCTGGGATTGAATGGAGCATAGATTGGACAAGCGAAGGACCTTATGGTTCTCTTGAGAGCAATGAATCCACGATAGTAGAGATGGTAGATTGGAGAAAAGGTAGGAGATTGTGGCCATAAAGTGTTTCTAACTTTGTTTCATCAACTTCTCTATGACTACATTTCACAACTGGTGGGCCTTGCATATCTCTATTTTTCATACTGAAACCTATCCTAGGATATCTCTTATCTATAGGATTCAATTGAATTTTTATTGCACATGTAGACAAGTGGTGCATCTTGAAACCAAAATGTGACGTAGCTTCAACATAGTATCACCTATCCTACAACTTATCATAGATTGAAAACTTAGACTCTCCATGTTCAACACCCCCCGTGATGGGCGTGATGGGGATTCATGCATAACATCCTAAGCCAATGTCTTCGAGGGGTTTCAAGGGATAGCACCCTCAGTGGGGGTTCGGGGGAAACGCCCTTGGCAATGGGGTTCAAAAATCACTAGGTCAAAGCTTTGAATCTGGAAGAAAATCACTAGGTCAAAGCATCCAATTTGAAAGAAAATCTTTCAAATTTTAACCTTGCTTTTTAAGTTTAAAAAAAACATGCATTATAGATTGTGAGATAACCTACCGTAAGAAGATAGTGGAAAATAACCAAAAAAAATCAAAACAGTAGAACAGAGACGTCTCGCAAAACACAGGTCAAGTAGTAGAGCATTGGCTATTTGGCAGAAGAGAGGCGACTGAGCAACACATAGACAATTCAGCAGTACAAAGGCTATTCGGTAAACACAAAGGCAATTCAACAGAACAAAGGGATTCAATAGAACAAATGGGATTCAACAAAAACAAAGGTGATTTAGTAGAATGGAGGAAAAATAGAAGAAGATTGTGCTCACGACCAAGGGAAGACTATAGCTCGTGCAAGCCAGTATCCTACACTACTCGAGAGAGTCATACATGTAGATCACATTAGATAAGGATTGCTAAGAGGTATTTCACATCCTCAAAAATAGGATCCCTTGATGTGTAGATCTCAAGAGTTTGGCAAGGTGCAGTTATTACAAATCTCTCTGTTTGTCTCCTTGTCTCTCTCTTTCTCTCACCCTCATCTACATCGGTTTTAGGGTTTCAAGAATCCAACAGATGGTTCTTTGCTTCTTTTACACACACACACACACACACACAAATATTATCTTCATCTCAATATTCTCTTCACTCACATGCACACACACACAGACACATAAACACACATAATCAAATACATACTCTTTCTCTCTCACACAAACATTCAGACAAAATCCAAACTTTTCAATTGTGGCTCTGTCTATCCTTCTTGTGTAGGTACATCCATTATGCTAATAATATACATGCATTATATGTATAGACATATGAGTGACTGAGTGATTTTTGTTTTTTTGTAAAGGTTCTATATACATACTTATAGGTAAAAACAAGAATGTACGATAGTGTAAGTTTGAGTAGGCTTACTTGTGAGTTTTGGTGAGGTTGATTCTTGCACTGAGGTTTGCTTTGGTATTGTTTGGCTACTTTCTGTCCAATGTGTCTCAAACTGTGACTTCAATTTTTCTTTCTCAACAAAGGTGTTATAGCTTAGTGACAAAGACCTAGTGGGATAAAACGAGAAAACATCTAAATATAAAGAAAGAACAACTATCATGTTAATTTCACCTAGGATGCTCGTTTGTCCTAGGGTTAATGGTTGAGATTTAGGTTGAAATTGAAGTTAGACAAGTGGTGGACCTTGCTCTCATGTTGTAACATCTCCATAATGCATGGTCTCATATGTTGTCTTCTCAAGTGCTTATATGTTAAGGTTGGCCAAGTGGTGGATGTTAAGTTTGAGTTTCACTCTTCAAGAAACTTTAAATTTATACGAGAAAAATAAAATTGAAGCGAGAAATTATGAGTTGGAGCTTAGAAATTTGAATTCAAGCGGGGAAATTCAAATTAAAGTGAGAAAATTTAAATTCAAGTGGGAAAATTTGTTTTCAAGAGGAAAATTTTAAATTCGCATAGGAAAGTTTGAATTCACTTTGTTCAAAATTCCAATGAGGTGGATATAGGAGACACTATCCATTGCATCTACCTTTCAATACTTGATTAGAATGGCCAAGTGGTGGGTCTAAGGTCAACGAAAGAGTGCTTAGAATGGCCAAGCGACGTATCTAGGGTCTAGATATCCCGCAAACTTTATTTAAAGTTGAAAGATGGTGGATATAGAAGACACCAACTATATCCACCTTTCAAGACCTGGTTAGAATGGCCAAGTGGTGGACCTTTAATGTACCCAGCTTCAAGACATTATTTGAATGGATAAGTGGTGGTGCACCCACCTACCGATAGTGATTTAGAGCTACCAAGTGGTGGATCTTGGATGCACCCACCTCCCACAAAGATTTGGTTAGAATGGGGGAGTGGTGGATGTTGGATGCATCCACCTTCAATATTGTGTGAGAATGGCCAAGTGGTGGATCTCGAGCTCACCTATCCAACATATCTTTTTTATAGTGTAAGATGTTGGATTTGGGAGAAACCAACCATTGTACCCACCTTGCAAGACTTGGTTACACTACCCAGGTGGCGAATCTTCGATGCAACTACATTCAATACTTGGTTAGAATAGCTAGGTGGTGGAACTAAGGGATACCTATCCCACACACTTGGTTTAAAGGTGGAATCTTGTAGATTTAGGGGACATCCACCATTGCATCCACATTTAAGAACTTGGTTAGAGTGGCCAAGTTTTGGATCTTGCATGCATTCACCTTCTAGGACTTGCTTAGAATGGCCAAGTAGTGGATGTAAGACCTACCTTTTTCACACACTTTATTTGAAATTTCAAGGTCAAAATTGTCGAGTGGTGGATCACCCAAGTCTACCAATGCTTAGTTATAATGGCCAAGTAGTGGATGTGACAGTCCATGTTTCCTACAAATACTATCTAAAATTGATAGATGGTGGACGTGGGAGAAACAAACCATTAGATCCATCTTGAAAGGTTTGGTTAGAATGGTCAAGTGGTAACTCTTAATTGTAGCCACCTTTAAGACTTGGCCAGAATGGCAAGGTGGTGGAGCTAAGGCCTGCATATTGCACACACTTTGTTTAAACTGGAAAGTTGGTGGATGTAGGAGAAACCAACCATTCCATCCACCTTGCAAGATAAGGTTAGAGTGGCCGAGTGATGGATCTTAATTGCAGCCACCTTTAAAACTTTGTTAGAATGGCCAGGTGCCACCTTGCAAGACCTGGTTAGAATGGCCAATTGGTGGATTTTATATGAAATCGCCTTCAAGGACCGAGTGGAATGGCTAGGTGGTGGATCTAAGGTCTACCTTTATCACAAACTTTGTTGAAAGTTGTAAATTAGAGGATTTAAGAGACCAAGTGGAATGACTAAGTGTTGGATCTTGGATGCATTGACCCTCTGGAACATGGTTAGAATGGGCTACTCTGGAATCTAAGGCCTACCTATTCTACACACTTTATTTGAAATTTCAAGGTAGTGGACGTAAGAGACACCGACAATTGGATCCACATTTCAAGCCTTGGTTATCATAATGGACAAGTGGTGAATCTTTGATGCACCCAGTTTCCAAATCTTAGCCTAAATGGCCAAGTGGTGGATCTAGGGTCTACTCATCCCACAAACTTTGTGTAAAATTGCAAGTCTCATGATAGCCAAGTGTTGAATGCACCTAGCTCTAAGACATGGATAGAATGGCCAAGTGGTGGATCATGGATGTACCCACCTACCAATACTTGGTTAGAATGGCCACTTGGTCGATCTAAGGTCTACATATTGCACACACTTTGTTTAAAATGGGAAGTTGGTGGATATATGAGAAACCAATCATTTCATCTACCTTGCAAGATTCGGTTAGAATGGTCAAGTGGTGGATTTTAATTACAACTACCTTCAAAACCTGGTTAGAATGGCAAGGTGGTGGGTCTAAGGTCTACATATTGCACACACTTTTCTTAGAAATGTGAGTTGGTGGATGTAGGAGAAACCAACCATTACATCCACCTTGCATGACTTGGTTAGAATGGCCAGGTGGTGAATTCTATATGAAACCAGCTTCAAGAATTGGTTGGAATGGCTAGGTGGTGGATCTAAGGTCTACTTTTTTCACACACTTTGTTGAAAGTTGTAAATTGGAGGATTTATGAGGCACCAACCATCGCACCCCAGGTTCCAATACTTGGCTAGAATGGCCAAGTGTTGGATCTTGGATGCAATCAGCCTCTAGGACTTTCTTAGAATGTCACATTGAGGAATCTAAGGTCTACCTATTTCACACACTTTATTTGAAATTTTGAGGTGGTGGATCTCGGAGACACCAACAATTGGATCCTCATTGCAAGCCTTGGTTATAATGGACGAGTGGTGGATCTTTGATGCACCTAATTTCCAAATCTTAGTCTGAATGGCCAAGTGGTGAATCTAAGGTCTGCTCATCCCACAAACTTTGTGTAAAATTACAAGTTATGATGTCCAAGTGTTGAATGCACCTACTTTTAATACATGGTTAGAATGGCGAAGTAGTGGATATATACAGTCTATCTTTCCTACAAAAACTATTTAGAATTGATAGATGGTTAACATAGGAGAAACCATACATGGCGAAGTAGTGGATATATACAGTCTATCTTTCCTACAAAAACTATTTAGAATTGATAGATGGTTAACCATTCGAAACCATAGATGATTCGAATGACCAAGTGGGTCTAAATTGCAGGCACCTTCAAGACTTGGTTAGAATGGCTAGGTGTGGATCTAAGGTCTACATATTGCACACACTTTGTTTAAAATGGAGAGTTGGTGGATCTAAGATCTACCACTTTGCTAAAAGTGGTAAACTGGAGGATTTAGGACACACCAACCATTACACCCACCTTCCAAACCTTGGCTAGAATAGCTAAGTGTTGGATCTTGTATGCACTCACCCTCTAGGGATTGGTTAGAATGGCCTACTTGAGAATCTACGATCTACCTATTTCACACACTTCATTTGAAATTACAAGGTGGTGGATCTAGGAGACACCAGCGTTTGGATCCACATTTCAAGCCTTGTAAATAACAACCAAGTGATGCATCTTTGATGCACATACTTTCCAAATCTTAGTTTGAATGGCCAAGTGGTGGATCGAGGACCTACTCATACCACCAAATTTATGTAAAGTTACAAGTGTTATGATGTCCAAGTGATGAATGCACCTAGCTTAAAGACAAGGTTAGAATGGAAAAGTGGTGTATCTATGATCTACACCCACCTACAATACTTGGTTAGAATGGCCAAGTGGTGGATCTATGGTCTATGTTTCCTATAAACACCATTTAAAATTGATAGATGGTGGACGTAGGAGAAACCAACCATTGCATCCACCTTGCAAAAGTTGGTTAGAATGGCCAAGTGCTGGATCTAAATTGCAACCACCTTCAAAACTTGGTTAGAATGGTGAGGTGGTGGATCTAAGGTCTTCATATTGCACAACAAAGTTTTTTAAATGGGAAGTTGGTGGATGTAGGAGAAACCAACCATTGCATCAACCTTACAAGACCTAGTTAGAATGGCCAAGTGGTGGATCTTGGAGGCACCCACCTTCAAGAATTGGCTAGAATGGCTAAGTGACAGATCTTTCTTTTTCACACACTTTGTTAAAAGTTGTAAACTTCAAGATTTAGGAGACACCAACCATTGTACCCACCTTCCAAAAATTGGCTAGAATGACCAAGTGTTGGATCTTGGATGCACTCACCCTGCAAGGCTTGGTTAGAATGGCCCACTGTAGAATCTAAGGTCTACTTATTTCACCCAGTTTATTTGAAATTGCAAGGTGTTGGATCCAGGAGATACCAACAATTGGATCCTGATTTCAAGCCTTGGTTAGAATGACTGAGTGGTGGATCTTTAAAGCACCTACTTTCCATATCTTAGTCTTAATGGTCAAGTGGTGGATCTAGGGCCTACTCATCCCAAAAAACTTTATATAAAGTTACAAGTCTTATGATGGCCAAGTGTTAAATGCACCTAGCTCTAAGACATGGTTAGAATGACCAAGTGGTGGATCATGGATGCATCCACCTACCAATACTTGGATCATGGATTCTCCCACCTACCAAATTCTTGGTTATAATGGCCAATTGGTGGATCTAAGGTCTACAAATTTGACACACTTTGTTTGAAATGGGAAGTTAGTGGATGTAAGAGAAACCAACAATTACATCCACCTTGTAAGATTTGTTTAAAATGGATAAGTGGTGGAACTTAATTGCAGTCACCTTTAAAAATTGGGTAGAATGGTCAGGTGGTGGATTTAAGGTCTACATATTGCACACACTTTGTTTAGATAAGGAAGTTGAAGGATGGGAGAAACCAACCATTGCATCCACCTTGCAAGACTTACTTAGAATGGCCAAGTGGTGGATCTAAATTGCAACCGCCTTCAAGACTTAGTAAGAATGGTCCAGTGGTGGATCAAAGGTTTTCATATTCAACATAATATTTTGTTAAAATGGTAAGTTGGTGGCTATAGGATAAACCAAACATTGAATCCATCTTTCAAGATGTGGTTAGAATGGCCAAGTGGTGGATCCTGGATGCATTTATCTTCCACATATCCTATATACTTTATTTGAAGATGCAATGTGATGGATCTAAGATACACCAACAATTGTACCCACCTTTTAAGACTTTCTTAGAATGGCCAAGTGGTGGATCTTTTGATGCACCCACCTTTCAAGGCTCGGTTAGAATGGCCAAGTGGTGGATCTAAGATGAATAAAATATTAAAAATGTTTTTCAAATGTACTAACTTAGTAAACTTAGTCTAAATGACTTATGGGATCTAGGTACACCTACTTTGGTTATCAAATGTCTACATTGTTTGATTTTAGAATTTAAAAGTCTTAAAGAGCGTAAATAAAATTTTGTGTGTGAATTAAGTTTTTATGCGCTTTTAAAAAATTATTACATTCAACGTGTCATTATAGATTCTAAATAGTTATTTGTGTTTTCTTTGATTTAGAGAAAAAATGGTTCAAAAACAAAAATCTATGACGATGGAGAGGGAGAAAGGGGAACACACCCAACACACAACGCAATGCCTCACTATAGCCCAGGGTATACAGAGCGCCCCAATCCACTAGATTTCACCTTCAAAACTCAACACTATCCGCAAGAAGACTGCTGCTTGCACACAACCATACGTACACATGCCTTGCAATGCACCATAAAAACTCAATCACTCCGCTCTGCTCAATTCATAGCCTTCCACAAACACACATTCTCTCTCTATCTCTCTTTGCACAACCAAATTTGTGGGGGCACACACGCCAACACACGCCCGGAACCACACATGCACAAGCAGAGAAGAGAAGGGGGAAGGAGAAATGACGTCTAGAGACAATAGAGAATGGTCCTCTTGCATAAAAAACACCATGTACAACCAATCCCCTGCCCGCACAACCTTAAAAAAAATACAATTTCTCAAAGCCTTCACACGCCCAAGAGCATCATGGCCAAAAAACCACATGGGTAAAAGACCGCAATAAACATCTACCTCCTTTTATAGGGGTGTGTCTAGGAGACCTAAAAAAGAAATAATGGGAAGGTTCCCATCTCATGCACTTCACTTGAAGCTTCATTTGGAATTTCCTTTACACTACCACTACTTGGCATAGTCTATCTTTGGTAGCTCTTGCATGGTGCACACATCTGTCCATTGTACGCCCAGCTTGGACCCCCGGCTAGACTTGCACTATCCGACTTCTTTCTCTTGCTTTACCATGGGTCTCTGTCTCTTGATGTCCTCCACTGGCCGGATAGGCCTCTTGGACAATTTTGTGACTCCTTCTCTCCATTCACTACTGCATGTTGACCACTTGTCGTGGGATCCTCCCCTTGACTAGCCTTTTGAATGGCCTCGGTCTGCCTCTCCCTCCGGCTCGTTGTCCATGGGACCCCACCCCTAAGCAATAGCGACATCACTAGTGGGGGGGGTTTCCCTCAAAAAAATTGGCTTCTAATCGGGCGGGGGCATAGGCCCTTACGAACACATTAGGGCCAAAAGGGCCTCAAAAAGGGTTGTGTAAGGAATTGGTTAGCTTGATAATTAGCGGAGCATTTGACGGTCAAAACGGCTCCAAATTTGACTGTTTTGGGTATTCAAAGCATATCTTGAGCATTTAAAGAGTATCACGGTACAGATCTTTCAATATAAATAAAAGATGTCATTTTCACACTACTTTCTCCCCTACTGGACTTATTTTGTTGGCTTGGCGGCAAATACAAAATTTTCACTTTTGAATGATGGTTTTCTTAACTACTCTTTCTCTCAAGCCATTTCATTAGGCTCTCTTCACCCTCACAAGCTTTCAAGATGTCTCTACCTTCGCAAGAGGACCGCCATTTCCGGTCTAGCTAGAAGGACCACTATGGTTTTTCTCTCTTCACCATTGCAAGAGAACCACCATTTTGTTCTCTTCACCCTCACAAGCTTTCCAATTTTTCTCACTAGTTTTTCTCGGCCACAAGCTCGCTTCAATCTCACAAGTTCTCCCATCATTTGTACTCTGCATGGAAACCATTTTTCTCTCGTGTCACCCTCACAAGATTTCCAAATTTTCTCACTAGTCTTGCTCTTCCTAGAAGCTCAGTTTAGCCTCACAAGTTTTCCAAACTCACTAGTTTTGCTCTGGTTAGAAGCTCCCTTCAGCCTCACAAGATTTTTCATTATTTGCACTCTACCTAGAAACTCATTAAGTTGTTAACACCATATGAAAATCAAGCTCAACCAAGTGTAAGAAACCGTGAGGGTTGTGTATCAAAGGTTGCAGGCGTCCGAGCTCAAGCATTACAAAGCCAACGGAGCAAGCAAATGGATATGGACAGAAGTCAACTTGTATCCTACTGATCCACAAACTCGAAGGTAAATAGAAAAATTTGAAGTCTTACTTTCATAAATAGATTTCCATGGTGGCCATCTGCATTTGGAAAAGGATCCAACTATTTCTAAAAGTACATAAAAATGTTTTGCAGGATTCTTCAACAGGAGGTTTGAAAGCTAAAAGATTCACTTAGTTTTCTCAGAAGTCACATTATCAAGCACAAACTTCATTTTTCATATCAACAAGAAAGGGAGGATGACAAAGAAGAAGCAATACACTAAAATAACTAAGTCGATACCAAGGGAGGCAATTATAGAGGATGAGATCAAAGAGCCAACAACAACCACCTTGCTCACCTTGCTGTGAACATCACAATCCTTCCAAGGAGGAGACTATTTAGATGGAAAGTTACAATATCATTCCTTGCAAAAGACTATCATTTTAACAATATAATTACTTGTAAATTTACTTTAAATCTCCTTGTAAATTTACTTTCAATCTCCTTGCAAAACATTCATTTTCACAATATAATACGTTGTAAAGTTACAACATATGTTCCTCTAGCATTGCAACATCACGATTAACACTTTATCTCCCCTTTGCCACACAATCATTTTACTCATCTATAACTCCTAAGGCAAGTTTCCGTTTAACTATTCTAACATTTGTCTGAGATGAAACTTGAGCTTGAAATTTTTTCACTCTTCTACGTAGACTTCCATGTGACCATGATCCTATAACATGACATCTAGAAACCATTGGCATGGACCATCATTATTAGAATCTTCATCACCCTCCAGAGTCCCTTTGCCTTTAAGCCATGTTAATAAAAATTTGTTGCTTCAGCTCTTTTGACTCAACTTATAATTAAAACTTTCAAATAGGGCAAATTGACAAAATTTTAACATCACAGATGAGTCCGAAATGCCCAAAAACCCCGAAAACGGCTGGCTATATGCCTCGTTCTGACACCCGGAGAGGTCGGTATGGCCAAAAAAGGCCTCCGGAGGCACTATCCCGTACGGTGCGAGGAGAGGGGTAGCCAGACTAGAGGTCGGTATGGCCAAAAAAGGCCTCCGGAGGCACTATCCCATACGGTGCGAGGAGACTGGCTACCCCTCTCCTCGCACCGTACGGGATAGTGCCTCCGGAGGCCTTTTTTGGCCATACCGACCTCTCCGGGTGTCAGAACGAGGCATATAGCCAGTCGTTTTCGGGGTTTTTGGGCATTTCGGACTCATCTGTGGTATCAAAAGTTTCAAATAATATAGCTTTTAAAAGTTACAAGTGTTATATATTGTAAAAATTCTGTGACTATGCTTGGGTCCAATATGCTTAATAGATCTATATATAAAAAGACATCTATATTAGGAAGGAAAGGTGAATCTGTGAATGCAAATAGCCCACCTGTCATGATTGGGGTAATGAGATTCTAAAACTAACCCCCTATCCTGGGGTAATGTGGCACCAAATTGGTGTTCCAAAAATGACCCACACAACATGAGGGGGTAGTGAGATTCTAAAAATACTCCCTATCCTGTTGTGCAAGCAAGGCATAGTGTGGCACCAAATAGGCCTTTTGCTAATATCTTGTACATATAATAAAAACCAATGGAATCCAAATAATAAGGTCACTCAATATTTTTTTGCATGGTGTGTGCATGCAACCAGAACGACGCGATGAGGGGGGGAGTGACAAGCTGTATGATGCCCTCTTCGCGCGGTCTGGGTAGGAGCAAAAATAATGCAACATGGCGAGTGTCAAAGTGTTTGAGCTCTTTTGCACATGGTTTAGAAAAATAATTCCAAATAATAAGGTCACTCAAAATTTTTTTGATGGTGTTTGCATGGAACCAGAACAACGCGATGAGGGGGGTAGTGACAACCTGCATGATACCCTCTTCGCGCGGTGTGGGCAAGAGCTAGCGGTGTGGGCAAGAGCTAAAATGGAACCTGAACGACGCGATGAGGGGGGTAGTGACAACCTGCATGATGCCCTCTTCGCGCGGTGTGGGCAAGAGCTAAAATGATGCAACATAAGGAGTGTCAAACTCTTTGAGAGCTTTTGCACATGATTTAGAAAAATAGTCCAAATAATAAGGTCACTCAAGATTTTTGTGCATGGTGTGTGCATGGAGCCAGAACGACGCGATGAGGGGGGGAGTGACAAGCTGTATGATGCCCTCTTTGCGCGGTGTGGGCAGGAGCTAAAATGACGCAACATGGGGAGTGTCAAATTCTCTAAGTGCTTTTGTACATGATTTAGAAAAACATTAGGAATCCAATTAACAAGGTAATTCAAGGTTCTTATGTGGTGTGGCCGGAGAGCTAGAACAACACGATAGTAGGGTGACAAGCTCACACATGACAATAGCACTATGGGCAAGAGCTGGACCGGTGCTATAAGGGGAGGAGTGAAAAATTCATTGAGTCCTCTTGCGCACGATGTGGGTACAGTAACGAAACGGGGCGAGTGGGGGTAGAGTGTAGTTCAATCAAGCCACAATCGCACAGTGTGGTCATTGATTCAAAACAATGTGAGAAAGGATGTCTTTAGGTGTGGTCCCATGTTGATGTAGATATTATGTATGCACGTGCTGAGTGCAAGCTCTTGATGTGGTGCTTAGAAATAGAGGCTAAGTGAAAAGTAGACATTAAAAAAAATACGGAATAGTCATTAATAGGCAGCATCATCACTGTTTGAAAAGAAAGATTTCGTATCTTCTAGCTTAATATTGTACAATATTAAATAGAAAATAGCACTTGTACATCAGGCCCAGAATATGATGTTATTAATAGGCGTCATCATCACTGTTTGAAAAGAAAGATTTCGTATCTTCTAGCTTAGTATTGTACAATATTAAATAGAAAAGAGCACTTGTACATCAGGCCCAGAATATGATGTTATACATCAAAAATAACAGGAACGCCCTCAAATATAGGCAATTTAGCCAAATGAAAGTGACATTTAGACGTTTTCCGCTAAAGTGGAAGCACAAAAGCTCAAGCTAGAGGAGACAGGAATGCCATACTTTTGTATACGTATCAAGTGAGTATTGGCCTATTTCTTAATCGGTGGATTACCAAACAACCCTTTTTTAGACGTTTTTGGCCCTAATGAGCTATCACATCATCAGTGTGCTACGCCGTAGCGCTGCGAACTACAGCGCCCCACAAGTACCAAAATCCGCCGCCATGCGCCACCTCAAGGCCGCCTCGACAACACACAGTGCCAACACAGTACGCCATAGCCGGGGCTCCAAGGAGCTCCCATTCTCCCCATATGTTTCAAATGGGCTCACGGGCTGGGCTATGTACCCCTTCACTTCCCCTCAATTCATAACCTATGGGATTATAGACTTCCACCCACGTGGAATCCGTATATGGTTCAAATGGGCTCACGGGCTGGGCTATGTACCCCTTCACTTCCCCTCAATTCATCACCTATGGGATTATAGACTTCCACCCACGTGGAATCCGCTGGCTCACCCCTTACCAAAGCCTTCAAAAAAATCTTTTAAATGAGGAAAAAACCCCTCGACTTGACTTATTGTACTTCAAGATCCTGCCATTTGTGGCCCGGAATTCCGGTTCTCGATCTGTAAAGCTTGGTTGCAAGCTTACTTGTTCGACTTCGGACTGAACCCACCTTGCCACAATTCTTAATTCCCCCAGACCCTGGAACAGAGGCAGTAAAAATGCCAATTTTCATCTACAATCAACTTCGGACACAGGCACCCAATCTTCAGACTTCTGTATCTTTCCGCTCCAAGCTCTGTTTGACGTGCACTCTGTTCTTACTAGCTCCGGATGATGCATACCTTTTTCGAGAACTTTGTCACAACCCAAAAGACACCAGATGGCACACCTACCCATGTGGTCAGGTGGGCATCAACCTAGCCCCTGACAAAACTTCAAATGGCTATATCTTGCTATCCGTGGCTCATATCTGCAATCTGAAAAGACGGGTAGTCTCCATAAATAGACCAGTACACATCTATACCCCAACTTCCACTTGGCCCACCTATCATCAACTGCCCTACTGGGAAAGGATCTGCAACACACTGAACCTTCAATCTTCAATATCTTGGGCTTCGTAGCTCTATTTGGTGAGCCGTCTGGACCTGTTCCTTCAACACTTGAAGCTCTACACTCTTGGACCCAAAAGTTGCACCTTGCATCACCTTCACCTATTAAAGAGGGTTACAAGTGCCAGATGAAGAAAGGATCGAGGACCTTATTATGAGGCTCCACCACAAGTGCCTCCTTCTCCTAAGATTCCTATGGAAGAAGCATCTACAAGGAAGAAGAAAGAGCAAGGAAGAGCCAAAGAAAAATGCCGTGCATACAAACTACAATCTAATATTGAAAATTTTGCAAACTTAAAGTAGGTATTGTAGGAAAGGATTTTGAATAGCAAAGTTGAGTTTACCTTAGCTGAAGTTATTGGCATTGCTAAACGTGAGTTTCATGAAGAAATTATAGATATCATTAAAAGAAAGATGAAAAATCTCACTACGTCTTTTTGTCCATAGTCTGAGGGTGAAGGGGAGTCACTTAAGGCACATGGGATACATGTCTAAGAGAGTGATTTCAATGATGATAGTGTGATAGGATGCTACCAATCTTCTTGAAGAGATGCGCATGCTATATTTTCTGATGTGATAATGATGAAGATGAAGCCTCCTATAAAAGCCACAACTCCAAAAGTCATTGGGCAAGAGCTACAACAGAAACTTTAGTCAAGGTGGGTGATCTTGAGGGGCCATATGTTGCATTGATAGATCATGTCTCTGAAATCAATCTTATGTCCAAGAGTCTTTACATGAAGGGCAAGTGGCCAATAGATACAAACCATGGGTGGATTTTTAGAGTTGCAAATAACTCATCAAGAGATTTATATGGGCTTGTCAAAATGTGAAATTGATGATAGGTAATGTAAAAGATGAGCAAAACTTCTTCGTGCATGCGATATCTACCTATCCTCTTATCCTTGGGTAGACATACATCACAACTGTCCGCATGGAAACAAAGGTCTTGGATGATGATTCTACTGATACTAGAGTAAATAGCAGAGATGGGAAGCAAGTTGTGTAGTTTTTGAATGTGTGTGAATCACAAGAGGAACCGCGATAGTCTTCGTGAGAATCCTCTACCAAAAGCGAACAAAAAATTCAAGACTATAGGGAGACAATGGGTTTTGGCCATGCACCATTGTAAAGCGGGATTGCGACGATACAAGAAGAACAAGATTTTTGCATGACCCAAAGTGAGAATAACAATCTCTATAGGTTTCCAAGAATTATCAGAGCATGGGTCAGTATGTTTTATGAAGCTTGAGAATTTAAAAAGAACCACACGAGAGTATGCATATAATGTACTTATATACATGAAGGAAAATGGTTTCATAAAGGATAGTGAATGCATTTCAAGTTTCTTTGAAAAACTTTCTCATCTAGATACTATGCTTGAGCTTGAGGCTATAATGGACTCTAGCATGCAAGATGGAACCCACATTGTGGAAGTATGTTCTACAAAAATGTATGATGTAATTGAGGCTTTTGAAGATCAGAAAGATATCAATGCTAATGAAGGACTGGAAGTGTGTGTTGCGACCAAGTACAAAACGGTGGCAAAGAAAGTGAGACCAGTGGCCTTATCTTTACCATTAGATTGCAGTAAAAACCTAGAGGAATCTTCTTTGTAGTAAAATCTTAGGGATCCTAAAAGAACCGAGCACAAGTTCAGAATGGAATCCCTAAAAGAGATAAAAGTTGGTTGTGAGGAGTTTTGATCAGAAGAAGAGAATAATATTGTAGTAAAATCTTAGGGATCCTAAAAGAACCGAGCACAAGTTCAGAATGGAATCCCTAAAAGAGATAAAAGTTGGTTGTGAGGAGTTTTGATCAGAAGAAGAGAATAATATTTTTAAAGAAATTCTTTCAAGACATGCTAAGGGTTTTTCTTTTCAGACACATGATCTATAGGGTGTGTTGATCCTAATGTTGTTGCACCTATGGCGATGTTCACTATCCCTCATCTATCTTGGAATCTACGTCCAATCCTGGTTCCAAAATCACATTTTCCAAAGTAAATAGAATTAATGAATCAAAAGATTAGCATGGGTATTTGGGAGCCTTCTTGTGTGCCATATTCAAACAAGTGGTTCATTGTGCCTAAAAAGAATGGAGCTTTGCGGTTCATACAAGATATGCAACCTGTACATAACGTTACCATCAGGAATGTGGGTACAGGACCAATAGTAGATGAATTTAGAGAGATCTTTGCAAAATCAAAAAATCATCGCCATGAAATTAGAAGCTCAAGAATTCCTTTCAATTGTTTAATGCTACGACTATGTAATTGGGGACGAGGCTACATGATACCATGAAAGAGGTTGGGGTTTTGATTGAGATTTGTTCTTGTATGAGCATTGAGGTTTCATGGCTGAAAATTTAGTGTTTTAAATGGTCTTTTTAAGTGAAACTGAATCTGATTTGGTGATCCTCTCATCATATTCTCTACTACAAAAACAAGCAAATTCTAAGCACGATAGGGTTTAAGAGGGTTTGTGACTTTGCTGTCACAAAAAATCTTAGATTTTCAATCACCCTTAGAAAGAGGGGTTGGTGATTTCACATAAACACTTTTTCTTGAAGTTTTTTGACTCTCATCACAAACTCTCATAGCTAGAGGTCATGTGCCTTCCCAGCAAAACCGCACACGTTCTGACAATGTCTATGGAAGAAATGTTGAACTGTAAAACATAAGACAATTCATGAGTATCAAAGGCCAATAAAGATGATTGCAACATGAAGGGGGATGAACAATTTTTGCTTCTTAAAGATGGGCCAATCATACTAAAAAACTAAACAGCATAAAGTAAAACAACATGTAAACTATATGAAGATCAAACAACTAAAAATTTCAGATTTATGCTTGTAGAAAAAGAAATCAATTATGATCGTAGGCTAATGCACGTTCATAAACCTACTAGCATTAAAACTATATGATCAGTATTAATAAATCATCAAAATCATCAATGAAAACACATGCCTACTGCCAATGAGCCTTCAAAAAGTCCAATGTTTAGAAATATGTAAGGATTTTGTATTCATATTAAGCACTAAAAGATACATCAAGCAATGTTCAAGCCCAGAATGTCCCAAACATGCATCAACTCATCACTCATGTACTCTCAAATGAACAATCTAAACATTTTTAATGCATTCCATGCACAATTTTCAATCACGCAATGAATGCACACACAATCGTAACCCACATTCATGCTCTTTAACTAGTAAATATGGCACATATAGAAAATGATGAATTGATTATTTAAATCTCTCAATCACAGAAGCAAAACCGTTCAGCATGTCCCTTCAAAACCGCTCAATTTTCTGTGTAATGAGAGCATTTTGCATTCACACAATAAGCACAAAACAGAGTTATGAATCAAGCATAAGTCTCTGGTTTTATTGCAATCCATGAAAAAATCCTATTTGACATAATGAAATGAACAAAATCGAATGATACTAATCTCATTTTGATGCAAAAGATATGATCCAATAAAAACCAATAACCATTCACGCAAAAATACCCTCAAAATACCAATGAATAGCTCGTACACATTTGAATACAAATGGCTTTGAGCTAATGATTTTTTTTTTTCGTTTCATTCCTTTTTCAAGGGGAGTTCTTGAGCTTGAAACTGCCCACTCAGAGTCACTTTTTTTGCCCTCCTTGAAAGATTTTTTTTTTTAAACATTATTATTTTATATTTTTGAATGAATTTCCTTCTTATTCTAGTGAGAGTCTTGCAGCAAAGAAAACAAGAAAGAGGGTTTGTGTGAGAGTGTTTGTTTTGGTTTCTTTAGTCAACCTCCTTCCTCTTCTTTTCCTCACGTTCAGCAAGTTAGCATCCTTGCCAACAACATTTCTGTCATCATCCACACCAGTAGACAATCATCGGTGTCAATGTTGAGACCAAGTATAGAACAAGATTCTACAATACATGTAGGTCAGCAACTTGAGATGTGTGTGAGCTGGTGTGTTGCAATTTTGAGTGCAACCTTTGAGCTTTGGATGTGAGGATATGGGATGGTGGCTTCTTTGAGTCTAAAAATAGAGAGCAAGGATAAGTGCTAGGTCTGCACCAAACCTTTGAGCTTTGAATGTGAGGATTTGGGATGGTGTCTCCTTTGAGTCTAAAAAAAAAGAACAAGGATTGATGCTAGGTTCGCACTTGGTGGAGAGAGTGGGAGGCAAAGAGGTGTAAGTGGTGACATGTGTAGGTGAGCCGTGCCATGTTTAAGGCACAGACAAAACACAGAAATGAGAATGGAACAGGAACTCGAACAGAACGCAGAAACTGACAACAGACTGAATCTACCATAACTTCCGCTTTCACATTCCCAAGAAGATATTGATCGACAGTTACATACTTCGAAAAAAACTAATGGGCCACGCCCTTTCCCAAGAACACCCCTTGGAATCCCAAAAGTACAAAAGTTAACATTTCAAATTCCACTAAGGTAAAACATCCAGAAACTCCTAGGCTTAACACCTGGCACAGCCTGGTGTTAAGCCTAGAGCCAGAGGCTGACCTGGACCCACAATCCCTTGATCATACAACCTGCTCCCCAGCATCCCCTGCTACTTTTTCCTTTTCTGCTGCAACATCCGAATCCGCCTGCTTTTCCACTTCTGCTTTCACCTGGTTTTCCACTTCTGATTCCGCTCCTTCTGCTACAATCGGATCTGGTCCCAAAACATCACTACTCAGCTCCACCGTCCACTTACTCAGAACCCCTGCATTCACTTCAACCTCCTTACTTTTTTCCTTCAATTCTTGCATTTCTACCACTAATTTCTCATTCTCCCTTCAATTACTCATTCTCCCTCCTAATGCTCTCCTTTCTAGCTAGCTAAAACTAATTTTTGAATCGGTCCGTCGACACCTCCATCTGCTCCCTCCAAAGCCTAGTAGCATTATTCCACATCTCTTGTGTATATGCCAGCACTTCCTCCTTCAGAATATCCGCATTCGAATCTGCAACCAAGATACCTGTCATTCCCTCGTTCTGCAATGCGGCCTTCTCCATATCTATCAATGGAGTCAGGAAAATATTCTCAGTGGGGTCAACTCAGCCACCTTGTCCTTCAGTTCTTTGAATTGTTCATCCACTACAGTTTTTAGTCCATTTGCCCACCTAGTAAAATCCTCAGCTACACTCAAAATTTTAGCATTTCTTGCCATAGCCTTTGCTGTAATCCGTTTAACCTCCTCCTGCAACCTTTCTTTATCCGACCTCTCCTGAAACAACTGCATCCTAACCTTCTGCATTTCCCATTCCAGAATAGCACTGCATTTATGTTCCATTTTCTCAGCTTCCATCACCCTAAGCGCTGCGTCTTGATTCTGCATGAACTCGTTCAGTTGAGTCAAATTGTTAGCTGCCTCTTCCATAGAAAAAATCCCCCTATTCTCATAACTGTCACTGCTCCCTACCTTGCTTTAACTTTCAAACTTTCCAGAGCAGTCTTCTCCACAACTCCAGCCATTCCTTTCATAAACAACGTTACCTTCTTGCCTTTGGACTCCGATTTCTTTGATTCTGATTCCATTGTGAAACTATTCGGCTTTGATTCCGACTCTTCCAAAACCTTCCAAGAGACTTTGAAAGGTGATTTGCCTTTTTCAACTGTTGGAGAGCCCAACAATAACTTCCTTCTCTTACTTCCACTTAATATTCCCTCTTCTTTTGCCACATCTACCATTGGTGTCTTCAAACCTGTTGCTACTATCGGAACCTTTAGAACATACTCAAAAATTGCAGCCAAATAAGGTGCTACTCTGCCCACTGCTGGTGTCCGAGGCCGGTCTCTTTTTCCAGTTAACTGCATCCTATCATACAAAACTGATGCCCAATCAACTTTAATGCCTCTCTCAGCCTGAAACAAAGGTGCAAAAGCCTCCTTAGACATGTAGGCAGTCTTCTGGAGTATGCACACCTTTTCCAAATACCAAAACAAATTTGAGGCTCTGTTTCCACCCGAATTCTTCACCATGTAGTATGCCTTCGTCCCTACCGGACTTCCAAATTCCCCTTTCATCTGGGAATCTGTCAGCTTCCTCGTCTTAGCCGGCACAGTTAGATAGGGAGCTTTGAATACTTTGGACACCAACTTTGGTGTCAAGCAAACATCCATTGTAATCATTCGATCGCTTTCCTTAATCATATTCCACTACTGCTCAGCGAACTCATTCTCTGCCCATGTATCCCAAGGTACACATGCAAATACATAAAGACCTATACGCTTGAGCCATACCTGGGTTTACACCTCATCTAGGTCAAACGCTACCACCACCATCTCCACGCTGCCCTGATTACTCAAAGATTCAGCCTTATTGGAATTAGGGTTGCAGAGACATGCACATAGCTTGGAGAAGATGAAGGAAGCTCAAGGCACACAATAGAGAGTGTATTACTAAGTGTGCAATGGAAAGATAGATAGCCCTAGAGTGATGGGCGTATATACAATGCTCGGGGGAAAACACCTCATAAAGAGGTACTTGAGGATTGCAAACCTATTGCCACTTCCATGGAGACAGGTTTGAAGTTGAGTCTACATGATGCTGGCGATCCTGCTGATGTCACTCTTTACCAAACTGTTGTTGGTTGCCTCATTTATGTATGCAACACGAGGCCGGATATTCAATTTTCAATCTCACAGGTGAGCAGATTTATGCATAGCCTAGGGTCTAAGCATTGGCAGGTTGTCAAGAGGATTTTTTGCTACCTTAGTGGCACTTTACATCTTGGCTTGTTTTATCCGAAGGGGGGATCATTGCCACCAGACTTACATGCTTTTTCGGACTCAAATTGGGCTGGTTGTTTTGACACAAGAGTGTCCACAAGTGGTTTCTGTTTCATGCTTGGCAGTTCATGTATATCATGGTTGAGCAATAAGCAACCTACTGTGGCCACTTCGAGTTGTGAGGTTGAGTACAGGACGGTCTTCACAGCTACGGTTGAGTGTGTATGGCTCAAACGCCTTATGGCTGATTTGGGTGTTGGACATGACACTGCCAACACTATATACACTGACAGTCAGAGCGCATTGGCAATTGTGAGGAACCCAGTTTTTCATGCTCTCACAAAGCACATCGAGGTGCATTACCACTATGTCAGGGAGAGGCTCTCAGCAGGAGAGATCAACTTGGCTTATGTGCCAACACAGGACAACCTTGCAGATCTTTTCATAAAGGCATTATCTCGTGAGAAGCTTGAAGCTTTCCACAAATCTTTGGGCTTACTCCCCTTTGTGGGCTGATCATGTCCTTAGGGCATGGCACTTCCCTTTACTCATGTGCCAGCTCTCGTTCACCGCATCACTCGAGGGGGGATTTGTTACCATATACATGTGGTAGTGATGTGTGTGAACACATTAGGACCACCGGGGCATTTTTTCCCTCTTTAGGAGGTTTTTTCCCCCGAGCATTGTATATACACCCATCACTCTAGGGCTATCTATCTTTCCATTGCACACTAAGTAATACACTCTCTATTGTGTGCCTTGAGCTTTCTTCGCCTTCTCCAAGCTATGTGCATTTCTCCGCAACCCTAATTCCAGCAGCTTTGCTGCGTAAAGAGCTGGAGTCAAAGATTATGCATGAGAAAGATGATATGGACACATTCCTTGCTAGTGTTAAGGATATCAATGAGCATCTCATTTCTACAGGTGCAGTCATTTTAGACAGTTACCTTATACAGAATGTTCTTGATGCCTTACCAGATTGCTACCAGACTTTTGCTAGTACTTGGAGACTGATAACCCAAGGAAATCCTGAAGTTGTCTATTGCAAGAGTCACTTTGTAGAAAAAACAGGACTAGGCTGCATGCAGTTGAACGGGCTTTTATTGCTTCTCAAAGAAAGGGTGGTAACAGTAATGCAACCACTTCTTATGGTTTTGCTGTGAGTGGAAAAAATTATGTTCCTAATGCTTCTGCTGGCAACAATTCGTCTGGAAATTTGGTGATAAGGGCAAAAAGAAGATGCGTTGCCATTATTGTAAAGCTAATGATCACTTGATCAATTGTAAAGCTAATGATCAATTGATCAAGTCTTGTCCTAAGTTGAAGGCCAAAGAAGAAAGAGGGTGGTTCCACTGCAAATGCTGGTTCCACTACAAATGCAACCATTGTTGATTCTTCTGTGAAAGGAGACTGTGATGCTGATGTTGATACAGAATGGGCTTTTAGCGTAGAGTGCACTTACAATCCTGCTGTCCATGATGCATGCTTGTCAGTTTACAGCAGATTCACATGTGTGGTATTTCGACAGTGGTGCTACAAAGCACATTACCTCACATGGTGAATTGTTTACCTCTCTTGAGTCTGTCCCTCATGGGAATTCAGTCACTTGTGCCAACAATGCCTCTTATCCCGTTCAGAGAGTTGGAAATGTTGTGCTTACTGCTGCTATTGGCAGTTCTTTCACACTTGTTGATGCACTTTATGTACCTAGGATCAAGAAGAATCTCTTGTCTGTATCCGCACTTGCTACACTTGGACTTGTAGTCAAATTTGTGGATGACAGATGTACAGTTCAAGATCTCAGTTTTAGTGATGACATTGTTGCATCTGGCCTTTTGTGCCATGGGCTATATAAGCTCTCTTTTTATGACAAGTGTGGACATAATTTTGCAAATATTGTTGGAGATTCTAGGGCTATTTCAGATGCAAAACTTTGGCATGCACGTTTTGGTCATCTGAATTTTTCCAGTTTGCTGCGTTTGTAGAAATCTGATATGGTTTCTTCTTTGACACCTCTTGAAGCACCTGTCAAACATGTTTGTGAAGGCTGTATTTTGGGTAATATGCAGCGTTCTAAGTTTCCAAAGAATGGTTCAGTTCGGGCCACATGCAGGTTGTAGCTTGTACATAGTGATGTTTGTGGGCCCATGCAAACTCCATCCTCGGGCAATTACTTGTACTTCGTGACTTTCATTGATGATTACTCAAGGCATGCATGGGTATTTCCACTTAAAGCGAAGTCCGAAGTTTTTATGTGCTTCAAACAATTTTTGGCTATGGCTGAAAATGTCTCAAAATGTACTATGGGCACCCTCCGTTCCGATCGAGGGGGGGAGTCTATGTCTCATGAATTTAATGCATTTCTGGCTATTCGTGGGATAAAACACCAATGTACAATGCCTTATACACCTCAACAAAATGGTGTTGTTGAGAGGAAGAACAGGTCACTTACGGAAATGGCACGATGTATGGTCAAAAGTCAAAGCTTGACTTTTGACCATACATCGTGCCATTTCTATATCAGCAACACCATTTTGCTGAGGTGTATAAGGCACTCTACATTGGTGTTTTATCCCACGACTAGCCAGAAATGCATTAAATTCATGAGACATATACTCCCCTCCTTGATCGGAACGGAGGGTGCCCATAGTACATTTCGAGACATTTTCAGCCATAGCCAGAAATTGTTTGAAGCACATAAAAACTTCGGACTTCGCTTTAAGCGGAAATACCCATGCATGCCTGGAGTAATCATCAATGAAAGTCAGGAAGTACAAGTAATTGCCCAAGGACGGAGTTTGCATGGGCCCACAAACATCACTATGCACAAGCTGCAACCTGCATGTGGCCCGAGCTGATGAACCATCCTTTGGAAACTTCTAACGCTCCATCTTACCCAAAAGAGAGCCTTCACAAACATGTTTGACAGGTGCTTCAAGAGGCGGCAAAGAAGCAACCTTATCAGATTTCTACAAACGTAGCAAACTGGAAAAATTCAGATGACCAAAACGTGCATGCCAAAGTTTTTCATCTGAAATAGCCCTTGAATCTGCAATAGCATTTGCAAAATTATGTCCACACTTGTCATAAAGTGAACTTATACAGCCCACGGCACAAAAGGCCAGATTCAACAATTTCATCACCAAAACTGAGATCATGAACTGTACATCTATCATCCACAAATTTGACTACAAGTCCAAGTCTAGCAAGTGCGGATATAGACAAGAGATTCTTCTTGATCCCAGGTACATAAAGTGCATCAACAATTAGTGTGAAAGAACTGCCATTAGCAGTAGTAAGCACAATATTTCCAACTCCTTGAAGGGGATAAGAGGCATTGTTGGCACAAGTGATTGAATTCCCATGAGGGACAGACTCAAGAGACGCAAACAATTCACGATGTGAGGTAATGTGCTTTGTAGCACCACTGTCAAAATACCACACATGTGAATCTACAGTAACAACTGACAAGCATGCATCATGGAAAGTAGGATTGTAAGTAACAACTGACAAGCATGCATCGTGGAAAGCAGCATCGCAATCTCCTTTCGCAGAAGACTCAACAATGGATGCATTTGTAGTGGAACCAGCATTTGCAGTGGAACCACCCTCTTTCTTCTTAGCCTCTTTGGCCTTCAACTTAGGATACAACTGGATCAAGTGATCATTAGCTTTACAATAATGGAAACGCATCTTCTTTTTGCCTTTATCACCAAAATTTCCAGACGAATTGTTTCCAGGAGAAGCATTAGGAACAGAATGTTTTCCACTCGCAGCAGCAGAAGCATAAGAAGTGGCTGCATTATTGTTACCACCCTTTCTTTGAGAAGCAATAAAAGCCTGTTCAACTGCACGCTGCCTAGTCCTGTTTTTTCTAGAAAGTGACTCTTGTATAGCAATGTGTATAATGCATCAAACTTGACAACTTTAGGATTTCCTTGGGTCATCAGTCTCCAAGTACTAGCAAAAATCTCGTAGGAATCTGGTAAGGCATCAAGAACAGTCTGTACAAGGGAACTATCTGAAATGACTTCACGTGCAAAAATGAGTTGCTCATTGATATCCTTGACACTAGCAAGGAAAGTGTGTAAAGAATGAGGATGCAAGAGAGCTACACAAGACAAGCACAAAGCACACAGATATGGAAAGCTTCTTCTTCTTCTTCACAGAAAAGAGAGTACAAAATGACTAAGTGCTAAAGCTGAAAAGTAGCACATATGTACATGCGGTCACTAAGTGTGAACTCACTAGAAGCGTACTAGGCTGGCACTATAAGTGTAGTCCATCTGTAGAATCACTGGCAGAGATCCTCCGTGTCGGTCACCTAACGCGCCAGTGAGTAAATGCCGTAAGCGGCCAAGACCTATAGTGGATGCCAGCTCAAGGTGTAGAGCTCGACATCTCAACACTCCCCCTCGAGCTCTGCATGTCGCAGAGTCCAAGCATAGTCCGGAAACGTCGAAGCTTATCAGCTCCAAGAGCCTTGGTAAAGATATCCACTATCTACTCCTCTGTGCTGACGTAGACCAAGTCGATGTCGCCCACCAACACTCGCTCTCGAACGTAGTGGTAATGGACCTCTATGTGTTTGGTCCTGGCATGGAACACTGGGTTCCTAGCCAACTGCATGCTGCTGAGGTTGTCACAATGGATGAAAATCTGTTGGTCCACCTGCACTCCCAAGTCCTCAAGTAATGTGCGTAGCCAAGCTACCTCGCACGCCGCAACTGCTTCACCTCTGTACTCGGCCTCTGTGCTCGATAAAGCAACCGTAGGCTGCTTTTTGCTGCTCCAAGTAACAGCAGCACTCCCAAAAGAGAACATGAAGCCACTCGTAGATCTCCTATCAGCAATGCTACCTGCCCAATCTGCATCTGTATACCCATACAATGCTAACGGTGCATCTGCTGCATAGAACAATGCGTAGTCAAGAGTACCTTGCACATACCTAAGTGTGCGTCGTACTCCATCCAAATGTGGCTTCCTCGGAAGCTGCATGAATTGACTCTCCAAGTCTACTGTGTAGCTCAAGTCTGGCCTCGTGATAGTCAAGTAGATTAGACTACCCACAATCTTCCTATACATGTTGAAATCCTCAACAACATCACCCTTCTCTGCACTCAGCTTTGCATTCACATCCAAGGGAATATAAATTGGCTTACAATCAACCATACCATACTTTGACAACATGTCCAAAGCATACTGTCTCTATGATAGCCATACACCCTCTGGAGTCCTGATCACCTCAATGCCAAGAAAGTAGCGCAACTCGCCTAAATCTTTCATTTCAAACTCCTGTTTGAGAAGACCCTTCACATGGTTAATCTCCATAGCATTGTCACAAACAATAATAAGGTCATCTGCATATATGGTAATGACCACAATCCCCACATCACTCTCACGTACATAGAGTGAATGATCAGCATGAGCTCTCCTAAAACCAATACTGACAAGATACTTGGCAATCCTGTCATACCATGCTCTAGAGCCCTGCTTCAAACCATACAAAGCTTTGAGAAGTCTGCATACATAATCTGGGTAACATGGATCGACATAACCAGGTGGCTGATCCATATACACTTCCTCTTGCAACTCACCATTCAAGAAGGCATTCTTTACATCCATTTGATGCATAATCCATCCTCTAGATGCAGCCACTGCTATGACAGCTCTCATAGTCATCATCTTTGCCACTGAAGCAAAGGTCTCCTCATAGTCTATGCCATACGTCTGTGCATAACCCTTTGCGACCAGCCTTGCCTTGTGACGCTCAATGTTACCATCAGCCTTATGCTTGGTTTTATACACCCATTTACAGCCAATAGCTTTCTTGCCACTTGGCAATGGCACCAACTCCCATGTGTCGTTTGCTTCCAATGCAGCCATCTCTTCATTCATTGCATCATCCCAATGCACATTTCCAACTGCATCCTCAAAACATGTGGGCTCCACATCCTGTATCACCTTAGCCATATAGGCTTGGTGATGCGCTAGATACCCATCATAAGTCAATTTCTGAACTGGATTTCTGACTCTATTAGATCTGCGTGGTCCTGGGTCACTCCTTTGCCCTCTAGCATCTTCTTGTACTTTCCTTACACCAGGTGTCCTAATAGCCGGAATTCCAAATTCCTCATCAAGACTTTGTTCAGAACCATCTGAATCCATGTCTACATGTGAAAAACCTGATGATGCATCAGCCATAAAGGGAGGCTCATCAACCTTTTCCTTTCCTTTTTGTGATACATTCCCTGTACCTGTTGGTGGAGTAACCTGCGTACGTAGTCTACCATTCCATGGTTTCTCAACAGAGCCACGAGAAGAGGACTCTTGTGGTCCACTCAAAACCTGTGACTGTGGCCTCACATTTTGTACAACCACATCATCTTTTACATCAGCCCCAATGGTGCCATGTGCATTACTGTACCAGCTGCTCATCTCATCAAAGACTACATCTCTGCTCACTCGTAATTCTCGTGTAGTAGGATTGTAGCACCTGTACCCCTTTTGTTCAAGAGAATATTCCACAAGAATACATTTCTCCGCTTTAGGATCCAATTTCCTACGCAACTCATCTGGTACATGCATGTAAGCTATGCAGCCAAACACTTTCAAGTGTGCAAAATCAGGCTTTGTACCTGTAAACTTTTCTTCAGGTGTTACATCATGCACCACAGCTGTAGGTGTCCTGTTCATAATGTACACAATTGTATTTACGGCTTCAGCCCAGAAATGATGAGGCATGTTCTTCTCATTCATCAATGCACGTGCAACCTCTGCAATGTGCCTATTTCTCCTTTCTGCGACCCCATTCTGTTGTGGAGTATATCTGCATGTAAACTGCTTGCGTATACCATGCATTCACAGAAAATCTGAAAAATCATTGGAGAAGTACTCTCCCCCTCCATCTGACCTCAATGTCTTGATTTGCATATCTGTCTCCTTCTCAATCATGACTTTGAAGTCTTGAAAGTGACCAAACACTTCACTTTTGTTACGCATGAAGTAGACCCATACTTTCCTTGTATGGTCATCAATGAAAGAGACATAATACCTGCAACCATGTATACTTGCAGTATTGGTTGGACCCCAAACATCTGTGTGCACCACCTCAAGTGGCTTTTTACATACATTGTGCTCATGTGGAAATGAGCCCTTTGACTGTTTTCCAAACTGGCATGCTGCACACACTTTATGCAGAGCTCTGTCATCTCCTGTCTGCACATAGCCTAACACATCTGGTTTGCGCATATCTCTAAACCACTCTCCACGAGACGTCATGTGATTAGAGGCACCTGAATCCACATACCAAACATCATCTTGGGTGGAATTCTCTGTAGTCATTGTATTCATTACATGCTGCATAGCAAACATGCGCTCGTTTTTGTTGTCATCCGCATCTCTACTAGTAGATGCATAGTTGCCCTGTTCTCTCTTTCCACTTGCTTTTCCCTTTGGACAGTCACGTGACATGTGACCTCTTTCACCACAAGTCCAAAATTCTCTGCTATCTGGAGTATGTTGCTGCCTGCTTGATCCTTCACCACGACCTCTTTGACTCCCCCTGCCTTGAGACTGGTTTCCCCTGCCACCTGTATTGTTTTGATTTGATTGACCTTCCAGAAATTGGCCCCTGCAACCCCTTGGGCCTCAACCACGACGTCTACCTCTACCTCTGTTGGAGTTAGAATAGAAGGCCTGTTCAGAATTATTTCTGCCATGAGAAGAAGATGTGTCAAGGTTCATCTCCTCAAGAATAAGCATAGAAATCAAATCTTGGAACACGGGGATGTCGTCTCTTGTATTCATGGAAGACCTAAAATGTACATACTCATCTCCTAGACCATCCAAGCATGCACGGACAATTTCATCGTCTTCCATTGAGACTTTAATAGATCCAAGAGCCTCAATGATACTCTTGATCTTCAAGGCATAATCATTGATTGAAAGGTTGTTCCTCTTAACCTGATTTAGCTCTGACTTTAATTGAAGCTTCCTGGCCTTGGTGTTCACCTCAAACACTCTGCCTAAGTTTCTCCATGCAATGGCGGGGGTTTCAGCATCCTGTAGATAGCCCATCATGCCATCTGTGATGCTCATAGAAAGCCAATACATCACTTTGCTCTGGCCTTGTTGCCAGTCCTTCAAAGCTTTCCTTTGTTCTGCTGTAGCATTTGCCTCGGGAATCTCTGGTTCCTTTTCATTGTCTCCTTCTACATAGTCCCAATAACCTTTTCCTTTTAGGAAATTTGTTATTCTGAACTTCCATGTAGGGTAGTTATTTTTCTCAAGCTTCTCAGTAACAATCTGACTGAAACCGTGAGACATCTTGAAGCACTAAGACAAAATAGCTGCAATCTGCAAAAACCTGCAAATCTGCTGAACCTGCTATCGTGGTACCTGTAACGCTTTCTACACTCAACGAGTGTCCACAATCAAGCGTACATACAACCACTGTACTTGTACAGTAAATCTCTGTATACTGCACTTTGGAGACCTGTTCAGAAACTTGTGCGAAAAACCACTTTGGCATCTGGTCGTGGATTGCGAACGAAGGGATTGTGATGCTCTTGCTCTCTTAGCCTCTCTTGCCTGCACCAGGCTCTGATACCATGTAAAGAATGAGGATGCAAGAGAGCTACACAAGACAAGCACAAAGCACACAGAGATGGAAAGCTTCTTCTTCTTCTTCACAGAAAAGAGAGTACAAAATGACTAAGTGCTAAAGCTGAAAAGTAGCACATATGTACATGCGATCACTAAGTGTGAACTCGCTAGAAGCGTACTAGGCTAGCACTATATGTGTAGTCCAGCTGTAGAATCACTGGCAGAGATCCTCCGTGTCGGTCACCTAACACGCCAGTGAGTAAATGCCGTAAGCGACCAAGACCCGTAGTGGATGCCAGCTCAAGGTGTAGAGCTCGACATCTCAACACGATTTGGACTTATTCGCACAAGGGCGGCTACACATGGCTGTCTCTCATAAGAGAGGGCATCCCTTTTGGCTTATAAAAGGAGGCCATTTCTACACACATTTCATAGTGTGAAGTTGATGCAACAAGGTGAGTGTGAGGTGGTGAGAGTGAAGCAAGGCGGGAGCTCCATTAAGGGTATAATCCCTTTGTAAACTACTTCTTGTTTTGAAGTACTAAAGCCATTGAGTGGCTGCTTTCCCGTGGACGTAGCCCACATTGGGTGAACCACGTATATTGTGTGTACTCTCTCTTTCTCTCTCTCTCTCTCTCTCTCTCTCTCTCTCTCTCTCTCTCTCTCTACTCTATAATCTCGTGCATGTAAATCTGTCTCTCTCCATTAAGTAATCTACTCAATTATCTATTTAGCTACGTCTTATTTCCTAACAACTGGTATCAGAGCAAGGTTTTCTCGTAGCTAAATTATCTCAAGGAAAGGATTCCTTGAATTGAGTGGGAGTTATGGCGGAGGAAGGGAAGCTCAAGATTGAGAATTTCAACGGCAAAAACTACCAACATTGGAAGATGCAGATTGAAGACTATCTCTACTAGAAGGACCTCTATTTGCCACTAGGCGGTCTTGCAAAGAAGCCCGCAACGATGGCAGATGAAGCATGGATTGTCCTTGATCGAAATGCCCTGGGAACAATCCCGTTAAGCTTGGCGTCAACGGTGGCCTTCAATGTTTCGGAGATGAAGACCACGTAGGACTTGATGAAGTCACTTGACGACTTCTACGAGAAACCATCGGCATCCAATAAGGTATTTCTTATGAAGCACTTGTTCAATCTAAAGATGGCAGAGAATGGTTCAGTTGCAGAACACCTAAATTACTTTAACAAAAACATAAGTCAACTTCGATCGGTGAAAATCAATTTCGATGACGAAGTGCGAGCTCTCCTTATATTATCATCTCTACTAGATAGTTGGGACAACCTTGTGATGGCTGTAAGTAATTCTATCTCTGGTATAAATACTCTTAAGTTTGATGATGTTGTGGGTGTTCTCCTAAGCGAGGAAATACGAAGGAGAAGCACAGGAGAATCATCAAGTGCTGCATTGTCAGTGGAAACAAGAGGAAGGCCTAAGGAGAGGTTCAAAAGCCAAAAGGGTCGTGATCGCTCAAGACCGAGCAAGTCACGCACAAAGTTAGTTCCTGAATGTTGGAACTGCGGCAAGAAGGGCCACGTCAAGAAGGATTGCTGGTCCAAGAAGAAGAAGGAGACAAAGTCTCAAGACAACAAGCCAACATCGGAGGCCAATGCGGCAGGTAAAGTAGAGCAAGATGCTCTAATTCTCTCATTAGACAATGTGTCTAATTCCTAGATAGTAGATTCTGGGGCTTCATTCCATGCGACACCACACAAGCAACATTTCCAAGACTACACCAAAGGTAATTTTGGATATGTATACTTGGAAGATGATGAAGCTTGTGAGATTTTCGGCAAAGGTACAGTTTCTGTCAAAACTGCTAACCGAAATGAATGGAAGCTTAAAGATGTCAGGCATGTTCCTTCTCTTCGAAAAAATTTAATCTCTACAGGACAGTTGGACGATGAAGGTCACAACATTGCATTCGGAAATAAACGGTGGAAGATCTCAAAGGGATCTTTGGTGGTTGCCAAGGGAGAAAAGGTCAGTACACTTTACTTTTGTACTGTTAGCACGTATCAAGTTCTTGTACACTGTTAGGCATGTTCCTTCTCTTCGAAAAAATTTAATCTCTACAGGACAGTTGGATGATGAAGGTCAGAACATTGCATTCGGAAATAAACGGTGGAAGATCTCAAAGGGATCTTTGGTGGTTGCCAAGGGAGAAAAGGTCAGTACACTGTTACTTTTGTACTGTTGGATGATGAAGGTCACAACATTGCATTCGGAAATAAATGGTGGAAGATCTCAAAGGGATCTTTGGTGGTTGCCAAGGGAGAAAAGGTCAGTACACTTTACTTTTGTACTGTTCGAGAATCATCAAGTGCTGCATTGTCAGTGGAAACAAGAGGAAGGCCTAAGGAGAGGTTCAAAATCCAAAAGGGTCGTGATCGCTCAAGACCGAGCAAGTCACGCACAAAGTCAGTTCCTGAATGTTGGAACTGCGGCAAGAAGGGCCACGTCAAGAAGGATTGCTGGTCCAAGAAGAAGAAGGAGACAAAGTCTCAAGACAACAAGCCAACATCGGAGGCCAATGTGGCAGGTAAAGTAGAGCAAGATGCTCTAATTCTCTCATTAGACAATGTGTCTAATTCCTTGATAGTAGATTCCGGGGCTTCATTCCATGCGACACCACACAAGCAACATTTCCAAGACTACACCAAAGGTAATTTTGGATATGTATACTTGGGAGATGATGAAGCTTGTAAGATTTTCGGCAAAGGTACAGTTTCTGTCAAAACTGCTAACCGAAATGAATGGAAGCTTAAAGATGTTAGGCATGTTCCTTCTCTTCGAAAAAATTTAATCTCTACAGGACAGTTGGACGATGAAGGTCACAACATTGCATTCGGAAATAAACGGTGGAAGATCTCAAAGGGATCTTTGGTGGTTGCCAAGGGAGAAAAGGTCAGTACACTTTACTTTTGTACTATTAGCACGCAACCTTCAGCTTGTGCAGCAACTACAGAAGTTGATAGTGCAGTGTGGCACTATCGACTTGGGCATATGAGTGCCAAAGGAATGCAAATCCTTCAAACAAAGAAGCTTCTACCAGGTTTGAAAGAAGTGGACTTAGAGTTCTGTGAAGATTGTGTTTATGGTAAACAAAAGAGGGTAAAATTTCAAAAATCAGGAAGTGAAAGAAAAAATAAAAAACTTGAGTTGGTTCATTCTGATGTTTGGGGTCCTGCAAGTACACCATCACTTGGTGGCTCATTATACTATGTAACATTCATAGACGATGCGACTAGAAAAACATGGGTTTATGTCATGAAGAATAAATCCGATGTATTTTCCGTATTTCAAAGGTGGAAAGCCTTTGTGGAGAATGAAATAGGTACCAAGGTTAAATGCCTCAGATCCAACAATGGAGGCGAATATTGCAGCCAAGCTTTTGAAAGCTTTTGTGCTAGCAATGGCATTCGGAGGCAAAGGACAACCCCAAGGACACCTCAACAAAATGGGATTTCGGAAAGGATGAACAGGACAATCATGGAACGAGCACGAAGCATGCGGCTACATGCAGGCCTACCGCTTGAGCTTTGGGCGAAAGCTATAAGTACGTCTGTGTACTTAATCAATCGGTCACCCTCAACGGCATTGGATGGAGGAGTTCCAGAGAGGCATGGACAGGTAAACCGGTGAATTATGCATTTCTCAAAGTGTTTGGGTGTGAGGCTTTCATCCACATAGATAGAAGCCTAAGATCAAAGCTAGATGAAAAGTCCAAAAAGTGTTTCTTCATTGGCTATGGAGAAGGAGACTTTGGGTATAGCCTATGGAATCCTGAAGATGGTAAAATCTTAAGGAGTAGGGATGTAATTTTTAACGAACAAAATATGTACAAAGATTACTTGGAAAGAAAACAAACAAAAGAAACAGGTGATAAGTACATGGAGCTTGAGGACGGTGAAGACTCAAGGACTGCAAACGGTGACAATGTGCAACAACGTCAACCAAATGAGGAGCCTCAACCTATTCCCCAAAGATCTACAAGAGCAAGTAGACCTCTAGAAAGGTTTGTTTCTTCCTTCAACCATCTCTTGATCTCAAATTCTGGAGAGCCGGAATCATACGAAGAAGCTATGCAACATGAATCCAAAGAAGAATGGACGAAGAGCATGCAAGTGGAGATGGACTCACTACATCGCAACCAAACATGGGAGTTGGTTGAGTTGCCTAAAGGTAAGCGGGCACTTCAAAACAAATGGGTGTATAAGCTGAAGGAAGAAGAAGGTGGGAAGAAAAGGTACAAGTCTAGGCTTGTAGTAAAAGGGTTTTCTCAAAAGAAAGGTATTGACTTCAATGAAATATTTTCTCCGGTTGTAAAAATGAACTCAATTAGGGTTGTCTTAAGCCTTGTGGCTGCTCATGATCTAAATCTCGAGCAAATGGATGTAAATACGGCATTCCCTCACGGTGACTTAGAGGAGGAAATCTACATGCTTCAACCAAAGGGGTATGAAGTAAAAGGTAAGGAGAAAATGGTTTGCAGATTAAAGAAGAGCTTGTATGGTTTAAAGCAAGAATCAAGACAATGGTACTTGAAGTTTGATCGATGGATGTTGGATCATGGATTCACAAGATGCAACTCCGATCACTGCGTCTACACGAAGAATTTAGGAGATGGGAAATTCATCATCCTAATGTTGTATGTTGATGACATGTTGATTGCAAGTGCTAACATGCAAGACATCAAAGACCTAAAAGAGGAGCCGTCTAAATCTTTTTCAATGAAATATTTAGGTGCTGCAAAGAGGATACTTGGTATGAAAATATCAAGGGACAGGACGAAGAAGACAATAAAGCTATCTCAAGAAGATTACATCAAGAAGGTACTAGAAAGGTTTGCAATGCAAAATGCAAAACCAGTTTCTACACCTTTGGCTGGTCATTTTAAAGTAACGAAGGATATGTGTCCAAAGACACAAGAGGAGATAGCCTATATGTCTAAAGTTCCATATGCTACAGCGGTAGGTTCTCTAATGTATGCTATGGTCTGGACAAGACCAGACATTGCACATGCAGTGGGAGTTGTGAGTAGGTTCATGGACAACCCAGGTAAAGAGCATTGGCAAGCTGTGAAGTGGATACTTAGGTATCTAAAAGGGACAACAACAAATGCTTTGTATTTTGGAGGAACTGATATTTTTCTAGAAGGGTATGCTGATGCAGATATGGCAGGTGACAAAGATACTCGAAGGAGCACTACTGGCTATGTGTTCACGGTTGGAGGCACAGCAGTAAGCTGGGCTTCAAAGCTGCAGAAAGTGGTTTCACTTTCTACCACGGAAGCAGAGTATGTAGCAATGACGAAGGCAAGCAAAGAAATTCTGTGGCTCCACAAATTCTTAGAAGAGCTTGGATTCAAACAAGACAATTGTGTCTTGTAGAGTGATAGCCAAAGCGCTATCCATCTTGCGAAGAACTCAGCCTTTCATTCAAGGACAAAGCACATTGAGGTGAGATATCACTTCATACGCACTCTTTTGGAAGAGGGACAGCTAAAACTAGGAAAGGTGCATACAAGTGAAAATCCTGCAGACATGTTTACAAAGGTAGTCAACAAGGAGAAGTTGAGCTTTTGCTCATCTTCAATCGGCATTCAAGGATAAGAAGCCAGAATGGAAAGCAATCACAGGTTTGGTTTGGAGATCAGTCTCCAAGTGGGAGATTGTAAAGTATGGAGCCTGATTTACCCTTGTAATTTTCTATGGTAAAAGCGCACATTTGTAAGGCCCCCATTATGAGGAGAAGCCATCGTGCGTGAAGGAAAATCACTCACCGGAAACCAAAATTTTCACGGACAAGAATCAGGGGCAACTTTAGAGGCCTCGGGGGCGAAGGCCCCCGAGACTTCTTTTTTCATTGGAATATTATGACCGGACGGTGGCCGAAAAGTGGTCGGAAAACAACCGGTCGGTTGGCCGGTGGCCGGAAGTCAATGGCCGATGACCGGTGGTCGGAAGTCAATGGCCGCTGGCTGGTAGATTGGAAAAGTGGTGAATCTTGAAACAAAACCACTCATGCTACTAGCGAAAATAGCTTGGACAAGTGGTGGCCCTTGAATGTAAACCCCCCATGTACAAAATATTGTGGGTTTAAGGTATTTCGATCAAGCATAGCATCTTGGAGACATGGTGCAGCTTGCTTCTCTTCATGTTTAAATGGAATCTATCGTGGACAAATGGTGGAGCATCCTTCTCTCCATGTTTCAATGGACACTAGCTTGGACAAGTGGTGGACCTTTGCTGATCTCTATGATTCAATAGAGTTAGCTTGGACAAGTGGTGGACCTTGGAACCAAACCCCCATGTAAAACCTATCATGGTCACTCCAAGGGGTGAGAAAGAATAACCTTTAAGATATAGCCTTATAGGTTGGACAAGTGGTGGACCTTAACACCCAAATATTCTTAATATAATGACATAGAGTGAAAAAGTGGTGAATCTCTAGATAAAACCACTCATGCTACTAGCGATAATAGCTTGGACAAGTGGTGGACCTTGAACGTAAACCCCCATGTTTCAATAGACTTAGCTTCGACAAATGGTGGAGAATCGCTCTCTCCATGTTTCAATGGAGCCTAGCTTGCACAAGTGGTGGACCTTTGTTTCTCTCTATGTTTCAATAGAGTTAGCTTGGACAAGTGGTGGACCTTGGAACCAAACCCCCATGTAAAACCTATCATGGTCACTCCAAGTGGGAAGAAAGAATAACCTTTAAGATGTAGCCTTATAGGTTGGACAAGTGGTGGACCTTAACACCCACATATTCTTAATAAAAGTGGTGAATCCTTAGACCAAACCACGCAGGCTACTAGCAATAATAGCTTGGACAAGTGGTGGACCTTGAATGTAAACCCGTCATCTACGAAATATTGTGGGTTTAATGTATTTCGATGGAGCCTAGCATCTTGGAGACATGGTACGGCTTGCTTCTCGTCATGTTTCAATGGAGCCTATCTTGGACAAATGGTGCAGCATCCTTCTCTTCATGTTTCAATGGACCCTAGCTTGGACAAGTGGTGGACCTTTGTTTCTCTCTATGTTTCAATAGAGTTAGCTTGGACAAGTGGTGGACCTTGGAACCAAACCCCCATGTAAAACCTATCATGGTCACTCCAAGTGGTAAGAAAGAATAACCTTTAAGATGTAGCCTTATAAGTTGGACAAGTGGTGGACCTTAACACCCACATATTCTTAATAAAAGTGGGAAATCTTGAGACCAAACCACTCAGGCTACTAGCAATAATAGCTTTGACAAGTGTTGGACCTTGAATGTAAACCCCTCATCTACGAAATATCGTGGGTTTAATGTATTTCGATGGAGCCTAGCATCTTGGAGACATGGTGCAGCTTGCTTCTCGTCATGTTTCAATGGAGCCTATCTTGGACAAATGGAGGAGCATCCTTCTCTCCATGTTTCAATGGAGCCTAGCTTGGACAAGTGGTGGACCTTTGCTTCTCTCTCTGTTTCAATAGAGTTAGCTTGGACAAGTGGTGGAGCTAGGAACCAAACCCCCATGTAAAACCTATCATGGTCACTCCAAGTGGTAAGAAAGAATAACCTTTAAGATGTAGACTTATAGGTTGGACAAGTGCTGGACCTTAACACCCACATATTCTTACTATAATGACATAGAGTGGAAAAGTGGTGAATCTTGAGACAAAGCCACTCATGTTACTAGAGATAATAGCTTGGACAAGTATAAGACCTTGAATGTAAACCCCCCATGTACAAAATATCCTGGGTTTAAGGTATTTCGATGAGTCCTAGTATCTTGGAAACATGGTGCAGCTTGCTTCTCTTCATTTTTCGATAGAGCCTATCTTGGACAAATGGTGGAGCTTCCTTCTCTCCATGTTTCAATGGACCCTAGCTTGGACAAGTGGTGGACCTTTGCTTCTCTCTATGATTCAATAGAGTTTGCTTGGACAAGTGGTGGACCTTGGAACCAAACCCCCATGTAAAACCTATCATGGTCACTCCAAGTGGTGAGAAAGAATAACCTTTAAGATATAGCCTTATAGGTTGGACAAGTGGTGGACCTTAACACCCAAATATTCTTAATATAATGACATAGAGTGAAAAAGTGGTGAATCTTGAGACAAAACCACTCATGCTACTCGCGATAATAGCTTGGACAAGTGGTGGACCTTGAACGTAAACCTCCCATGTTTCAATAGACTTAGCTTCGACAAATGGTGGAGCATCGTTCTGTCAATGTTTCAATGGAGCCTAGCTTGGACAAGTGGTGGACCTTTGTTTCTCTCTATGTTTCAATGGAGCCTAGCTTGGACAAGTGGTGGACCTTGGAACCAAACCCCCATGTAAAACCTATCATGGTCACTCCAAGTGGTAAGAAAGAATAACATTTAAGATATAGACTTATAGGTTGGACAAGTGTTGGACCTTAACACCCACATATTCTTAATATAATGACATAGAGTGGAAAAGTGGTGAATCTTGAGACAAAGCCACTCATGCTACTAGCGATAAAAGCTTGGACAAGTATTGGACCTTGAATGTAAACCCCCCATGTACAAAATATCATGGGTTTAAGGTATTTCGATATGCCTAGCATCTTGGAGACATGGTGCAGCTTGCTTCTCTTCATTTTTCGATAGAGCCTATCTTGGACAAATGGTGGAGCATCCTTCTCTCCATGTTTCAACGGACCCTAGCTTGGACAAGTGGTGGACCTTTGCTTCTCTCTATGATTCAATAGAGTTAGCTTGGACAAGTGGTGGACCTTGGAACCAAACCCCAATGTAAAACCTATCATGGTCACTCCAAGTCGTGAGAAAGAATAACCTTTAAGATATAGTCTTATAGGTTGGACAAGTGGTGGACCTTAACACCCAAATATTCTTAACATAATGACATAGAGTGAAAAAGTGGTGAATCTTGAGACAAAACCACTCATGCTACTATCGGTAATAGCTTGGAAAAGTGGTGGACCTTGAACGTAAACCCCCCATGTTTCAATAGAGTTAGCTTCGACAAATGGTGGAGCATCCTTCTCTCCATGTTTCAATGGAGCCTAGCTTGGACAAGTGGTGCACCTTTGCTTCTCTCTATGATTCAATAGAGTTAGCTTGGAGAAGTGGTGGACCTTGAAACCAAACCCCCATGTAAAACCTATCATGGTCACTCCAAGAGCTACGAAAGAATAACCTTTAAAATATAGCCTTATAGGTTGGACAAGTGGTGGACCTTAACACCCACATATTTTTAATATAATGACATAGAGTGGAAAAGTGGCGAATCTTGAGACCAAACCACTCAAGCTACTACCAATAATAGCTTGGACAAGTGGTGGCCCTTGAATGTGAACCCCTCATCTACGACATATCGTGCGTTTAATGTTTTTCGATTGAACCTAGCATCTTAGAGACATGGTGCAGCTTGCTTCTCGTCATGTTTCAATGGAGCCTATTTGGACAAATGGTGGAGCATCCTTCTCTCCATGTTTCAATGGAGCCTAGCTTGGACAAGTGGTGGACCTTTGCTTCTCTCTCTGTTTCAATAGAGTTATCTTAGACAAGTGGTGGAGCTTCGAACCAAACCCCCATGTAAAACCTATCATGCACTCCAAGTGGTAAGAAAGAATAACGTTTAAGATATAGACTTATAGGTTGGACAAGTGGTGGACCTTAACACCCACATATTCTTAATATAATGACATAGAGTGGAAAAGTGGTGAATCTTGAGATAAAACCACTCATGCTACTAGCGATAATAGCTTAGACAAGTGGTGGGCCTTGAATGTAAACCCGCCATGTACAAAATATCCTGGGTTTAAAGTATTTCGATGAATCCTAGCATCTTGGAGACATGGTGCAGCTTGCTTCTCTTCAAGTTTCGATGGAGCCTATCTTGGACAAATGGTGGAGCATCCTTCTCTCCATGTTTCAATGGAGCCTAGCTTGGACAAGTGGTGGACCTTTGCTTCTCTCTATGATTCAATAGAGTTAGCTTGGACAAGTGGTGGACCTTGGAACAAAACCCCCATGTAAAACCTATCATGGTCACTCCAAGAGGTGAGAAAGAATAACCTTCAAGATATAGCCTTATAGGTTGGACAAGTGGTCGACCTTAACACCCAAATATTCTTAATATAATGACATAGAGTGAAAAAGTGGTGAATCTTGAGACAAAACCACTCATGCTACTAGCGATAATATCTTGGACAAGTGGTGGACCTTGAACGTAAATCCCCCATGTTTCAATAGACTTAGCTTCGACAAATGGTGGACCATCGTTCTCTCCATGTTTCAATGGAGCCTAGCTTGCACAAGTGGTGGACCGTTGTTTCTCTCTATGTTTCAATAGAGTTAGCTTGGACAAGTGGTGGACCTTGGAACCAAACCCTCATGTAAAACCTATCATGTTCACTCCAAGTGGTGAGAAAAAATGACCTTAATGATATATCCTTATAGGTTGGACAAGTGGTGGACCTTAACACCTAGATAATCTTAATATAATGACATAGAGTGGAAAAGTTGTGAATCTTGAGAGCAAACCACTCATGCTACTAGTGATAATAGGTTGGACAAGTGGTGGACCTTGAATGTAAACCCCCCATGTACAAAATATCGTGGGTTTAAGGTATTTAGATGGAGCCTAGCATCTTGGAGACGTGGTGCACCTTGCTTCTCTTCATGTTTAAATGGAGCCTATCTTGTACAAATGGTGGAGCATCCTTCTCTCCATGTTTCAATGGACCCTAGCTTGCACAAGTGGTGGACCTTTGCTTCTCTCTTTGTTTCAATAGAGTTAGCTTGGACAAGTGGTGGACCTTGGAACCAAACCCCAATGTAAAACCTATCATGGTCACTCCAAGTCATGAGAAAGAATAACCTTTAAGAAATAGCCTTATAGGTTGGACAAGAGGTGGACCTTAACACCCAGATATCCTTAATATAATGACATAGAGTGATAAAGTAGTGAATCTTGAGCCAAAACCACTCATGCTACTAGCGGTAATATCTTGGACAAGTGGTGGACCTTGAACGTAAACCCCCCGTGTTTCAATAGAGTTAGCTTCGACAAATGATGGAGCATCCTTCTCTCCATGCTTCAATGGAGCTTAGCTTAGACAAGTGATGGACCTTTGCTTCTCTCTATAATTCAATAGAGTTAGCTTGGACAAGTGGTGGACCTTGGAACCAAACCCCCATGTAAAACCTATCATGGTCACTCCAAGCGGTAAGAAATGAAAACCTTTAAGATGTAGACTTATAGGTTGTACAAGTGGTGGACCTTAACACCCACATATTCTTAATATAATGACATAGAGTGCAAAACTGGTGAATCTTGAGACCAAACCACTCACGCTAATACCAATAATAGCTTGGACAAGTGTTGGACCTTGAATGTAAACCCCTCATCTACGACATATCATGGGTTTAATGTTTTTCGATGGAGCCTAGCATCTTGGAGACATGGTGCAACTTGCTTCTCGTCATGTTTCAATGGAGCCTATCTTGGAGAAATGGTGGAGCATCCTTCTCTCCATGTTTCAATGGAGCCTAGCTTGGACAAGTGGTGGACCTTTTCTTCTCTCTCTGTTTCAATAGAGTTCGCTTGGACAAGTGGTGGAGCTTGGAACCAAACCCCCATATAAAACCTATCATGGTCACTCCAAGTGGTAAGAAAGAATAACCTTTAAGATATAGACTTATAGGCTGGACAAGTGGTGGACCTTAACACCCACATATTCTTAATATAATGACATAGAGTGAAAAAGTGGTGAATCTTGAGACAAAACCACTCATGCTACTAGCGATAATAGCTTGGACAAGTGGTGGCCCTTGAATGTAAACCCCCCATGTACAAAATATCGTGGTTTTAAGGTATTTCAATGAATCCTAGCATCTTGGAGACATGGTGCAGCTTGCTTCTCTTCATGTTTCGATAGAGCCTATCTTCCACCAATGGGAGATCATCCTTCTCTAAATGTCTCAATGGAGCCTATCTTAGACAAGTGATGGACCTTTGCTTCTCTCTATGTTTCCATAGAGTTAGCTTGGACAAGTGGTGGACCTTGGAACCAAACCCCCATGTAAAACATATCATGGTCATTCCAAGTGGTGAGAAATAATACCCTTTAAGATCTAGCCTTATAGCTTGGACAAGTGGTCGACCTTAAAACCTAGATCTTCTTAATATAACGACATAGAGTGGAAAAGTGGTGAATCTTGAGACCAAACCACTCATGCTACTAAGGATAATAGGTTGGACAAGTGGTGGACCTTAAATGTATACCCCCCATGTACGAAATATCATGGGTTTAAGGTATTTCAATGGAGCCTAGCATCTTGGAGACATGGTGCAGCTTGCTTCTCTTCATGTTTCAATGGAGCCTATCTTTGACAAATGGTGGAGCATCCTTCTCTCCATGTTTCAATGGAGCCTAGCTAGGACAAGTGGTGGACCTTTGCTTCTCTCTATGTTTCAATAGAGGTAGCTTGGACAAGTGGTGGGCCTTGTAACCAAACTCCCATGTAAAACCTATCATGGTAACTCCAAGTGGTGAGAAAGAATAAATTTTAAGATATAGCCTTATAGGTTGGACAAGTGGTGGACCTTAGCACCCAGATATTCTTAATATAATGACATAGAGTGAAAAAGTGGTGAATCTTGAGACCAAACCACTCAGGCTACTAGAGATAATAGGTTGGACAAGTGGTGGACCTTGAATGTAAACCCCCCATGTACGAGATAACATGGGTTTAAGGTATTTCAATAGAGCTTAGCATCTTGGAGACATGGTGTAGCTTGCTTCTCTTCATGTTTCAATGGAGCGTATCTTGGACAAATGGTGGAGCATCCTTCTCTCCATGTTTCAATGGACCCTAGCTTGGACAAGTGGTGGACTTTTGCTTCTCTCTATGTTTCAATAGAGTTATCTTGGACAAGTGGTGGACCTTGGAACCAAACCCCCATGTAAAACCTATCATGGTCACTCCAAGTGGTGAGAAATAATAACCCTTAAGATATAGCCTTATAGGTTGGACAAGTGGTGGACCTTGAATGTAAACCACCCAGATATTCTTAATATAATGACATAGAGTGAAAAAGTGTTGAATCTTGAGACCAAACCACTCCTGCTACTAGCGTTAATAGGTTGGACAAGTGGTGGACCTTGAATGTAAACCCCCCATGTTTCAATAGAGTTAGCTTTGACAAATGGTAGAGCATCCTTCTCTCCATGTTTCAATGGAGCCTAGCTTGGACAAGTGGTGGACCTTTGTTTCTCTCTATGTTTCCATAGAGTTAGCTTGGACAAGTGGTGGACCTTGGAACCAAAGCCCCATGTAAAACATATCATGGACATTTCAAGTGGTGAGAAATAATACCCTTTAAGATATACCCTTATAGGTTGGACAAGTGGTCGACCTTAACACCCAGATCTTCTTAACGTAATGACATAGAGTGGAAAAGTGGTGAATCTTGAGACCAAACCACTCATGCTACTAGAGATAATAGGTTAGACAAGTGATGGACCTTGAATGTAAACTCCGCATGTACAAAATATCATGGGTTTAAGGTATTTCAATGGATCTTACCATCTTGGAGACATGGTGCAGCTTGCTTCTCTTCATGTTTCAATGGAGCCTATCTTGGACAAATGGTGGAGCATCCTTCTCTCCATGTTTCAATGGACCCTAGCTTGGACAAGTGGTGGACCTTTGCTTCTCTCTATGATTCAATAGAGTTATCTTGGACCATTGGTGGACCTTGGAACCAAACCCCCATGTAAAACCTATCATGGTCATTCCAAGTGGTCAGAAAGAATACCCTTTAAGATATAGCCTTATAGGTTGGACAAGTGGTGGACCTTAACACCCAAATCTTCTTAATATAATAACATAGAGTGGAAAAGTGGTGAATCATGCTACTAGTGATAATAGGTTGGACAAGTGGTGGACCTTGAATGTAAACCCCCCATGTACAAAATATCATGGATTTAAGATATTTCAATGGAGCCTAGCATTTTGGAGACATGGTGCAGCTTGCTTCTCTTCATGTTTCAATCGAACCTGGCTTGGACAAATGGTGGAGCATCCTTCTCTCCATGTTTCAATGGAGCCTAGCTTGGACAAGTGGTGGACCTTTGATTCTCTCTATGTTTCAATAGAGTTAGCTTGGACAAGTGGTGGACCTTGGAACCAGACCCTTATGTAAAACCTATCATGTGCATTCCAAGTGGTGGTAAATAATACCATTTTAGATATATCCTTATAGGTTGGACAAGTGGTGGACCTTAACACCCAGATCTTCTTAATATAATGACACAGAGTGGAAAAGAGGTGAATCTTGAGACCAAACCACTCATGATACTAGGGAGAATAGGTTGGACAAGTGGTGGACCTTGAATTTAAACCCCACATAAACAAAATATTGTGGGTTTAAGGTATTTCAATGGAGCTTAGCATCTCGAAGACATGGTGCATATTGCTTCTCTTCATGTTTCAATGGAGCATATTTTGGACAAATGGTGGAGCATCCTTCTCTCCATGTTTCAATGGACCCTAGATTGGACAAGTGGTGGACCTTTGCTTCTCTCTATGTTTCAATATAGTTAGCCTATATTAGACAATTAGTAGACCTCGAATCTCTCCATGTTGTCTAGAGTTGAGCTTGGACAAGTGGTGGACCTTACTTATCCCTTCCCTTAGTTTACTAGCTTAAAAGATTACTATGTATACTTGCTTAGATCTAACTTGAACAAGTGGTGGACCTTGTATTCACACAAACTTAATTCATTACAAAAAAGTATATGCTAAAATAACATTTGGTTTTTTTTGTTTCAGGAAAGATGGCTCCAAAAAAACAGGTTGCAAGGGTTGCTGTCTCAGTTGACTATACTTGCAATGATCTTAGGAAATGGTATTTGGACATACATGGTATAGAGGGTGCACAATTTCATAAGATGCATCTATTTATTGCCAAGAAGGAGACTGACAGCTTATTTGAAGATGTTGGACAAGTTGTGGAAGCATCTGTCTCTGTAGTTGATAGTCATCCGGAGGTGGAATGCATTGACATTCTAGTTCCAATGAATCTAGAATTTCAACTATCTCCAGGAGCATATGCATTGGAGCGCATGTCTAGAAACAAATAAGAGACAATGTTTTCTCGAGGATGGAAGTTTGCAGAATCAAATCCAAACATCACAGCAGATCAACTTCAAAGCTCCATCATTGCCACACTACAATGAAAAAAGGTGAAAGCTTCACGACCACCATCCACAAAGAAGCAAGCAAAAGTGCAAAAAGTAGCAGCTAAGCGAACTAGTTCCATTTTGGATGTAGACAAGGCATCTTTGGCATCCTCATCAATAGAGGGTTCAATGTCAAAGATGAGAATTGTGGATCCAGATGTTTTAGAAGCTGAGGCCATGAAAGGACAAGAAAAAGATACAGGTGGAATGTATAAGTACATAAATTATTTTCCTTTCCAATATAGGGAATTTGATATCCCTATTCAAAATTGTTGGCTTGCTCCTGATCACTATAATGCACGTATTATGGATAAACAACACGCTGAAAATGTGTTATTTGGATTTTCACGGAGTACAACCAAGCCTGCAGCATGTGCATATTTGATGCCTATTCGAAATGCAAAATCAAAGAAGGGGACTCCTTTGGCAGTAGAAGAGGTAGAGGAGCAAAAAATTAAAGATTATCATTATTGGATTCTTGATAGGCAGCATTCAATCTATGCTGCAAAAGTTTTGCTTCACAATGAACAAAACAACAAAGAGATATTTGAAAGACTGATTAGCGTGTATAAATTTAGAAAGGCTCGCATTGTTGTGAATGATCCTCCATTTGTTGCAACTGCTATATCTGCCATTGCAAATGAGGAGGCTCAGGCATTGTATGTCAAGCAACCTTACAGCCAAATATTGAGACATTTACGGAGTCAATGGATCTTCTCAGGACGACCACCAAAGGCAGCAAGTGGAATTGCAGAGGGACATGCATCTCGTGCCAGATGGGATGTAAGTTATTTTCTTTGTCTTTTTGATAGTGTTTAATTAACAAATCTTGCTCAATAGTTAATTATTTCTCTATTTCTTTTTAGGCTTTTCTTCGATTGGCAAGAATGAGTGCAGCAGCAAGTTGGATTGCTAAACAGGCACACATGGTCACGTACTCTGATTTAGTTTATGATTGCTGGATAGAAATCATTGAAAAGCTAGAAGAGGAGAATAAGAAACCCCCAACAATTGTATTTAGATACCTTTGTGGCCTTGAGGAATCAGAGGTAAAGACTATTCAAGAAGACATTAGAGATGAGAAGATTTTACTGTCAAAGAGTGCAAAGGATGGTGATGCAACTGACATGTATGATCGAATCAAGCAGTTGAAGCAAGACAAATTGATTCAAAATGCACTTCTTGAAGGCTTCAACAATTTGAATGAGTCTTCACCATGTAAAGACTGGGAGGAGGTGGTCAAAATGTATAACATCAATGATGTTGTTTATAAAACAATTTTAATGCTATGCGAGGAATGGATCAAATCTAGTTTGACGCGTGGAACAAAGAAAATGGCTTTTCCAGATGGAGAAATAAAATACATGCAATGGGCAATTCACCTTCAAAAGGAGAAAAATGATCCTAGAGATTTTCCATGGTCAATCTATGTGGTGAGCCTACAAATGGAAGGCAATCTCTACTTGATGCGCCACTTCAATAATAAAGTGCCTATTGGCTTATGTGTTTTAGATATGACAAAAAATGTTGGAGGCAATTTGAAGTGGAGTGAGGAGACATTTAACAATGCTTTGGATGGGATCTTGGCTATTGCAAGAGGGTCAACAGATCCTGGATTTTTCTTTCTTGCATTTGTGGATTTCACTAACTTCACAAAAATGCAATGTGCCTTTCAAGCCATGGGAGATAATCTGAGCTACCATTGTTGTGGTGCATTGCATCACTTTCCATCAGCTCCTTGCAAAGGAGCAATTCAATTCCTAACAGTTATTGCCTTCTTAGGACAAGGCAATGCATTTGAAGACCTGAGAAGAAGATCAGAGGAACATCCCATGCCAATTGATTGTTCTCTTCTTCAAGTAGCAGATAACGATATGTCAGATTTGCAATATTTGGAGGCCAAAAAAAGAGCTTTGGTCAAGCAGTACATTCGTACATATTGTTTTGAAGACCGCAAGCTTGTTGATGTTTTTGGTGATGGCTCCTTGGTTGCACAAGAAGGAATACAACAGAAAAAAGAAGTTATATGCTTAATTGATAGTGTGGAGGAGGCAAAAAACGTGGAGACCATGCTGCTAGACTTTGCTAAGTCTCATGAAGATATAGAAAAATGGGCTGGACTTCAACAATCCACTTCGCAATCAGATGACATTGTGCCTGTTACAGAGGAGTGCTCTCCACAAAGAGAAGAAGAAGAACAACAACAACATCCTCTGTCAATGGAGGACTTTTTGGAAATGGAGACACGTATGTTTTGAGTTTCTTGTGCATGTTAGTGTTTCTTGTTACTGATTTGATACTCTTAATGTTAGATTTTTCTTTATATAGTATTGATTGAGTTTGTATTTTTTATCTCAAGCATTCAAGGTTTGAATGTAAATAATAAATTACTTGAGTTTTTGAATGGTGGATCTTTAGACTAAAACTATAACATTTAATACTCACAAAGACTTAATTACTTAAGAGCTTGAACTCAATAAGTTTTGGACCTTTTATCAATACCCCCTTGATATGATACATTAGATCGTAGCATGGTTAAATGGTGATGCTTCATAAATTGAACCTAGCTTAGACAGGTGTTGAAGCCTAAATTTAAACTAACCTTGCTAGAAGGGAGCTTATGTTTGGACTTTGAGAACTAGCATAAGTAATCAATTAGAGCATAGATTAGACATGTGGTGGTGGCCTTAGAGACCAAAATCTTAATGAGCTTGGAAAGGTATTTAAGTACTGCAATTTACTTAGTTTTAGTACTCACTAAAGGCATAGCTTGACAAAAGGTGGACCTTACATGGATCCTAATTTCAAGAGGTGTGGTAGACCTTCAAACCAAGATCATATAGCTTGGACATGTGGTGGACCTTGCATGGAGACTAGTTTATACAAGTGTGGTACACCTTGTAACCAACACCCATTTGTTATATTAGCTTGGACAAGTGGTGGACCTTGCTTTTATGTTTCAATGGAGCATATTTTGACAGGTGGTAGACCTTGTTTCTCTCCATGCTTCAATGGAGAGAAACATTAGCTTGGACAAGTGGTGGACCTTGCTTTTATGTTTTAAAGGAGCATATTTCGGACAAGTGGTAGACATTGTTTCTCTCCATGGTTCAATGGAACCCACCTTAGACAAGTGAAGTACCTTGAAACCAAACCCCCATAATACAACCTACTAAATAGGTTGGAAAATTGGTGGTATATGAAACCATCCATGATAGAGCATAGTATAGGTGAAAACGTAGTGGTCCTTATATCAATTACCCATGCATAGCTTGGACAAGTGGTGGACCTTGATTCTCTCTATGTTTCAATGGATCCTATCTTGGACTATAGATATATCTTACTTATTTCCATGCGTCAATGGATTGTAGCTTGGATAAGGAGTGGACCTTCAAACAAAACTCCACAGCATAGCATATATTAACCATTCATGGGTTTTATAGATATTTTCTTGCCTATTTTGGAGAGTTGGTACACCTTTATTCTCCATTCTTCAATGGATCTAAGGTTAGACAAGCGGAGCTGGAGAAGTGGTCAACCTTAAAATGAAACCTCACATGCTACAACCCATCATAGAAACTCTTGAAACTCTTTTATGTCCCTAGCTTAGAGAAGCATTGCACTCTTTATTATCTCCATACATGAAGGCAAGGTTGGACAAGTGGTGGACCTTCAAACCAGAATCTCTATGCAATAATAGGCAAGTGGTGGAGCTTGTTTTCTCCATGTTCCAATGGAGCCTAGCTTAGACAAACAATGGAGCTTGCTTCTCTCCATGTTTCAATGGATCCTAGCTTAGAAAATTGGTGGATCTTTGATTCTCTCCATGTTCCAATGGACCATAGCTTAGACAAGTGGTAGACCGTGAAAAAACCCCCCGTATACAACATATTATGGGGTTTTCATGTTTCAATGGCACCTAGCTTGGACAAATGGTAGAGCTTGATTCTCTTTATGTTTCAATGGATCCAATCTTAGCCAAGTGGTGGACCTTGAAACAAGAATCCCCCCCCCCCATGTACAACGTATTATGGGTTTTGAAAGCACTGGGAGAAAATAATAGCTTTGATAAGTGGTGGACCTTGCTTCTCTCCATGCTTCAATGGAGCCGAGGTTGGACACATGTTGGAGAGAAGATGGTTGCCCATGAAATAAGACCATGCATGCTATAATCAATCATATGTTGTACACATGGTGGACCTTGAAATTGTTTTATATGCCTAACTTGGACAAGTGGAGGACCCTTGATTACCTCCAGATATCAACAACAAGCCAAGTTTGGACAAGTGTAGTACCACCAAACCAGAATCTCTATGCTACAATAGAGTATAGGTAGGACACGCAGTGAACCTTGATATCAAACCATCCATGCTACTAGAGATGATAGGTTTCACATGTGGTGGAACCTTGTATCAATGTTCTATGTGTAGTTTTTGACTAGTGATAGACCTTGAAACTAATCCCTCTAGGCTACAAGAAAAAAGAGATGGATGAGGAGGCTAGACTAATTTTGTTGCATCAATGCATCCCATGTTACCACATATACTATAGGGTTCTTGGATAAGTGTTGGATCTTGTGTCAATGCTCCATGTCTAGCTTGGACAAGTGGTGGACCTTGGTTCTCTCTATGCTTCAAATGGGCAATAGATTGGAGACACAGTGGCCTTTTTTTTCCAATGATTTTATTTTTTGGAAACCTTGGAGGCACCATGTAAGAGGCACTCTAAATCTTCCATACAATGGACCTATTGGACTATAAAATAATGATATCTTTCTTTGATATTGTCATTATTTTATGCATAATATTTTCTTCTTTTTTGCAGACACAAAGGAGTTAAGTGATATAAAAACTAGATGTATTTCACACTATGATTGGCATGAAGATCCTTTTGGGACACCAAATTTTCCTATTCCCAAAGATGTAATTTTCCATATTAAAGGTGTGGATTTTGAAGTGCGACTTTCATGTATTGAAGGAGCTGGTTATGGGCTATTTGTGCATACTACCTTGGAAAGTGGTTTGACTATTCTAAACTATGGAGGGCATAAGTATAGATTTCAAGACTGGAAAAAGATATGCAAAATTTTTCCAAGAGCTTATAAATATTCTCTTCTAGAGGATCCAAACATAGAAGAAGAGGAAGATCAATCATACATTATTGGTTGTGTAGAAGAAGGAAACGTGTCGGGCTATATAAATAGTTCTCACAGTACAAATGTCTGTCCCAACGTACGCTATACATTTGATCCAAATTTTCCACCTTGGCATAAATGCACCTCTTCACACATCAAGTCAGAAGAATATGGCCATGTATGCATTGAGACTATTTGTCAAGTTGAAGCAGGAGAAGAGTTGTTTGCTGACTATAACTTTACTTGACATTGTAAAGTATTGTACATGGATGGAAATCTCAAGTACATGCATCATTTTCATTTTTCATGGATGAAATCTCAAGTGAATAAACATTTGATTATTGTTTAGTTTATGCTCAACGAGAATCTAGAGTGCTCTTATGCTTTGTGTGTTGTCTAACTTATTTGACTACCTTGGCCATAGAATCTTGATTCTACTCTAGATTTGTGATAAATCTTACCAAAATTTAATCAATGTCTAGGTTGGACAAGTGGTGGGGCTTCAAACATTACTGTCTTAAACAAGTGGAGTTATCTTACTTGAATAAGTGGTGGCCTTTGAATCCAAATCTAAGCCAAATCTCTAATTGTTTGCTTGTAGTCTAGGTTGGACATTTGGTGGACCTTGTATCCATGTTTCCTCAACAAGGGTGGCTTTTAGTTTTCACTTTAAGTACTCATCTTTAATAAAGTGTAGGATGGAAAATGTTGAGTTAGTAGATTGTATTTTAGACAAGTGGTGTTTGGTGTACGAATGCTGAAAATGGTTGCAAGGATTCTAACAACGACTTTACCTTAAATAAATTTCTTACTAGGAGTTCTACATATAAATATGGTGAATAAAATTCTAGTGGTTTTGAGATACCATTTGTGTGTGTGTTTTCTTAGATTCACAAACTGGGATGGATAATGCTCCTATGGTTCAGTCAACAACTATAGAATCCATAGATTCTATGGTTTCTAAAGTGCCCAAGATGGATGATATTTCTATACTAGAGTCTAGTGTTGTGCAACTTGAGCAAGCTTCCAATAATGAGAACCAAGAAATCGATGCTTCAAAAATGCAACATACATCAAAAGAGACTGAAAAGTCCACTCACGAGCTATTGCCAATTGGTACTACGTCATGTAGCGTAGATGTTGAGAAATCCATGCTTACAATTATATTGGATTTAAATGGTCTATTGTTGAAACGTTCCCCTCAACCATCCTCACACCACAACTCAGTGCAAATGGATTCAAAAAGATATATTATACTCAGGCCAGGTTGCATCCAATTCTTGAAGACTATTTTACAGAGGTTTAATGTTGCAATTTGGTCGACAGCTACTAGGAATAATGTGTATCAAATCCTTGCAGCACTAAACAACTTAGCTGAGGATACATTGCCTTTCTTTGCAATTTGGTCGCAAGATGTTTGCTACACCGCTCAAACTCAAAAATTGTTTAGACCCGACAATCCAAACGTTGAGGCAATGTTCAAGCCTCTAGCCAAAATTGCCATGGGGTTTGAATGTGATCCACAAAGAACAGTGCTTATTGATGACTCTCCTTACAAGGGATGTATTTCACCAGCAAACAATTGCATTTTTCCACCACAATTTGATGTTGAGAAGATGGTTGACAATATGCTCTTGGAGGAGCTACTGCCATACTTGATTCAGCTTGATGAGAGAAGGGATGTGCGTGATTTAATTGCTTCTAATCGTTATGGACAACCTATAGTGACAAATGATAGTGAATACAAACAAATCATGGAGTATTGGAAGCAGAAAAATGATGTTTGGTCAGCTAAGGTGTTCTTTACAAGAAGAATACCACCTGCAAAAGGTGACAGGGATGAAACTATCATTGAAAATGCAAGTGACACAAGCCACCGCAATGAAATGAGAAGAGCCCAAATACAAGAGATCTTAGCAAAGGAGCGTACACCCATTGAAAGCATGAAGGTGTCACAATTGACCACTTTAGCTAGGCAATTGGGTTGTAACACAAAAGGAGTTTTGAAGGCAACCACAGCAAAGGCTTATATAAATAAGGTGAAAGCTGAGAACAATCTTCTAAGGCTGGATAGAAAGCAACCCTAAGGTACTAGTGACATGTCATATATTCTTGATACACATACTTGAACACTCATGTGCATGGTATCTAACAAATCTTTCTTTTTATTCCTTCCTGCAGGATCTTACAAAGGATACTACTAGATGGAGCTCAATCAATAGAGATTTTGATATGTTTTCTCAAAATAATGAAGCAGTCACCTACATTTTTTGTATATCAATTTCTTGAGAGACTTTCTTTTAGTTTGTAATCATCAAATGAAATGAAAAGTATCCTTCTTATAAGATTGCTGATCTTTTTCTCATTCAAAACTTTCAATTGTGATTTATAGTTTTGTTAGCATGAGATTGTGCTTTTTTAGTTTGAAAAAAACTGTCAAAGATCCAAGTCTTTTTGGCTTTACTTAAGTTATTAATTGTGAAAGATCCAAGTCTTTTTGCTTTACTTAAGTTATTGATTGTCTATGTAATAGTCCTTAAAACAATATCGGATGGCTTTCTTGCTCCCATGTCTCACATTGGTCTTTAGGTAAGACAAGTGGTGACCTTGAAAGTATGGTCTCATATCTCGATCAAGTGAAGAGACATATATCACTACTATGTATCTAGTGTTAAACTCCATCAAGACAAAGATACTAGAGTGCCAAATTGCAGTCTAGTTTAAATGAAAATCCATTTGAGCTAAGGTAAAACTTATAGTGCCTCATTTTTCTAGGATTCTACCCCATCAAGGAAGTTAGAATCTAGCACAAACCAATTAAGACTCTTTTGGAGCATAGATAGGACAATTCGTGGAACTTAAGAGACTTATTATTGAGTTAGAGTCTAGTTTAGATAAGCAAAAGATCTTCAAACCAGCACTTGACTTTCTTACTATTCAATATTCAAAGTCCCTTGAGGCTAACAAATTACATACCTACTTGTAACCTAACTAATGAGTAATTATATAGATCTAAGCAAGTATATATAATGAGTCTTCAAACTAATAAACCAAGGGAAGAGAGTAGCAAGGTCCACTACTTGTCCAAGCTCAGCTCTAGACAACATTGAAAGATGCTAGTTCTACTAATTGTCTAATTATAGGCATGGAGAAATGATAGAAGGTTGACCACTTGTCCAACCTATCATCTCTAGTAAGATGGGAGGTTTGGCCTTAAGATTCACCATGTAACCAACCTATACATCATTGTATTATGAAGAGTAGAAAAGCAAAGCTCCTCCACTTGTCCAAGCTAGTTCTAAAATCCACATGGAGATAAGCAAGCTCCACCATTTGTCAAATCTCTCTTCCATTAAAACAAGAAAAAACTCAACTATGTTGTACAGGGGGGACTTTTTTCCAAGGTCCACCACTTGTCCAAGCTAGGATCCATTAAAACATGGAAATAAACAAAGCTCCACCACTCGTCCAACCTTTAGAGTTGCAAAGTGTATGGGTTGTCTAAACTAGGTATGGGAAAATAATTGAAGGTCCACCACTTGAAACATGGAGCGAGGCAAGCTCCACCATGTCTCCAATATGCTAGACTCCATTGAAACACCCTAAACCCATGATATTTTGTACATAGGGGATGTACATTCAAGATCCACCACTTGTCCAACCTAGTATCCCTAGTAGCTTGATAGCTTTGGTCTCAAGATTCACCACTTGTCCACTCTATGTCATTGTATTAAAAAGGATTGGGTGTTAAAGTCCACCACTTGTCCAACCTATAAGGTTATACTTTAAATGGTTTTTTTTCTCACAACTTGAACTATCCATGATATGTTTTACATGGGAGTTTTGTTTCAATTTCCGCCACTTGTCCAAGCTAACTCTATTGAAACATAGAGAGAACCAAATATCCACCAATTGTCCAAGCTAAGCTATATTGAAACATGGAGAGAAGGATGCTCCACCATTTCTCCAAGATAGGCTTCATTGAAACATGGAGAGAAGAAAGCTCCACCATGTCTCCAAGCTAGGATCCATTTAAATGCCCTAAACCCATTTTATTTTGTACATGGGGGGTTTTATTTCAAGGCCCACCACTTGTCTAACCTATTATCCCTAGTAGCACGAGTGGTTTGGTCTCAAGATACACCACTTGTACACTCTATGTCATTATATTAGGAAGAACTATGTATTAAGGTCCACCACTTGTCCAACCTATAAGGTTATATCTTAAATGGTATCCTTTCTCACCACTTGAAATACCCATGATATGTTTTACATGGGGGTTTCATTCCAAGTTCCACCACTTGTCCAAGCTAACTCTATTCAAACATAGAGAGAAGCAAAGGTCCACCACTTGTCCAAGCTAACTCTATTCAAACATAGAGAGAAGCAAAGGTTCACCACTTGTCAAAGCTAGGCTCCATTGAAGCATGGAGAGAAGTAACCTCCATCATTTTTCCAAGATAGGTGCCATTCAAACATGGAAAGAATCAAGATCTACCATGTCTCCAAGATTCTAGGCTCCATTGAAACACCCTAAAACCATGATATTTTGTACATGGGGTGTTTACATTCAAGGTCTACCACTTCTCTAACGTATTATACCTAGTAGCATGAGTGGTTTGGTCTTAAGATTCACCACTTATCCACTCTATGTCATTATATTAAGAATAACTGGGTGTTAAGGTCCACCACTTGTCCAACCTATAAGGGTATATCTTAAATGGTATCCTTCACCACTTGTCAAGGTCCATCACCACTTTTCCAACCTGTAAGGTTATATCTTGAATGATATTTTTCCTCATCACTTGTAATGTCCATGCTATGTTTTACAAAGGGGTTTTGTTCCAAGACCCACCACTTGTCCAAGCTAACTCTATTGAAACATAGAGAGAAGCAAAGGTCCACCACTTGTCCAAGGTAGGCTCCATTGAAACATGGAGAGAAGGATGATCCACCATTTCTCCAAGATAGGTTCCATTGAAACATTGAGAGAAGCAATCTCCACCATGTCTCCAAGCTAGGCTCCATTGAAATACCCTAAACCCATAATTTTGTACATGAGGGGTTTACATTCAAGGTCCACCACTTGTCCAACCTATTATCCCTAGTAGCACGAGTGGTTTGGTCTCAAGATTCACCACTTGTACACTCTATGTCATTATATTAAGAAGAACTATGTGTTAAGGTCCACCACTTGTCCAACCTATAAGGTTATATTTTAAATGGTATCCTTTCTCACCACTTGAAATGCCCATGATATGTTTTACATGGGGGTTTCATTCCAAGGTCCACCACTTGTCCAAGCTAACTCTATTAAAACATATAGAGAAAGAAAGGTCCACCACTTGTCCAAGCTAGGCTCATTGAAACATGGAGAGAAGGAACCTCCACTGTTTCTCCTAGATAGGCTCCATTGAAACATGGAGAGAAATAAGCTCCACCATGTCTCCAAGTTGCTAGGCTCCATTGAAATACCCAATACCCATAATATTTTGTACATGGGGGTTTACATTCAAGGTTCACCACTTGTCCAACCTATTATCCCTAGTAGGTTTGGTCTCATGATTCACCACTTGTCCACTCTATGTCATTATATTAAGAGGAATTGGGTGTTAAGGTCCACCACTTGTCCAACCTATAATGTTATAGCTTGAATGGTATTTTTTCTCACCACTTGTAATGCCCATGACATGATTTACATGGGGGTTTTGTTCCAAGGTCCACCACTTGTCCAAGCTAAATCTATTGAAACATAGAGAGAAACAAAGGTCCACCACTTTTCCAAGCTAGGCTGCATTGAAACATGGACCTTAATACCAAATTATTTCTAGTAGCATGAGTGATATTTTGTACATGGGGGTTTACATTCAAGGTCCACCACTTGTCGAACCTATTTCCCTAGTAGGTTTGGTCCCAAGTTCACCACTTATCCACTCTATGTCATTATATTAAGAATAATTGGGTGTTAAGGTCCACCACTTGTCCAACCTATAAGGTTATATATTAAATGGTATTTTTTCTCACCACTTGTAATGCCCATGATATGTTTTACATGGGGGTTTTGTTCCAAGGTCCACCACTTTTCCAAGATAACTCTATTCAAACATAGAGAAAACAAAGGTCCACCACTTGTCCAAGCTAGGCTCCATTGAAACATGGAGAGAATGATGCTCCACCATTTATCCAAGATAGGCTGCATTGAAACATGGAGAGAAGCAAGCTTTACCATGTTTCCAAGCTAGGCTCCATTGAAACACTCTAGGCAGTTTTATTTCAAGGCCCACCACTTGTTTAACCTATTACCCCTAGTAGCATGAGTGGTTTGGTTTCAAGATTCACCACTTGTACACTCTATGTCATTATATTGTGTTAAGGTCCACTACTTGTCCAACCTATAAGGTTATATCTTAAATGGTATCCTTTCTCGCCACTTGAAATGCCCATTATATGTTTTACATGGGGGTTTCATTCCAAGGTCCACCACTTGTCCAAGCTAACTCTATTAAAACATATAGAGAAGCAAAGGTCCACGACTTGTCCAAGCTAGGCTCCATTGAAACATGGAGAGAAGGAACCTCCACCATTTCTCTTAGATAGGCTCCATTGAAACATGGACATAAGTAAGTTCCACCATGTCTCCTAGATGCTAGGCTCCATTGAAATACGCAAAACCCATGATATTTTGTACATGGGGGATTTACATTCAAGATCAACCATTTGTCCACCCTATTATCCCTAGTAGGTTTGGTCTCACAATTCACCACTTTTCCACTCTATGTCATTATAATAAGAGGAATTGGGTGCTAAGGTCCACCACTTGTCCAGCCTATAAGGTTAAACCTTGAATGGTATTTTTTCTCACCACTTGTAATGCACATGACATGCTTTACATGGGGTTTTTTTTCCAAGGTTCACCACTTGTCCAAGCTAATTCTATTGAAACATAGAGAGAAACAAAGGTCCATCACTTTTCCAAGCTAGGCTCCATTGAAACATGGACCTTAATACCAAATTATTCCTAGTAGCATGAGTGATATTTTGTACATGGGGGGTTTGCATTCAAGGTCCACCACTTGTCCAACCTACTTTTCCTAGTAGGTTTGGTCGCAAGATTCACCACTTGTCCACTCTATGTCATTATATTAATAATAATTGGGTGTTAAGGTCCACCACTTGTCCAACCTATAAGATTATATATTGAATGGTATTTTTTCTCACCACTTGTAATGTCCATGATATGTTTTACATGGGGATTTTGTTCCAAGGTCCACCACTTGTCCAAGCTAAATCTGTTTAAACATAGAGAGAAACAAACGTCCACCACTTGTCCAAGCTAGGCTCCATTGAAACATGGATAGAATGATGCTCCACCATTTATCCAAGATAGACTCCATTGAAACATGGAGAGAAGTAAGCTCCACCATGTCTCGAAGATGCTAGAGTCGATTGAAATACCCAAAACCCCTGATACTTTGTACATGGGGGGTTTACCGGTTTGGTCTCAAGATTCACCACTTGTCCACTCTATATCACTATATTAAGGAAAATTGGGTTTCCATATCTAAATGGATCTTTGCTTGGATAAGTGGTAGACCTTGAGACCTAAATACCCATTCTACACTAGAGCATTGGTTAAGCCTTATGCACTTCAAGCATACCTTTAACAACAAGTAGTAGTTATTAGTTGACTTAAGTCTAGTTGAACTCCATGGTATTGAGACTAAGAGAGATTGTAGCATAAAAAAGAGTCAGGATTTTAATTTGACTTTCTTTCTATTAATGAGTAGATCATAGATGGATTTTGGTATCTAATAAAACCTTAGGGTAGACAATGTAAAACTCATGTCTATTGTTGTGTTTGCATTAAGTGTTCTTGTTCTTTAATTTTAGAACCATTACAGAAAAATGGATTGGCTATATGCTGGCATAATTGAAGAAAACTATTGAATTACCCATCCAAGCTCCTCCAAGACCTTGTCCAAGGAATGAATCACCTCCTTATCACCTACCACTTGCTTTCAAGGACATCAAAAGAGTACTTATCTTGGATCTAGAGGGGTTACTTCTCAAGACAATTGAAATAAAACATGGAGATTATATGCCATCTTGGGCTCAACACATGCGACTTGTGGAGGATAAAGTTGAAGTTTATCATGTGGTGCGACCAGACGCACAAAGTTTTTTGGATTTTTGTGTTGAATACTTTGAGCTATGGATATGGAGTTGGTATAACTTAACAAGGGTGCAACGCATCACACAAAAATGTTTTCCTGAGCAGTATACCAAGTTCAAGGTGTTTATGAGTAACAAAAATTGCCAAAATCCAAATATCATGTTAGGATTTACAAGGGTTTATCACAAAAATTTGAGTGATATTTGGAAGATATTTGAGGATTTGGATGCAAACAATACCTTAATTTTTGATGACACTCCATATAGGGTGATGTGAAACATGCCATGGACATATCTTATATTTCCAAAGATGTGGAGGCAAACTTCCGAGCAACTTCAAAACTTCTTGCAGAGAACCATAATTCCATGGTTGGTAGGATGGTTGTATGCAAGAGATAAGAGAGTCTATACATAAAACACAATTGTAAATCAGTATAGTGATTCTGAGACAAATTATGTCCTTGGTGTGTACTTGTCAACACGAAAGCATTGAATAAATATGGCCATAAGATGCTTTTTTTATTCTAGTGTGTATCTTTCAACATTTGTATAATTTGATATAGTCTTTTTTATAAAAAAAACAAAGGTGTGTCAATTTTATGAACACTTGAATGGAGTGCACCCTACTCTAAGGGGACTTCAATGTACTATTGGAGTGCATCCTATTGTAAGGGGACTCTGATGTATTGCTAGAGTGCACCCAAATTTTTGGGGACTCATTTTTTATTTGATTGGGGCCTATGTTGGGTCATATAGTAAAAGAAGTTCATTTTTTGTCAATTCATATCGAGGTTGCATTTATTTGTAACTATGAGAGAATTGATGTTTGATGTCAAAATAAAACTTGTAAGTATGGATCAGAGAATTCATGGACTTTAAATATGTGAGAGGGATCTTTTTCTTGGGCACAAATGTTTGCTTCAAGAATTTTGTCATTACATACTTTATGTGAAAGAGTTTTAGAACCTAAAAGACTTTGAAAACAAAACTATGGAATCTAAGTGCATGTATTCTTGAATGGCTTGAAAGTTGATGTATACATGCATGTCGCCTTGATGAAGATTTAGATCTAACAAGATTCAAAGCTAGAATTCTTGGACGTTACCTTTGTCAATTTGGTAATAACATATTTAACTTTCTTTTATTATGGGTGGAAAATATATTATTATGTGCATTTGGAACCTAATTGCTTGACCTTCAAACCAAGATTTCTATGTTATTTTTTTATATACTTTTTTGTAATGAATTAAGATTGTGGATACAAGGTCCACCACTTGTTCAAGCTAGATCTAAGAAACTATATATACTGAGTCTTCAAACTAGTAAACCAAGGGAAGAGAGAAGCACGGTCCATCACTTGTCCAAGCTTATCTCTAAACAACATAGAGAGATGTTAGGTCTACTAATTGTCCAATATAGTCATGGAGAAATGATAGAAGGTTGATCCACTTGTCCAACCTATCATCTCTAGTAAAATGGGAGGTTTGGCTTTAAGATTCACCATGTAACCAACCTATACTTCATTGTATTATGAAGAGTAGAAAAGAAAAGCTCCACCACTTGTCTAAGGTAGTTCCAAAATCAACATGGAGAGAAGCAAGCTTCACCATTTGTCCAAGATAGGTTCCATTAAAACATGGAAAACCTCATATATGTTGTACATGGAAGCTTTTTTCCAAGGTCCACCACTTGTCCAAGCTAGGATCCATTAAAACATGGATAGAAACAAGGCTCCACAACTCGTCAAACCTTTATAGCTGCAAAGTGTACCGGTAGTCTAAACTAGGCATGGGAAAATAATAGAAGGTCCACCACTTATCCAATATATTATCTCTAATAGCATGGGAGGTTTGGTCTCAAGATTTAGGAATTGGCTAACCTGTATTTCATTGTATTATGATGAATTTGGTTTTAAATTCAACGACTTATCCAAGCTATAAGTTTATATCTTGAATGGTATTCCTTCCCATTACTTAGAAAACCAATGATATGTTGTACATGGGGGGTTTTGTTACAAGGTCCACCACTTGTCCAAGCTAGTTTCATTGAAACATGGATGAAGACAAGCTCCACCATTTGTTAAATCTAGACTCCATTGAAATCTAGAAAATCCATTCTATGTTGTACATGGGGTTTTTGTTTTAAGGTCCAACACTTGTCCAAGCAAAGATCCATTGAAACATGGAGTAGAGAAACACTCCACCACTTGTCCAAGTTAGGAAACATTGATGGTAGTTGGCTTAGTTTGAAGATCCACCACGTGTCTAAGCTAACTCTATTGAAACATAGAGAGAAGCAAAGGTCCACCAACTGTTCAAGCTAGGCTCCATTGAAACATGGACAGAAGCAAGCTCCACCATTTCTCCAAGATAGGCTCCATTGAAACATGGAGAGAATCAAAGGTCCACCATTTCTCCAAGCCAAGCTCCATTTGTCCAACCTATAAGGTTATATCTTAAATGGTAATCTTTCTAATCACTTGGAATACCCATGATATGTTTTACATGGGGGTTTTGTTCCAAGATCACCACTTGTCCAAGCTAACTCTATTGAAACATAGAGAGAAGCAAAGGTCTACCACTTGTCCAAGCTAGTCTCCATTGAAACAAGGAGAGAAGCAAGCTCCATCATTTCTCCAAGATAGGCTAGCATGGATAAGTGCACCTTGAAACCAACCTTCCTATGAGGCAATAGAGCATATGCTACATATTTTATGTATGCCCCATGCCTCAAATTAAGAAGTTATAGATTAGAAGTGGACCTTGCTTGAATGTCACATGCAATAAATTAAGGAAAAATAGCCAAGTGGATTGTATTCCTCAATGGATCCTTGCTTTCACAAGTTGTGAACCTTGAGTCACTTTTACATTAACTTGGACAAGTGGTGGACCTAGAAACCAAGCTCTCCATGTTGACATAAGTTGTAGGTAGGACAGTAGAACATAGACAACGATAATGGATGCAATATACTTGTCTCCTAATAATCCAATTGATTGAAACCATGGTATTTTAGTTGTTTTCATTGTGTATTGTATGTGCATAAAGTGAAATGAGACCTTAAGAAAACTCAAATTTTTGACAAAATCTCTATATTTTGTACATGATATATTGAAAGTTGTCCAACCTGGGAATTGGGATTTTCCCACTTTGCCTAATATGGTCTTCTTAGATAAAAATATTAGGCCTTGTCTGTTTTTAAACAATTCCACAAGGCTGCGGAACTTCAAACTGGTCGTCGCCTCAAGAATCTTCGTAATGACAATGGAGGGAAACATATAGCTTGAGAGTTTTTGAGTTACTATGTTGAAAGTGCAACTCATCATGCACACACTATTCCATATTCACCTCAATAGAATGACACGGCATTCCTGAACGAAATAATTGCACTATTCTCAATGTTGTAAGATGTATGCTGATTCATTCTAGGTTATTGTGTGTTTTTTCGGCTGAAGCTACTTTGACATCAGTATTTATTCAAAATCGTCTTCCTACTACTGCACCCTCTAGTAAGATACACATCACAGCATGGACAAGTGACATTCCTTCTGTATCTCATTTTCAAACCTTTGGATGTAATTCTTATATCCATGTTCCCAAAGAAACATGAAAAAAGCTTGATGCTCCTAGTCTTAAAGTTATTTTTAATGGATATTCTGACACTTTTAAAGAGTACAAATTCTATGACCTTTCCTCCAAGAAAGTAATTGTGAATTGTGATGATATTAAATCATTGCTTCAGGCTTTTCTATTTCTCTCAAATGATGAAACTCTTCCTATAGATCAGCTTTCCTCTTCACAACCATCCATTCCGAATGTTGCCAATGATGATATTGATATTTTTGTTGATCTGCCTATTGATTTTGAACATGGTTCATTTCATGTTTATGATGACAATATTGTTGATAATGCTTTCTCTACTTCTGAACATCCCGTTACTTATAATAAAGCTATCTCTTTACCACAAAAGGATCAATGGCAAGAGGCTATGGAAGTAGAGTATGGTTCTCTTATCTCTAAAGGTACATGGATACTAACGGAACTACCTCCTGGTCGTACAGTTATTAAGTGTAAGTGGGTGTATACGACAAAGGTAAAAGAAAATGGATATTTTGACAAGTTCAAGGAACTTAGTTGCAAAAGGTTACTCCCAAGTTGCTGGTGTTGATTTTCAAGAGACCTTTTCACAGTTGTTCGCATTACAGGTGTTCAAGTTTTATTGGCATTTGCTGTACAATTTAATTTAGAAGCTCATTAAATGGATGTGTGAACTTCTTTCTTGAATGGTGATTTGGAAGAGGAAATTTATATCGAAAAGCCAGAAGGGTTTGTTAATTCAGGTAAAGAAGGCCTTGTTGCTCAACTCCATAAGGCACTATATGGTCTCAAACAAGCTTCACAGGCGTGGTATACAAAATTTGATCTTTTTAACACCTCAAAAGGATTTATCTCTTGCTCTTCAGACCCCAACTTATACATAAAGCACCAAGATAGCATTTTTGTGATTCTTGCTCTTTATGTGGATGATACCATCCTTGTTTCCAATGATTTGGGATTTCCTCACCAAGTGAAAAAGTTATTGTCTTCTGCATTTGATATGGTGGATATGGGAGAGATTCACTCGTGTCTTGGCATTCAGATTCAAATGAACATCACAAAAGGTATTTTATTCCTTTGACAGTCAAAGTTTATTGCTTATACTATTCAAAAATTTAATATGAAATCTGTACATTTGGCCAACACACCTTGTCTTGCGAGTTCTACAAAGAACACTTCTGACAGTGGCGGTCAACTTGACACAAATGAACCTTATGCTAACTTGATTGGATGTCTTTAGTTTGTTGGCATGGACACTCACCATGATATTTTGTTTGTTGCTAATCATCTTGGGCAACATATTCCATGTCCTTCTCTTAAGCATTGGTCAGCAGCAAAGCGTGTATTGAAATACTCAAAAGGCACTATACACAGATGCATACAAGGCAAGATCACAATTATCTATGCGATTTACTAGTGAAAATTGCTTCTTTATAAATGGTTTTCTGGTTTCTTGGACCAGCAAGAAACAACAATGTGTTGCAGTTTCTATGACTGAGTCAGAATATGTTGCAGCATCACTTGCAACTCGTGAGTTGATCTGGCTTCGACAAATGTTGGTTGATATTGGTCATTCTTCACTTTCTAGCACACCCTTGCGGTGTGACAACCATAGTGCTATTAGTCTTGCAAAAGACTATGTTCAACATAATAAGTCAAAGCACAATGTTGTGCATTATCATTATATCAGGTATAAAGTACACAAAGGTACCATAATGGTTGTAGACATTCTTACCAAAGGTCTCAATGAGTTGTACTTCATCCTCTTGCACTCGGAGCTTGGAGTTGCTTTGGCCTCACTCTTTCTAGATTAGCTTCTCTGCTATTGTGATAGCTTTGTACATATGACATTGCAATCATATAGGTATCATACACTATGCACACTCCACACTCGCACACTGTGATCTCTGAGTCACTTGTATATTTGTACATAGATACACAATTCACTTTCACATCATCATTGTTGGTTCATATTTTGACATTGTATAGGGGCTTGGGTTTTTCCCTTGAAATCCCCAAGGGTTTTTTCATCCAAAGCTAAAGACCTTTGTTTGAGTGGGGGTGTTGGAGCTATATATGGCTCACTCTACTCAACTTGGTCTCACCTATATATTTGTATCTTGTCCTTGTCTTGTCTCTCTCTCTTTCTCTCTAGATCTCAACATGGTGTGTCTCTTGTCTTCTCTCTCTCTCTCTCTCTCTCTCTCTCTCTCTCTCTCTCTCTCTCTCTCTCTCTCTCTCTCTCTCTCTCAACACAATATGGGCCAGTTGGGATGGAACGTCTAGGTGTCCAGAGTGTTGGGGTTACACTATGAAATGTGGGTATGAATTTCTCTAGAAGCCGGTCGAGAGGGCTCCTCAAATGGAGCTGTAGGGTGAAAAATAGGGCAGTTCAAAGTTGCAATGCTTTGCAAATCCCCAATGGATAGGGAAAGTGGGGACAAGTGGTTAGAGCTAGTGTAAATGGACATATGCAAAGTGTTCAAGTTGTGGAGCATGCCAGTTCTTTCTGATCATCAATCTGAGCTCGGATGGGAAAGTTATGGCAGGTTCTTGGGGGGTTCACCGTTCAGTACCTTCTTATATAACGTGCGTTTGCGGGGTATTATAACCCTTTCTTTTAACATGTCTGAATTAATAAAATGACCCCTTATTTTAGGATTTTTTTTCCAAAATTGAATATAAAACCCCTTATTTAATGTATCTTTGTTAAATTGCTAGAATTTTTGTGTTTTAAAACCCCTCCTATCGAACTCACGTTATACATTAACATGATTACATAGTGTACCCCCCGAGGGCACGTTATCAAGGCTTGTTATGTGGTAGGTTGATTGCATTGGTAAATGTGCCATCTGGGAGTTTTATTTGACTTTAACCAAGTTTTGGAACGTGGTGTGCAATGCATGAAGTCGACGGCTCATCAAATGGGGTCACGAAGACCAAGATACAGGGCGTTGATGTTGGTTACAATTGGCATTCATAAAGTGCTAGATGATTTTCCTCAACATTGGTCTCCTCATTTGATGGGCCCAACAAGGTTAAATCATGCCAAGGGCTGTACGGATTGAAATCGAGGAAGAGATCTTGTGGCAAGACTTTGCAGCTTGAAAATGGGAGTGTTAAGATTCGAATGAAAAAAGGCTTGAAGTTGGTGGATAAAAAAGAATTTTGGATGAAAAAGAATTTTGTAAGAAAGGTTACGTGACAATGTTTGGGGCTTTGACGGCGAGGAGCTCACAACATGCCACATGGAGAGTTGTTTATTCCACATAGCAAACATTGATCGTGAATCTTATGGTATATATAGTGGAAGATGCACTTCCATAAGGCAACGTGGTAAAGAGAGTGGAGCTGTTAGGAGCTTGGCTATGGTGCTTGCCACATGGTGCCTTGCATGGAACTATCCTGTGCGTTTTGGGTGGTGACTGTACGGGTGGCGCTTTTGGCAAAGACGAGATGGGCGGCGTGGTGGTGGATCACAAAGTAGGTTATGATGTGGCACTTGGTCGAAGGGCCGTTCCCACACGTCGTAGGGGGATTTGTTTTTTGAAGGAAAATTTTGGGAGAAACAATGGTGCCGTTTGAGCCCCCCCTTGAGCAAAGGGCACTCATATGCTAAACAAGAGAAAGGGGATTACCACACTTGGTGCCTTGATGGATCAATCAGGTGCAGGAATTTAAAATAAAAAAGGACTTTGTATAAGTGATTGAAAAAAAAAACATTTTTAGGGCGAGGTTCTTCTGGTTCTTGTCTTTGGCTCGAGGTAAGCCACCTTTTCCTTTTCAAACGAGGAGACAAGAAAGGGCCTTTTGGTCACCACCCCGGAGGTGTGTGCCCATGGGTGAGGAAGCCACAAGGAGAGGCTGGTGAGCCTATGTTTTTGCAAGCTGAGTTTGTCTATGGCGATATAAAGAAGGTTGTACATGGTTTCTGGTTGGTGAATATGACTTCCCCCATTGAAGTGTGTCATTTATCCCATGTCAATTCTCTTCCCCCTTCTCTTCTGTTGTATTGCAAGTGATTCCAAGCATGTGTTGGAAATGGTGGCCCCTCAACATTGTGTGTGTACACACACACACACACACACACACACACACACACACACACACACACACACACACACACACACGGGGGGGGGGGGGGGGGAGAGAGAGAGAGAGAGAGAGAGAGAGAGAGAGAGAGAGAGAGAATGTGGTGTTTGTGTGCGGAGGACGATGAAAATTGCCAACATTTATGGGTGCATGTTGATAGATGGTCTGTGTGAGTGTGAGTTTGTCAAGTTGAGTGCAAAATTGTGTGAAGAAAAGGTGCAGACAGTGCCATTGGTGCTACGTGGCAAAGCAAAGGCTTGGCTTGATGGTTTGCATGGTGCAAGCAAGGAGAGTTGGGTTGGATTTTTGGAGTAGTTTTTGTGTAGACTTTGAAAGAGGGTGTTGGTTGGTGAAGCAGAAACAAGAATCAAAGGCCTACGATATAATGTAGGTAAAGATTTTGATGCTTTTTTAGATAAGTTTGAAGCATGCTAGAGGGATTTGGTTGCTATTATGCAAGTTGCAAATGCGGAATTATTCAATCTGGAAGGTTTTTGGCGTGTCTACATCTGCGAGTCCAAGAGAAAGTGGAGGATGAGGACCCAAAGAGCTATGATGAGGTTGTCAAGGTTGCCAAACTGAGATGCCGCAAGGTTAAGAAGAAATTGAAGGTGAGCTTTCTACATCGTACAAAAATGGTTTGTGCACCTAGTCCAAGGCGGATAGAAGGGCTCCAAAAGGTAAATGATTTTTCATATGTTGATATGCACTTGATATAGGCTAGTAAGGATGAAACTAGAGTAGAGAAGATATCACATGTGCCAGTGAGACCTCAAAGGTTGCAGCGGGGTCTGCTTACGGTTCCCCCACGATGTTCACCCTATAGGATTTGAGCAAGAAAGTGGTGCAAGATTGTGAAGAGAAAAGAGGTGTTCTAGAGCAGGCCATGAGGAAGGTGGCAAAGATGTGAGAATTCACATGAGGAAGGTGGTGGAGATGCCAGAATTGACATGTTTTGAGGAGAAAGCTGGGAGTCTCTTAAGCTCTAGGAGTTCTTTGGACACCAGCGATACTTCGAAAACACGATCGATGTCTTTGAGGTATGACTTCTATGACATTTTTCATGTGAATAGGATAATATATGCTCTGGATTCCAAGGTGCTAAGGGATAGTGAAGTCCATCGAGCAAAAGATGAGGCCAAGGCAGCTATGTAATCGATGGTAGTTTTTTAACAAGCAGGTATGGAGCCAAAAAATTGTCGTGAAGCGGGAGAAGGTGATGAGCAAGACCAAAATAGCGGGCAAGCCTATCACGAGCAACAAAGTACATAGATGCAGGTATGGATTTGTCTTGCATGATAGGAGGAACAACGAGGAAATCCTTGGGAAGGCTTCAAAATATATGGTTAATGCGTATTTTTAGGCCAAGGACAATTCAAAAGGGCCACTTGAAATTGTAGGTCCGGGTGTTTGAAGTATTGAGGGTTACACTATGAAATGTGGAGTTTGAAGTTCTCTAGAAGTCGATCTAGACAGCTCCTCAAATGGATCTATAGGGTGAAAGATAAGGCAGTTCAAAGTTAGAATGCTTTGCAGATTCCCAACGGATAGGGCACGTAGGCATAGGTCATTAGAGTTTGTGTGAATGAATGAGTCCAAAGTGCTCAAGTTGTGGAGCATACTGGTCCTTTTGGATCATCAATCGGAGCTTGGATGGGAAAGTTATGGCCAGTTGTGAAAGTTTGTTGGGAGCTAGTTATGTGGCATGATGACTGCATTGATAAACGTGTCATTTGGGATTTTTTTGGCTTTATCCAGGTTTTAAAATGTGGTGTGCACTATATGAAGTCGGTAGGAGTTGATAGTTTGTCAAACGGGGTTAGGAAGGTCAAGATATAGGCAATTGATGTTGGTTGTGGTTGGCAATGATGAAGTGCCTGAAGATTTTCCTTAGTTTTTGTCACCTTGGCTGACGGGCCCGCCAAGATCAAAGCATGCTAGTGGCAGTATGGATTGAATTCAGGGAAGACAGCTTGTGCGAGGACTTTGTAGCTTGGAAATTGGAGTGCCCAGCATTGAATGTCAGAGGCTTGAAATTCCCATGCGCCCTAAGGGGCATTGTTTTTTTAAGGAAATGTTTGGGAGCAATGACGGTGGCGTCGTTGCCTCCCCTTGAGTAAAGGGCACTCATATGCTAAGCAAGAGAAAGGGGATCACCACCCTTCCAAAAAATTCCAAGTAAGGGTGCCTTCATGGACGAATTTGATGCAAGCTTCCAAAATAAAAAAGGACTCTCTATAAGAGATTGGGGAGAAAAAAAATTAGGGGGGCTTCTTTTGGTTCTTCTTTTTTGGATCGGGGTAAGGGGCTTTTCCTTTTTGAACTAGGAGCCAAGAAAGTGTCTTTTAGTTGCCACCACAAAGGTGTGTGCCAATGGGTGAGGAAGCCATAAGGAGAGCTTGTTGAGCCTGTGTTTTTGCAAGCCCGGTGCGGTTATGGTGATCGAAAGAAGGTTGTACATGGTTGTTGCTTGGTGAATTGAGACTCCCCCCTTTAAGTGTGTCACTATCTCAGGTCAATTCCCTTCCCTCTTCTCTTCTACTCTACTCTATTGCAAGTGATTTTGAGCCTGTGTTGGCAGTGGCATCGGTGCACCTCACGGTTGTGTGTGCAAAGAGAGAGAGAGAGAGAGAGAGAGAGAGAGAGTTGTTTGTGTGTGGAGAACAACGACAATTGATGGCATTTATGTGTGCGTGTTGATTGGTGGTCTCTTTGAGTGCTAGTGCATCAATTTGAGTGCAAGTGTGCATTTTCTATATGTAGGTGTGTCGTTTGAAGGTGTATTTTGAGAGGATAGGGGTGCTATGAATACCCTGGGCTATAGAGAGGCAATTTTGTGTGTGTTGGACGTGTTCCCCTTTCACCTTCTCTAATGTGTGCATACCTTGCTAGGAAGGCGAGGTTTGAGATGTGGAGTTGTTGCATATCTTATCATGTATTAACATGCCTAATTTTCTTACATAATGTAAAAATGCCAAGTGTGGCAGACTCATTTTTTCTAGAAACTTCAATGCATGCAATCTCAACCAGAAATAGAAGTTTTTGTGTGTGATCGTAAAAGATGTGTCCAAAGTGTTTGCCAAGTGAAAAATGAGGCTCAACATGAAATTTGATCCAAAGGATTTTGCCACAAATTTAGGCACTTTTCCTAGCTCGTTAGAACATTTTACAAACAAAAGGGGCATTTTTTGTCAGAAAAGGGCTAAAATGGTCATAAATGGTCCAAAATAGCCCAAAATTAGCAAAAAGGGACTCAAAATGTCACATCAATGACAGTGCTATTGTTTCCCAAGCTTTGTTTGATTTTTTAGAGCCAATAATGAGCTATTTTGGACATATATCAAAGGAGATACAACCTTTACAAGCCAGGGTCCTAGTGTAGTCCTCTGCTACTTCCACAGCATATTCTAAGCTGTGAGGCTACCAATTAGGGTTTCCCTCCTCAAATAACCACATATGCTTCTCTATTCAAGTTTTGAAGCTTCCATTAAATGATCAAAGCAAATAATTAAAGCCTTAATTAAGGTTTTTATCAAGGCGAAAGAGAACTCCATCTATGCAATTGAAAGAGGCTAAACCTAATCTTCACACATGCAAGAATTTTGAGTTAATCTTGGTTCTTATTCAAACTAAAGCTTTCATGGCTTGAGTTTTTTCTCATTTTAAGTGTGTTTTTTGCTTTGAATCTTCTACTAGTCGCTTGATTTTGATACGAACTCTCACAAATAGAGGCCCGACGCTTTCTAGTGCACTTTGCACTGCTTGACAACATGATAGTTTGCATGCAATTAAAGGTTATGCTCTTGTCTCTTCAAAATTGGCGTGGCAATTTATTCTAGGATATAAGGTGAATTTTCTTTTCTTGAAAGCTTTTTTGGAATGATTTACTCCGTCCTTTAAGATTGCATTAATGTGGTTATTGCCTTGTAACCCATTCTAAGAGGGTGGTGTGGTGAGAGAGCTATGGTGAGAGGGCTCCTGTGACCTTAAGACAATGTGGGGTTTGCAACAAAACCAAACCTAAGTGTTTGTGACTTGAGTCTCATCAAAGCTCTACGTACATGTGGACCGAGTTTATAAAAGATTCCTTCGTGGTCTCTATCTTTCTTCCTCTCCGGAGTCATCTTTCATCTTAGTTCGCATTCAAAACTAAGTGGTGCCCCTTTGAATAGTTTAGGGTTTGGTTATAGTTTTGTTGTCTTGGTTGTGTTTGTATTGTGCCCCAACACAATGACAGCTTGATGAAATTCTGCAGGTAAGCTATTTAGCAAAACAGCTATGAGATCTTCATCTTGCACTGTGGCCTTAACAATGATCCTACAAAGTATGTGATATAGCCATGGAGAGGGCATTATCCAGGCTTGGACTCCAAGACAATTTTTTGGGCTTAAGACTACTCCTTTTTTGCCTACATAAGGCCTTGAGCTCTCTTTGAAGCGATTGTGAATCATTACATTATGTTGTTATGAGAAACCAAGAAGCATTGGATTCTCATTAAAGACTCTGTCACCCCAAAAAAATAAGTATAGCACGTGAGTTCAAAATAAGGGTTTTTTTTTAATAACATAATTACATTTACAAAAAGGGGGTTTTTATTACATTTTGGAAAAAAATGACCAATTTTTTAAAAAAAAGGGATTTTTTTTTATCTCAGAGAAAATGTAAGTATAAGAGTTTTTTAATATCCTTTGAATGTACATGATATAAGTGATTTCTTATAAGTATTACGACCCCCCTCCCCCCTCCTTGGGATTGTCCCCCTAGCTAGATAGGGCCACATACATAATCATTTGTGTTCTCCAAAAGACAGACACACACACACACACACACATATTCATCTTATATAACAGCTAAGAGAGAGCATTAAGATGGGTCTTGCATCGTCTTATTAAGGCCTCTACAACTATTCACCTTAATATCTTGAATGTATAGGGTGGATATTATCCATTTCCTTTCTCTTTAAATCAGCATTATAAAATCATTGAATGTCCTAATCATAGGTTGAAGTCATTGTGCTCTTTCCAAGAGAGTTTCACAACTTGGCCAAAATGAGTAGAATTCAGAACTCAAGTTGGTGGCTCCTTGCTTCATTAATAACATCTGTAAATGTTGTAAATATAGCCTAATTGAGCCTCCATCTTATAGAATGCACTGATAAAGAAGAGCATTATTTTTAGAATATACTATCTCTAAACGTGTATTTTGTTATTTTCTCTATGGTCAATTTGAGGTTATGCCTTTGTGAGGGCTTGTGGCCTACTTGAAAAAGATATCGTTATTTGGGTCAAGCTTCAATCAAGGGGGGGGGGGGGGGGGGGGGGGGGGGTTGTTTGGTCTTCGCCATTTGTGGCTTTCAAAGAGGCAAAGATCAAAACAAAAGTCAACTTAACACCATGGATTTAGTTGGACCTGCATTGGCCTCGTGTGTTGGCTTCCATTCCATGGGCATTAGACCCAAGATTATGGCCTTTTGAGGTTATCCTATATAGTAAGAGTACTTGAGGAGGTGCGTCCCTTACGGTGTATTTTTTATGGAGTTCTTTGTGCAAAGGATATGCCGGGGCTGTTTGTAACTTTCTGTGATTAATGCAATTCAAGCTCAGTTAAGCGCTTAAAAAACAAATAAGATATGGGTCTATGTTGCAACCCATTAATTTATTAATGGGCAAGATTCCTCGCCGCCGGTGTTAGCCTAAGCAAAAGTCGGCTCGCGCGCAGTTCCCACGTTGTGTGCCATTGCACAGCAAGACGACGCTTGCGCATCACTGGTCGTGAAAGACCATTCTCGCAAGGCGTCCATCGCCACCTCTTTGGCACCAACACCAGCTCGGACCCTGACATTCCCCACCTGCTCGCAGCCCAACAGTCCCCACCTGCATTGCACAGAGGGACAGTCCGCACCTGTGATGCACGGAGGGACCTCCTCGACTCTCACTTTGTTCCTCATCTGTAGCACGCTTCCTTCGGCTCGCGCTGCCCTGTATTGGCATGCCATTGTTGGCCCCCCACCCTGGGTGTGCCTCGTCTGTAGATCTGCCCGCTCCTTCTCAACTCATCATTCCATCCTGCCTCGCTTGGCCCCAATCACAAGCTGTCGTACGAGTCACATGTCTCGCTGTGGCGTCCCTCGCCAATGTTGTGCTCCGCAGCTCCTCATCTCTACCATGGGAGAGATGTGCATGCCAGTATGGCACACAGCGCAGGGTCAACAACGCTTCAAACCGAGTAAGAGAGAGGCAGATCTCTCCCGCCTGCAGACCTGCAGCACGCACCTCGGAAAATCGTACCTCATAAATGGAGGCTTTTCAAAAAATATCGCAGTTCTCTCTCTCTCAACATCTACTGACACACGTCCTCTCTCTCTCTCTCCACGTCATTGCACTTTCCTTTTGCTTCGCCTTTGCTTACAAAAATTGTGGGCACATACTGGGCTTTTGAATCATTCAAAGTATGTGAGTATTTCTATTTTAAAAAAAAAGATTATGGACTTTGATTTAGATACATTGGGCTCCGCATCTCTTTTCTCCATATAGTACGGCCGACCGCCTTCGGTGGCCTCTCTCTCTCCCCCTCTCCCCCCTCTTTATCGCATGCAAAGGGGCTTTTTTAGTTTTGGACTTTTGCGACACGTGTAAAGGGCTCCCCCTTCTACCATATTATGTTAGTAGATTATTGGAGTCTTGGACGAAAATGCCAAGGTAGCCTTTTAGCTAACCCAAATCGATAGCATTGTTGAAGGTTAGTATGTACTAGTTCTCCAAAAAATAACGGCTTTCTTCTCTCAATGAAAGCATCTCATTTGAGTGGGTCATATCCAGAATCAAATTCGATAGTTTTGAACTTTTGCGACATGTGTACAGGGCTCCCCCTTCTGCCATATTATGTTAGTAGATTATTGGAGTCTTGGACGAAAATGCCAAAGTAGCCTTTCAGCTAACCCAAATCAATAGCATTGTTGAAGGTTAGTATGTACTAGTTCTCCAAAAAAAATAAAGGCTTCCTTCTCTCAATGAAAGCATCTCATTTGAGTGGGTCATATCCAGAATCAAATTCGTTTGATGGATTCTTTTGCACTGTGAAAGGAATAGCATCCTAAGTTTAAAAAATGTTGATGCTTAAATTGATAATAATTAAATAGACTATTGAAGAGTTTAGTGTCTATGTGCAAAGGAATCTCAAACTAAGCTAACTATGTCCAGACAGAGCATTAAATGAATAATTAAGCTTCTTGCACAGTCACACGAGGCTTAGTTATTCATTCATCCTTCCAATTAAGCCTTAAACTTCACAAAGTTGGCATAGTTCCAAAGGGTGGACATAGTTATTCATTTAGGCCAGGTTCACACGAACTGGCGGTAGCGGAAAACCCCACGTGTAGACCAATGGTCACCTCGCACTTGGCTATTGGTGTTCAAATGGTGCAATAGCAGAGCCAGTGTGGCGTGCCAATGCATGGCAGAATTTCCTGCCTTCTCTCCCCCCCCCCCCTCCCCCCCTCCTCTCGCCAATTTGACTGACACATCTCCACGTGGTTGTGACCTTCCAATTTAGCCGTTTAAGAACGTTCCCTTCCAAACGTTCACAATTGTGAACGTTTAATGAAACTCTTTAGGCCTATATAAACCCCCCCGCCCCCCTTCCTTCAAATACTTTGTGCATTGGTGGGTAGCTCTTTGAGAGCTTCCATTTTTAATGGACGGAGAGACAGGTAAGACAGGTAAGGTGATATATTGCACCATTTTTTTGTTGGTATTTTAATTATCTTTCTTTCTCATTCAACATGAATTCCTTACCTTCTCTTTCTCTTTTTGTAGGCCATTGAAGGGGACGTCACATTCGAAGCGGCAAGGTAACATTGGGTGCCACTCCAATATGCCCATACCTCCCTCCCAACCAGATTACGCTCCCCCCCCCCCCCCCCCCCCCCCCCCCCCCCCTCCTCTCTCTCTCTCTCTCATCGCATACCATTCCTCACCACACATCAAAATGTGCTGATAACTCTCTCTCTCTCTCTCTCTCTCTCTCTCTCTCTCTCTCTCTCTCTCTCTCTAAGGATGGCTCCATCTACAAATTATTACTCTGCTATTATTATCTCTCTAAGGATGGCTCCATCTACAAACTTGTCAATCTCTCTCTCTCTCTCTCTCTCTCTCTCTCTCTCTCTCTCTCTCTCTGTCTGATGGGTACACAAACAAATTACTACTCACCAAGGTTAAATGTGCTCATAATTCCTCTCTCTCTCTCTCTCTCTCTCTCTCTCTCTCTCTCTCTCTCTCTCAACCCAAACTAACCAAGCTATTGAATTGTTTGTGTATGCAAGAGTCATGGACCCATCTCAACATTTGGAAAGCCAAAAGGACGTTGATGACAATGCATCCCAAAATGTATTCTCCCAAACCTCTTACTACTCCTTCACACTGCCCCCTTTCACAATGCCTCCACATGGCTTCACGGCCATGCTAACCTTCTCCATTGCCCTCCTCTCCTTTCTTATTCAAGCCCCCCCCACACTGTGCTCCACCTCTATGCCATAAGCCTATGCATGTAGAGAGTGGCCCAAGCCCAAATTCCTCCTCCCATCAATCTACTAAAGGGTGCACAAAACCATCCACGAAGAAAGTCTTGCACTTGGGTGGAGAGGGTGTGCAAGTGTTGGACGGGTACGCCGCGACGGACGTCAGCATAGCGAGAACTCACCTAACATATAATGTCAACTAAGGACGAAGCTCGACCCGCAGGCGCGTGGAAGCAAGCAAAGGGTGTCAACCTCTACTCGACCGACTAATGACTACTTCCTACAGAGATATCAACTCTACATGCCATCAGTTCTGTGAATGTGAGAGTCTCCTATGATGCTACCGCAAGCCAAAAGCCCATTAGACGTTCTCGAAACGTTACGAAACTTGAGGGATATCCTATCAACACCAATAGGCCACTCTCCCTAAGGTCCGTGACCAAAAAAACCTACTCAATATCCTCCGTGCAGAAAACGCGTAGAATGTCTGGCGGGTTTTCGCAGGTCGACGTTTTCGAAAACAAAAGTGCCTAATGTATAGCTCTACTCGCTCTGATCGCGTGGATATGCTGAAATGCAAAAACGGACAATAGTTACTCACCGAAACTCCAAAAGTAGCTCGCAGGTGAATCTGCCAAAACACAGACGAACGCGCGTGATGTAAGCATCAACGCGTAGCTCTCCTCGTGGGCAACACACTGCTGCTCTCCGTTTGCGATTCCGACCACCGTAGCTCCTGTAGCACACACACACACTCTCTCGCAGTCTCCCAACGACACGGAAGATCAGATTTATTAGAAGTCTCTTTACAAAGCTTTAGGTTTTGGCTTATATACTAAGCCTTAGAAAACCTAATGTCCGACCAAAATGACCTTATTTGTCCCTAGGCTTCTATAGAGCTTAATTACAACACCGTGAGCTGGCTTTGCTCATCCAACAAGCATCTGTGGCCTCAATACAATTGCTGACTTAAAATATGAAGTTCCCGTAAACATTGCAAAAGTGGCCGTAATGGCTCAAAATAATAATAACGGGATATTCGATGATGTCCATGAGCTTGTATCTTCACATTACAGCATCTATCTTCGTCTTCATCACTTCATCAACATCTTTATTTGAAATATTTAGAGAATCTTTGAGGAATCTTTATGGAATCTTTGTGGAAGCGTCGTTGAAAGGTTGACCTTTCAACACTCTCCCCCTCCGAAGTCTTGTCGTCCCCAACAAGACCCTATGTCTGCAGTGGCCTTGGCGAGTGGTTCATGTTTTGGTGTTGGTTGAATCTTTTGTTGTTGCAGTTGCTTCTACCAGATGCTTTGTATGTTGTAGAGTTACCTTTTTCTTGTACATGTAGTGTAGTTGAAGCCAGAGCTCTCCCCCTCCGATTGGTTGTTGTAGGGTGAATAGGTTGAGTGAGGTTTGTTGTTGCAGCAAGTATTTATCTTGGCAGCTCTGTATTGTTTGTTCTTTGGGTGTCATCCTGCATGTGTACCTGTAATCTTGAAGCCTTTTTGAATTGTTTCTGGGCCGCTCCCCTTGGATCCTATAGATGATGAGCATGTAGTTGTTTAGGGATTTCGTTGGTCTTCTTTTCTGTGTTTTTATAAGAAAAATAAAACAGTAAAAATAAAATGTGGTGTATATTACAAAATGAAGGTCTTGGATACCTAGATAAGACTAGAGGGAAAAACCCAGTGGGAAAAAAAATGCCTTTAGTCACCATTAAATGTGAGGCTATATTTGATGTAACCGAGTTTTGTTGAGTTAAAGTAGTTATGGCCGTATGGCTACTATTACTGGATATACAGTGGATAAGTGTTAGTAGCTTGAAGTCAGAGTCATTGTTGTTGAGCAAATGCTTATGAAACATGTTACCACTTCGTCATCGTCATTTTGTTGTGTAAGTGCATGGGTGGAACACAAATTTTGTCAAATGCAAATGTCCAATGATGGGACATTATATATGCTTGCACAGATAGATGCATGGGAAACAATATGCGGTGTGAGAGGAGTTTGAATGGGTGCTTCCACGAGTGAACGTAGCTAGAGAAGCAAAAATATATTTGACTTCAAGAGTTGCCGTTACTCACAAGAAGTGTTTCTGTCGACGAGGTTTTCTCCACTCTTCTCACTGTGTTCATGTGCGTGAGTGTTTTCTCTACTACTCTGCCACTCCACCATTTAAAATAGTAGACTTCGACTCTTATGCTTACCTATCCAGCATGAGCTACGCAATTTTACAATTTACTCAACTCTTCCAGCTTGAGCTATAATCTAAATATCTAGACTCATAGACCACAAAAAATATTAAGACATGAAGCTTGGGTCTGGCGCTTGCTCATTTTGTGGCTCAGCTGCCCGACTCTTGACTCTTATGCCATGATTTTTATGGCAACTTGACTTACTGTCGGGAGCTTTCGACGAAGAATAGGTGTTGAAATTCAAAACTCCCATCCTCGAAGAGAGGATTTGTAAAGGACCATACTGGCAATATTGGTTTCTTTTGCCATACCTGGGTGACCTTGGTTGTCAAAATTTCTTTTTGTTATTGTTGGTCCCTTGGTTGAGAAGATTGGCTCGCTCCATTCCCCGTAACACTTTGTCCATCATGTCTTGACATTTTTTGAGAGCTAGAGATGACTTCAATCTTCTTCGTTATTTGTTGTTCTTTTGGTACCCATTTGTATCTGCATCGTGTGATTAGCCTGTCTTTGCAGATATCCTTTTCCTTGACTGTGACATTGTCCTTGATTTTGCCTTCCGTGAAATTGCGATTATTTTCAAGCTGAAGTCGTTTGCTTGAAGAATGTTCACCTGGCGTCTTTGGTAGCCAGATTCTCCGATTTCCTTCATAGTAACCTTGTGCTTGAAGGATTGTAGATGGCACTTCCCATGATGTTTTTGATGTCGTATTGAGATGTACAAGAGTGCCATTTTTGGGATTATTTATCGATGAAGTCCTATGTTGGTATGAAGGCCAGTTGGATTTGAAATTTCCTGCATCCCTTTGGCGAGCCTTGTTGGTTGGTCTCCTTTGGTGATATAAATATGAGCTTTGTTGCTTTTGGGGACGCTTTTTGAAACCTTTATCCACCACATAGGCCGAGGTCTGTGGTTTTGGTAACCAAAGTTTCTTTTGACCCTCATAATAGCCTTGATGTGCTAAGCTGTAGTGGGAGGCTATCCATCCCATGTGTTTACCTTTCGTCAATCGGCTAGGCTCATTTACCCATATTGGGTCCTTGACCTTAATTTCTTTAGCTTTGATGTAGACCTTTGAAGATTTTTATCGACGATGATCTCGCAATGTAGGGTATTTTGGTTGAAAGATTTTCTTTGGAGTTTGTCTTTCATGTGGAAGCATGTGGTCAGTTGATGTCGAAGCTCTGTCTTGAACTTTTCGGGGCTGGATTGAAGACTCTTATTTAAGGGGCTGCTTCTGTTGGTAGGACATTTGTGGGCTGATTTTGGCTTTGCCTTTGTCGAAAGCCGATAATCTTGGAGCAATAGTAGGCTAGATTTCTTGACAGCTAGTCGTGATGACCATTGTTGAAAATCCAGGTTCTTCTGCCAATGTTTTTGCCTAGTGCTTGGACAAAATCAAATGTGTATTCATTTTGGAGGAATCCACCACTAGGAATTTGTCTTTGATTACCTTTGACCGTAGTTTAAGGGTAGCTTTCGCAATCCCTAAACTTGTGACGGCTATTCCATGTGATATAGGAACCTGTACCTGAATTTCATACAGTTCTGGCTTACCTAGAAGTAACCATAGCCCATAAGACATGACATTAGTCGTGGCAGTGCAGTCCTTTGTTGAGTTTGAACTCCCACCATCCGAGAGAGTTTCATATCTGATGTTGGCATCTGTTTAATGCCTGATGATATGACTTCTTGTGCTTTGTTAAGTAGCTCTTGAGACCGAGCTAGTTCTTTTTGAAGTTGTGCTATCTTCATAGGTGATACTTCCGTCGTATTCCCTGTTTGTGCAATTTGGTGTGTTTGATCTTTGTCTTGTGCTAGTGCAGTGCACGAGACTTGTGTCGTGTCTTTCCATGTGGTGTCTTGTGTTGTGCCTTGTTGTGTGTCATGTAGTGTGTCACTCATTTGTGTAGTGACAGCCGTAGGTGTCAATTCTTCCAGGTGCGTAGTTAGAGGTAAACCCATGACGAGATGGTATACATTACCACCTTTAGACATGTAGTCTTCTCCTCTTGAGCCAAACGCTTCTGCTGTAAAGTAATGATTGTTTTCTACAGGAACTTCATGACTTGTGACAGCCCTGTAGTATCGACCGTCTTCATCTCCATAGAGGGTACCAAATTTCTGTTTTCCATCTTGTGCTTTGTACAGAAAAATACTTGGAGGATATGCGTAGAGTTCTGTAAGTTAATCCTTGTACAACATTTCTATCTCATTGTCGATGTATTTTCCGTGCCTCATGTAAATTGATCCCAGACAATCTTCCATGAAATTTGGATGTGGGTGTAGTACATTCTTTGCTGTTTCAACTTCCACATATTGAGATGTCCGAGTTTCCTCTGTATCTTTCTTTGTCTTGATGTGCAAATTCCGATTGACATCCTCATAGCATGGCAGTCCTTTGTAGTATCCAATCAGATAGATCCGAATTTGCTCTCTTGTAATATCTGTGGATGTACTTGAAGCTTCTTCCTGACTGGTCTGATTCCTTTGAGACGCCATTGCTTTCATCTTGACTCCCTTGTTGTAGTTGTTCAGTGATAGCTCTAATTGCTTGCCTCAATGCTAATAAAAATTATTAGCACCCTTGTGTCGGTCTTTTTCGCTTGAGGTCCTTCAGCTTTTGTGGATGCCTTAATCTCTGAGTTTTCTGAATTGGGCTTTGCTTGCACTGCTTCAACTTCTTACCTCCCTTGCTTGCCAAGACTGATATTGTCTTGTCTGGCTTCTTGCTTTTCCTAGAGCTTTTTAGCAGGCCTCGATCTAGTGGAAGCACTGTGATAAGTTATGCAACTTACCACTATACTACAACGACTGCTCCCTTTGTAGCGATTCTTGAGTCGAGCTAACCTGTGTTCACTTTAGCACACAATCTACAAAATTCTATTTAGTTGGAAAACTTTTTTCACAATGAATGCAAAATTTCTTGATGTACCTTTGACGGCCACACTTGTTCCGTGAGCTCGGAAGTGACTTTCAAGTTCTCTTTTAGCTGAACTAAACTTAAGCTAGCACAAGAGAATTATGCACAAGTCGCAAAGATTTGCTAGCAAAAATCTTGTGTTAAAGTTCTCCAAAACTTGCGACTGCTGTTGCAAAATCAAGAGTCCTTGTGTGTGGTCTTACTGCTACAAGATTTGTGTATAGACGTACACTAGGCCGTAGTTAACTTTTACACCTTTCCACGGGTGACCAATGGTTTTCCCAAAAGATAATTTCAATCTGCTAACTTAGCAATCTTCAAAACCCGTGACCGTTTCCTCACAATTCTTTCGAACTGTTGGTTTTAGACACCCCTGACTTCCGGATGCATTTTGAGGCCTTAAACGACGTTTTTTTCAAAGTTGACCTAAATGGTTACTATAGGCATGCATTTAGTTCAAGTTCTGCTCTAAGATCTGTAGAGTCGCGCTCAGGCTACGTTTCGATATAAAAACTTTTCCGATCCGATACCGTTTGTGAAAGTTATGGCCAAAACAGTGAATTGCAGTTTAGAATGGTCAAAATGAAAAGAAGATTTGGGATCTCTGTGACACTGTGAACACTCCTGTATGGTCAAAATTACAGCTGGAACCTAAAACTAGCCTAGAGACATCCTACGCGTAGGATGTCTATATGCTCATAATTTAACAAAATTTGGTCCAGAGACTCCCCTTAAGTCCAGCAACACATTGGTATGCTCAGAATTTCATTTGGACCTAAAAATGGCCTTGAGACATCCTATGCGTAGGATGTCTTTTTGCTCAGAATGACTTGAAATTTTTACCCTAGCTTCTCCTTGATGTGCTGATCACAGTGGTGTGCTCATAGGTTGGTTTGGAGTCCTAAATCAAGCTGGAGACATCCTACGCGTAGGATGTCTAACTGCTCAGATTTTGTCCAGACTTGATCCCAAGATTCTCCTAGTGCTCAGCAACCCAATGGTATGCTCAAAATTGAATTTGGATGCCAATAGGTCAAGATTTGGGCTGCATAAGCTTCTAGTGTACTCCAATGTCTGACAATTCTTGTCTTTGCTTGGTAGATAGGCCAAACAAGGTCCAAATTCACTTTTGAAAAAAGTTCTGGAATCCTTGAGAGACTGGGAAACTCCCTATATGGCCAAAGTAGAATTTTGACCACTTTATGACCCTGGAGACATCCTACACGTAGGATGTCTTTTTGCTCTGTTTGAGCTCAAACTTGCACTGTACCTTGCCCTTGATGTGCTAAGCTCACAGCTACTTTTACTTTTTGATTCTGACACCTATAGGTTGGTCAAATGATCAAGAATCACCTCCAGAAGCCTGATGTCTGTTCTGATGAATTCCCAAGTCAAATCAACTCCAATTTGGACCAAATTTTCCTACGAGGCTTATCTAAGGCTATATGATAGCATGGTATGGTCACAAGAGAATTTTGGTCTCTGAATCATGCAGTAGACATCCTACGCGTAGGATGTCTTTTTGCTCAGAATGAACCCAAACTTGGACCAAAGATTCCCCTAGTCTTCAGCAACCCCCTGGTATGCTTAGATTTGAGTTTGGAGGTCAAAAGACCCCAAAACTAGCTACTCTTGCCTTTTTCAGTCAAAAATGCTAAAGTCTGTTCAATCTTCACTTTCACTGACCCAATTGAGATGAAATTTATCACATGCACTCAATACAACATTTAGAACATGCCTTTGGAGTCATCCTATGGTTTGGTTTTAAAATTAGGCCTTGGACACAATTTGGGTAGGATGTCTGGCAATTCTCGTCTTTTTGCTTTGATCTGTCAAAATTTGGTCAAATTTCCACTTTCCATGTGAAAATAGGGTAGAACCTACCTTCTAAACACAGTGGTAACCTCATATTTTCAAAAAAGTGCCCAGATCACCCTGTAGACATCCTACGCGTAGGATGTCTACTGCTTACTTTTTCAGACTGATCTGTCCCTGGTGCTTCCTTATACTCTCAGCAAGTACAAGTATGCTTCACAATTGCAAAAACATGCAAAAATCACTCAATTAAGCCTTTTCTGAAATTTTGTGTTTTCTAACTCCGCCTTTTGGCTTTTGGTCAACAAAAATAGGGAAACTCAAGTCAATATGTTACTAGGGTAAAACCTACCCTTCTGAACCCACTGGTAACCTCAGTTTTCCCAAATTCCCTGCCAAAAGTTCCCTGGAGACATCCTACGCGTAGGATGTCTACTATCTTAAAATGCAATTTTTTTCTAGCAGTAGTACTCCCTATGCTCTGTAGAGCTCTCTGCAATAATCACAGAAAATTTTGGACTTCAAATCAACTTCCAAACACAATTTACCATCTTTCCTACTTAGCGTTTTCCACTTCTCTGATGAGCCTAACAGCAAATAAGACATGCATAAAGTACTCTAGATCAGCAATCAAGATATCCTACTTACCCTACTTCTACTCATCAATGTGAGATGGTGATTTTTATGTCTTGGTTGCTTCCTAGCCTCACACGGACTCTCAAGTCAACCTACCACCACATCTACCACTCCAACTCCTACTCTCTACACCATAACCTACTACTACCTAAGACGGAAGATCCAGGCCAGACACACGCTCCCTAGACTCCTCCTAAGACCTAGAGATTCCACCACCCTCTGATCCTATCTAAATGTAAAATAGTACTCTGGCAAGCCAAAGGGACCTCTATCCTCAAGGACTAGTCTCGGTCACCTACTTAGGGCTCTCGTCCCCGGCAACGGCGCCAATATTGGACGGGTACACCGCGACGGACGTCAGCATAGCGAGAACTCACCTAACATATAATGTCAACTGAGGACGAAGCTCGACCCGCAGGCGCGTGGAAGCAAGCACAGGGTGTCAACCTCTACTCGACCGACTAATGACTACTTCCTACAAAGATACCAACTCTACATGCCATCGGTTCTGTGAATGTGAGAGACTCCTATGATGCTACTGCAAGCCAAAAGCCCATTAGACGTTCTCGAAACGTTATGAAACTTGAGGGATATCCTATCAACACCAATAGGCCACTCTCCCTAAGGCCCGTGACCAAAAAAACCTATTCAATACCCTCCGTGTAGAAAACGCGTAGGATGTCTGGCCGGTTTTTGTAGGTCGACGTTTTCGAAAACTAAAGTGCCTAATGTGTATCTCTACTCACTCTGATCGCGTGGATATTTTGAAATGCAAAAAAGGACAACAATTACTCACCGAAACTCCAAAAGTAGCTCACTGGTGAATCTACCAAAACACAGACGAACGCGCATGATGTAAGCATCAACGCGTAGCTCTCCTCGTGGGCACCACACTGCTGCTCTCCGTTTGCAATTCCGACCACTGTAGCTCCTGTAGCACACACACACACTCTCTCACTCTCTCGCAGTCTCCCAACGACACGGAAGATCAGATTTATTAGAAGTCTCCTTACAAAGCTTTAGGTTTTGGCTTATATACTAAGCCTTAGAAAATCTAATGTCCGACCAAAATGACCTTATTTGTCCCTAGGCTTCTATAGAGCTTAATTACAACACCGTGAGCTGGCTTTGCTCATCCAACAAGCATTTGTGGCCTCAATACAATTGTTGACTTAAAATATGAAGTTCCCGTAAACATTACAAAAGTGGCTGTAATGGCTCAAAATAATAATAACACGATATTCGATGATGTCTATGAGCTTGTATCTTCACATTAGAGCATCCATCTTTGTCTTCATCACTTCATCAACATCTTTATTTGAAATATTTATAGAATCTTTGAGGAATCTTTATGGAATCTTTGTGGAAGCGTTGTTGAAAAGTTGACCTTTCAACAGCAAGAGATTGCACCGATGGCTCCATCAAAGAAAGCGAGGGTATCCAAGAAGAAGGGCATTGTGGAGCTCGAAGATGACGGAGACATCATCCAAAAATCCAAGGGTCAATGGAAGGACATATGGGTTGACCAGCTTATCCATGTGAGGGGGGGTATGCACGAGGAGTTCAACAATCCTCAAAAGCAAGGGATCAATCTATGGGCGAAAGTGTCTGCACGATTGGCCTCCACATACCATGACTTTGATAAAGATAGCAAGACATGCCACAAAAAGTGGGGCTCTGTACTTGGCCAATATAGGCTCGAAAATACACATAATGCTACATCTGGCAATGATAGAAAATACACACATAAATGGTATGATGTGGTAAATGAGTACTATCATGATAGGGCCTCTATGAACTGTGTCAACCATGCCTCCTCTACCACACACAAAAATACTAAGATGAGTGAGGTACCAGGCGAAGAAGACTCCAAAGCCTCCCAAATCAAAATTCAAGCCACAACCACCACCAATGGCAAGCGGTCTACTCCACAGGTCGAGGAAACTTTGGCACAAATGGCGGACACTGGTCGAGCTTTACTTGACCACTTGAAAGATAACTCCAACCGACAAGAGTCACTTGAAAACAAGCGCTTGGACTTGCTGGCTAGCTTTCATGACACCATGGAAGGGTTCTTAAAGCATGGCAGTAATGACAGCAACTGACGAGCTACTAACTAGTGAAGCCTATGGTCTTCATAGATTGAATCCTTTCTTGTCTCTATGTTCTCGTTTTTAACGTATGTGATGACTATGGATTACTTCATTTTCTTTGGAAGTAAGCGTATTGTGTACATGCAATGCTTTGTTTTCGTTGACTATGTTACATTGCTTGTGTAAACCTACAGGATAGGATTCTGATGTCTAGAGAGATGGTGCTTCATTGTGCTTGGCTATGCTCTTTAGCAATTGAAAAACTACTAAAGAATGGACCCAACCAAAATGATGTGGCCTTCTTGCAAACATGGTTGCATTTAATCCAATGTATGGGCCGATCGGTCAACCTCAACATTGGTAGAAGACAAGGTCACGTGCATAGGAAAGCTTGGGCTTATGCTCGGCCCCAAAATTTTCTTGATGACTTTCTTCTAAAGTCCTAATCAGATAGCATGTTCAAGAGATGCCTTCGAGTCAACAAGGATACCTTTTGTTACATTTGTGGAAAGGTGGCTCCTTTCATGTCAAAGCGCGTCACCAACATGCAGAAAACCATCGATCTTCCGACGCGTGTGGCGATTGCTATGCTCAGATTATCTTCTGGCACATAGTTGGAGGTCTTAGGTGACTTGAATGGATGTGCTAAGAGCACAGCATGTGGCATAGTCCTTGATTTTTTCAAGGCCATCATGAATTCAGGTCTCAGAGATATCTACATTCGTTGGCCTTCTTCATCTCGCTTTGAGAAGCTGGCTAGTGAATTTGAAGCCCTCCAAGGAATACCTTATCTTGTTGGTGTTATTGATGGTTCACATATTCCAATCATTGCACCAAAGGAGAACCATGTGGATTACTTCAACCGAAAAGGGTTTCATTCTATTTTGTTGTAGCTAACAGTGACAGCAGATTGTGCAGTATGGAACTATGATGTTGGATGGGCAGGGTCAACCCATGACTCCCTGAACTTTACTCGCAGTGAGTTGGGTCAAAAATGTGCTAGAGGTGAGCTTGGGAATTATTGTTTGGTGGGTGATTGTGCTTATCCAGCTCGACCATTTATGTTGGTGCCCTTCAAAGGGTGCAAGGAAGGCTTATCGCGCAAGAAGTTTCACTGGAACCTCATACAATCTAGCACAAGAATGCAAGTGGAGCGCGCATTTGGTATGCTGAAGGCAAGGTTTTGCATCTTGTTAAAGAGATGTGACATGGATCTACATCACGTGCCTGATCTGGTGGTAGTGTGCCTTGTGTTACATAATATTTGTATACGACATGGTGATGCTTTTGATATGGAATGGGTGCATGAGGCAGAAGCTACCCTACTGATTGGCAATTCACTTGAAGAAATCCAAAGAACTGCAACAAGCTCTACGGTGGAAATTCAAGCTCTCCGTTCCACAAGGGCAGAGGATGCAATTGAGCGTGCTTAAAGAGGAGATGAAGGAGGTGTTCAAGATGGAGTGGCAAATGACCTTGGTTTAGGTGCTAATCGCCGCAACAATCTTGCAAGATCTTTGTATCAAGAATATGTGAAGAACAAAGTACAACAAGTCTTTGGTGATGTTGTGTCTAATGAGTCATCGTCATCAGCTTCTACTTGAGCTCTTGTAAAAGGGGTTGGAATTTACACCATGGTTTTATGTTTTGATGTTTGTAATCTCAAATCAATTTTTAAATCAACCTTTTTGGTGTTCTAGCATGTATTCAAGTATAATTAAATTTGATTATTGTTTATAATTGAATGGTTAATACTCGCTTTTGGGGGGGGGGGGGGGGGGGGGGGGTTGAGATTAATTGAATAGATAACTCAAACTCAGAGCTATCATGTGAACATTCCCCAAGCTAGATCTCTTCCGTCACCTTCGTGTGAATGGGGGGGCGGCAGAAATCCCTTTGAGTTTTCTTCCGTCGAGCTCGTGTGAACAAAACAGCGACGGAAATCACCTTTTTGTGGTTCTTCCACCCGGAAACACCCTTTGGAGCCCTGCATTTCCATCGCCATTGTGTGAACCCATCCTTAGTTCTCCTTTTTGTGCGTGACCAAGAATGAGGCTTAGTTATTTGTTCAAATAATTGATAAGTAAGCCTCGCGTGATCATATCCTAAGTTGTAAAGCTTTTGTGGCAAAACTTTTGCGGGCGCACATGTGTGTGTGTGTGTGTGTGGGTGTGTGAGTGAGAGAGAGTGAGGGAGAGAGAGGCATAAACAATACATGAAAACCATAGATATTATCTCTAAAGCCATGTGTGCCTCAAGCTGAATAGTATCTTTCTATAGGGTCCTTGATCCTTTTTTTTTTTTTTTTTTTTAAGTGCTCAATTGAGCTTGAATTGCTTAAAATCCAAAAGTTACAAAGAGCCCTGGCATATCCTCCATAGGGTTATCCAAGAAAAAATACATCCGAATTGACTCTACTAACCTTACCTCTTTACCTTATTACAATGTATTCTCCACTAGCACGCTTCTAGAACAACATTAGAGTCGAGGGGCTCACACTTCCCTTGAAATAGTAAAGAATTCTTAAATTGCCAAATAGCTCTCAATATCGTGGATCTTACTAAACATATGTCAATCAAAAGATCCACATCATCAATGAACCTAGAGCCCATAGCGAGGTCGCACCTTAAGAAGGGAGTTCCCAGATGTTTGTGTACCCTTCTGCAGATTGTGTCTATGAAATCGTTGAATTTCGTTAAATCCCTAGAATAGGTGTGTGAGGGATTTGTTTGGGTGTTTTCATCTGTTGCAAGACCCATCGTCAAGGCCCGTAGCTTTGACTTTTTCACTGGTCAAAATGAATCCAAACAAAGCTCTTGAGAGAAAGTCTTTGTCCCTTTCTTCACACTTGGCCCTCTAGATATTCCCAAAACCGTGGCCCCATTTGCTTGCAGTCCACTATTTGGACCAAACCCTTTTGAGGTGGTCAATCCACTCCTCTTCAAATCATAGCTTTTCATAGATAGTCTTAGTCTTGGGCGAGTTAAACACTCTCTTCGCATGCCACTTCCAAGCTTTCCAATCCAACTCTATTGAGCAAGGAGTAAGGATTAGGATTGGAACTTTTTCTAAAGGCCTTCCGATGAGGACTTCCTCCTGGAGCGATAGGTTACAACAAATCTTCAGATGCGCCAAGGTTTTCCATTATCCTTTTGGTTGTTCCACAAAGCATCCAAGGTGTCAAGATCGTTGTTATTCGAATTGCTAGCAATTCCAACCAATGGTTATCAAGGCTCAATTCTTCTACAATTGGGCCCACGGAGATCAATGCCTAATTGTCCTTTCCAGTATCTAATTTCCTATTTCCACTTGAGTGCCATGGTGGCTTTACAACCTTTTCAATAAGCTTTCCAAGAAAGCCACCTACTTGAGCCTTCACTCAAACGGGGGGAGGAAGTCTGTTTTTGTTACCATATACATGTGGTAGTGATGTGTGTGAACACACTGGGACCGTCGGGGCATTTTTTCCCTCTTTAGGAGGTTTTTTCCCCCGTGCATTTTATATACGCCCATCACTCTAGGGCTATCCATCTTTCCACTGCACACTAAGTAACACACTCTCTATTGTGTGCCTTGAGCTTCCTTCATCTTCTCCAAGCTGTGTGCGTTTCTCTGCAATCCTAATTCCAACAATTGGTCAGAGCAGGTTACGTCCTCCCGGGCTTAGTCGCCAGCTGCTCCAGCACACGCCTGTTCACTTTCTTCGATTACAGTGAGGTTTGGCGAGCATTCGCAGGTCGACAAATATTTCGGGAGAACTCGTAGAGCTCAATCTGCTCAGATTTCTGATTCGGGCTCATTTCGGCCTCCGTTTCCACTACAGGCAGGCTTGCACAAGCAATTTTGTCATTTTGTGTAAAATTTTTGTCAGTGCTGATTTCTGCATAACACGTGCCTTACAGCCTTCTACGGTTTGTGCTATATAGCACATGTTGTTCCCACTCCATTTCTCCTATTTTCGGGCAGTTTTCACATCAAGTGCAGCATTTACCATGGCTAACAACAACACAGATGTCTTCAAGATGTTTGCTGCTGAGGACAGGTTGGACGAGGACAGTTACCCTATGTGCGCTTATATGATGGAACACGTTCTTGTGTCAAAGGGCGTCTGGAATATTGTGCAGGGCATTGATGTACGTCCTGGTTCTGAGGATGAATGTCCAGGATGTTGCAGGTCCTGCTGCAGGGATTGCTGCTATTAGAGTTGTTTTGCCTATGGTAGAACAAGCTCGTTGGGATGTAAAGGATGCGCAGGCTCATGCATTGATTGCGTTGTCTGTGCAGGGCACCATTGTTCCTGACATCTATTCAGCAAAATCTGCAAAACAGGCTTGGGATATTCTAGCAGGTCTTTATGCAGGTAATGAGGCTAAAATTGCTTTGCTACGTAAAGAGCTAGAGTCAAAGATTATGCATGAGGAAGATGATATGGACACTTTCGTTGCTAGTGTCAAGGATATCAATAAGCAACTTATTTCTATAGGTGAAGTCATTACGGACAGTTCCCTTGTGCAGACTGTTCTTGATGCCTTACCAGATTCTTACCAGACTTTTGCTAGTACTTGGAGACTTATGACCCAAGGAAATCCAAAAATTTTCTTTCCAGAGTCACTTTCCAGAAAAAACAGGACTAGGTAGCGTGCAGTTGAACATGCTTTTATTGCTTCTCAAAGAAAGGGTGGTAACAGCAATGCAGCCACTTCTTATGGTTCTGTTGCGAGTGGCAAAAATTATGTTCTTAATGCTTCTATTGGCAGCAACTCGTCTGGAAACTCTAATGATAAGGGCAAACGGAAAATGTGTTGCTATTATTGTAAAGCTAATAATCACTTGATCAAGTCGTGTCCTAAGTTGAAGGCCAAAGAGGCTAAGAAGAAAGAGGGTGGTTCCACTGCAAATGCTGGTTCCACTACAAATGTAGCCATTGTTGAGTCTTCTGTAAAAGGAGACTGTGATGCTGATGTTAATGCAGAATGGGATTTTAGCACAGAGTGCACTTACAATCATGCTATCGATGATGCATGCTTGTCACTTGCTGCAGATTCACATGGGTGGTATTTCGATAGTGGTGCTACAAAGCACATTACCGCACATCATGAATTGTTCACCTCTCTCGAGTCTATACCTCATGGGAATTTAGTCACTTGTGCCAACAATGCTTCTTATCCGGTTCAGGGAGTTGGAAAGATTGTGCTTACTGCTGCAAATGGCAGTTGCTTCACACTTGTTGATGCACTTTATGTACCTGGGATCAAGAAGAATCTTTTGTTTGTATCTGCACTTGCTAGACTTGGACTTGTAGTCAAATTTGTGGATGATAGATGTACAGTCCATGATCTCCGTTTTGATGATGAAATTTTTACATCTGGGCTTTTGTGCCGTGGGATGTATAAGCTCACTTTGTATGACAAGTGTGGACAAAATGTTGCAAATGCAGTTACTGATTCAAGGGCTATTTCAGATGCAAAACTTTGGCATGCACGTTTTGGTCGTCTGAATTTTGCCAGTTTGTTGCGTTTGCAAAAATCTGATATGGTTGCTTCTTTGCCTCCTCTTGAAGCACCTGTCAAACATGTTTGTGAAGGCTATATTTTTGGTAAGATGTAGCATTCAAAGTTTCCAAAGGATGGTTCAATTAGGGCCACATGCAGGTTGCAGCTTGTGCATAGTGATGTTTATGGGCCCATGCAAACTCCGTCCTTGGGCAATTACCTTTACTTCGTGACTTTCATTGATGATTACTCCAGGCATGCATGGGCATTTTCACTTAAAGAGAAGTCCGAAGTTTTTATGTGCTTCAAACAATTTCTGGCTATGGTTGAAAATGTCTCAAAATGTAGAATGGGCACCCTGCGTCCCGATCGAGGGGGGGAGTATATGTCTCATGAATTTAATGCATTTATGGCTAGTCGTGGGATAAAACACCAATGTACAATGCCTTGTATAACTCAGCAAAATGGTGTTGCTGAGAGGAAAAACAGGGCACTTATGGAAATGGCACGATGTATGGTCAAAATTCAAGCTTTGCCGCATTCTTTTTGGCTTGAGGCCATCATGTGTACCACTTATGTACTTAACATGTGTCCTACGAAAGCTTTGCAGTCTATTACTCCATATGAAGCATGGCAAGATAGAAATCCTTCTATCAAGCACATCCTTGTTTTTGGTTGTTTGGCATATGCTTTGGTGCCACAAGTGCAGTGCAGAAAATTGGATGATAAGGCTGTCAAATGTATTTTTGTTGGTTATAGTGTTGAAAGCAAAGGTTATAGTTTGTATCATCCGAAAACAAAGCGTATTTTGGTTTCATGGGATGTACTGTTTGTGGAAGATTTTGTTCAACCCTTGCTCTCAGGTACTAGAGACAGTAATGTAAGCTCACAAGACATTTATGACACTTTGTTGCCTCTTTTCAGTGGTGGAAATACGAATGTAAATTCCAATGAGGCAAATGTACAGCCTATGGGGGTTTCAAAAAATGTTATAGATCAGCCTGTTGTTGATGTAGATGTACATGATGTACTTAATGAGGAAAGGGCTGAAAATGAGCAGGCTAGAGGTATGCCAAAATGGCTGGTGCATACATTGCGTGATAGTGAATTGGATGCACCTTTGTCTAGTCGTACTTATTCAAGCTCTCGCCATGCATCTTATGCATTAGATTGTTATGCTTTGGCTGTGTCTAGCTTACATGATGTTGAGGAACCTCTGTCTTTTGATGAAGCACAGAATTCAAAAAATTAAATGCTACCATGCAATCAGAATATGATGCATTGATAGAAAATGACACATGAACTTTATGTGATTTGCCTCCTGGCCAAAAGGCCGTTGGTACGAAGTGGGTTTACAAGTTGAACGCAAGCCGGATGGTGAGATCGATTTCCATAAGGCTCGACTTGTTGCAAAGGGTTATGCACAACAAAACAGCATAGATTATGAAGAGACTTTTAAACCCACTTGTCGTATGACTACTGTGCATTTTCTATGTGCATTGGCAGCTCATTTGGGTTGGGATGTACATCAATCAGACATTGTTACTGCTGTCTTCAATAGTGACATATTTGAGGAAGTTTATGTAACGCAGCCTTGCGGTTTTTTCATAAAAGTACAAGAGGACAAAGTGTGCAGATGTAAGAAGGCTTTGTATGGGTTGAAGCAATCTCCTCATGCTTGGTAAGAGAAATCTGACACTCATTTGGTCAAACAAGGCTTTTGTAATAGTCCAGCAGAAATCACATTGCATGTAAAGCGTGAGGGTGATGTACTTCTCATTGTGGTTCTTTATGTCGATGATTTGTTGATCACTGACCAAATGAGAGACATATTGTTGAATTTAAGTCTGATCTGAATGCTACTTTCAAGATGAAATATTTGGGGCTGTTGCATCATTACTTGGGTATACAGTTTTAAGCAGTGTGATGGTGGTATTGCCTTGTGTCAGAAAAGTCACATAGAAACATTACTATGTAAGTTTGGACTTGAGGATTGCAAACCTATTGCGACTCTAATGGAAACAGGTTTGAAGTTGAGTCTACATGATTTTGGGGATCCTGCTGATGTCACTCCTTACCAAACTGCTGTTGGCTGCCTCATTTATGTATGCAACACGAGGCTGGATATTCAATTTTCAGTCTCACAAGTCAGCACATTTATGCATAGCCTAGGGTCTAAGCATTGGCAGGCTGTCAAGAGGATTTTACGCTACCTTAGTGGCACTTTACATCTTGGCTTGTTTTATCCCAAGGGGGGATCATTGCCGCCAGACTTACATAATTTTTCGGACTTAGATTGGGCTGGTGGTTTTGACACGCGAGTGTCCACAAGTGGTTTTTGTTTCATGCTTGGCAGTTCATGTATATCATGGTTGAGCAAGAAGCAACCTATTGTGGCCACTTCGAGTTGTGAGGCTGGGTACAGGGCAGTCTTCATAGCTACGGTTGAGTGTGTATGGCTCAGACGCCTTATGGCTGATTTGGGTGTTGGATAGGACATTGCCAACACTATCTACACTGACAGTTAGAGTGTATTGGCACCTAGTTTTTCATGCTCGCACAAAGCACATTGAGATGCATTACCACTATGTCAGGGAGAGGCTTTCAGTAGGAGAGATCAGCTTGGCTTATGTGCCACCACATGACAACCTTGCAGATCTCTTCACAAAGGCATTGTCTCATGAGAAGCTCAAAGCTTTCCGCAAAGCTTTGGGCTTACTCCCCTTTGTGGACTGATCATGTCCTTAGGGTATGGCACTTCCCCTTACTCATGTGCTAGCTCTCGTTCACAGCATCACTCCAGGGGGGATTTGTTACCATATACATGATGTGTGTGAACACACTAGGACCGCCGGCTCATGTGCCAACTCTCGTTCACCACATCACTCCAGGGGGGATTTGTTACCATATACATGTGGTAGTGATGTGTGTGAACACACTAGGACCGCCGGGGCATTTTTTCCCTCTTTAGGAGGTTTTTTCCCCCGTGCATTATATATGCGTCCATCACTCTAGGTCTATCCATCTTTTCATTGCACACTAAGTAGCACACTCTCTATTGTGTTCCTTGAGCTTCCTTCATCTCCAAGCTGTGTGCGTGTCTCTGCAACCCTAATTCCAATAGTTTTTGAGGCTAATATTGGACCATATCCCACCTTTGGATGTCATGCAAGAGATGTAACCATCTCTCCTCTTGGTCTCCTACTGGGATAAGTCTAGAAGCACTTATTACATATTTCTCTTTGGTAGACAATATCTTTTTGGACCCCTATTGAGATGAGACCATCTCTCTTCTTGGTCCCCTGTGGAGATAAGTCTAGAAGCACTTATTACACATTGCTCTTTGGTAGACAATCTACTTTTGGACCCCTATTGAGATGCAACCATCTCTCCTTTTGGTTCCCTGCTGAGATAGGTCTAGAAGCACATGTCTCTATTCTAACTCTTGTTCCCATTGCTAGACATTAGATTGTATGACATTAACTCTCTCTTGAAATCACAATCATCCTTGACTATGAGATAGAGAAGATAAAGCCTAGTCATTAGTCCATGTTTCTTAGCGGGCAGAGGATCCCTTTTTACCCTACGACATCATTCTAGAATGGATGACTAATCCATTTGGTGCTCAAGAGACTTAGCTGTCACAAGCATGTCATCTCTTTAGTCCAAAGTAGAGTGACAAATTCTACTTAGTGTTTGGGAGACGTCGTCACCACAAACATGATTCTAAGCAAGCGCATTGTTTAAATTTGTGCACAATAAAAAGAGAACTAGTCTTATAAGACAAAAAAAATTGTTCATTTAAAATGCATTTTCATTTGCTTACTCTAGTGTAGCATTGTAAGCATTGACAAGGTTCATATTATCCTTAAGCTAGGTTCCTTGCATCCCTCTAGAATCTTTAAAAGGATACTTCTTACACTTAATAAGATATCATCGAATAATCTTACCGTTTCTTAATACCTTGTCTTCATGTCATAGGATGGACTGAGATTGAAATACTTCTTCTTGATCTTTGATTTTTGGAGGGTTTGCAACTATTGCTTCTTTTGGTTGCACTCCTTTGTAAGACTTAAGTAAGCTCTCATGGAAAACATTGTGCATGAGCTAATGGCTGGGCAATTTTAATTGATAAGCCATCTCATTGATTGGCTTAAGAAAAAAACAGGACCATAGTATCTTTTTAGCATAATACTCTTGGTGGCCCATAGGATTCTTTCCCGTATTATACCTTAGACGAGCCTTGAGAAAATTCGCAAGACTCAATCATTTTTCTTAAAGGCTAAGGCTCATCTGTGCTTATTAGCAGCAACCCTTTTTGCCTTTACTTTGAGATGGATATAACCTCCTTAATCTTTGGAAAAGATTCTTGTTAGTCTCGGCTATATTCATCAGCCAGCGAGGATCTTCCCATGTACTTTAAGTAGTAAGGGACTTTTGGATCTTCCCTTTTTAACCTCGAAAGGTGCTTTCCCCATAGAAGTATGTACAATGTCATTGTATGCATACTTTATAAGAGGTAGGTACTTCTCTCATTGAGAACGTTGATCTACTTTCATAACATAGGCTTTTAGTAGATTCAAGAATTTTTAGATTAGTTATTTCACTATGGTCATCCATTTGTGGATGATAGGCCAAAAGAGAAATTTAATCTAATTCCTAGATTCTCAAAGAGACCCTTTCAAAAATTACTAGTTATTCTAGGATCTATGTCGGGCACTATGGATGTTAGCAAGCCATGATACTTGAAAATTTGAGATCTGAAGAGGGTTTCCGTTTGATGTGCATTAATAGTCTTTTTGACAGGCATAGAGTGTGTTTTCTGATTAAGCATGTCAACTGAAACAATCCAAGTTGCTTCCCTCAGTCAAATTTTGACTTTGGCATTCCACACATTTTGAAACATACTCTTCATGATATGTTTACTTTTTAGGGTAGGCCAACATAAATACACTTCTACTCCTCAAAGAGTATATTATGGCACCCTTCTTTGCCCCGCATAAGAGAAGCATGGGATTCATACATGACTTTCTTATTGTATGGGTGAGTAACACATAGAATATTGCCTTTTGGAAGATAACCATCCTTCAAGGTGAATGGTTCTTTTTTTCCCTTAACACTAGGTTGGTAATGGGACACTTTTATGTCCTGGGACACTTTTATGTCCTGGGACACTTTTATGTCCTGTGAAGTGACCATTTTCCTTGAATTATGTCAAGAGTTTCAAAATGGATTTGGAGGTGCTATCTGTCTAGAAAGTTGTCTCATGAGCTGAAAAAAACTTGACATTTTTTTGGAATATCAATTCCATCTTTAACCTTGTCCTTGCACAACATTTCACAACCTAAACTGTGTGAAAAAACGGGTCCTGTTTTTGGCTTTTTCCAACTTTTTGCAACTATACCACTCTATAATTCATGTTTGTGAGGTCTATAATGCTAGAGAACTATCTTTAGTAGTCCTCAACATGTCCTGATGCTTCTAGGGAGAAATAAATGTTAAAGTTGTAAGTTATGACCAAATTACAAAAATTGTCAAATCCTGTTTTTTAGCCAATTTTAGCTCTTCTATGATTTTTTTGGTGGCTTTCATGATATCCAAATGCAGATTTGATTCTCTATGTCGCATATTGTAACATAAAGCTAATATTCCTTGAGTTTTGGGGCACCTAATACCCTATTTTTCATAGTAGACAACGATGGTTGATTTTTTCAATTATAGAAGAAAACGAAACATTCTAGTATATCAAGTATAGCTTTTTCAATATTGTTAGTTTCTTGTGATAACTATATGCATTTTGTAGGTAGTAACCATATCTAGTCATAAGGATCAAATTTGGCTAGATATTGAATAGTTTCTATGGGATTCTACAACTCATAATGTTGAACCCAGTTTTTTCATGTTTGCTGCATTTAGCACTTCATCTTTGTCCCCAAGATTCCCCTTGGTAAGAGATGTATTATTCTTTTGACATGCTCCATGGCTCCTTATGAACCTAAAGGACAATAGGGAACTAAGAAAACATGCATATATTATTTTTATTAAGCGTGGCTATAGAAACTTTGATGATAGGTTTGCAAAATGGTAAAAATTCAACTTTTTTGTACCTATTTCTTTTGGCAAAACAAAAAATAGTGAGTGAGAAGCAATCATATGTTCTGATCACCAACCCATTGAAGTTAACTAGGGAATTTATCTCAAGTCCTACAAAAATCCCTAATCTTATTTTTATGCAACAAAACGTAAGAAATGACTGTTTTGATGAAAATGTATTGGTCCATCAACTTTGGAGGCTTGGTGTGACCAAAAGATGAGAAATTTTACAAGTTTCTTATTTTTTCCATGTGTAGTAGGCCTTGAACTATAACCTCATGAAAGGATTTTACAAAATGAGTGGATCTACTATGGTTTTGGAGGTTTTTTTCAAAACCCTAAAAGGACACTTTTATGTCCTGTTAGGTTACCAACCTAGTGTTAATGTAAAGGCTGTAATTACGTACTTAAAGTCTCGGTCAGTAGCATACTCATCTATCATAAAAGATAGATCATTGTGAGTTGCTATAGACACCACATTTACCCTTGGCCGTCGTGAAAGTGCATTGACCACTTGATTTTGCTTGCCAGCAATGTGAGCAATATGAAATTTAAATTGCAAAAGAAAATTTGCCCACCTCATTTGTTTGTTGGAGAGCTTGGTTTGCATCATGAAGCTCTTGAGGCTTTGTGATCCATTCATAGGATGAATGGAGTCTCCAAGAGATAGCGTTTTCACGTGTCTAGGGCATATAGAGCAGCTAGTAGCTCTTTTTTGTATTTTCCCAATACTCACTTATCGAAGTTCTTTGACTCTCATATGCTATGGCATGCCCTTCTTGAAGCAAAATGGCTCCAAGGACATCACCACAAGCATCGCATTGGACCTTAAACGGCTTTCAGAGATCTAATATTGTGACACATGTTGAGAGGTAAGATTCTCAAAAGCTTCTTGCACTTTTGCAATCCATGAATACTTAATGTTCTTTTTTGTTAAGTCATGTAATGGGCCTGCTATTAGGGAGAATTTTTTTATGAAGCATCTATAGGATGCACACATACCTACAAAGCTTCATAGATCCTGTAGATTCCTTATATTAGGCCATCCTTTTATTACCTCTAACTTTGTTGCATCCATACAGGTGCCATCTTTAGAGACAATGTGACATAAATATTGAATCTCTTGTAGGAAAAAATCACTTTTCTTTTTATTAATGAAAGCTTATTCTCTCTCACAACTTGAAAGATTACATGGAGGTGTCACTTGTACTCCTCAAGAAAATTTGAGGAGTCGCTTGTACTTCTCAAGAAAATTTGAGTGGCCCTGGAAGATTTTTGTCCATCATGAGTTTGAATGTGGCTAGAGCATTTGTCATGCCAAAACTTGTAACTTATCAAATATATCTTCTACCCGCGGCACGGGAAATCTCTTTTTTTAATAGTGACCCTCTTTAGTTGTCTATAGTCGACACACATGTGATATGTGCCATCTTTCTTTTTCACTAAAAGTACTGGTGAGAAGAATGGAGAGGAGCTAGGCCTCACCATCCCTTTTTCCATCAATTCATGCACTTGCCTCATGATCTCCTCTTGTTGAGCTTCGGAAACTCGATAAGGAGGCTTGCTAGGCGGTGAGCTTCATGGTAAGAGCTCAATTGCATGGTCATCATCCCTCATTTTGGAGGTAGCTCACTAGGGATGTCATCAATAAAAACATCTTGGAATCCATTTAGGAAATTAGACAACTCTAATTCCTCTTAACTGCCTTTATTGCTGCTTGTGAAACCATTGGAATCATTTACAGATTCTCCAACAAAAATCACATACGCAAAAGTAGAGCTTTCATCATGGACTTATCAAAAGAAAGCGTATTTACCATGGATATGGTGTTCCTCGACTCATTAGCATCTATGTACATGCTCTTTTCCCTGTAGGTGAAGTAGATTCTCCTTTCAGGGAACTTCATGTTGGAAGCCATGCGGTTAAACCATGGTGCCCCAACAATAACATCCTCATGTTTGAGAGGGAAGATGAAGAAATACTCTTTGTCCACATAGCTTTGAACATGAAGCCTCAATTTTCCAATCAAGGGAGTAACTGAGATGTCTTGTCCCTTGATAGATCGCATTCAAGCAGACCATGTGGCTAAGCATAGGGAGAGGCTGACATGTGTCCCATGTGCCTCTTGAGAAAAGGGGTGCCCTTTGGGTGAGTCGGAGATTAAGTCAAAGATTCCCCTAAATTTGGGGCTTTTCCCCTCCTTTGTAGGGTTTCTTTTTGAATCAAGCACCTTACCCCCCATGCATGGGAAGCTTCTCAAGCACCTTCCTCATTAAGCACCTTAGGTAGGGTCCCCACCTCAAGCTCAGTCCTAGCTTGCCTAAGGTCAAAGGACTTTTAACACTAACCATTGGAGGTCTGTAATGAAGCTAACCCTAAGGTCTTTTAAGCTCCATTAGTTAGCCTTGCTCTTTGACAGACCATCTCTCATTTGGAACCCTTTACCATTGGCCCCGTGTTGAGATAGATCTGTAAGCACATGTCTATATTCTAACCCTTGTTCCGGTTTATTATTCCACATTAAATTATCAATTTAATATGAGAAAATCATTTGGTTTGGTTAGATATTAGATTGTATGACATTGAATGTATGTCCTAATATGAAAACTACCCAAAAATAGGAGAAATGAAGCGGGAACAACACGTGCTATATAGCACAAACCATAGAAGATTGTAAGGGACCTGTTATGCAAAAGACGGCACTGATAAAATTTATGCACAAAATGAAGAAATAGCCTACGCAATATTGCTTATAGTGGGAACGGAGGCCCAAAATATTTGTCGACCTACTGACGCTCACCAAAGCTCACAAAAATCGAAGAAAGTGAGCAAGCGTGTTGGCCACTAAGCCCGGGAGGACGCAACCTAGTCTGATAACAAATGTTGGAATTAGGGTTTCACAAAAAAAACACACAGCTAGGAGAAGACGAAGGAAGCTCAAGGCACACAAGGAATGGAAAGATAAGATATCCCTAGAGTGATGGGCGTATATATAATGCATGAGGAAAAAACCTTCTAGTGAGGGTGTTCACACACTACCACATGTATATGCTAACACAAGGACGCCCCCTACATGTTGTGTAGAGTGCGTAGGTTATGGAAAAGGTAAAAAAGAAGACTACACACACACACCAACACACATAGAGACACACACACATAATCGTTACCCTGCAGCAGCCATTCAACGTGTTGCTCTCACTCTTCTTCTCTTTGAACTATTATCCAAAGTATATTTACAACATAGTATAGTCAGTGTCTGGCCCATAGCACAACGGACATATTCTTTAACACTCCCCCTCAAGCTCAGAATGAGCTTGCATATGATGGATTCCCAATGCTTCACGAAAGTAGCAAAACTTCTCCTTTCCAAGAGCTTTTGTAAATATATCCGCAACTTGATCATTTGTCTTCACATACACCAAATCAATCTCACCTGCCAAAACTTTTTCTCTAATGAAGTGATAATGTACCTTAATGTGTTTAGTGCGAGCATGGTAAATTGGATTCTTTGCCAACATGATGCTGCTAGTATTGTCACAATATATAATGACACTATCAAGATTGTCAAAACAAAAGTCTACCATAAGTACTCTCAACCATGACTCTTCACATGCTGCCAAAGCTGCTCCACGATATTCAGCTTTTGTACTTGATAATGCTACAGTTGATTTCTTCTTGCTACTCCAACTTATCATACCATTGCCAATGGAAAATGCATAACCACTTGTAGATCTTCTATCCATAAAATATCCTGCCCAATTTGCATCTGTGTAACCATAAAGACAAAGCTTTCCATTCTTTTCATAAAACATTCCATAACTGACAGTGGCTTTCACATATCTCATAATCCGTCTCACTACATCAAGATGACTTTTACATGGCTTTTGCATGAATTGACTCACAACACCCACTGCATAACTCAAATCTAGCCTTATTATTGTCAAATAAATAAGACTTCCAACCATCATGCGATACATAGTGACATCCTCAATGTAATGTCCATCATCAATCAACTTCACATTTTGATCAAGAGGTGTATCAACCGGTTTGCACGCTGTCATTCCATACTTCTCAAGCACATCCAACGCGTATTGTCTTTGTATCATCCAAATTCCTGATAAAGTGTCGACAATTTCAATTCCCAAAAAATATCTCAACTCACCAAGGTCCTTCATGTTGAATTCTCTCAACAAACTCTTCTTGACATACCAAATTTTCTCATCATGACTTCTAGTGAGAATCAAGTCATCAACATAGATAACAATAACGACGATCTCTCCATCAACATGCTTCAAAAACAATGAGTGATCAGTAGTAGATTTTTTAAATCCAATCTTCTTCAAGAATCTGGTTATCTTTTCACACCAAACTCTAGATACTTGCTTCAAACCATACAATGCTTTCTTCAACTTACACATATAATATGGAAACTTTGGATGTTGATAACCCTCTAGCTGTATCATATAAACTTCTTCTTCCAAGTCACCATTCAAGAATGCATTGTATCTTTCCACAGTACCATCCGACTTGCACTTGACTTTGTATACCCATTTTGAACCAATTGCTTTCTTTCCACTTGGCAAGCAAACCAAATCCCAAGTGTCATTCTTCACAAGAGCATCCATCTCATCATCCATAGCTGACTCCCATTTTGATTTTCCAATTGCCTCTTGAAAACATGTTGGCTCTTTATGTTGCACACGTGAAACCGTGTATGCATAATGTGTACGCATGTAACCGTTGTATGTCAATCTATCAACTGGATAACGCACCCTCTCTGATCTTCTCAACTGTGGTGCACTCTTCTCTTCAACTCTTGAATATGGGGGTACATATTTCTCAGTATGCTTACTACCAGGTGTCCTCAAATGTGGTAAACCATGCTCTTCATTTCGGCTTTCATCTCCAGAACTCTCCTCAACCGCTTTCTTCTTGCCTTTCTCGTCTTGCTTCTTATCTCGCAAACGACCGCTGCATGGGTTGACACTTCCTGTACTCTCCTCTGCCATATGTGGTCATGAAATAATTCTTGTTGATGGAATTGGCTTATCAACAACATGACCCACATTCTCTTACTCATCTTCTATCATCAGTGGCTTTGGTTTATACCATGGTTCATGCTTACAAAATCTGACATCTCTACTGACATAAACTTGTCTTGTCGTAGAATCATAGCACTTGTAACCTTTCTTTTCAAATGGATAGCCCAAGAATATACACTTCACTGCCTTTGGCTCCATCTTCTTTCTTGCTTTATTTGGCACATTAACATATCAAACACATCCAAAAACTTTCATGTAAGAAACTGTTGGTTTGATCCCATAAAATCTCTCATAAGGTGAAATTTCATGAATGGCAGTTGTTGGTGTTCGATTCATAATGTGTACTACTGTATGAACTGCTTCAGCCCAATATGTTAATGGCATATTCATCTCATTCATCATGGCTCTTGCAATCTCTGCTATGACTCTATTCTTTCTCTCAGCAACTCCATTTTGTTGTGGTGTGTATCTGCAAGTAATCTGTCTTCTTATGCCTTGTTCATGTAAGTAATCATCAAAATTGTGTGACATGTACTCTCCCCCTCCATGTGTACGTAGGCATTTAATTTGACAACCATTCTCTTTCTCAACCATAACTTTGAACTCCAAGAATACCTCAAATGCCTCTGACTTTGCCTTTAGAAATTAAACCCATGTCATTCTGCTGTAATCATCTGTGAATGTGATAAAATATCAACAAGCATTTGGCGTAACATGATCACAAGGTCCCCAAATATCTCAATGAACAATTTCCAAAGGACTTTGGCTAATTCTCCCTCTCTTTGGAAATGGTAAACGAGATTGCTTTCCAAATTGACAAGCTTCATGAACATGATCAAAATTCAATCTGCCAAACTTTGGTAATCCACGTACAATTTGATTTTATTGCATATGCTTTAATCTTCTAAAATTGACATGACCAATCCTCTTATGCCATAACTCTGCCCAATTATCTTGAGTGTCCAATTTGTTTGCATACATACCGCTATGTAAACATGGATCTCCAGCTTCCAATGAGAATAAGCGACCTTTCTTTCTTCCACGTGCCAATATCTTGCCTGGTTTGCCTTTGTGAAACTCCTCTATGAAGCAGCCATAACGATTAAAACGAACTTGCAACCCTTGATCTGTCATTTGTCCAACTGATGCTAAATTCTTTGTGATTGAAGGCACATATAGAACATCTCCCAATGTGTAGTATGTCCCGTCTTTTTCTAGCAATGGAACTAAACCAACATGCGTAATCTGATGCATAGTATCATCACCTGTAGCAACAAACTCATCCTCTTCTAGCTTCTCTTTTCTGTCAAACCATTCACCATGATATGTCATATGATTTGTGGCACCACTATCTAAATACCAATCATCTGTATGATGTGGCTCCACCATGCTTCCAACAACATGCTCCATAGGAAATAAATGTCCACTCGATCTATTGTCATATATATTTTGATCATGAGGATTGTATCCAGCAAAGTTTCCTCCATGTCTGCCATAACCTCGGCCTCTTCCACCACGATCACGATTTTGATTTAGCCTTGTGTAACATTCTCTTTCAAAGTGACCATAAATGCCACATCTGTTACAATATCCATCTCTAGGATGTACAAATCATCCACCTCCACGTCCACGAGGTCGAGCTCTCCCCCTGCCTCTTTGGCTATAATCATTGTAACTTTGACTTTGTTGGTTTTGTCATTGACCTCTTCCAGCATTTTTTCCACGACCATAGTTTCCTCTTCCACCTCTATTGTTTCCATGACCATAGTTTCCTCTTCCACCTCTATTGTTTCCACGAACTCTAGAGTAAAAAACCTGATCTCTGGAATTGTTATTTGATGTAGAAGGACCTGACTTGCCTAAATTCACCTCTTCTTGCAAACAAAGGTTTACTAACTCTTCAAAACCAGGCATGTGTCCTCGAACAGATATAGATGTATCCAATGACTTCTATTCTGGTCCCAAACCATTCAATGTCACTAAAACTAAGTCACCATCTGGAACTTCAACATTAATGCTCGCAAGATCTTCCTATATTTGCTTTATCTCTGTCACATAATCTGAAATGGATCTATTTCCTCGCCATACACAATTTAACCTTTGCTTCAAGTGAACTTTTCGTGGTTCTGTATTGGAGCTATTCATTCTTGCTAGTATCTCCCATGCTTCCTTTGGAGATTGAGCCTTCTTCACGTGTGGTATAAAGAAGTCACTAATGCATAGTGAAATCTAATGCATTAATTTCCTTGAATTCTCGACCCACTTCTTGTAAGCTTCTACTCTTGCTTGCCATGTTTTATGTGCTTCAACATTCTCTCTGTTTGGTTCCAAATCAACCTCAAGACACTCTTGTTCACCTGTAATGTAGTCCCATAAACCTTTGCCCATGATAAAGTTCTCCATCCTATAAGACCATATGTTGTAGTTCTCTCTGATTAGCTTCTCTCCAACAATCTGTGTGACTTGAGTTGAACTTTCTGCCATCTTCACTCTCTCAATTTCTTCCAAAGGATTTTGACAAAATTTCGGTAGAGTTCCGTTTGTATTTGGACAATATCTCAAGTGACAATCTCAACCAAAGTGCTCATAAACACTGACAGAAAATCTCTCACTGCCAAGGGAAAATCCACTGACTCCCTTTGCCACAGACTGACTCCATATTATGCATAAATACTCTAAAACAATGCCCACATGGACCTGTATGCAAATGCAATCCATACGTTGTCATGTACCACATATCCATACATCCACCTTCATCCCATAGTCGTAAACGACATATGAGGTCTTTAGCGGGGCCAGTCGGGGGTTTGCTCCAGTACCTAATCCACCTTGCCAAGGTACCAAAGCTCCCAAGGCAAGGCTTCAAAAAACCTCACTCGACCCTCACAAAGGCTACAGTTTTCCAAAATACATTAACCACATATCCATACATAACCACAAAGTACTCAATCTGACAATATAACTGCCTCAACCTCTTCCCACAATCTTTCTTACATAGGCGGCTGCCCATAACGGACCCACAACAACCAAACATAATCTTCGATAACACAATATCATGATGCAAAAACTCTATGTCGCTCTCCAAAACCTGTGTAAATGTTGAATTCTTCACCTGTAACCTGTAAATCTACTACCGAGTGCAAAACTGGAAATCTCCTATGCTTGTGTGAGTTGGCTCTTTGCTGCAGAAAATTTTTTATTTTGGAAAATCTTAGTATGTCAATGCGTCCAGAATGTCCAAAAACATAAAGATAGACTCCTGGATCAATGTATTCCGAGTTCAGGTGAGGGAGTTATGACAAAAAAACCTCTCTTTTTGGTTGTTTTCCAGAGCTGCGGAAATTTGTGTATTGACTGTAACTTCTTAAATTGGGCTTTGATACCACTTTGTAGAGTGCACAGGCGATGGAAAAGGTAAAAAATAAGACTACACACACACAATCGTTACCCTGCAGCAGCAGCCATTCAACGTGGTGCTCTCACTCTTCTTCTCTTTGAACGATTATCCAAAGTATATTTACAACATAGTATAGTCAGTGTCCGGTCGCCCATAGCACAATGGACATATTCTTTAACATGTTGGACACAGTGTACAGTCTTATGAAAAGGAATGAGAGAAAGAGAGAGAGATGCTCCCGCCATCACTGCCTACTTATGCTTTTTTGGTTGTAGCAGTTCACAGGTCACACAAATTAGAGCGAAAACTCCAATCATCTTACAAGTCCTTGATGCAAGGATTATTGCAATCAAGACAATTACCTTCTCTCTCTCTCTCTCTCTCTCTCTCTCTCTCTCTCTCTCATCCTCATAGTGTTATCGAAGGTGCGTTTAGCAAGTTGGAGAGAAGCTTAGGATGGAGGATGTGGAGCTATACCCTCGAGGGGAAGGAGTCATTGCTATCACTCGGGAGATGTTGAGTGAGTGGAAAACGATGTTCCTTACAATTTTAGAGGGGGAGTTTCCAACATCTAGAAAACATCTTTGTATAAATGTTGCTAGTAATTGTGTGCACAATTGCTTTTATCAAATTTTTACTTAGCTAACAGTTGTCATAATGCAGGTGTCTTTTGTCTTATCTTTAGGCACTTTTTGTCCATCTTTCATTTCTTTGAAGTTTCTAATGTTGGAATTTGTGAACCTTTTCAACCTTTCAAATTTCAACCTTTCAAGTGATATTTCAACCTTTCAAGTAATACAAAAAGCTTTGACTCTAGTTTTTCAAGATTTCATTTTTCTTTTGAAAGCCAATTGAAGGGTGGCTCAACTTTATTTTCGGAAAGCCAATGGCCATAAAAGTTTAGAACTTATGAAATTATTTGTATGCGCGCTCCAAAATTTTACCAATTTACTTCAAGACAATTTTGAAATCTAGCTAAGATCCTTTGAAGGCTAGCGGCCCAACAACATGCTTCGATGTCGGTAAACCATTCTTCATCTCTTCCTACATCAAGCTAGGGGCCAATCCCATGGATTTGAGAATGTAATGTATAAGCCATCCAATGAGAAAACATGAGCTATGCTTCTTTTCACCTTTTCTAAATGCTTGGAATCGTCCATTTTTAGCATACAATCTGGATGTGAGTGCAACCAAGTGGTGATGGTACTCCTCACAAGATGGCTCATTGGGTGGCCATGGCACTACACATCTTTTTCATGTCCATAGCCAATTGCATCTCTCACATGTGGTACACATAGGCATGATCGTTTTCCATGTTGGCCAAAGATGTGCAGTAGATCCTTGGAGAAGCTATTTAAGGTTAAGTTCTCCTTCAGCATGGAGTTGGAAGGTCCTATGTAGCTCTCTTTTTTCTCAGACAATTAGACTGTGTGTGTGTGTGTGTGTGTGTGTGTGTGTGTGTGTGTGTGTGTGCACGCGTACACGCGCAAAAAACACCATGAACATTGGAGACTTCATGACTTGGAAGCAAAGCTTGAGAAAAAAGTGGAGTGTCACCTACATACTACCTCTAAATTATAAACTAGAAGGTAAGAAAACCTACAAAATATGAAGGTATTTGGTATTTAAAGTTTTTTTGGGCACACGGGGAGAGAGAGAGAGAGAGAGAGAGAGAGAGAGAGAGAGAGAGAGATTTTATTTATATTCTCCTCCTCCTCTTTCTCTGTGTTTAATTGGATAGTTCTTTAGGTTTCTTATAGTTGTTTAATTCTCTCTCTCTCTCTCTCTCTCTCTCTCTCTCTCCTCTCTTCAATAGCTATAAATCACTCCTAGATCCATTGAATAAGGTCTAGATATTCCTTTTTTTTTTCCAAAACTTATATTGTGAGTGATTGTACTATATAGTCACCAACATATATACAAATGAGCTTCAAGCTTAATTGGATAGTTCTTGAGGGACCAAGCCTTGAGGGATAGAGGTTTACAACCGAACCTATGTAACATGTGAGAACCTGCCAAGCGTAGTATTAAATGAATATTTGCTACCTCTTGCATGTATGATTGTTTTTTGAGAATCCATAGAGAGATGTTGTGAATCATTTTTTTGAAATGCAAAAGAGTGTATATATGTAGAAAAATGAAATCTATATAATTTTCCACCTTTGTAGTTGTAAGAATAGAAACCGTGCATTTTTTAGCCGCGGCAATGCACGGATCACATACTAGTTGGTTTGAATTGATATGGCAAAGCAGTTGTCAGGTAGGTACTCAAAGGTATAAGGTATTATGCCCCATCATTATGCATAATAGGTAAAAGTGTAATTATATGTTAATCTTTCTTCGGACGTGAGTTTGCGACTGGACACTTTATTTTTTAGAGTTTCCTCTTTTATGCTTGTGGAAGTGATATATTTTTTCTCTCTTTGCGCTACATGTGATTGGAGGCAGACCTTGTGCTTTTATGACTTGTTTCAAGTAGTGCTAGTAGTGAGCATCCATCTCAAACAAAGCATTGATAAACAAGAACTTTGATTTGAGCACATGCTCTTTGAGGACTTGCGAAGAGCTTGTGAGAAATTTTGTTGAAGAGAATGGGGTGGGCTAACTTCAATAAAGACTAGATTGAAGTTACCCACCTATATATTGATTTCACATTTTCATTACCCAAAATCTTTAAATTTTTTCCAATATGTGTGCCAAAGTGTCTGCAATAGGGTTTTAAAAAATCCTTTTCCTTTCTAGATCCACGTGCGATTGTCATTACCGCCATGTGTACCACCCATGCACCTTGCTCTGCCCTCGAATGCATGGCTCTCGTGTGATCTGCCACCTTCCTTCCCGCCGCGTGACTCATCTATTTGTTGTTTGTCTTCTCCCTCACGAGCTTCCACCTCCCTTTCCATTCTTCCTTAATCAAAGGGGGCATCTTCCATGATCCCCCCAATGAAATGAACTATTTTCCAAAATTAGACCCACTTATTTAGAGAGGTTGGTAGTGTCGCCATTTGTGGCTTTCCAATGAGGCCAAGATTATGGAAATGAAACAAAGCAAACGTAAAAGAAAGACTATGGGTTAGGGGTTGGGACATCTTTGGCCTCATGTGTTGGCTTCACTATTGCTTGATTTTGCCACTTGCATTTCATGGCCCATCTTCTTTCTAAATATACCTTGGGCCCCTTCTCCCTATTCTATGGGAAATTCCTAAAACTCCTATAATTAAAGAGGAATGCCTTTCAAACTAGTTCAAAATGATGGCATCTTTGGGACTTGGCGCTAATTGAAAATGATGGCATCTTTAGGACATAGCGCTAATTCTCCAAGGAAGCAGAATAATGTTTTTTATTTTTGGTCGAAAGCATCTCATTCTGCTAGGTCAACGCAGCTAAAATCCATTTCATGGTTTCTTTTGTGCCATGAAAGACCTCAATTTGATCGAAAGAGATGCATTATTTGTTAGCATCTATATAATCTACTCACATTGTGAGTTTTGCCCAAAAAGAAAAAAAAGCATCTAAACAGTATGTATCATTGCTTAGTGATCCTTTAAGAAATGATAATCAAACACACGAGATTTTTTTCATATAGAAAGCAATCAAGTCCTAGGCGGAGGCTCTCGGGTGAACTAAAGACGTCCCGCCAAATATTCCCAAAACCCCTTCCTCTATGATCATATCTTTGAGGTTCATCCGGATGCCAACACGGAAAACCTCATGGTAACTCAAGGGAAAATATCGATGGAGGAGGATGGCAGGAAAGTGGGCACGGAGGAAGAGTTCCTTGAGGTGGAGGAGTTTGTACCCCTCTCTCAATAATGGAAGAATTTACACTTTATTCTTGGAACGTGAAGGGGCTTGAAACCCAGAAGAAGAGCTCCCTCTTCTGGGAGGAAGTCAAAAAAGGTAAGGAAATCAACTTTTGGGTGATTCAGGAGCATCATCTTCATGTTGCTAGCAAAAGAAAACAAACTATCGGAAAGAAGCTTGTTTTCTACAGAGAAGGGGACCAATGGGTATAGTAGCATTCTTTCTATTGTGGACAAGAATCTGGAGCCAAAGGTGGTGTTCAATCATCCCTTTGGGACAGATTTAGGAGTAAATATCAAGTGGATTGATCATAATATTACAGTCATCAACATAAATGGACCATGCTTGGCAAAGGAGAGAGCAAAGCTATAGGAACACCTGAAAGGAATCCAAGTCGAAGTGGAATGGTCTTTGGTGGAGACTTTAATATGATGGTAAAGAGAAAAGACAGAACATGATCATTGAATATGTTGGTTGGATCTGAAAGATCCAAATGGCTAAGTCTGTGTGAGAATTGGACGCTAAAGGACATGTGGGAGGTGGGCCCTTCAGATAGCACACCAAGGTTCACGTACACTAGTTTGCAGTATTTCGACACGACATCTCGGTTGGATCGTTTTTATTGCTCTCATCAAGCCAATTGGCTATTCAAAATGAAGGTGGTGACTGCACAGAGCTTGTCAGATCGCCTATTGTTTAGCATAAAATTAATTTTTTTTAAAAGAAGAAGGTCATTGCCCCCAAGGTCAAAGAAATTACTAATGACAAGGACTCATCTCTTTAAAGACCTTCTTTTCAAAAGCATGGCCTTGAAGGCCATGAACAAGCTCTATAAAGATGTGGATGCATCAAGCCCTAGGGCCTGAGATATGTTCGCCAAGAACATTAATAAAGAAATCGAACTTGTTGGACCTAGAAGGAAGAAATACCGTGTGGAGCGTCTAAAGAAGCTTGCTGATGAAGTGAATCTTCTGACCGTCAAAAAGCATGAAGGGTCGGCCTCTGAAGCTGAGCATAGAAGGTGGTTAGAAGCGAAGCATGAATTGACTGAGCAACAACTCGCAGAGGTTAGGAAGGCTAGAATTTTGTCCAAAGAAACTTTTCTACATCCGGAGGAAGCTAATAAAGCTTACTTTTTTAGGACCCTCAAAGTCAAGAGAAATTGAAACCTTGTCCATTCACTTACCGATTTGGTGGGGGGGGGGGGATGTGTGGTTAATGACCCCAATGAGATGGCTCGGCTAATGCTAGACCTCTTAGAACAGATCATAGGTCCAAAGTGAAGTGAATGAAGCCAGAACTACTATCCTAAGAAGTGTCCAAAAAACGGTTTTCAACACATACACCAACCTTCTAGAGAGGGCGTTCTCCCGAGCATTACAGGCTCTAGGAAGAGAAAAGTCCCCTGGGTGGGACATTATGATTGTTCAGTTTTTAAAAGAATCATGGGATGTTCTTAAGACCCCGATCACTCGTTTGGCTAACAAATCACTAGCCGATGGAGCCCTTGACTTAAGCATCAAAAGGGACCTCATAAAACCTATCCCCAAACAAGTTTGCTATTTCCAAGTTAAACATTGGCGCCGAATCACTATGATGTCAGTAGCCTTATTGCCAAAACCATAGCCCTCAAGCTTTCTCCCCTTCTCGACAAAGTTATCACTCCCCATCAGCATGGATTCATAAAGGGGAGGTTCTTTGAGAACCTCTACTTTTAGAAAAGTGCACTCCAAATATTTTCATGGCCCTCAAAAAGCTAAGAGAAAATACCTAAACGAGATTTTCCATGGCTCATCCACAACTAAAAGTAGAGGTTAGACAAAGTTGACTACGTGAGAAGAAGAGGAGTGGGAGACTCGCAAAAACCACATAGAGAGAGACAAAAAGAGTGCACCAAAAAACGTACCCCAAAGGCATATATAAAGGGGGAGAGGGAAAGCACATAAAAAAGGACAAAGAGAACTATGCAACATAATTGTTTTTTGGCAGTGACATTACATCAAGCCCACAATCCACCACCTTCTCCCTTAGCAGCCAAGGCATAGTCCTTTTGTCGATACCATTAGATATGTGCAAAGGACAACCATTTTCTTGGATTCAAAATCTCCTAGGACGTTGCCCATCCCTCTAGTGTCCCGAAAGCATGCTTTACAACAAGGTAACTACCATTGACTTAAACCTCCTTGTTATCTACAACTTGAAACAAAAGTGTGTTTAAACTTTCATTTCTTGTTCACCTAAGATCATCCATGTTTAGAAGAAGCATATGAGTAAGTATGCAGAACTATCTAAGTGTGGATGTCTGCGGGTTATGGACATATGTATGGGTACTTATGGGATAGAATCCTTCTTTTCTTTGTTATTTTGTTCACTTTAATTACCTCCTTCTTGATCACAGAAATGTGGTATGTGAAGTGTGCCTGATCCACTTATGGTTGCATGTGCACTAAGGTGTGTACTTAAGTGAATAGATGCGTAATTGTATGCAATCTTGTCTTATGACTACCTTATTTACCTTCTTTGTGTACTGCAGGAGGGATGGCCTCACCAAAGAGGAATAACAAAAGGTACATTGTTAAAACATGAGTTGACCTTAATGAGAGAAGCTTCGGACGTTGGAAGGGGGGAAGGAAAAACACACCCAACAACACACACATGCCTCTCTATAGCTCTAGTGGAATCACATTACCATGATCCTCTCAAAAAGACACATCAAACAACCAAAATTCACTCCAATCACTCGTCTACACACACCCAAGCACACAATCACACAACAAAATCACAACTTATTGCATTCCAATTGTTGTAATTTCTTCTCAATTCTCAATCACACACATAACACCTCTCTCTTTGCACACACATCAATTGGCTTGGGGATCTCACACACAACCTACACACGCCGACGCCTTTGCCCAAGAGAAGAGACGAGAAGAGAAGAAGGGATGGGGGAGACAACACTAGAGATGATGCAATCAAAGCTTGCTTTTTTTCCAAGTGATTGGCTATGGTGGAGCATACACAAAAAGGCTCTCTCAGAGATCTCTTTACTTCGTTGTCATAAACCTAGTATCCAAAAAATGCTAGGCTACGAAGACTAAAATATCTCTCAATTGGTGATGAATTAGCCTACGTGCATGAGACACGTAAACATCCGGAATGGTCTTTTCCTTTTTCCAATCACCACATGGCTTTTCAATCCTCCTCATGCAGTCAAATTAACTCACCCACTTTCCTTTCCACCACTCACCACATTGCCTTCACTTCCCAAATTGCCTTGCATGGCCTAAGAGGCTTTTTACACGAAGAACCTTCTTTGATGCATTGAATCTGTTTCTTGGTCCACATAGCCACATAAGTCATACACATCACAAAATATTTTGTCTGCATTGGGTCTTCACATATGCTCTAAAATTCTTTCACCCATATGTAAGCAGGACACTACCTTCCACACTTTCTAGCATCAACACTTTTTGGCTGCACCATCATTTCCCACCTCTTAGTTGAGCATTCATGCTCAACCACAAGTATATTTATTCAAACATCTATTGTCCAACATGTGAAATCCCTACTAACAAATAAAAACAAAAGCATCTATATGTAAAAAGTTTTATTTAAAGTACCACAGAAGGTTGTAGCTAGGTGGATTGCCCATTCCCTTACATCACTTTCTTCAATCCACCTAGATAAGAAACAAACACCTCTACCTCTTTCAGACAAGAGAGACCTCTCCTAGTTCAAATTGGTAGCTTGAATTTTAGCCATCAGATTCACATCAAAACCCCAATCAGATTCACATCAAAACCTGCATGATCAAAAGAGTCTATGCATGGCTTCTAAACATCAATATAAGTTTTTGACACCTGTTGAACTTGTGGCTTGGAAGTACTCCACCAAATGTCAAAAAGAACCTTGCATAGCCTAAGCCTTGCCACAAAACCTACCATAACATCTCTAAGAGCATAGCTAAAAGCATCTCCAACCAATAAATTAAGGTCGTCATTCACAACAAGAGCTTTATCTATATCCCTAACTTCATGAGAGCAATCCACAGATCCTTGTACTTGCTCATGTTCTAGATCCATCATAACTTCTTGCACACCCTCTGGCATCTCATGCATATTTGATACATATTTATCAACATGCATAAGATCATATTCCATCATAACTTCTTGCACACCCTCTGGCATCTCATGCATATTTGATACATATTTATCAACATGCATAAGATCATATTCCTCTACCGCGAGTAGGAAGAGCCTATATCCCAAGTAGTGTCCATATCTAGAGAGCTGCTATAGCTTGACTCGTTCTCCTCTTCTGTTTTGAGATATGGAATCTCTTCCATCTCTATTGCTTCAACCCTGTTTGTTGAAAACCTCACTTTCTAATCATGAGCACCAACCAAAAGAACCTGATTAACCATACCTGAACTGGACAACACATCCTTTGTCTTGTCTGGAGTCACTTTAATCTCATCAACAACTAGAATCTCTCTAGCTAGTAGCATAGGCATAGGTATAACCCTATCTTTCTATAACCAAAGAACCCTTGGCTCTTCTCGCACACAAAAATTTTCTTTCACCAGCTTGGTCTTTCTCTCTACAATAGCAGGTAGCATAAAAAACATCGCATATGAAAACCCATGCTTCATCTTATGCTTCTTGAAAATCTTCTCTATCCTGCCTCTTGCAAAAATCACTACTTTTGCATACGTTGTTAGCGTGAAAACAAGAAGGAAAACAAGAACCTCTATAGTGTTGCACACACCACACCATCGGGAGGAAACACAAATAAGTTGCAGAAAACACCTATGTCGAATACCTGTAAAGTTGGGCGGGAAACAGCCCTAACCCAAACCACGATCAAAATTGTTGAAAACCAAGATCATAAATACATCTCGTGTCATGTAGACCTCCGTAGAGTATCCATATGCTTGATTCCGACAACAGACAAGAGAGTTACAAGATTTCGAAGATGGGGTCTCTCTCAAAAGCTCCAAAAAAGCTAGTTTTGTTAGGAAAAAAGGTGTGCAGGGAACTGCAGATATTAAAAGGGGATTTTTTTTTGCTCTTATCCCAAGGGATTTTCTCTCTCCTCTTAGCCGACATGGTCCTCTCCTTGGACACCTTTTAATTGGTCCTCTCCTTGGACACCTTTTATTTGGTCTAATTTTGACCTTTTTTGGGTCAAAAATGAGTTGTCGATGACCATTTGACCAAGGAATGGGGTGGGGGCAAGTGTCCGAGGACCAAAAGCGTGGCCAGGCGCTCCTTATACCCTCCAATTTCCACTTGCTCCCCCCATGTGGGATTACTCCATTGCCACTTGGCACCATCCTCCCACCTCCCCAACTTCCCCAAAAAATTTCAGCTTCTCCCAAAGCATGAGGAGACTTCTCGGACAATTTTCCCCGAGGCATATCTTGCTACTCTGGCCACCGAATGATGCACCATAACACACGGCTCAAAACCCATCATCTCGACTATCTCCAGAAATATAAAACTTCAGCATTTCTAATCTTAGACCCCCAAGTTGGCCTAGTTGCCCTTCTCGCATGCACCTGCAATCACCTTCTAAGTTGAGACACCCGCTTCGGATGCTCATAGCTCATGATGTACAAGTCAGATTCACAAGCTATAAAGCACTGCTGAAAAAACTTATTAAAAACCATATTTTGGAGTCTCAAAAATCCCAAAACCTTAGCATTCAAGCTTGGCAAAATCACACCTTTGTACATGGATTTTTACAAGGCCACTTCCAAAACTTGCAGGGCTATGTACACATATATACATGAGGCTAGTGGGCAAGCTTTTTGGCATGACCTGGTGATTTCATGCGTATCCAAAAAATGCCTGACAACGTCACAGGTCCATCTAGTTTGATTTTGTCACAAGCATCCTCATGCAGGCAATCCATATACTTACTTAGCTTCAAAACATTGCATTTTTTGCACCAATTATCTTGATAAGCTACGACAAAAGGGCTTTGAGCTCTCTCTTGAACTTTTGAAATTCATCATCCACGATTGGCTTCAAACTTTCCAGATTTTGCTTTACTTTATCCAACTTCATATCCGCCATAAATTTGTGCCAAAAAGACGCTTCCACGCTTTTTAGTTTTCCTTCTCTTCATCACACAACCTATTGTACCATATACTTGCTTTACCCACGAACCAAGAGCAAACAAACTTGAATCGCACCTTCTTCGCTCAACAGTCCACTCTCTAGTAGAAATAGTCCATAACTGTGTAGCCATGTTCTTGCATCTTCAACCCCATTGAAAACTAGAAATCATAACCACATCTCTTCAATGACACCTATTGTCTATCCAGCATCTTTAAAACCTCTTTTTTCTTCAACCAAGGAGCAATTAGCCTCAGTCGAGGCACAAGAAGATCGAAAGACGAAAAGGGGAGACACACTCTCAGACACACCCGACAACATATGAACGTCTTTCTATAGCTCAAGTGGAATCACAACATCTTGATCCTCTCAAAAAACCACATCAAACAACCAAAATTCTCTTCAATCACTCATTTACACACACCCAAGCACATAATTACACACAAAATCACAGCTTATTGTATTCCAACCATCATAATTGCTTGTCAATTCGTAACTACACTCATAACACCTTGCATAACATGTATGTTGGCTAAAGCTTTATCAACCAGTACGTGTGACTCCACATCCACATCTAACATTGGGCATCTTCAACCCCAGTGGAAACTAGAAATCTTGACCACATCTCTTCAAAGACACCTGCTCTTCAAAATTTGTTTATCCAGTATCTTCAAAACGTGTTTTTCCTTCAACCAAGGAGCAATCAATGTGCTCCTCCGTGGGGGCACCAAAATATGGAAAGGGGGAAAGGAGAAACATAATTGACAACACACACACACACACACACACACACACACACACACACCTCTATAGCTCAAGTGGAATCACAGCACCCAGATCCTCTCAAAAAAAGCATCCAACAACCAAAATTCACTGCAATCAAGTCCCTTCTACACACCCAAGCACACAATCACACACAAAATCACATTTTGTTGCCTTCCAATTGTCATGATCACTTCTCAATTCTCAACCACACACATAATACCTCTCTCTTTGCACACACACTAATTGGCTTGGGGGGGCTCACACACAACCTACACATGTCGATGCCTTTGCACAAGAGAAGAGAAGAGAAGAAGGGATTGGGAGACAACACCAAAGATGATGCAGTCGAAGCTTGTTTTTTCCCCAAGTGATTGGCTATGGTGGAGCATACACAAGAAGGATCTCCCAGAGCTCTCTTTCCTTCTGTCATGCTCACAGTCTTCAAAAGAAGTAGGTTACAAAAACTAAAATATCTTTCAATTGGTTTCAAACTAGGTTATGTGAATGACATGTCTTTTCCTTCTGTCACATAGCCCATTTTACAAAAAACGAGTTTTACAAAAGTTTTACAGAATGGGACTTTTCGGCCCTCCTTATGCAGTCAAGTTAAGTTACTTACCCATTTTCCTTTCCACCACTCACCACATGGCCTTCACTTCCCAACATGCCTTGCATGGTTAGGAGGGCTTTCACATGAAGAACCTTCTTTGAAGCATCAAATCCCTACCTTGGTCCACATAGCCGCATAAGTCATACACATCAGGAACTCTTTTTTCCACACTGGGGCTTTACACATGCTCTGACATTCTTGCACCCATCTATAAGCACCCTTGATAATGTTTTCCACACTTTCTGGCATCGACACTTTTTGGTTGCACCAACATCCCAAAAATACCAAAGAGATGTGATATATACATCACGAGAGATAATCACATGGAGTCCCAGTGTGCCAACTTTGTGGTATCATTTAAGAAGCAAGATGAGGCATGGGCTATTATGATAAAGTCCATGATCAACAATGCCAAACTATGCTTGCAAGATGGACAGTGGAAAGGGCTTGAGATACGTGACAAGTTGCTTGCCCCTCGGTGGTCCAACTTGAAAGTTGGGGGCACAACGGGCGAGCTGGTTTGCAAATGCAATAGAGCAACAAAGGCCTTAGAATGGGGAGGGATAACAACATACTTTCACAACTCTGTAACTCATTGGTCCCCTTGGCTATGTAAGGTAGGAAGTGAAGTGTGCGAGCGAGCGAGAGCATGTGTGAGTGTGTGCAGCAATGGAGAAGAGAGGAGAAGAGGAGACCTTGTGTTTGCAGGGGCTGAAACTCACTCTCTACATGTGAGCCCCCTTATTCTATTATATACATAGTGATTAAGTATAGTGGGCGGGCACCTGGCCTAACCGGCCACATGGGGCTTTACCCCAACAGCCTCCCATGCGAAGGCCAATGTGGTCGTGAGAGAGAAAAGAAAACCATACAAAACCTGTACAAGGCCATCACAAGTATGACCTCAGCCAACACTCACTGGCTCACTGAATCTGTGTGCATCTAGCTCTAATAGTAAAGAAAGTATAGAGCGATTGACACCATACTCCTCACCAAAGCCACACACATCCTGCAGGTATATCACCATACGCTGCAAAGTGCCCCTATGCTCAAGGCCAACGTCAGTCACTACATGACTAACTACTTTCAATGCAAATGCACCTACTGTAAATGCAATCTCGGGTCTCGAGATCAGTATTTCATACATGAGACTCCCATATGCTGATGCAATCCTAGCAATATCTGCCAATCTGACCATCTCAGTCAAATCTGGCTCAGAACTCCACTCATGGGAATCACCCTGACACCCGAACTCCGATCCTTGGAATCCATCCTCGTGTCCATCGCATGTCACATGCGCACCAAGAGCATCTGTTTGTCATGAACCCTGTGTGGTAAGAGCAATGCGTAGCTCTAACTCACACACATCGTCCTTTGGCCTAAGCATATCCATGAATGACTGAATCACGGCTGAATCCTTAGCACTCATGCCATCCATGTATGTCATCATATCCATGAATGACATGCCCTGTTGCACAATCGTCTGCACAACTGACTCAACATGCTCACAAACTGGAGCATCATGCAACCTATTCACAAAGAAGACATGCCTCATCTCTCTACATGGCTGCGTACTCATGAAGACTGTGCCATCTCGTACGTGACATACTCGCATTGCATGAATCATGCCAACACTGGCACCTCTCGCTATGACTAGCTATCCATGATGCAATCTGAAATTGTGCTCATCTAGCACTACCTGGCATCCACTGTCTCGTAACTAACTCACAAAGATCAAGCTCTACGTCAAACTTGGCACATGACTTACATCTCGCAATACGTATGATGAACCACTTGGTAACAATAGTCTGGCATCTCCTTCACCAACTATGTCATGTACTAAACCATCAGCTAGACACACACGTCCAAGCATACCACTAGCATATGTGCTAAACCACTCACAACTCGGTGTGACATGAAACCTAGCACTCATATCTAGTATCCAATTTGAAGGTAATGTGTCGTCAAAAACCAACATAAGAAAGTCACAAGTAAACATGGAAGCAAAGGTGACATATCCGTCATCCGTAGCCACATGCGCTACATTTGTTCCCATGACAGCCAAAGTGATAGCATCCCTCCTGTGTTGTCTCCTGTGCTGTCTCCTCCGCCAAAAACAATGCCTACGTACATGACCTGTATGACCACAATGCCAACACACAACGTCTCTATGTCTGCAAGATCGTTTTTTGATTGTAGGCATCTCTCTAGACTCATTTGTGCCAAAAGCATTGCACAATCTTTGTCATAACTCTCTAGTTGTACATGCATCCAAACCAATGCAATAAACAGACTCACCAAGGTGTAATGTGATCGTCGAACGTGCAAGGTCATCCAAGTCCTCCCACTCATCATCAGTTATAGACTTTGGCCTAGCATCCATTCTCTGTAGTGGCAACACTTGGCCCAATTGAGTCAATGCATCATGCATACCTGCTTTCCAATGCTCAAAGTTTGAACCATCAAACTTTGTATGGAAAAGCACAAATCCTGACAATGATGTACATGCCAAATCCATGGTGATAACCTATGACAAGACCAAGCACAAGTCGATCAACTAACAATAGCCAAAGCCTGGCTAACTCATACACCAATTATTGTCAAGATACAACATAAGCTGGCATAAGCAGTATAAGAGAAGTATCAGCAAATATGGCGATCAACGTAACGAAACAAAATGAGCAAAACCCCTCAAATGATGCCAAAAAACCCGCTCTAATCCAAGAGCACTATGTGGTAATTGATGAAACTATCATCAACAATCTCCCTCCTGAAGAGATTACCACATATATGTCAAATGACGTAATTGGGTGAGCAAACACTCTCACAATGCGATGCCAAAACACTATGGCAAAGCAACCACTGAGTGCCACATGCAATCAAAACATGATCAAACCATGCGCATAAAATAAAAAACTCGCAAGAAAAATCCGGCAGAGTTTCGGCAGTATTTGGCTATCTAACCATAATAAACATACATGACATAACCATGCTCAAAACCATGAGCAAATCATGCACAAAATCTGCACTCAAGCATACATGAGCTGCCCCAAAGTCTCAACTCCCTAAATTTGGAAAACAATTATTGTAATCCAAAACATAAAGTGCATCAACAGCACTCTACAAGCGAGGCATACACTAGCATAAACTTGGATGCAAACCAACCAAAATATGGCACAAATTGATGCTCAAAATAGCTGCAAATCAACCCACATATGCCATTGCAAGGCAAATAATACCATCTGTTGAAAAGCGCACATCATGTGCATTCACATGGAAATATAAACGAGCATCAAGCATGTACCAAATGTGTAGAAAATGAGCATCCAAATCAGCTGAAAATTCAGCTCACAATCATGCTAAATATGCTCACAATCATTCAGCTCACAAGCATGCTAAAAATGCTTGTAAAACTCTTTGCAAATCCATGCACCACACTCTTGAAATCTGCTTAAGCGCACAAGTCAATGCACATAACCTGTGGATGAATGTGACTCTCAAATCCTGAGAGTCCACAGGAATGCATACATCCACAAAGTGTTCTCAACGTATGCGCATAAATTTGTTGAAAATCTCAACCCACACTCTCTTCATTGAGAGCAAAACATCAATGTGCAAAATAAGAGAATGAAAAAGCTCAATCCGAGCTCTCCAAATGTAGAAAATCACCACAATAGGCATACATAATCTTCAACTTTCCAAATACCCTGGAGCCGGTCAGCCCATATCTCCCAAACCATTCAGAATTTGCAAAAACTTCCTTTTGCAAAGTTGTAGACCACGCCAAAATGGTTGTGAGCAAAGGGAATGGACCTGAAATGCGTATTTTTAACAAGTCAAAATAGATCTGTAAAAATATGTAGCTGTGTACCCTAGATGTGCAGGCAGTCTGAGTGACGTATCTCAGTGGATGTATTAAATTTTTCACAAAGAAATGTACAAAGTAACCTCAAGCTTGTGCAAAGCCTTGAGGGATCGCTATACCAAGAAGCTACATTGGCTTAGGCGAGCCATTACCCATGAGCCTTTACTCATTATTAGCAGTCATGCTTGTGAGAGTTGCCCAATTCCACTTATCCAAATTCTTCCCTTTCTCAATCGCAAGTATTGTTTCTCTGTTTTCTTAGATAATCTATGTCAAGCTAGCTATTGAGATGTCCTTTTTGAACATTCGGCTATGCCTAGCCTTCCAAATTGGTTGAAATATGCAGAATGTAACAATTTGTGTGTAAATTAGAAACGCTTGGCTTTTCGTCCCCTTCCTCCTAAGAATAGATCATTCTTGAAGAACCCTATCTTCCAAGTCTTGTAAATCCATTTACATATCTTGCCTTCTAGGCCTCTAATTGTTAGGCACTCATTGAATAACTGGGAGGGGTACTCACTTGCTGTTTTGCACCTTGACCACCTATCTGAACTGGTACCTCGATCTTAAGTCTTGATGCTTGTTAGTAGAAAAGCACCCCATAACACCTTCCACAAAAATCTTCATTGACAATGGCCACTGTGGGTTCCAGATGTTATTTGCTACCGCCACCAAGTAGCTTCTATCCATTGTTTACCCCATTGCTTATTGAGGGGGGAGAGCCAATAAGTCTTGATCAGAGTGTGGAATATGCCCTTGGTTTGAGATTTATAAAAATGATTGCTCTTTGGCCATCGTCAAGCTTTCCACTCAGAATTGGACTTGTATGTAGGCATCATGAAATTGTCCATCCTTCTACAAATCTATTGATGAGTAGGCATCATGAAATTGTCCATGTCTTCTACAAATCTATTGATCAGTAGTCTTTCAGTGCCATTGAGATGAAATTGGCTAGCCAGTTGGTCTATTCCTTTCTAGCTCTTGCTATCGTTGTCCCTAAAATGGGTCAACCATTGGAGTCCTTTGCTATTCACTGACAATTTCTCTCCAAAAAGGGTTTAATAGTTCACTACCTGCTTTGAAGAGATAAGGGGACCAGTGTGTATAGAGTTTTGGAAACATCTAGTTATCTCTCCCTACTCTAGTGCCTTCGTTGCTCTACCACCTACCAAGACCCACTGGAATCTTTGCTTGTGCAGTATGTCAACCCCTAGGGAGAACTCCGAAATCTCAAAAAATATTTCCTTTTGATACAATCTCTCCCGTCTAAAGATAGGTGGAATGGGTCATTTTTAGAAAGGGTCTTATCTCCCTCTCACTTTTTTCTTTTTGTAGTAATAATAGGAGAGTTAAATTGACAATACTAGATAAAAGCAAACCATGGATTCAATAACTCCATGCTCAAAATGAGCCATGGAGGATGACAAACCTTCCACATGTGTTTGAAGTAGAAAAATCTGACAATATGTGTGTCGATAAGCAAAACTTGGCTCTTGAACACCTTCCCACCTTGGAAGTGATCATTCTTAAAGAAACCTATCTTCCAGGTCTTTTGAACGTAGTTGTAAAGCTTCCTTGACACGCCACATATCGTCGGGCATTCCTTGAATAAGTGAGAGAGGCCTCACTAGCCTTTCTGCATTGCGAGCATCTATCAGGACCAATATATCAGGCTAGGACCTTCACCTCAGTAGGCAAGGCTCCCTAGAGAACCTTCCAAATAAGACCTTCGTCCCAAGTTGCCTATGTGGGCACCAGATGTTCTTCGCAATTGTTACCCATCTTGATTTCGTCCAATGCTTGCCCCACTTCTTGTTCATGGGGGAAAACCAGTCCTTCAAGACCATAAGGGAGTTTTCCACGTCCTTGGTTTGCGGTTTAAGGAAGTGTCTATTCGTGGGGCACTGCCATGCCTCCACTCAAACTTGGGCTTGTAGGTAGGTAGCCAATATCTGTCTAGTCGTTCTAAAGCTCTAATGAAAAAAAATATTTTACTCACATAAAGGTGGAACTAGGAGTCCAATTGGTCTTATTCATTCTAGCTTTTGTAGCTACTATCCCAAAACTGGCCCAATTGTCATAATCCGTTGTTATTGATCTTTCTGGCAGCTTCCCTTTAGGATGGGTTGAAAAGGACGCTTCCTATTGGGGTAAAGCCCCATGTGGCCGGTTAGGCCAGGTACCCGCCCACTATACTTATTCATTATGTACATAATAGAATAAGGGGGCTCACATGTAGAGAGTGAGTTTTAGCCCCTACAAACACAAGGTCTCCTCTTCTCCTCTCTTCTCCATTGCTACACACACTCACACATGATCTCGCTCGTGCACTTCAACCGGTATTAGAGCTCAGGGATTGAGAGCATCATTGGAGCTCAGCGGGGAAGCAGCAAAAACTGTAGCATGTTTTTGCAGATCTATTTTGTCCTATTGAAACGTCTGGGTGATGTTTGAAGTGGTGTATTAACAAAACTGTGGAAAAAAATCATAAAGAAACCTTGATTGTACATTTAAAATAGTATATAGTAATTCAAAAACAAGAGAATTGGATGTATGTGGTGTGGAAAGTGGGAGACTAACATCCAATTATGTCTACGTGTAGGTGGACTCAATTAGTCAGCTACTTCTCTTGGGAGGGCACCCATCCCAACAGAAGTGCAATGCAAGTGCGTTATACTAAGAGGTAATCAACCAATGAGTTAAACCTTCTTGTTGGTTATTGCTCCAAACTAAAGTGTGCTTAAACTTGAATTTTATGTTTACCTAAGCTCATCCATGTGTAGAAGAAGCATATGATTTAGAACTAGCTCAGTGTGTAGGTATTTGGATGTGTTATGAACGTAGCATGGGTAATCAGGGATATAATCATTATTTTCTTTGTGATTTTTTTCACTCTAACTACCTCCTTCTTAATCACATGTAGGTGGTACATAAAGCATGGATTACCCACTTATGATTGCATGTGCACTAAAGGTGTGTGCTAAGGTGAATAGATGCATAAACACACGCATGGACATTGTTATCCTTACCTCCTAGCAAAGAAAAACGTGTCTCAACAATCCATAGTGTGTTCACACACATCACTACAATAATTTGGTTTTATATATATATATACACACATATATATATATATATATATATATATATATATACATATATATATATATATATATATATACATATATATATATATATATATATATATATATATATACACACACATACACACACACACACACACACACATATACGTACATGTATGTGTTTGTTTGTGTGTGTTGTTTCTAAACATGAAAATTCTTTCCTTGAGGATTTCTACCATCTAATCATAAGTACTCTTGAGAAAAGTTATTCGCTATGGATGAAATTATGATTTGTGAAGATTAACCTTGATAAATTAAGGAAAAAAATTGCCTTCATGGCAATTAAATAGATAAATTTGATGCAATAAAAATGAAAAAGATTTTAAACTAGATATTTCTTATTTTTCTCCAACTTTAATATTGTACAAAACCATAAATTTTTTAAAAATTAAATGGCTTAATTAAATAAAATATGTGCATGTGTCTCCTTCAGATATCCCTCCAATTATGCAATGTTTTAGTTCTACAAACTGTCATTAGATTCTTATGATCTTGGCTTAATGGCTTTTATAGACTCTTAGATTCTTATGATCTTGGCTTAAAGGATTTTATAAACTCTTATATATCAAAATGCTTTTAAAGGTTGCTGGCATAATTGCACAAAAGCTTCCCTTGCATGTGAAAAGGAAGTGGAATGATTGTGTATGTGTATTGCCATGAGGATGTCAAAGACTTTTTTGGGTGTTATGAGAAAACTAATTTCTTGCATGCGATGTTTTTTATGTTCTAATAAACGGTTGATATATTGGTGTATACGATTGAATGCAACGAATGTGCTAATCATTGTGTACTATTGATGTCCATTTATTGCTGCATATCTCTAGGTTGTTTTGGATAATATGCATTGACACATGCAAGAGTTATTTTGAGTATTTGAAATATGCATTGCCATATGCAGCGGTTATGTTGAGTATTTGTTGTTGCCATCTCTGTTATTGCATAGTTTGTGTCATATCCAAATGTAGGTTAAGCTACAAAAATAGGAACGTAATCCTTAAATAAGCTGTTCAAAAAGGTTCTTCAAGCTTTTTTCATATGCAAGTCTTCATTATTTACTTTGATCTTTAGTTTTCGTGATGCAATTGAATGGATTAAACCAGCTTGTCCAAAGAAGGGAAGTAATGTACGCGATGGATATCTTTTTTTATTATTATTTTTTTATAGCAAATCGCTTTTATCTAAAAAAGAGAAGTAAGGTACTTGGTGGATATCTTAAGGTGAGCTTAACTATTTGATCTTTAAAGAGAAGTCGTCCTTAGCATAGTTGTGCACAAAGCTAACCATTATATGGATGCAACTGAGGTGCCCCCCATTCTCGAGGGGGTAAAAGGTAGGAAGAAAATAATGAGGTGTTTGATGAGACTCCATATCCCAGAACATTGGGATCCAAGCATGTATGAAGACGATGAGGAATATGTTAATGTACCTACCTATGCGGAGGTTTGCAAGCACTCCAACTCATGCACACACGATATGGGGAGGGGGGTAACATTTTAAAATCTAACTAGTAGAGGGGAGGAGGGGGTAGGAGTTACCCCCTCCTCTTGTGGGTGCTTCCTAAGGCCAAATGGAAATTTGAGCCAAAGTAAGCAAAGTTAATGAAAACCAGCACATGTGATTAGGAATCAAGATGAAAAACAAGCAAACAATATAATCACAAAAAGTATTGGCTCTCGAGTCTCCATGTAAAGGCAGAATCGAGATACATGGGTAGTTAAGAAAATCAAGAAAAGGGTGGAGAGCCTATGATTAGGGTTGAAGTCAAGAGTAGCATTGGGCAAAGCTTCCATGTACTTGATTTGAAAGGTGTGCACCTACCTGCCATGGTTTCCACACGGCTTGTCAGAGGGGTGGGAAAAAAATATATAAAAGCAATATTATTTACATTTAGTGAAAGGATTTCAAACTAAAATGGACTAAAAGGCAACACGTTCCTCTAGATTTAATATTAGAGTTAAATAGTTTTTCTACAATGTCGGCTCTCTCTCAATCCTAAAGGTTTAACCGCCCAAGGTATTGACTTGATAACCCTTTTCTATATCTTCTCACAAAGCACAACTAGAAGGTTCCGTTGCTAGCCATTCTCTTGTGTACCTTCCACAAAAGCCTTCCCAAGACTCCTTGAGATGCCAAATACGCACGTTAGGCCAAGAAAAGCTTTGGAGTTTAAACATTCTAACTTTGACCTGACAACTCTTGAACACCATGGGCTTCTAAACCATTTACTAATGCAATACACTATCATTTTCTACCTTCTTTAATGCCCCCCCCAAAACCCCAACTCTCAAGTGAAATCGTGGAAGCAAAATGTCCTAAAAGTTAACATCCCTATCTAGCTTTACATGTATCCCTCCCTTGTCACTATCTAAGATGGGCACCGCGGGAGGGGATCAATAAAGGAGGAGAAAAATGAGAGGCGCATCAATCATGGACCGTCAGATTTGACATCCCAAGGGCGACTTGAATTTACAAATTTGCCCCGAATTTGGAACCCCCCTCGCATTTACTATATGACATACTCTTGAACACCATGGGCTTCTAAACCATTTATTAATGCAATACACTATCATTTTCTACCTTCTTTAATGCCCCACTCTCAAGTGAAATCGTGGAAGCAAAATGTCCTAAAGGTTGACATCCCTATCTAGCTTTACATGTATCCCCCCCTCGTCACTATCTAAGATGGGGAGTGGATCAATAAAGGAGGACAAAAATGAGAGGCTTGTCAATCGTGGACCATCACATTTGATGGCCTAAGGGCAACCTGAATTTACAAATTTGTCCCGAATTTAAACAACCCCCCTCCCCCCTTATTTACTGGATGACATACTCAAATCCCCTATATTTTAGTGAACGCAAGCGGGTGTGGTGGTCAGTGCACATGGCTCGCAGTGGGAGGATCGTGGGTTCAAGACATGGGACGCGGTCCACCCCAAATTTACAGACCTACCCAAGTTTACTTTTCTCTTTGAATTCACCAAATATCTCGAATTTACAAATGTGCATTGAACGACCCGAATCACCTCAATCATAGATCCCCTCCCACCCTACCCGTGTGAGATAGTGTGAAGGGTATCCCCCCGGGCTCAAAAAAAAAAAAAAACTCAAAACACACACACAACACACAAAGGCCGCAACCTTTTGTATTTGTTGTTGCACATCAAAGAGGTACAGTTATTTGAGAGTAATCGCAAAATGGTTGCCCCCTCCTGACCTCAGGTCCCCTAATCAACAATTATTTATGAACATAAACAAAGAAGTCTAGAGTATAACAAGAATATAACAGGCTAAGCATTGCCTCCAAGGCTTCCACCATTTTTTACTCTAGAAAGATAGGTCCAAGCTCATAATTATTGTTTACAAAGATCAAGGAATGCACAATATGTTATGCTCAAGACATGGATCCAACCACTAACTCAGCAAATCCAATGCAAGAACTCAAACAAAAGTTGAAAGATGTGCATCTTTAGGGAAAGCTTAACTTATTGATTATTGTATAAGTCTTTTGGACCTATTGATGATCAAAATGAAAAAGCTGATTGCACCAAATCCGCTAGGAAAGAGAAGGCCACACCTTGCCAACACAAACAAGTGATGGTGATATGGTACACTTCAGCAACCTGTAGTTAGTTTAGACCCTTATGAATGTGCCTATAGAGAGTGGACCAAACATGGTGAATTTATATATCTATGAAGTACTTAAAGATGGTTTTTTTTTTTTTTTTTTGGGGGGGGGGGGGGGGGGGGGGGGGGGGGAGGGGAACTCACAATTGTGAGTGGATGTATTAAATTCTCCATAAATTACTAGATATGGTATTAACACGATGGTGAGCTATATAGAACAACTTTATGGACAACCTTATGGACCTTGTGTATCGAGGAGGAGGCGATGAGTTGGTGGGGGTGGCTGCCTTGATAGCCGATGTAATTATAGTCCTTGGATGATGTCATGGCTCAGCAAGAGCATGACAAGACCTTGTAATTTTTTGGGCTGTTCAATATAATTCACTCACAATTGTGAGTTTTGCTTTTTTTTTTTTTAAACATGATGGTGAGCTATATAGAATGGTAATGGTGACTATCAGGCTTGAGTAGCTATCAAGTTTACCACTGAACAGGTAGAGGCTCACACTTTTTTGCATGAAGGAATGTGAAGGCTCTCAAGCCTTGCATGATCCTAGAGCCAAATTACAATCTTGTATCCCAAAAGGTCGTTTTGAAGCATGCATGCTTTCAAGATGCATATCCTCTTGCAGCCCAAAAAGGTGGAGGCTTCAAGTCTCCCACCCTTTCAAGATACAATATGGACTTGCAACTCAAAAAAGTGGAGGCTCAAGCTTAAGTTCGAGCCTACACCCTTTCACAATGAAATATAAACTTGTAAGATGCTCGCAATGCAGAATGGCTAGTGGAGACCTCCCTCATCTTTTCAAGGAGTGCCCGACGATCTGTGGCCTAGCGGGGAAGATTTGCATGTGGGTTCAAAAGACCTCGAATATAGGGATCTTCAAGAATGATTTTTTCTTTGGAGGGAAGGTGTTCAAGAGCCAACCATTGCTCAATGCAACACAGATTGTGAGATTTTGTTACTTCAAACATAGAAAACACGAAACTCGTATAAGCCATGACATGGCCCTCCTACATTAAGACCACACCCAAACCTTGTTAGCCGATGTATCTACGATCCCTTGAAGAAGTAGGCTCGTCACGGGCATGGAAAGAATTTGCATTTTTTGGTTCTACTAATACTTATACCATTGTGAGTTTGCAAATAAAGAAAGAGAGAGAGAGAGAGAGAGAGAGAAGATCCCAATTCACTAAATTGTGGACTTTGTTGTTGTTTTTTTGTTACTCTAAAGGACTTAGTACACAAATGGGCCAAGGTCTTTTAAATTTGCTTGTTTGACAAGTGTTCCTATGGAGCATTTTAGTCTTGTGAACGAATAGAAAGAGATCCTAACCTTTTGAATGCTACTCTCCAAAAGACCAAAGGTGCATTCAATTTTTTTGGCATGTTTCACAAAGGCTTTTAGAGAACAAACTAATAAACGATATATAGAAGTTTCATCATATATTAATAAAGGTCCTTTCATATAAGAAAAAAAATAATAATAATAATTTTGTTTTATTGTTTTCTATGCCTATCAAATCTACTTTTTCGATAAAACACATCAAAATATTATTTTGCTTTGATTTTTTTCCCAAGAAACTTATTGAAAAGATTAACAAAAATTTATAGAGTATCTTTTTTTTTTTGCCAAACTCATAATTGTGAGTAGATGTATTGTATTAAACATTAAAAAAATATATACTAGCCTCAAGCTTTTATTGAGTCTTGAGGGGCCTTTTAAGACGTCAGAAGGCTTACACAGTGTCAAGTAACGACAAACCGTTCCACACACCCTTACCCGTTGCAAGAGGTCGTGACCGCTAGAGGTGCTTGGCTCCATTCGTTCGAATTCTTCTTTTTTCCCATTGCAATAATCAATTCACTGCTTTCGTGGATAATGCCCTTGAAACTAGCTTCTATGGTGTCATTCTAAAAAATCTGACAATTCTTGACTTTCCATAGGTGCTGAAAATAGTAGAACCTGATAGCTTGAGTACATATCATCAGTGCTTGGCTTTCAATTGCAAGTAAGAAGCTAAGTTTTCACCCTTTTAAAATCAATTTTTAACGCTCATGACCCCTCAACAGTCACTTTTCTGCCTTTTGAAGGCCCCGTGAAGACCTCAGCTTGTTTTGTCTTGTTCAGCTCAAATAGAGATATTGCACGCTAGGCTCTTCTTCTTTTGATGAGAATAGTACTACTTTTAGGATTTACTTTGCATGTGGTAATTGAATGTATCCATGGACTTCGCTATATGGCACCAAATTTTTTATGTGTCATAGGTAAGTCCAAATGGAAGATCATTTTCTTAAGTGATATGCACTAGTACGTAAGCAAGACATAAGAATTCCAAACTTTTGGAAGTGATTGCTTCAAGAGTAGGAGCAACAAGTTTTGCCCAGTTAAGGCTGCTACAACGGGATGCGTGGCTAAGCAAGACATAAGAATTCCAAACTTTTGGAAGTGATTGCTTCAAGAGTAGGAGCAACAAGTTTTGCCCAGTTAAGGCTGCTACAACGGGATGCGTAGCTGCCCTGCAAAATACCGAAAAACAATATACTACAAGCCGTAAAACGGACAAATCTCCATACCTGGCGAATCCACGAGCACATAATCGACGATATACGCGAACAAAGAGAGATAGAGGGCGGGAGAGAGAGAAAGGAAGCCTGCAGGCGCACCTCCTAGAGCAGAGTGCTACGTCGGCACGACGAGAGAGAAGAGGGAAGAGGAGAGAAGAACAACACAAGCATTGGGTGCAATCTCCCCCCGTGCAAGAGTGACCATTTCCCTCTTGCACGTATTTCATTTATAGATTTCTTAAATGGTCAAATTGAGTACAAACTGGCCGGCCGGTCATAAATGGCCAAAGCTCATAAAAGAGCACTTGAATAATAAAATGTACAATGTATATACTTTCATTCGCATAGGCCTAGCTCGGTCCCAGTCTTTTTCCACTTGTCAGCTGCAACAAATAATAAAATATCAATTCCATAACATACCTCTCCGTTGGAAAGCAACTGTCCTCAGTTGCGAAGATAGAAATCTGCAAATAATACTTGTCAAAAACAATGATTAGAAATCTGTATCAAATAGTAACAAAATTCATAAAATTAGACAATATTGCTTATGCCTGCCGTCATCCACATACTACCTATTCTAGTGTCCCATACCACTAGAATAAGCAGTATATGTCATACCCTGATAAATCAGGATATCATTGGTCACGCTCATCATCAATCTCATAATGTCAAGTCTCATCACATAAACACTGCTAAATAATCACCAGATACCAAATCCCAATCCAATTCCACAATATAAGTTCAAATCCAAATCACTTTCATTATGTACCCGGGTAACAAAATCATACCAGTTGCAGTGGTGGCCAGCCACTGCAGCATGATTTTGTGATTGGTGTTGCCTAAATCGGCGAATCTACACCAATAAGACGTGCTGCCTAAACCGGTGAATTTGCACTAATGCTGCCTAAATCGGCGAATCTGCATTGGATATTGTTTAAAAAGCGTGAATCTGTAGTTTGTTGTTGTGCTGCCTAAATCGGCGAATCTGCACTAGATGAGCATTGACACAGTGCCTAAATCGGCGAATCTGTGTGCATGTGACCAATGGACTAGACAAGACATAAATGAGAAAAAGTATATTTACTACGTTGTTGACATCACAGTGCAGTATATCACCAAAAGAATTACAAATGGTTGTGCACTGTCCCAGAGCATCTTAGCTCGCATGAGTAGTTGCATAGCTTACTGACAAATCATCCCAACAAAATTTCATTCAATATAATTAGAGGGCATGACCTTAGCGGTGCAAGAGGGTATCATAAAGTGGGATAAAATATGGTTAGGGTATTAGTACAAAAGCTGTAAAAATGAGTTTGCAAAATAAAGCAAAGAGATTACTTATCTAACGTCCTCGCATTATGGCCTGCATAGGTTTTTGTGAATCCTTAAATGAGTTAGAGAAATGGAACAAGTGAAGATCATGATAAAAATCACTTGATTACGGTCAAGCAAGACAGATACATTTATTTCCTTAAAATTGTGGTAAACGAACTAAAACATAATGGTGTGGAGCAGCGCTAATGTACAACAACTAGTAAAATGTAACAATGAGCTATTCGAAAGGAGAAAACCCAGAAAATCTTCACAGTTTGAGAAGTGTAACAAATTTTGTCCCTAATTAAGAATGCAAGATATTTGATCGATACAAGGAATTTGAGAAAGAGCATGCAATAGAGCCGGGTCGTAACTAGATGAAGTTGCAAAAAGTGGTTACCGAGCAAGCTGGCAGTAGGAGTATGAGCATAGAACATTTTGTACTAACGTGTGCTAGCATTAACCAACTGAATATAAAATGCTAATGCTAATAGCATTTGCTATTAGCATTAGCATTTTGTGATTCCTAGCAATGCTAATAGCATTGCTAGGAATCACAAAGGTGTTTAAAATATTGTGCCACGTATCGACAGAATACCATAAAAATCTTCAGTAAAATAAAGTCTATGCAATTAGTGTGATATAATCCATTGTGTTCGAAACACTTGCTACGTAAATTTGTGTTGTTACCCATCGCAATTTGGTATCATTCGTTAATGTTCCTCACTGTGCTTTAGTTAGCTTTGTGGATATATTATTATCTAGCCAGATTGTAGTTGTTGATCGGGTGTATTGGCAACGTAATTAAGGGTGGGGGGGGAAGAGGTAAAGGGACAGGGATACGAGCAGAGGCCATGATACCGGTACCAAGATAAGGCTATATCACAGCATGGCATCGTCCAGTATAGTATGAGATATGAAGCCACTTGCATTGTCTATTTAGTGAGTGAGACCACTCATTAGAGTTATGAGAGTCCTCAGGTTGTTTATGCTAGAGTGGGCCAACACGAGGAGAGACATTCACAGGGGGTTATGTTTGATTGTGTGAGAGTAGAGACTAGACATTTAGAATAATGAGAGCAATTGGACAGAATCAAGGTGGATCTAATCCAATATATGGGTGCAAAAATTAAAATGAAGTAGAGCAAAATATGTAAAAACGAAGAGCTTAAAAACATCAGATTAAAAGGGTCATGATCATGTCAATGCCTGAGAATGCTCGATAATGGGCGTTGTCGCAGAAAGTAGTACGTCAATCCCACTAAAGAGCGTCTTCAATGTCCATTTTTGCAGTAGTGGTACGTGGAGAGAGAGAGAGAGAGAGAGAGAGAGAGAGAGAGAGAGAGAGAGAGAGAAATGAAGTGAAAAATTATATTATTCGTCTTTAAAAGCCATGGGGTCAAACGCCTACAATCCTCATGGATCTAAGACAATGTCGAGTACAAAATAAAATGAAGTGTAGTGAAAAAATTGAATTAAAAGATTAAAATTAATATCGGCAGACTGAAGTCATCATCATCATGATCATCCCAATGCCCGAGATGGTCGGCAACAGGCAACGTTATCACAAGAAGTTGGTCGTTGAGAAGCTTGTCGATGTCTAAGTATGCTTGGCAGCCCAGTGATGTCCGAAAGGCTATTGTATGCTTATTGGTATGTCAGTCCGTAGTGGAGAGCGAAATGAAATGAAATGTTTTTATGAATCGTCTTTACAAGGGGTGTGGGATCAAACTCATAAAATCTTATGGATGGAAGACAGTGTCTAGGTACAAAATGAAACAAGGTAGAAGACAATGTCTAGGTACAAAATGAAACAAGGTAAAATAAAATCTGAGGATGGCTGACGTCGTCGGAAGATGTATTGCATCCGCTGCTACAGAGCTTAGTCAATGCCCGCCACTGTAAGCCGTCGTCAGAAAGCAAAATAGATTGAGAGACTTGCTCCTGCTTGCTAGCTGAATGAGAGCACAATAGTTCCACTAAGAGAGAGATGCACACCAAGTGTGACCAGTTGCGGAGAAGGAGGGTCCTCAGGGTGTTGAAAGCAGGGCCTCAAGGATTGCTACGAATCATGGAGAAGAAGAGCTCTGCAAGGCAAGGCCGGGTTGGATTTAAAGGATCATAAGCTGGCTGTGTCGAGGGTCGAGAGGGCCCGTACAGGAGGGCACTTTGCTCACTAGATCAGTGAGCATGGGGTGCCGCAGTCAGCGTTGCAGGGAGTTGAAGGTTGCCATTGACAAAACATGATGCCAGAGAAACTGTTGAGGGGTATGGGTTGCCAACGTCATAGAGCAAGGGCAAGGAGGAGCGCTGAATATTGCATGAGGGAGAGGTTGACAGAGTGTGTGAGAGCCGGTGGGTGTGTGTGTTTGTGGTGGTTGCTGCAGCTCCTACCACCAATCTCGGGTAGCAAAGTGAGCGCCCTTGCATGGCCATCAAAAGATGATGGGTCGTGACTGCAACTCCGAGAGTTGGGGGGGTAGGCACGGTTATAGAGAGAGAGGCTTATGAATGTGACAGAGAGAGAGAAAGCTCGTCACCGCAGGAGAGAGAGAGATGGCGGCTGAAAAGAACCAGAGAGAGAGAGAGAGAGAGAGAGAGAGAGAGAGAGAGAGAGAAAAAGAAAAAAGGAGTGTGGGTTGGTCTGTTGCAGCGTAGATCGCGGGCTGGCCGTTGGTGTCTGTGTGTGTGTGTGGCATGGGATGAAAGAAAAGGCGGCGCCCACACAGCTGCGTGCTTATGTGTAGTAAACTACAGCTTCAACATGGTGGCCAGAGAGAGAGAGAGAGAGAGAGTTGGTGGTTACCAACTGGAGAGAGAGAGAGAGATTGGTGGTTACCAACTGGAGAGAGAGAGAGAGAGATTGGTGGCGACGTCTACATAGGACAAGAGAAGGACTGCGGGATAGACAAAGAGAATGAGAGATAGGGGTTGCAACTTCGTGTCTGGTGGTTGGTGAGTTCGGGTAGCTAGCGACCCAGAGGTTGAGAGGGAGGGTGCCGTCAAAGCTGGTGGGAAGCTGCATGGAGGTTGACGGGGAATTCTATGGTGGGCCAAGCATGCATGCTCTGGTCCACTGTAACCATCCATGCACTGGAGTATAAGTGGTTCACGATGAAACTGAGAGAGAGGGTAGTTGTGACTGGCCACAAAGAGAGATCGACTGACGGCGTCCAATGAAATAGGAAGAACTCCCGCAAGAGAGAGAGATTGGAGGGAGACGCAAAGTCTGTAGGGGTGTGTGTGTGCACGTGCAGGCACGCATGCACACATGCAATGTACAGTGGTTTTGACGTTCTCATATCAAGTTTGATGACGCCGAGCTGTGGCAAGGGTTCTCGTCTCTACAAGGGTTCTCGTCACGACCCTGATCTGTGATTCTGCCACATCGGATTGGTACTGTTCGGCTACTTCTCCCACTCGATCCGTGTACCTAGTATCGTAACACTCTTCTTCTTCTCAAGCTGGTAACACAAATCATACCCAAGTATGCACAAAGGAGTACCGACTATTCTATACTATTATGATAATTATGTTGATTACTCGTCCCATATTCCCACTTAATTGTCTAAATCAAGCTTATAATATGAAATAATACCGATACTTATTACATATAATTAGTATGATAACATCAATGCGCTTAAAATGATGAAAGACTAATGTTCAGGTCTTTGAATATTGCAGCAGAAGCACAGAGAGGAAAAACAAAACAAAACAAAAATAAATAAAAATTAATAGCATAGAAGAGGTGATGTAACTTAGCTGAAGAGAAAAAATTTGTAATGTTCCATGATTTGGCAAATCATGGAGTTCTACTCGGAATGCCCGACTCTTTGTTATCCAAACCGTAGCCTAAAGCTCTGATACCACTGCTACAACGGGATGCGCGGCTGCCCTGCAAAATACCGAAAAACAATATACTACAAGCTGTAAAACGGAAAAATCTCTATACCTTGCGAATCCACGAGCACATAATCGACGATATACGCGAACAAAGAGAGATAGAGGGCGGGAGAGAAATAAAGGAAGCCTGCAGGCGCACCTCCTAGAGCAGAGTGCTACGTCGGCACGACGAGAGAGAAGAGGGAAGAGGAGAGAAGAACAACGCAAGCACTGGGTGCAATCTCCCCCCGTGCAAGAGTGACCATTTCCCTCTTGCACGTATTTCATTTATAGATTTCTTAAATGGTCAAATTGAGTACAAACTGGCCGGCCGGTCATAAATGGCCAAAGCTCATAAAAGAGCACTTGAATAATAAAATGTACAATGTATATACTTTCATTCGCATAGGCCTAGCTCGGTCCCAGTCTTTTTCCACTTGTCAGCTGCAACAAATAATAAAATATCAATTCCATAACAAAGGCACCTCGATTGAAGTAGGCTCTTCTATTGGTTGAGATCCCTTTTGGCCAAAGGGCTTAGCTCTTTAGAGTTTTTAGTTGATAGTGGTTTCAATCAAATAGTTTTACAAAGTTCACCATTTGCTATGAGAAGATAGTTGGACCAAATGTTGATTTATCGGTGCTCTTAGGAAAAGATTTTTCACTCATGTTTTCAAGGCCAATTTTTTTTTTTACAAAGGGCGAGTATTGTTAGGACCACACGGTCTCTAGGCCAAGTTGGATAGTTTTTAATAAGAGGGGCGGGCGGGGGGGTGGGGTCTTCCCCTAAATATAGCATCCATGAGTCCTAGAAGAGGGTGTGGTTGCATGGACAAGACTACGCTCAAAGCGCCAACGTATTCACACTATAACAAAAGATGATGAAAATATTAGATTTTATAAATACCTTGACAAGAGATTCCATGTTATCAAAGTTTAAACATTTGTCTTTGAAACGAGAGGTAAGGGCTGACACCTTGTGATGGAGGCAACAGCTCAAAACAAGAGCACGTGAAATGGTTGAGGATTAAGCAAACCCTCCTGGCGAATGAGCACGAGGAGATAAACGCACTCCGACTACAAGCCAAGGAGAGACATGTTAAGAATGAGGAAGCTTTCTCAGTGAAATTATTGGGAAGGAGGACTTTTCCTTACCCGCAATCATAGAGGCTAGGTCAAAACCTTTTAGAACCACGTCGAGGTTGGTATTAATCTCTCTCTCCAAAGATGACAATTTTGACTATGCTAGATGGACTAGAGAGATTGTTAAGAGGGGTGATATCTTCAAACACTTAGGAGTACCTATGGGAGAGGGGACTACCTTCAGACAAGCTTTTGATTGGTTTCATAATAGGCTTAAACACAAGATGAAAAGATGGGAATTTATCCTACTCCCGTTTCACTATCAAGCAAGACTCATCAACACCTTCTTGGTACCATACGTAACATATGCCTCTCCTTTCCTCCATTTATCAAAGAGGAACTGGAAGGCATTCCTCAAGCCCATCAAGGAATCTCTATGGAGAAACAAAGTAACTGGAAGTAGGCCGTGGCAATGGAGTAAGCGGGAGGCCATGGTCAAAAGCCAAAGAATCTGGGAGGTTTAGGCATCCTTGACCCTTCCATTCACAGTGAGGCTCTTTATTAGAAATTATTTCAGACTCTAGCCGAATTTGACGAGAGTTGGGCCTCTATGGCTAGGGAAATGGTAATGAATGCAAATCTCAGATCTAGAGGGGGAAAGTGGTTGAATCTCAATTTTCAAATAGACTTTTGCCCCTCCAAAAGAGTGCAGTTAGAACTAGGGGGCTTCACTGCAAATTCATAGGAAAATGTTGCAAATTCACCTCCATACTTATCTAAGATGAAGAGACTAGCTACTGGAAAAACATTGCTCTGCACTAGTCTCCCTAGGGCCCCATTCTACAAGGTCTTGTTCTTGATCGCAATTGGACTAAGATTGCAAGACTACTCAACAACAAAGCTTTTGGCACCCTGGCCTCTTTGTGGAATCATCTGAAGGAGGATGGTAGTCTCTCGAACAATTGAAAGAAGTCAACAGCCTCTTTCTACAGGTCCTTGTTGGTAGACTCCTGGATCTCCTACCCCATTTCTTTCTCCCACTATGCTCTACGGAAGTCAAGTGGAAGTGGCACCGGGGAAAAGTCATTTTGTTCTTCATCAACAAAGAGCATTTATGAGAAACTAGCTTTCTCTGAGAAGTGGGTTGGGCATCTCAACAAAACTTGGTCCAAAAGGTGGAGCAAGTTCAACTGGAGCCAGGTTTTGGAGAACATTTGGCACTCTGAATGCAAAGATGAGCAGAAAGTCTTCCTCTAAAAAATGCTTTTGGGTTTTTTGCCAACTGGGGACAAGGCCAAAGTGAGGGGTCTTGGCGATGGAACCTGCATCAGATGCAAATAGCACATGGACACCATATTCAACCTCATTTGGGATGTCCAATGATCAAGAGCTTCGCTGGAAGAGTTTGCAGATGGGTGTTTTGCTAGTTGGGCACCCCATTCTTTAGAAGAGACCTAGTACTAAGCTCCAAACGCTTGGATAATGAAGAGTTGAGAGCATAAATTTGTATAGCTAGAGTTGTAGTCCCGAAAGCCATATGGGTCTTTAGGAATGAACAACTATTCCAAAAAAAGAACGGAATGCTACATACAAAACCAATGCTAGAAACTTACGCATGGCTTCTGGCAAGCAAGAGGAAGCGACTTGCTGAGAAGAAGAAGAAGATAAGTCCTTGACAAAATATAGTAATTTTGTAACATGATTTAAGGGTAGGTTTAGGGACAATGGTCTCAAATCCCCACGTGGGGAGGGGAGGGAGGTTGTGTCCATTAGATTGACTTTTTTGTATATGCTAGATGTCCTTTTGGAAAGGATATGACAAGGTCTTTATGTATTATTTTGAGTTTTTCAATCAAGCTCACATGAGAATTTTAAGAAAAGAAAATAGTTTAAATGTTTGTGGATTAATTATATATTCTGCTTCAAGCCCGGCTTGAAGGCTTGAAGGACTTTATGTATTATTTTGAGTTTTTCAATCAAGCTCACATGAGAATTTTAAGAAAAGAAAATAGTTTAAATGTTTGTGGATTAATTATATATTCTGCTTCAAGCCCCGCTAGGCTTGAAGGATATGTTGTTCTTAGGTTGAAATTTGTAGAACTAATGTATGATATTGCTCATTTGATCCTTTGTTTCTAAAATTTTAGCATACATTCGACATAGAAATTATATCTACAAGTCCAAGCGAGAAAAACTAATAATCTAAGTTTTTTAATTATGAATACCACTCCATTACTCTTCTTAATGCAAAATAGTTCTTATTTATAGCTTTATAACCTTTTTCTAGAGGAAAATAACTCACTTGACAAAGGGTATCATTGTTTGTTTCATAGCTCAAAATAGCTAAAAAGACTAAGATTGCATCCGGAGGAGTAATTGCATATAGCACGTGCAAACAAGAGGTATTTACATAATTCTTTACATGTATATTTTCAAGTATTATATATATCTCTTATGTATTCATTCTTGTAAAAAACTATCCGTTATGTATGAATTTTTTCACTTTTTCAATAAAAAAAAATCTTAATGTAAGTAATTTTTTTTGTAAATGTACCTAATTATAAATACCTTTTTTTGTTCGCATGTGCTATCTTACATATTTCCTAGTGGACGCCCTAGGGATTGCACGCCCTTTTTTGAAAAATGGGACTTCCTAAATTTGTTTTCTCTTGAACACATGATATATAGGATCTACAACAATGACACCACCCCCCCCCCCCCCCCCCCCCCCCCTCCCCCAACAACACACACACACACACACAAAGGGCAATTCCACACTAAGAGAGATCTGTGTAGAGAAAAGAACATTGCCTTCAACAAAAACTTCAAAACACTACAACCACTGGTCACACCAAGGAAACAAGCCCATCCTTGTTTTTAAAAAAAAGCAAAACTCACAATTGTGAGTGAATTATATTGAACAGCCCAAAAAATTACAAGGTCTCGTCATGCTCTTGTTGAGCCATGAAATCATCCAGAGACTATAATTACATCGGCTATCAGGGCAGCCACCCCCACCAACCCGCCTCCTCCTCCTCGATACACAAGGTCCATAAACTTGTCCTTATGAGATCTTTTATTTACCGATGGCTAAGATTTTCCCCCGTCCTAGGCATTCCATCTGCTGACAACAAGGCACAAGTAGTCCTAGACCAATCCTCTGAGTGATGCTTGCGCCCGAGTGTCCATAGTAGCACTTTGCTTTCTTGAGTAATTTCTGCGAAGCAGCCTGCCACCTCAAAACCTCCTTCAAACACACGTCGGTTCCTTGTTTGCCATACATTATGTAAGAAGAAGTATTTGACGATTTGAAAGCTGACGAGGAGGGCAGGACTTCTTGAATTCCTGCCTCCAAAGAATAGGTTAGTCTTGAAGAAACTAATTTTCCATGTTCTTTGGACCCACTTGCATATTTTCCCTGTGAGCCCTTTAATAGTTGGGCAGTCCATGAATAGGTGGGCCAAATCTTCACAAGCCCATCCTTCTTAAAAGGTCAATGTTCAGTCGACAAGTACCAAGCAAAAAGCCAATTTATCAATGAAAGTATCCATTTTTCAAAGCATTGGCAAGGACGAAGAAGAATTAAGTGTTCGTCCCTCGTAGATATTAAAGTGTTGCAAATTTTTTTGAGAGTATTGTGTATATATATCAGGTAATTTCTTTGGATGGCAGTGAAGAAGAGGCAAAAGATAGTTCAATTTGAATTTGAGCCAACTCCTCCACAGTCTGGGGATGGTGAGCAAGGTATGGGTGCCCCTTCTATGGATGATCAATCCATGTGCAAGTTTGGTCCATTACAGAGAACCCAAAAATTGATGGATGAGTTTCATGTTTGGGATGTCATCTCTTCGAGTGTTTGCAAGATATGTCCAAGGGAGAAGGCCAGGAAGCTCCACTGAGCTAATTTTAACAAACATGGAGTACGGCTTTTTCATCATCTATATGCAAATAAAAATTCCTACATCCATCATGAATTGGTTATTGCAGCCAAGCACTTCATGCAAGTCAATATGATACATTTTGTTATAATCAATGAAATTTCAAAAAATATACTAAAGGGGCACATTGGGTAGTGCATTTTCGATGGAAAAATTACGTATGCAACCATGGTCAGGAGGCTCTGACCTATTTTTTGAGAGATGGTTTCCAAGCCTCAAGGGTTTCTCTCTAGATGCATTTCCTAGATTGCACTCAAAGGAATATATCCCTAGGAAGGGTTGGCCAAGGTAGCTTTGGATGCAGCAGGAGGGCAAGTCCCAAAGCCAAGGTAACTTTGGATGCAACAGGAGGGCATGTACCAAAGCCAATCACTTTGGGACTCAATGTGCTAAGTACATGGAGTGATTGCAACATTCGATAATAGGAAACATGCCAATTGGAGGCATATGCCATTTTGGAGGATTTTGACATGGACAAACAAATGCATGTTGAGATTATTAGCCAGTAGCTATTGAAAAAATGCCTCCTTGGGAATGGTTTGGGTATCATTGGTTGCAAGATAAACCCAAGGGCAAGATGAGGAACAATTGTGTTGCTCGCAACCAATGCGCGTTGGGGGTATATCTCTACATATGCAATCATCTATGCTTGCATATACAAAGTATGTGGCATTATGCCAAAAGTTGACATGGGCAAACAAGTCAATGATCAAAGAATTAGTCTATAGCTCCTAGAGAAAAACATGGTGCTTGGCATTGCATTGGTTGACATGAAGGCCAAAGTGTGGTCCATTCTAGGGATCGCAAATTTTTTCCTTGATGAGTTGTATGTTGGGATGTCATCTTGGAGTGATATCAAAGAGAGACAAGAAATTTCAAGATGAAGAGGGACACTCTCTGTCCATATGCAATCGTTTATGCCCAAAACATGCCTTCCGCCATCTATCGTGAAAATGGTATGGAAATCAAACACTTCATGCAAGGCAAGATGATGATACATGTTAACATTCATTACAGTCGATCCTCATACAACCTGAAGAGATGGAAGACTTACCTAGTGTGTGAATGAGGCATGTAGAACAACATTGAAAATCGATCAAGCATACAAACATCTTTCATTATCATTGATGACACTAGACTCCTAAGGTCTGCAATATTGGCTTCAAATGTTCACTATCCATATTCTCTTAAACCATGATTGGTGCATCACTAGAAGCATAGCCTACCATCTGATGCCATTGCAACATGTGGGAGCATGGTGACCCTCCAAAACAAATTAAACTACATACAAAAGAAGCAACCAATCACGCATACCATGTGTGTGTGTGTGTGTGTGAGAGAGAGAGAGAGAGAGAGAGAGAGAGAGAGAGTTTGATTCTGAAGGACGAGAATGTGCCAGCAACTATGCACGCCGTGCCCCTCTAATGTTCCATTGTAGGGTGTGAACATTCTCTACTTACAAGAGAAACTGATTTAAACTCAATAGTGAATAATACAAAGGATTTGACTTTGGGCAGTGGTACACTCGCTAAGAAAGAAGCTTTGAGGTAATGGAAAGGCTTTAGAGCCAGCATAAAAAGGGGCAATCGTATTACATGTGAAAGCAGGGAGGCCATTGGCAGACAAGCGAACAAAGGCATCCAAGCATTGTCTTGAGACAAGGCATGAGCTTCAACCGAAGCTCACCTAGCCATTAGACACACAGTTGAAGCTCTCTCCCCTCTCTCTCTCTCTCTCTCTCTCTCTCTCTCACACACACACACACACACACACACTCACAATTTACAGGGAGACAGCGTAGGCTACATAATGATGGTGGCCTCATTAGCAGGCTTGTCTGCCTATAGTTTTACATAAGTACACCACAAACCCGCAATACACACACACACACACACACACACACACACACACACACATTTCCCCCCTGTTTATACGACTTCCACTAGCTGGTTCCGAGGGGCTCTTACCCTTACCCATGCGCGTGCCCAAGACATAGAAGGGCATCAGGGATCAGCTATTGTGCTCGTGCACGCAGAGTTGTAATGCGGTGATTCCTTCATTGGCAAGCTCAAGCACGCGTGCACACTCACACACACACACACACACACACGCACAGATCGACCGCAACACTAATTTGCTTGGTCAATAGAGATCAGACTCAGAGCTAATTATATAACAGACCATGGGCAATTTGTTGCTTGAATACCTCACTGGCGCACCAGGCAAAAGTGGGTTTGGCTCAAGCTCCACCGCAGAGGATGTCACTGGCGGACTCGGCTTACACAACCTCACCGCCATTGTCACAGGTGTGCTCCCGCCTTCAGATAGCCATTACTGCATCTCTTTGTATTTATATTCATCACCTTGCAAGTAATGGTGTGTGATCTTACTTAGTGTTTACTTCTATTTAGGCATTGGATGAATTTGGGCCTAGTGCGATGCATTAGAGATCATCTCTCAGTCGTTATTTGTAGTTTGGGAAGGCTATGATTGGTCTTTTTGCACACAGACTTATATCATTTGGCGATGTCGCAGGCAGATTGAGTTGTATAATTGTTGCATACGTGTGTCATCAAGTGATAGCAGCTGAAGCTCATTATGTCCCTTGATCATCACAATACTTCATTGGCCCAATATTGGCAACCAGGTTTTCCTGTCAGTGCATGAGAGTCCGGGAAGGGTTGTCGGTTTGGCATTTCAAACACACATAGTTGTCGATAACTGTTGCTTGCAGTGGATGGGGCGTAATAGCTTAATTGGAAAAAGCATGGCAGTCGACACTATAGTTGGCAAATGCATGGCATTGGAATGCTGTCTAGCTAAAAAGATCATGATTTTGTGACATAATTAGAAAGGGCCCCTTCTGGTTCCATGTTGTGCATCAATGAAGAATGAATGCTTTGAACCCATTATAAGGACTTGAACTAACATAGGGAATACTAGTCTAGAATCTATATTTTGTGTTGTTATGACATTTTGAGTGATTTAGCTATATGGATTTGTCAATAACAGGGGCCACCTCTGGCATTGGAGCTGAGACAGCGAGGGTCCTTGCAAAGAGGGGGTGTTGCGTGATCATCCCCGCAAGGAACTTGAAAGCGGCGCAAGCCCTCAAGGACTCCATCCTGAAAGAGACCCCACATGCCGAAATCATACCCCTCAAAATGGACCTCAGCTCTTTCTCCTCCATCCGCTCCTTCGCCGAGCAATTCCTCGCCCTCAACCTTCCATTGAACATACTCATGTGAGTAGCCCAGCCTAATTGCTATTCTTTCTAGAAGGGTGATGTAAGGGTAGCAAGGGATCTTAGCTCACTGTTTTGTACCCTGCTTTTGCTTTGGGAGGGCTCTCATCTAATTAAGGCGAGGCTCAGAGATTGATAGGAAAAGTGCGTGTTTTGAGATAATGCTGTTTTAGGTAGTTGGATCGAGGACCGACGCATCGATCGATCCTCAATACTAATCTCCTCCCTTTTATCATGAAGAAATCATCAGCCTCATAAACAGCTAGTCATAAGACCATATATTCTTCTTTGATATGCTTCAAATTTCAAAAGCTTCAAAATGAGATCTTATTGCAATCATTGTTTTTTCTGTAGCAAAGCAAGTTGGGCTCTTGTCTACACGTACTTCATGCCATATTGAGAGCTTTGCTTTGTCCTTTTTGTTGGAAGTTTTAAGCAAGGTTGGGAAGAGGAGTACCCCAGTAATGGCATTCATGTTGATTTTCTGCTCCATTGACTATTGCAGCAATAATGCCGGCGTCTTTTGCAAAACGTTTCGAAAGTCGGAGGATGGATTCGAGATGAGTTTTGCCACAAACCATCTAGGTGAGCACTCATAAGTAGAGTTGAGCTTTGTGTACATGTGGTTTTAAATCAATCCTTGCTCACATTTACGCATAAATTATGCAAAACTTGATACAATGATCATCTTAGGCACATGTCAGCTCAACTTTGTAGAGTTTGTGATACCATAAACCAGTAGACTTGTGCTGCATTTCTTTACTCAAATCATAAGAGGCGCTCAGGTACAAAGATGCTTAGATTTGAGGCCATCCGAGGAGTCCCCAATCTATAGATCACTAAGTACTAAGTTTAACCAGCGACCTTTCATTGACTCATATCAGGAACCTTTGCACACTCATTCTAGTTATTGATTCCAGTGGCATTACACTCTCGATTAAGACCTGATTGTGGAGTGTTGCATAGAATGATTGCATGTAGCTCTAGGAATGAAAAAGCTAACATTTGGTATCACTGAAGGTAGTGAAAGATGCATAGACCTTTGAGTAAAGCATAAATGGTATGCAGAGATCAAATAACAAAGGTCATTAGAAAGATCTCAATTATTTTTTACCATTACACCATCTTGGACATATCTTCCTATCATGTTGAGAGCGTGATAGATCGTTCAAAGCACAGGCATTTTCTAGTGCCATGTAGGAAATAGAGCTCGAAATTTAACCGAATGAATCATGTTTCGGGTTGTTAGAAAGATGTTGAGGGGTAGAGCCTAAATCTTAGAGCTCCATAACTGTGATTTTTTGTTGCTTGATAGCCTTTGTTTTGGGTAATAAATCAATCTGAGAATAATCAAAACGGTCATGAATTGGCCACTAGGACTGCATATGTTAAAATTTGTGTGTGTGTGTGTGTGTGTAGCACGCGAGTGCGCACGCGCACACAAAATTTCATGGTGATTCTTGATAGTGAGATGTGGGTAATGATAAGTAATCAAATTGTGAAGTGGGTATTGTCTGGATTTCACAGAAATTCATGGTGATTGCTTAGTGCGATGTGCGGTAATGATAGTTAATCAATTATGTGAGAAGTGGGTATCGTCTGGATTTGTTGTTTGAGCGCTTTAATCAATGGGAATTAATGAATGTGAGATGCGGGTAATTAAAAAGGATCATTTCGTGAATTGGTTTGGCTGCGTGCAACTTATGCTTATTGTATTGTTGGTGCGTGTTGTGGGGCAGGCCATTTTTTGCTAACAGAGATGGTGCTGGAGAGGATGGTGAGAAGCGCAGAGGAGTTGGGTGTGCAGGGCAGGATTGTGAACGTGGCGTCGTGCCTGCACAGGTGGGTGGGCACGCATGGCATCGCCTTCCACTCCCTCCACGACAAGCACAGGTAACTAATCTCTCTCTCTCTCTCTCTCTCGGACTTCTCTCTTCCGCAACACATGTTGAGTTCAAGACTCGGTTACACATCAATCCCTTTTCTGTAAAGGGCGGCTTTGCTTCAAAGTTAAGAACGCCTAGACGCTTGCACTGGCTTTCACTCGTGTTTTTTGACTTGCACCGCACTTGTCGGTAAGAGAGAGAGGAGGTTGCTCTTGTATTACACATCCAAAAAATGTGGTCAATCGGCCTTGGCTTCATGGTGGCCTAGGCCTAAGATGCTTTTCACATAGATCGTCACTCGGGCAATGCCTTCTTTGTAACAAGTGTTCAAGAAGCGTGTCTCCTAAGATGCCCTTCCCATAGGCCCGTTAAAGGCGCTTTGGGAGGCCCCTCGATATTCAGTGTCTATGTATCCCTTGATGGAGGAAACCAAGTTACTACCACCGAGTGCAGCGTTTTTGTTGGTAGGTGCCTCAACCACCCCCCACATTCACAAAGCGCCTTCTATATCCGTAGCAATTGGTTTTCTCTCCTTGAACATGCATATGAAAAAGGGCGTCCCACATGCTGCAATCAGCGTGCAGAGAAGTGCAAGCATAAAGGGTCCTTGATTTTCCAACACTTATTAAGGGGTCTATGGGCGAGCGCTCTTAGATGTATCGATTGAAAATTCAAAAATACCAATTGAGACAAACTAGACAAGAAGGATGTAGATTGACAAAATTATAAACTTTACACAAAAATTAGTGTTTATTTAAAATAACAATAAAAAAAAGTTTTGTATGTTTTAGAATATTTATTTGCAATTAAGTGTACTTGAGATTTATCAAAACACATAGGAACAACTTTTGAAAAATGCACAAAATATTGTTGGATATTTATCAAACCCCATAGGACAAATATTGGGCAACGCACCGAAATTGTTGCGAATTTTCATCTTGAAAAGCTTTCAGTCAAGCTTTTTGGATAAAAAATTGAAAGTGTAAAATTATACTACCAAAAGGTGTTTTTTTTTTTTTCTAAACTCACAATAGTGAGTGTATGTATTGTATTCACCAAGATAATGTACAAAAGACACCTCCAGCTCGTTTCGAGCCTTGAGGGACATCAAATTACATCAATAGACAACTATGAGGTTTCCCAAAGCGGAAACCAATTACCCCGTCAGAGCGACAATGATGGCCCGATACCAGTCGTGCCAGTCCTTCCTCTTATTTATCTACTAGTTGTATTCTCTTTTAAATGATGTTTGCCAAGAGAGTATGCAACTACAAAGCATCAAGATAGTTCTCTTTTTTGTTTGAAAATGGGTACTTGTCTATTTAAGGTGGTTTTGCTTTCTGTTTCATTTGTGCAGTTATGTGGAGTCCATCAACTATGCACAATCAAAGCTTGCCAATATTCTTCACTCCAAGGAGCTTGCAAGAAGGCTTAAGGTTGGTATTTTATGAAGAGTATGAAAATCCTCTTCTTTTGTTAGGCTACTTAAAAAGTACTTGCCAAGAAAGAGACTTAAACAAGGTGAAGATTCACAAAGGCATACTAAATTAAAGAAAGTAGAAAGAGGACATTTGCATAAATAATAGTATGAGAACTTAGAGAGAGAGAGAGAGAGAGAGAGAGAGAGAGAGAGAGAGAGAGAGAATTTTTTTTTGATAACAAAGGGAAAACAACTAAACAACTAATAAAATGAATCCTTAAAAACAGAGGAAAACTATATCAAACATTAACACTAAAGGGACTAAGAGAATTGTCAATTGTGCATTCAAAACCTCTTTGTGGATGCATATACTTTGAAAGATCTTTGGTGAGAGGAGAGGAAGGTCTTTGGTAGTCCATCGATGGTGTGTTCATCCTTTGGATAGCCTGCAAAGCATTCCTTTGAAACACTAATTGAAATGTTCATCAAACAACTACGAGAAACCAAATTTGGTTGTGTTGTGATGATCAATGAACAATCACTTTATGTAGGATGTTGAAGCTCATGTAATCGTAAATTCTGTTCATCCCGGCATTGTAAAGACAAACATAACCAGAGACAGAGGAGGGCTTTTGACAGGTAAGCTTTCAAATTTGGCTCTAGAAAATGGACACTTCGAATGCTATGCAAGATTTTTCATTTAAAGCGTACTCTCCATTTGTATAAATTGTGCTCGTCTTTGCAGACTTAATATTTCGAGTGGCATCGGTCTTCATGAAGACAATACCACAAGTGAGTGATATATTATTTTTTCATTGATGCTTTGTGCTATTAGAAGATTCATAAGTATGATCATCCTTGTGAAAATAGAAGGCACAATGGATGTTTATTTTCTTCTTATATGCATGGATATATATTTAGTGTTTTTTATATGAAATAGTAAGCTTTTGCTTTATTAATCAACAAATTGATTGAGGATGGTTGAGGTTGACAAGGCCCCTCCTTTTTTTTTAATAGGGTGCCGCAACAGTGTGCTATGTGGCTAGCCACCCAAATGTGGAAGGAACCTCGGGAAAGTACTTTGTCGACTGCAACGAAGCAGAGTGCTCTTATCTAGCTAGTGATGAAGAGCAAGCAAGGCACCTTTGGAGCTATAGTGAGAAGGTTACGAGCTTGCAACCTTCATAGGGTTGATTGTTTTTACCCCATTTTGCCCTCTTAATTAGGATTTGTACCATAGCTTGCACCCAAGTGTGCTCCAAAAGCTTCATTGTAAAGTGATAATGGGTATTTTCCTTCTAGTTAGTTGTTTTAAGGCATGCATCTCAACTTCTAGGGAGATATTCCATATGTACATAACGGCAACCTCAAAGGAAGATATCTCACTATGTCAAAAACTACATAGGTGGAGATTTCTCAATGTAACTCAGAGTTAACCAAAAAATTTAGTTTTTATGCTCACACTTTTTGAATCCCCCATTTTCTATTATTAACAGGTACTAGTACAACGGCGCCGCCTCTGGCGGTGGCACTGTAAGCGGTCCTATGTGGATTTTTTCAACCCATGTACCTAAGCTAGCTAACTTTCGCTCTAGGCTTGGATTGGATGTATAGAATGAGGTGTAAAAGGTAATTGATTCTGGTTGTTGGAGAAGAGAGAAGAGCAGGCCAGCAACAGCTAACCGTTTAATATGACTGGCCTCTCTCTCTCTCTCTCTCTCTCTCTCTCTCTAGCAACCAGCCGAGCCCCTCCCTCATGCTCCGAAGCCCATTCATATATATATATATATATATATATATATATATATATATATATATATATATATATATATATATATATATATATATATATATATATATATATATATATATATATATATATATATATATATATATACTCTCTCTCTAGGATTGGATTGGATGTATAGAATGAGGTGTAAAAGGTAATTGATTCTGGTTGTTGGAGAAGAGAGGAGAGCAGGCCAGCAACAGCTAGCCGTTTAATATGAATGGCCTCTCTCTCTCTCTCTCTCTCTCTCTCTCTCTCTCTCTCTCTCTAGCAACCAACCGAGCCCCTCCCTCATGCTCCGAAGCCCATTCATAGATATATATATATGAATGGGCTTCGGAGCATGAGGGAGGGGCTCGGTTGGTTGCTAGAGAGAGAGAGAGAGAGAGAGAGAGAGAGAGGCCATTGCAGATTCGCAACCATGTTGATGTCGGTTGCTCTGAAAAACAGAGCAGTGAAATGTAGGGCTCCCGCAGATAGATGAGCTTATGACCTACACTCTCGCTGCAACAGCAGGGTTCTTATCAACAAAATATATTTGTAGGGTCTCTCTCTCTCTCTCTCTCTCTCTCTCTCTCTCTCTCTCTATATATATATATATATATATATACTGTGCATAGATTTGTCCCATAGGCCGATTTAGAACTTTGATGGTTGTTAATATAGTCTTTCTTCCTTTCTTTCTTTCTCCTCTAATCTCTTCCTATTTCTCACCTTCTCTCTCTCTCTCTCTCTCTCTCTCTCTCTCTCTCTCTCTCTCTATATATATATATATATATATATATATATATTGCTGCACCTTGCTCTCTGCCTTCTACAACACCTACTTAGGAACCTCTAGCTGTACCATAGCACCTACCACTACTATTACACCTGCCGGCACTTCTCTCCACGTGAAGCCGATGCTACCCATGACTTTGCTTCTTGGCCTTGAGCTACCCCCACTCTTTTTGATGCTAGTCTACTACAGTAGGTGAACGTTGTTGCTAGTGATAATCTCTCTTGACACAAGAGAGAGGGGACGCGCGTGGGTGTATGTGTGTGTGTCTGATCACTACAGTGTGCTCGAAAAATTGCATGTAGAGAGTAGTGTGTGCACTACCCCCCTCTTCTCTTGCGTAGCGTTGCACTATTGGTCAAAACAGGGAGGATGGGCGGCTAGCTGCTCCTCGAGAACGCCATTTACATTCAACACACACACACACACACACACACACATCAGATGATTCGAAACCTCTCCACAAATCGATGAAAAGGCGTCGCCTTCTGTGTGTGTGTGTGTGTGTGTGTGTGTGTGTGTGTGTGTGTCTCACCTGGTTGCAGAGCACTGGTTGGAGCAAGCAGTGATTGCCACACGTGGTAAGGGAGGCCGGAATCCCTCCCCCTTTTATAATAGTATAAATATTGTATGTAGATGTTTCTTGTGATATTTTCCAAAAATATATACCCTGCATTTTGTGTGGAGAAACACAATATTCTTCTAAATATGAACTTTTGGAAAAGACCATAATGTAAGTACCCAAGACACTTAATTGTCCATACATGTGCTATTAGAAGGTTATTAACTACTCTTTTGGGCTCCACATAAACCCATTATAGTTATTTAGCCAATTATCATTAAGAAAAAACCTATTGCCTTTGTATAAAAAAGGTTAATAGTGTTGTTTGCACTAGTTGCTAGCATAAAACAGAGAGAAACATCATTTATGTAAACCAACTACATGCATACAAAAGAGAAAATGAAGAGACACGACAACACAGCCTACATCAAGTTATAAGTAGGATCAAGGAACCTAATTTTTTTTGGTCGAGCAAACTAAAGAATCCCTCCTCAACGGCTTTACATACTAAAATTTGTAGGATCTATTTTTTGTGTGCTCACTCATGGGTTGGGGGCCCTTTAGAAGAGGTTGGAGGGGCGAGGCTCTCGTTCTTTGTGTGCTCGTTGATGCGGGTGATGGAGTTGGGGCTATGACTTCAAGCTTCTCATTCTCTCCCCCGCCTTCGCCTCCTTCCCTTTTATTGGAACTCGGGCTGTTGGGCAGTCCCCCGCCTTGTTGGTACAAATGGAAAGGTTTGGTGTCGAAGGCGCCGAGGCGTTCTAGCTCGGGGATGGTCATCGTGGCATGTAGGAAGCTTTTGGAAGCAGGCTCAACCGGCACGTGGCCCGCCATAACGGCCTGGATTTTGTGTCATTGTGGGTGTGCGATTGCTCATGGCAGGGATTGGATTTCGTCAGAAGATTTCGAGAAGGGGCTTGGCTCCCTTTGCAGCTTATGGAGTTCTAGTCATCTGGTGGTCGGGTGGTGTTTAGCTTTTTGGTGGAGACCCCTTGGCGATTTACTCTCCGGTATGGTGTTCCTTTGCTCTTTGTTTTTGCCGCCTTTAATCCTACTTGGGTAACCATGGAGTACCTCGTTGGTGGGTGTTTGTACTCGAGGGTGGCTCCCTTGTCAGCCTTTCTATTTGTATGAATGGTATTGTGTTTTCCAGCTTGAGGGCGTTTTCTAGTTGGGGTGGCAGTTCGGTGGGATACCGTGGAAACCTCAAGTTTTATGTTATTGATGTATCATGTCCTGTTATGGTGGTGTTGTGTGATGCCATGGCCCGGTGTGGGCATGGCTTTCTTTGTAAATGTTTTGGTTTCTAATTTATCACACACTCACAATTGTGAGTTTTGCAAATAAAAAAAGGATCTATTCTTTGTTTTTTATATAATATTTAGAAGTCCAGGTGGTGTTAAATCATCCCCTTGTCATGTGATTGAAGAGAAAATTGCATAAAACTATACTCGCGTGTAATGCATTACTCCCCCTACTAGGTCTACACGCTAATTAAGCAGAATCTTGGCAGATCCCCTTGCCATGGCCAAGAAAAGACTCCCTCTCTCTCTCTCTCTCTCTCTCTCTCTCTCTCTCTCTCTCCTCTCTCTTGTATCTCTCCTTTGTCTTCCCGCGAGTGAGCGCAGACCCCTCCCCCCTCCGGGCCTGCTTCTGAACACCATCTCCTACAGCTCTGCAAATCTGAGGTCGAAATCGCCTGCACTTGCTTTTTCTGCACGAAACAGCTTCCCAAAAATGTCAATGAGATTCCTTGCGAATCTGATCCAATCGGCTAATTCGAAGGTTTTTTAAAAAAAAGGCTTCGTGCCATTCCTGTAGATTGCCTCTCTTTCTCTGTGTTCGCAATCAGACGCCCTCTCTCTCTCTCTCTCTCTCTCTCTCTCTCTCTCTCTCTCTCTCTCTCGTGCAGCATGCGCCATTTGCCCCCTTCGCCAGTCTTCTCTTTCCACGCCCGTGCGATATAGAGGGAGAAATAGCCGTAGCGAGCTCCCCCAGCTTCGTCGTTTGTCGCGCAACCTAGCACAGTGTCCAAAAAAATCTCTCTCTCTCTCTCTCTCTCTCTCTCTCTCTCACCTTTACAGCTGTCCGTAAATCTATCCTTCTCTTTCCTTTCCTCTTCCATTCAAAACCAAAGGATCTCCCAAGATTCTCATTAAAACAAATGGGCTCAGAATTGGGTTCCTAATCCTACTGGCTCTACACGCCTATTAACCCGAATCTCCCCAGATCCGCCCCCCCTCTCTCCCCTCTCTTCCCTCGGCTGTCGTGCCACATGGTTCCCCATCGCTGCCTCTGCACAGGAGCTCCTCAGCCCCATCCACAGTGAGGCGCAGCCCCCCACCCTGCAACTTCTTGCGCCAATTGCTGGCCTTGTCGCGAATGGCAAAAAAACGGCCTCCCCTGGTGCTCGTGCAGATGTGAGCCTGCAGATCACCGCCGCGCCCAGCCCACCTTCCAGGTTTCGCGCAGGCCTGGTGACCACTGCTCTGCCAACCTGAGGAGCAATGCCGACAGAGGAACGAGCAAAACAGACCGCATCGCGTCCGACGTACAGAAAATCTCTCCTTCTCTCTGTCTCTCTGCGCTCGTCGACACATGGCATGTCCACCCTCTTTCTCTCTCTCCACGTGCCATAAGTTCTTTTTTTCTCCTAAAAGCCTAAGCGCATCTCCCCAGATTCCAAGGAAACTAATGACCCCAAAATTGGGGACACCTACTCAAACTTATTTGGAAATAAAATGGAACCAAATCAAATGCTTATGATGATGTTGAAAATACCTTACACTTACCTAGATGGCGAGTGGTGCATCTTCCCACCCGTGGGTGTTGCTTCGACAATCTTTGATCTTGGCAATCCAAATCCTTGGGTGAGGGTCTGCTCGAAGGAACATATGGACCACCCCTTAGAAAATTTTAAATGCCGTTTCTTGAAATTACAACTGTGAAGAGGCCAATCAATGACCAACAATGCATATAGAGTGATTTTGTAAATCACAAGTGGGGTCATACCCCTAGAAATTGTGCGCCAAGAGACACATCCAGTGCCTAGAAACATGAGACCCTTTCAAGTTGGAATCGCATTCTCAACTGGATATGTGCTAGACATAAAAGTCTATACCCGTGGGCTCTTGTGGCTAGTCCTGTTGTTATAAAACACTTATCTCATCCATACATCATGGTATATATAAGCCTATGCAAGGTTAAGTTTATAAAAAACTCACCTGGATCTTCACACTAAAAGAACGTGGTGCGAAAGTGACACCCAGACAATCATTAATAGATGGACTCTTGCATATCCATTAAAGGCGATGGAAATTCAAATGGGTATATCTATTTGATCTTTAAAGAAATCCTTGGTGGATTACAAGTAGATGGCTCTTAGCCATTACAAAATAGTTAGCTTGTAGCCCTTTGAAAATGGATGGCTCTTAGCCCTTCGTTGTACCATACCGATGTAAAACGATTTTAGTAAAGCTCATGCCTAATTTCACGATCCCTACATAGAATAAGGATTTTAAAAAAGTAAAACTCATGCCTAATTTCACTATCCTTACATAAATAAGGAAAGAGATAGAGAGAGAATGTTGGGTGGATGAAGAAAATCGATTATTCTATTGTGGTGTATGCGTCTGTGCAAACGATGTCTGTGTTGTAGCTTATCCTATAAACATACAATAGTCTGCTTGTACAATGCTCTCTGAGAGAGATGTAGCAAAAACATAAGTCATAGCTTGACCCACCTGCCTTGGATGTGATCATGACTGTATCATATCAACTTAGTTGTGGCGCTTCTCCCGTGAATAAAGTTTGTTTGAATAAATGATTGGAAACATTCCATATTTGACTGTGTCCTTGATAGAGTGGTTGGTGTTATAGCTAAGGAAATATACTCAACGCTCTTTATTTAACTACATTGTGTTATGAGATGTGGCACCAATCATCTCTAAAGTTATGGCTTTTACTTGCACTGAATAGAACTTCTACGGAGATGATTTGTTATGAAAATATACAACTACTCACATGAGCTCAAGTGATCTGGGATGGTAAAAAACAAAAGGTGCATACTTCACTATTCAATCCTAATTCAACATGGTATCAAATAGGTAATATATGGTTGTCTTTTATGCCTTTCCTAATCCGGTCACGTGTACACAAACTTGTTGATTAAGGCACTGTGTAAATGCTCATCTTGGTGTAGATTTTACAATTTAGGCAACACCAATTATCTGTGCAGATCCATTGATTTAGGTGGCACAAGTATAGACCTACCAATCTAAGCAGCACACCAACAAACAACAAACTCACTACTTTAAACAATATTTAGCGTAGATTTTTCTTACACACGCCCTTATTTCCCACGGGTCATGCCTTATTGCTCATGAAGGACTCATGTTGGCACCACTACCCACAATTGGTCACAACCCAACAATGCTACATGTGACGTTAGAGCATAAGAGTTCCTTTCGGTAAGAGGTCCAGAAAGAGAGAGTGAGAGGACAAGATAAAGAAGATGTCCCTTTCGTTATTCTCTCTTACCACCACACACATGCACAATTCAAGAGGAGAGGGAAAACCTCACCTTTCTTTTTCTCTACAAAATCTTGGCAAAAAAGTGTAATAACCTTCGCATTCACATTTTCATCCAGTTTCCTTTGTGTAGAATATTGAGAATGTCTTTCATTTTTTAAAGACTATGAGCAACAACTTACATCAATTGGAAGTTACTACATTACAATACTTAGATCCTCTGTACTTAAACCACATCAAGCTTATACATTGCTAGGACAATATTTGTAATTCCCATATAATGTCATTAAAAGTTATGATATTACAAGACCTAAATCACATCAAGATTATAAATACTCACATGCTACCATTGAGGTTTACCATATTACATAAGTGCATGAGAGGAGGGTTTTAAAGAAATCTAGATAAGTGTATTTAAGTTAGAGGTAGACGTACCTCCAATCATTTCCCATTTTAAACTCATGAGTGTGGATGGACTGTAAGTCTCAAGAAAGGGGAGAGAGGGAAAGAGAAAAGAAAAAATTTAGAGATGTATTAGAATGACAAGAAGATACATTCATTGTATGATTTATCAATAACACATATATCCATTGATGTATCAATAACATATATGTAGATATAACTACTACAATATGAAAATTTGGCTCTGTGTATCTTGGTAGCTTCTATACTTTGATATGCTATGATATCAATCAAAGTGGCAACTCCATCATAGACCAAGTCTTTGTAAAGTGAGTTTTTGCCCTTGCTGCTTGACAAATGCTTTGTCATTCTCTATTGCCCTTGTCTTGAGCAGCAGGTTGTGGTTTCCTGGTGGTAGGTGTAATGCTTGGTTAAAAAGGTCAGTTGTGATTCAGACCTTCATCCTTTCTCCATCTTTGTCCATTAAGGTGGCCTCTTCATTGTACTGAACTGAGCTCATCAACTTGTGACCTCGCTGAAAATTTGTACCCCATGATGACAATCTAAAGAAGGTGTCCATTTGTAATATTTCAACCCCTCGATGACTTCTTATTGCTAGTGCAATGTCTAGAGTTCATTTGGGAAGATGTTTGTCTTTACTTTAACGCCATTCGCAACCTAAAATCTCCCAGTAAAGATATTTACTGGTGTCTTTTCCAGCTTCTCCTCCGAGATGTGGGCTTTCACATTTGATGAGAGATGTGAGCTTTCTCATTTGATATATCATCGAAAAATACCAATACAAAAAATATATTCTCTAAATATATCTTGTATGAGTTGATTAAAGGTAGCTGAAGCATTTGTAAGACCAAAATGCATCACTATGAACTCATAATGCCCATATCGGGTGATGAATGCGGTTTTATAAATATTTGCTTCTTTAATCCGGATTTGATGGTAGCCTAATGTGAGATCAATTTTTGTAAATACCTTGGCCCCATGTAATCTATCAAGTAATTCGTCGATGTGAGGAATAGGATACTTATTCTTTACAGACACCTCGTTCAGTCCCCTATAATCGATGCAAAGACATAAAGATCCATCCTTTTCCTTTTGGAATAGAACAGGCGCTCCGCAGGGTGAAATGCTTGGTCGTATGAATCCTTGTTCAATAAGCTGACGAAGATGTTCTTTCAATTCAATAGCTTCAGGGAGTGATATTTTGTAGGGTCTTTTTGAAATTGGTTCACTACCTAGAAAGGTTTCTATTTCATGGTCTATGTCCCTTGGGGGAGGTAAATTTAAGACATCTTCCGGAAATATATCCGAAAATTTCTTAAGCCATTCTGGAGTTGGGTTGTCCTTTAAAACATCAGTCTTGTTGAGTTTTACTACAAAGATTTGTTGCCCCTTGCGTAACCCTTTCAGAAGTCGACTAGCCTTAATTAAATGAGCCTTAGGCTTCCCATTGGATCCTTGTACTAATGTTTCTTCACCTAAGTAATTTTTGAAGGATAGGTTCCCTTGAGCACAATGAATGTGGGCTTGATTTTTGATTAAGCAATCCATTCCTAGAATACCGTCATAGATTCCTACTCGTAGGGTCTAACAGGGGATTAAAAAATATAACATCTTTTGGTCCTCTAAACTTAGGGCCTACACTCATGGGTCTGATCGTACCTGGGTATATAACTTTAGCTGCCTGATCAAATACCCACTGATTCTGAGACACCTCTATCCACATCTATAGTAATAGTCTGATCCTGATCTTCAGTCCCACTGAAAAAGTAAAATTTGATGGTTCTAAGTGTTTCGGCCCATTTGAGTCTCTTCAAGTTTAGTGCCAATCCTTCTATCTATCCCGCATCAATCAAGAAAATTCCGCCAAACCGTGACCAGCTGATTTCCCACGTAGGAGGAGGAGAAAATATTTCGATTAATAATTGCATGATGTTCTTGCAAAATAGGAATTTACTGGATTTGCAAGGAGCCTTGAACATGATAGTGAAGATCATAAACTTCCGGTAAGCCTGGCAGACATTTTCGTGTATTGATAGGGAAATTCTCATTTCAAAATATACTACAATTATAATTGCAAAAGTACTTATTTAACCTCTATTTTTTCAACCTTCCCCCCTAGGTTCAGGACTTTATTAACTCAGGCTCTGATACCACTTGTAAGATCCCTACCCACCGACACCAAAAAGTGGGATGGGATCCTTGACAGGTCTCTAGGCCTAATAAAAATCAAAGTCTTTAACAGGAATAATCCAAAGAATATACCTTTACCATTGACAATGGCTTGAATTTATAGCCCTAAAAGGAGACCTAGTCCTATCTCGCAGTGGAAATGGGACAACTTTTTTAAAAGTCCAACAACTATTTCTGCCCTATAACTTCTATTAATTGGACTAAGGTTTCTTTAACCAACACTTTTTCCCCCCTAACATGTGTGAGGGCACAACATCTAGTGGACTCCTCTTCCAAGTGGAGAAGTTTCCTAGATGCTTTTAGTGTGCGGGAATGGATAGTTACCTGACTAATCAAGTCCACCCATCCATGATTGACAACCTTAGTCAATCCCCACTTACCACCCCACACTCACACATGATACTTTGTTATTTAATTACTACCACGTTCTTACCACAATTAAAATAATGATTCCTTTTATCCTTCATAACAGAATTTCCTTAAAACAGCCCTTGAAAGCAGTATTGAAAACAATCCTTTAGCAAACAGACATCTTTAGACTTAAGACAAGGTACTCTCAATCTGAAGTAACTCTGACTTGTCTCAAGATCACCTATACAGGGGTGAAAAATGACACCCATTCCGTATTTATAAAAATTGGGGTGGAAAAAGTCATTATCGAAAATCCGAGTGCCCATACGCCAACCGGTTGCCCATACAACCGGGCGGTTCCTCTAGGATAAAAACGATATCCTAAGTAGTATCCACAAAGATAGACAAGCACGGGGTAAATACTCCACGTGCACGGAGGCTACCGACTCATCCATGGCTGACTCGCCATCATTACCCATCACCTGGAGTAAAATATTCCAAGAAATCAGAGGTGTCTTGAGAGGAGCTGTCTTAAGGATGATCAAACATTCTTTCCTAGGTCAACCAGTCTTAGCCCAAACAGTTCTTTTCTATTTACAAACAATGCTCGTTGGTTTCTTGGAAGTCACCTTCTATTTTTCTGTTGATTATTCCTTTCTGCTTCTTATGTATACAATGCTAATTTATAAACGAACTTTTAAGCTATTTAAAGACTTAAGTGAATAAATGGTACCCACCTGAGACTGATTAGCCATTTGATGTTGCACTGGCGTCTGAAGACTCTCCTCTGTAGGCCTATGACTAGGCCCAGCCTGATGGTCATGGGGCACTCTAGTCCTTTTGTGCGTTGTATCTTCCTCATTGGATTGAGGATTTCTTCAGGGGTTTTTCAAAGCCATAGTGGTAGCCTTTATAAAAGGATACTTAATCGATTAGAGAATTAAATAATAAATCTCTCTTATTCCTTTTATCCAAATATATGGATTTTTGGACTAAGTAAGTATTTTTGATAAATATTCGAGTGAGATATTTTCTCTAAGCTTCCTAATAGTGTTATTGTTCTTCCATAATTGTCTTATAGTTATTGGCGCTATTTTACTAAATTCCTTATTTAGTTTGTGTTCAAAAATATCCTAATTCGGCTTTAGTAATCTATGAATTATTTATCTGTTAGTGGGATATTTACCCAAGGTGGATTTTACTATATTATAGCTCTAGTAATTATCTTGCTAACTTATAAATTGATTACAAATTTCCCTTTTCAATTTATAGTCCAAATCAGACAATATTACCTAAGATAATTAGCTAAACTAATTATTTGGGGTTAAGATAATTATACCAACTTTCTAAGGCTGTTCCTATCTTTGGTAATTGCCATGTAATTATATAAATCTAATTGCTAATTTTCCTTCTTAATTCATAGACAAAATCAACTAGTATTAGCTAAGATAATTAGCTAAAATAATTATCTATGTATTACCTATTTATCTCAAGTTTCAAACAATAATTTCTACTTCTAATAATTATTATATTATTATCTAAGTAATTTAACTAATTTTTCTCTTCTATATCTGCTAAAAACAAACAATTTTGGTCTATTTAATTAGATAAACTTATTTCCTCTATATAATTTAATTATCCCACATTTCTAATCATGATTCCTATCTTTGATAATTATTGTGTAATTATCTAATTATATTTTCTAAGTTCCCCCTTTAATTTACCTTAAAAAACAGGGTGTTTTGACTAAGATAATTCGCTAAATTATTTTTCTGTGGCTAAGATAATTATCATGGCTTCCTAATCATGTATTACAACTCTGAAAATTATCTCAAAGCTATCTAAGCTAATTCACTAATTTTCTCCTTTAATTTACCTTCAAAAAAAGGTTTTTTTGACTAAAATAATTAGCTAAATTAATTTTTTGTTCTAAGCTAGCTAATTGTCATTGCTTTTTTAACATGTAAAATAACTCTGACAAATAACACATAATTATCTAACATGTGTTTCTAATTTTTCTCTTTAATTTATGGCTAAAATTAGTTTAATCTAACTTAGATAAATAGCTATAGTATTTTTTGAACCTCAAGATAATTATCATAGCTTCTTTAACATGTAAAATAACTCTAATAAATAGCACATAATTATCTAACATGCTTTTCTAATTTCACCCTTTAATTTATTTTGAGCTTAACTAAATACTTAGATTAATTATCTGTTAATGAGTAATTTATCCCTTGTTCTTAACAATATTCTCTAATTGTGATAATTAACTTAACAATGTTTTAGCTAAATTAAATAGATTTTTCATCGATTTTTGATTAAAAATAGTTAATTTCTGCCTAACTAATTACAAAAACTAATAAAAAATTAAGAGATAATTTTTGTAGCATCTTGACAATCTAATATAGCTCTAAAAATATCTTATACTATTTTGAGTTTAATTAGTATAATTATTATAAATTTATGAACAAAAAGATTAATTTCAATCTTAATATGTCTTAATAATTAATTAGATTAATATCCCCAATCTTAATCTAAGTAATCAGTAGAGGATGAAGAATTAAGAGAGTAATTTAGAGTGTAAGTAAGTTTAATCTTCCTAATTAATTAGATAAATTAACAAAATATAGATAAATTAGCATAATTTTGCTAATAAAAAGGAATTAAATTAATTATCGTGGATAATCAACTAGAGTTTTTGCTCTCTAGTGATTTTTGAGTAGAGTTCTCTCTAGGTGAGAGAGAAATGGCCAGGACTCCGAGTCTAAATTGTTTTGTGAAGAGAGGGGACCTATTTATAGGTTTTTAGGGCTCCTAGGTTGCTTCTAGCAGTTACTTACACCTCAAGCCAGCCCCCAGCCTTCCCCTAGCGCCACTTGTTACTAATTCCAACCGGGGGAAGTTTATCACTGCCCCACATAGCCTTCCAGATACACAAAATTGATTTCTGCTATTTTTTGACCTTTTCATGATTAATTTGAAAATATTTGCAATTATCTATAAATATCTAGGAACTTTAGGATAAAAGTCTTTTGCAGTAATGATTACTAAAACCTTACAATTTATTTAATTAAATGAATCCACAATGTAAACTTCCAAGGCCTATAACTATGCCAATTTTTATTGGAATTCAGTTTTGAAAATTTCTAACCATAGTAAAGTCATGATTACGGTTCCAAAAATACCAGATTTGCCACGATTGGAAAATTCTACATTGTTTTCTTAGCAGACAGTTTAATTTGATTATGCTTTGTACAATTTCTAAGGTTTCAGAAGCTGGAAACCTTACATCTGTATTTTGTTTTTGAAAATAGACTATTTTAACTCAAAAGAGAGCTGGATAACTGTATTTTAAAATGTCTTTTTCCCACCCTAATCGTCTCTCTCTAACATATAAACCACTCTCTCCCACTTAGATATCATTAAAGGAAGCACTTTTTAGCCCCCTGCCAAAAGAGCACATTTTCCATATTCGCTTACTATATTCTCTCTCTAAAATGTGAGCCAACTCTCTCTCTCTCTCTCTCTCCCCCCCATTTTCTTTCTTGTCACTTCCCTCAGCCAATCATTGAAGGGGTACTCTATGCTTCCCACTTCTGACAAAAAGCGCAGGTCCTCCAAGGTTGCAGATTTACTATCTCTCCCACTCTCTCTTCCTTTATTGTCTTTCTCTCTCTCCCGCTCTCCCTCTCTCTTTGTCTCCCTCATGCTTCTTCCACTCCATCTCTAGGTGAGAGCAATGGGAAACTCCATCTCTAATTCCTTTATTGTCTTTCTCTCTCTCCCACTCTCCCTCTCTCTTTGTCTCCCTCATGCTTCTCCCACTCCATCTCTATAGGTGAGAGCAATGGGAAACTCCATCACTACTGTGTGAATCAAAATTTCTCTCTAAAACACTCATGATCAACAATTTGAATTCAAAGGAGATTAAGATACACTTCTCTTTCTTCCCTCCACAACATAATCCTTTTCTCATATGAGCCCTCTCCTTTTCTTCACTCCATTTCTAGCTTGCTCTGCTTTTAGCAATCACCATTACATCTTCTCTCTCTAGTTTGCTCGATTAGCTAACAAAAATTTCATTCAATCCCCTTCAACTGTAAGAAATCACTAATAAACCAAAACGATATTGATTAAATGTCTAGTTGGAGTAGGACTACACTACTGTGAAAACTAGGCATATCTAATCTCAATGTTGAAGATCAACTATGGAACATTGGATGCAAGGCAATCAACTTATGGGTTGATGGCCATATTTACCTTAGAGATCCAATGAACAATGCAACACCATCCTTTTGGAATAACATCGAGCTACTTCATTTTGTAGGAGACGAAAGAGAGGACATGTTTGGATTTTGCTAGAGATTGTATTCATCTCTCGTCAATGAAAGGGAAGCAAGAAAACATCTCTTTGCTACATATTTGAAGTTGCAAGACAAGTACGTGAAGGACATTCAACAAGTTAGAGATAAAGCCAATGAGAAATCAAAGCAACTGAACAATGAGAAGACGAAGCAGCTGAACGATGAGATGGTGAATCTTAAAAAAACGTAGAGCAAAAAAAAAAGAGAGGAAGAGCATTGGCTCAACAATTACGTTCAGCTATAACACACTTCACATAATGTGCGTTGACGAATTGATCATCTCACACACATTCCCCTGGGCTACCAAATATGTAAGTGCAAGAGGCAAGCGATGTGTATGCTATCTTCAAGTGGTGGAGCTCAAAAGAAATGTATTCATCAAACTAGATAAGGGTAAGAATGCTAGCTTTCAATTTCCTATATTTTTACAAATTGTTGTAACTTTATTTCAGTATGCAAGCATTTGTCTTAAATGATAATGGGAATCAATTTTGATGCTCAAACAACAGAACCTACTCTACTATAACATATCAACAAGCGAAAGGAGTTGGTGGAGCTATTGGATGATCCATCCAATGCTGGTGGCATTGAAAACGTTTTGCACCAAAAGTATTTCAATAAACTAAAGAGCATTGTGTCACCTCAAGAGATGATGGAGGTGTGTGATAGTGCACGAATAAGTTCTAAGGTCTACGAAGATTTGTTCAAAATTGTCACACTAGGAAACATGGCAAAAGGACTCTTTAGGCTGCTGCCAACACCTTACAAAGGCAGCACTGCAAATAAATGCACCAATAACAATGTTGCAAGCTTGCTAGGTGGATTTCAATATGTGGAGGATGTAATGCCATTAGAAGACAACAAATCCTTACGCTACAATGAGTTCAACAATGTGTGTGTTGACTTGTTGAAGCTCCACGAGTCAATGATCAAATTTTATGGATTGACACAGGAAGAGTTTGATGAATTTTTTTAATTTTTTATGAAGCTTTATGAGTGCAAGATTGTCAAAGGTCAACATCTTGAAAGGGTAAGCATTATCTTGATGAACATGGGTGCCTTGGTGGATGTGGAAGTCAAGCTAGATGCTAGCAAGAAGGAGAAAACGTATTTAGGTGCTCAATTAGAGAAGAATATTTGGTGATTGGAAGAATTTCATCTCCCACATGAGACACATGAGTCCTTGAAATGGTATCTCAATCACACGCCAATCGTGACATCATTTGAAAACAATAGAAAGGACAAAGATTACAGGTTTTAGGTTTGGTTATGTTCCAATTTGAGTGGCATTTAGAAGGAGACTTAAAAACTTTCAGGTGTATGTAAGGGTGCAATCAAGGTGCAATGAACCTCTTTCCATGTATTTATTGTTGCCATAGTAAAGTGTCCATGGAAATTAAGGGCAAGGGTACAAATACCAACAAGTCAAAGGGTGGCAAAGTTGCAGTCATCTTTGTGAAAAGTGTGCCCAATACACAAACAATGAGTAAAGGACTACAACAATGGTTTCAAGGTACCCTCAATTGTGACCAAAGTGTACCCCCTAATTCGAGACATGGACGATCCAAATTGGAACCCTATTTTATCGATTCCACTGATGAATGTGCATGTGTGCACCCTTCATGTCCGTCTACAAATTCTTGACAAATTGCTAATGCTCCATATTGATTATGCCTAGAATACGGAGCCTACAAAAAGAAGGAAATAATGTATAAGAGAACTCAAGGCTATTCTATTGAGTGTTGGTCTACTTGGTGGTGCATTTGAGCTATCAAAGGACAAGAAGGCATTTGGAAGTGCATAGGATTTCCCTAAGAAAATATGTAGGGGTGGTAGTAAATCTAGGCATTTTCTTCTAGACTATTGTGTATCCCAAAGTCCCACTAAGTTTGAGTTGTGGAAAAAGGTGTGTGACATTACCACCTATAGAGGTAACAAAGCAACCCTTAGAATTAAACGTGCTCATGTGTGGCAGTCTGTTGATGATTTTTTTTATTTGCTTGAAAAGGCAAAGCTAACTTCTAATGAGATATTCATAGCACAAATTGTTGATGCATAGGGGGAAACAAAATAACACATTACATGGTGGGTTGAACAATTGGTCTCTATAGTCAAAATGCATCTATGTTTGAACTAAAGTTTTTTTTTTTCAGTACATTCTTTTTGCAGATGGTGCATTTTTTCTCAACACCTATGGTTCATTGGGCATCTAGAGTAGTCAAGGAATGGAGCACTCACACTATCACAAAAAAACAATGTATGGAAGGAAGAAGAGCAACACCCTACATGAGATGTTCAATCGGTTCTATAGAGCTTTACCGAGGAGAGAGAGAAAGAAGACTGGAGTGCATAGAAGTTTGAAATGCAAAATAGAGAAAATGGTTAGTGTCAGGGAATCACAATCATATCATGCTTTGAAATATCAATTCAGGTAATGATTGGAGACAAAGTGACAAAATGGCATGCATTGGTGGGTAGAAAAAAATTTAATTTTTGACACTAACCATTTAAATTGTAAACGTGCATTATAATGCCAAGTAATTTCTTGACGGCCCAATCAATGGTTTGGTGCATAAGTTTTGTCTATTTAGGAGTTCTTTTCAAGTTTTATTAAGATTTTAAATTTTTTTAAAAGTTTAGTACTATATAATTCAAAATTCACAACTTGAAGCTCATTTCTCAGCTGCACATTCTAAAAAATCCTCTCGAGCCCAAATGAGCATGCACTCATATCTTGTGCCACATTGACGTTACACAAGAGTAGACCACTTTGTGCATTTGTGTCACCATCACCACTCACACCAACAAAATTCGCAACCAACACCTCATGTAGAATCCACAGCCCCAACCACATGTGGAAAACCCAATACCACAACTCGCTCACCATGCGGTATATTTTTGGTGACCTCCCACCATTACATCATGCCTTCCGCATAGCTCTCCCAAATCTCCCACCAATCTCATCTCTTAATAGAGCCACACAAGAAACAAGACCAATTGAAGAAGAATATTAGGATCCGATATTAAATGAATAGGTCTCACCTATTGTCGCAACACCTCGCACTCTAGCAACCGTGGAATCTACACCGTGAAAATTTTCCCCGCAAGTCAAACAAAGGGTGATCAACATGATACTAGGTGACACCGTTTTTGAAGCACAAGAATCCAAGAGAAGGATGATAAATGAAGAGAGGGAAAGAAAAAGAAGATAAAAACACAAATAAATAAAGAAGAAAAGAGAAGACAAAGGGAGTAAGAAAAGTGGCAGAGAGCCGAGACCAAGAGGGCCCACCTGGGAAATTTACAAGCATGGGCATAGGTAGAGAGGAAGGTGGCAGAAGATAGAGCTTGAGCCGCCCAAAAAGAAAAAATTCGGACCTCTAAGGCTACAAAAATCCTTAGAGAGAAAAAAAATATGCAAAGAAGAAGAAGGACAAGCTCACACCTGAATAGCAACGGACCCAAGAGGAGAGGAGGACAAAGTACAAAAAATGACCCTCCTCAATGGGCTAGGCAGCTAGCTCCTCCACCACCACCACCAACAACGTAGAAAAAGCAGAGATGGAGTCAATGAACAATTGCTTTGAGGGAAATTCAAAAATATCAGAAGAGCACGAAGTTGATTATACCAAAAGCGGCTGGTGGTGAGAGAGATATTGGAAGAATATAGTGATTATGTGACCTGCATACAGCGTCTAACTTTATCGGCCCTATAAGTCATCGTCGAGGATATTTTGGTGTAGCTCTTCCAAGATGGCATTTCTTGTATGGTGAATGCAAAGCGAGTAACCCTAAAAAACACCACCTTAGCTCTAGCAATCAATTTGAAAAATGAAGGGAGCCTACACAAGAATTAGTTTATCCCATATAATCTCTCTTTATGAGGTTTGTAATCTTTTCATATAATATCAATGACTCAAATTTCCATTATTCGGTGCAATTGTAAAAACTCATTGAGTGTATTGTGTTCTTTTAGTATTTGAATTTGTCAAGTTGTTAAAATTAAACTCCCTCCCCCAATCAAGCACTAACGGTTGGGGGGACACCGTCGGTGAAATTTTGTCAAAACCGGCAATGGGGGGATCATACGGAGGTGACAGGATGCCCACAATGTACCAGTGCATGAGACGGGGTTGGTGGATGAAAAAAAAGGCTCTATACCCCATGACACGCAGGGGGCAATTTTGATAGGGCTTTTTTTTAACGTCTACCAACCTCGATGGGTGCCACGGTGTGTTGTGGGCATTTGGTCACCTCCGTATGGTCCCCCTGTTACCCATTTTTGACAAAAGTTACCGAAGGTGTCCTATTGGTCATCGGATACTTCATTGGGGGAGCTTTTGTACACACATCACAATAATGAATTTTTTGGACAATACGAACAAAACAAAATTTAAAGTATGAATTGTTGATAGAAAATAGTAAAAAAAATTATTTATTTAGTAATTACATTGTGACTAATTAGTCTTTCTGCAAATTACATCTATGGATATGGGGAAAATGGCTGACCTAACACGAAGGGTTTTTAGAATTTCTTCTAGGTTGATCACCTTGCTTAAGGCATAATGGGAGAGGACTAACCCAGGGTGCTTGCATGTAAAGGCATACAAGGGTGCCTCACGATCCACCAATATACATTTCTGAGCATTAAGAGTGAGGGAATCTTCAACAAGGATGTCACTTAACGTGTTGCACTCGAGAAGCTCCTCAGTACCATGCTTGGTGAACTCTATGTGAGTAGCTCAAAGAATCAATGGTCCCAAGTGTCTCAAGTAGTGCCACAAGGAGCTATCCCTACCCATGGGCACATTTCAAGAACCTCGAGTTTGCATTGTGAATCTATCAACATCGTATGCAATCTGCAAAATATAGAAAGGACTTTAACACTTGTTGCAAGGAACCATAGACAATCAATAAGGTTAAAAAATGTTTACCTTAGTGTCTTCATCCATCTCTTCAAGATTTTTCTTAGTAAGGTCAATGCAAGAGCAATCATGTCCACCCATAGGAGTTAGCAACTTGTATGGATAGAAATCTCCTTTCAGGATGCTATCATAAAAGGAGACACATGATTTGATTTTCACAAAGGTACTTGCCACTGTTTGCACCAGCCTCTGTTCATTTTCATTCGGGAGAAAAGAGAGGCTTGATGGGAGATGTTTTCCAAATTCACTTTGAAACTTGACCTTCTCTTCCTTTCCATTGGGCTCCTTCATGCTTGCATAGATAGCAAGCACTAGAGTGATTCATCTTCTCTGAGTCCCACTGTTTTGTGAATGTCATCAAGGGAAAAAAATTGATGACCATCTATGAAAAGTGAGAATGGAGGTTAGGGACTTCTTCCAACACCTTGTCTCCCTCTCTCATTTGATCTTCCTTCTGAGTGGAGCTGGGCTCAGGCAAGAGGAAAAGTGACATAGATGCTTCACTCTACTCATCATCCTCTTTGATAGCTTGATTTGATTCCTCCACAATGGTCATAGGAAGTTTCTTAATGGAATTTTCCTTTGATTTTCTCTTCTTTGTGTCCTCAAGCACAAGTAATACCAGAACCATATCCCAAGAAATGAATTGGGTGCCTATGCATCCCATGCACAAATCCATGAGATCATCCTCATCCTCTATCATGTAGTCCCATTTAGCGATACTTTTAGTAAACGTCAATAAAAAAAATCAAAAGTTTTTGTTGACCACATAGAGGTGTTTGAGGAGATCTACTAGCAACCACTCCATGTGGGATCTCTCAAACACTATGGCATATTCGTCCATGAGCTATGCCATGTAGTCAAGAAAGTTTTGGAACACTTCTGCATGTAGATGGGTAGTGGCCTGCATGTTGATCATCCCTCAAACTTGCTAACTAGATCATGTGCTTGATCCACAAGTCCTACCTTTTCCAATTGTGCAAGAAGGGCATCATAAGAGGTTGGCATGGGTTTGTTTGCGAAGAAGATGGCAAGAGAACATAGAGCAAGAGATTTGTGAGTGTGAGAAATAAAGTGTAAAGACCTAGAAAGTAGCTTATATACTCAAGGTCACCTTTTAAAAATTAACATAAAATTAACTTAACACTATAGTTTTCAACAAAATCACACGACAAAGCATAAAAAAAGACACCAATGTTGAAGGTATTTGCGTTCCAAATCAACGAAATTGTACATTTTGTCGTAAAAATTAATATCTATCCAACCCAAATGATTTTCTCATATTAAACTGATCACTTAATGTGGGAGAATACACGGGAACAAGGTTTAAGATATAGACATGTGCTTATAGATCTATCTCAACACGGGGCCAATGGTTAAGGGGCCCAAATGAGAGATGGTCTATCAAAGAGCAAGGCTAACCAATGGAGCATAAGACCTTAGGGTTAGCTTCATTGAAGACCTCCAATAATGTGTGTAAAAGTCCTTTGACCTTAGGCAAGCTAGGGCTGAGCTTGAGGTGGGAACCCGGCCTAAGCTCGAGATGCTTGTCCTGCTTGAGGTGCTTGTCGTGCTTGAGGTGCTTGATTAAGATGCTTGAGGTGCTTGACTGGCTCCATGCTTGAGGTGCTTGACTTGCTACATGGTTAAGGTGCTCGAGGTGCCTTGAGATGCTTGCCTGAGATGCTTGTGGAAACACCCCCTAGTTCAAGTGCTTTGTCATGCTTGATGACTAAGGGGCTTGCTCATCCAAAGTCAAAAAGATCCCTACAAGGAAGGGGGCGAGCCTACAAGGGGGGGGATGAGAGAGAGAACACACACACACACACACACACACAAGGGAAGCCCCAGCTTGAAGAGGCAGCAAGGACACTTGTCAAGTTCCTCCCCATGTTGCCCTCATGGTGTGCCTGAAGCCTCTTGGTTGGCCACCCAAGGGGTCCAATGATAATTTAGGATATTTAATTAATTGATTTTTCATTTATCAAGTCCTCTCTCTCAAAGGGGAAAGGGGGACACTTGTCCCAAGGCTACCCATGTTGCTTGTAATGGCTCTTGCTTGTGATTGGCTAGGCCTGGAGGGGTCCAATGAGCTTCAAGCATGAGCTACAAGGGGGGGTCGACCCAAGCAAGCTAGGGGGGTGCTTAGGGGGTATACTCACCCACACACACTCACAAACACTCTCATTGTGTGCTATGCAAAGTGCAAGAGCTCCCTCTCCAAGGAAGTAGAGGTTGAGAGCCTACACCAACACTCTTGGCTATGGAGTGCAAATCCAACCAAGGGCCATGCTTCAATGCTTGAGCTTGTCATCTCCTTCTTCTTCATTACTATGCTATTATGTATGCTAGCAACAAGAGTATGATAAGTGAGGAACTAATTCTTTCTCCTATGAAATGTTTCTTCTTCCTCTTCCCTACCCTCATTCCCTGCTAGCTCTCTCCACCTTCGAAGGTGTTTGAGGTCTTGGGATTGAGGCTTGGGATAGTTAATGCTTTCTACAAGTGCATGTTATGCTTATTGCAAGAAGGCTAATGGTTTATTGCAAGTAGATTAATTACTTAATGCAAGTAGATTAATTGTATTGCAAGGTAGATTAATTATTGCTTTAAGCACAAGTTGATGCATAAAAGTATACATCTTCATGCACTCAAATGATTTAGGGAACACAAAGATTAATGATGTTCACAAGTTCTTGATTGTTTTCAAGCTAAGATTGATTGTTGAAATTATGCAAAAGCTGGGTGTGTGAACCTTCCATCTCCATATTGCCAAGGAGGTCTCAAGGAACACAAAGATGGTATTGTACCAAGTCTCTCTTAATGAGAGAATCTATAATACAAATGCCTTTTGGAGGGGGGACCGGCTCCACATAAATCCGGTCCTCAACTGTTGTCATATTCTCTACACTCTCTCTCTTGTAAAAGTATTGTTCATGCCTAGTTAATTAAGTGTTATGATAGAGTTGCTACTACCAATTAAGTTCACCCTCTATGCGCTCAAAATTGTTCACTCTAATTCTCTTAATTCCGCTGTTCTCTAAGTTCATAGGCCATTCCCATTACACATTTGAATTAAAATCTTGAATAGATTGGAAATGATCATGATCAAAGACGAGATTAAAAACATCATATTTATTAATGCAAAAAAAATCTGCATCAATTACAAGCTTTTACAAAAATGTGAAAATGCAATGTTCTCACACAGAAAGCTCTTCTCTTTTTAGGAACGAATAACCTTGTCGTTGATTACAAAGAGGTATTGCTTGGGCAAGGTATATCTAATATGAAGATACTTGCAAAGATGACTGAGGTATCTGTCATTATGCATAGAGATGCCGCACACTACATCACTGTGGAGGCATATTTGCAAGTCAACCAATTCTCTGGTAGCAACATCAAAGTCTAGTGCCTCCCATTCTCCCATTGTGAGCTTCCATCTTGTGTAGGGAAAGACCATTGACAAGATTTTTCTTCATAATATGGTACCCGGAAACCACATTCTCATCTACTACAGAGCAGTGAATTTTATCTCCTTGGTGTTTGACCACCTTGATGTCTTATCCAATTGCAAGGAATCCATTCATCACACTTCTCTCTTTGCAAGTTCATAATTTTGGTGTCTTGTGAACACTTTGCAATCGAAAGATATACACAATGTTATAAAATACAATATCTTATCAAACCAAATGATTTTCTCATATTAAACTGATCATTTAATGTGGGAGAATAAATGGGAACAAGGGTTAGGATATATACATGTTCTTATTTATCTATCTCAACACGGGGCTAAGGTAAAAGGGTCCAAATGAGAGATGATCTGTCAAAGAGAAATTCCACCTAATGGATCTTAAAGACCTTAGGGTTAGCTTCATTAAAGACCTCCAAAGGTTAGTGTTAAAAAGTCCTTCAACCTTAGGCAAGCTAGGGTTGTGGTTGATGACTAAGGTGATTGAGGTGCTTGTCATGCTTGCTGACTAAGGTACTTGAGGTGCTTGTTGTGCTTGATGACTAAGGTTCTTCAGGTGCTTGTCATGATTGCTGACTAAGGTGATTGAGGTGCTTTTCATGCTTGTTGACTAAGATTCTTGAGGTGATTAATGACTACGGTGCTATGGTGCTATGGTGGTCCATGACTAAAGTGCTTGAGGGGCTTGAGGTGTTCCAAAAATTCAAACCACATCCCTACACAAGGGGGGGTGAGCCCTCATTGTAGAATCTAGAGAGAGAACACACACATACTCACACAAGTCAAGCCTTGCCTAATGAAGCAACATGGACACATGTCAAGTTTCTCTCCATGATACCCTCATAAGGTGCCTAAAGTCTACTGGTTGGCCTCTCAAGGGGTTGTGTATGCATTTATCAAGTCCTCTCTCTCAAAGTGGAAAGGGGGACAGTTGTCCCAAGGCTAGCATGCTTGCTTGATATGCACTCTGCATGTGATTGGCCAACTTGAAGGGATCCAATGAGCTTCCATCATCAACTAAGAGAGGGGGTCCACCAAAGCAAGGAGGGGGCTAGCTTGGGGGGTATACTCTTCCACACACACACACACACACACACACACACACACACACACACACACACACACACACACACACACACACACACACACACACACACACACACACACACACACACACACACACACACACACACACACACACACACACACTCATTGTGTGACGTGAAAAGTGCAATAGCTCCATCTCCTTCTCCAAGCTTGTAGAGAAGTTGAGAGCCTACATCAACACTCTTGGCTATGGAATGCAAATCCAACCAAGAGCCATGATCCAATGTTTAAGCTTTCCATCTTCTCCATCTCCATTACTATGCTATTATGTATGCTAAGAACGAAGAGTGATGAAAAGCGAGGAACTATTCCTTTCTCCTATGAATGTTTCTTCTTCATCTTACCTACCCTCATTCCCTTCTAGCTCTCTCCGCCTTTGAATGTGTTTGAGGCCTTGGGACTGAGACCAAGGATGGTTAATGCTTTCTACTACAAAGTCTTTGTTATTCTCGTTATACATGAAGCTTTTCATTTTCATTGCATCACCTAGGTCACAAGGAACACAAAGATTGTATTGTACCAAGTCTCTCTTGATGGGATAATCTATAATACAAAAGCCTATTGGAGGGGGGACTGGATCAACATCAACCCGGTCCTCAACTATTGTCAATTTCTCTAGACTCTCTCTCTCTCTTGAAAAAGTATTGTTAATGCCAATTTAATTAAGTACTATGGTTATGTTGCTACCACTAATTAAGTTCACCCTCTATGTTCTCAAAGTTGTCTCACAAAAATGTTCACTCTAGTTCTCTTAGTTCCGCTATTCTCAAAGTTCATAGGCCATTTCCATTACATTGGTATTAGATCTATTGGTTTCTTTTTTATTGCTTAAGAAGAAGAGAGGACCTTAAGTTGTCCATGAGAGGTTGGACCTATTCATTGCAATAGGGTAAGTGGGATAGGGATCTATTATCTTGGTTGATAAGGACTTAGTTCGAGGTACACTGCTTGGAAATATAGTCTTAATAATGGAGCCTCTCGGGGATTTCCTTTGGCTTAACCATTATTGAGCTATGAGTTGGCTCAACAGGAAACATAATCAACCGAGCAATGTTAGACCCTGTCCACTAGTCTTAATCAACAATGTCTAAACCACGGGTGTGGCTACTCGAGAGCTGATTTTCAAAGGTAAAGAAGAGTAGCGACTAAGGTTTTTGAGGGTACCAAAACATAAAGTAATATATACATAATTAGCATGGATGACAATAACCAAGAGAGTAGAATGAACATTGATAGCTTTGATTTTGCACATGAAGATGCTAATGATGATGCCCCCATGTTTGTTGATTATCTTGTTACTAGGTTGCATCAATCTATGAGCAACCATGCTTGGCAAGCCAAAGTTACTGAACAACTTCGTGCTTATGGGATTTCCCTTCCTCTCCAAGAGGAGAGAGAGATTAGGACACATCTTAATGAGACCCCCAAAAGAAGACTCTCTCCCATAAGAGACGAGGAATCAAAGAACGAGAAATAAGGAAATCCCTAAGTTCCTCCAAAGATGTGGCTCCACGAAGACGGCGGTCTAGACGGTCGCCCACTCCTCCCAAGAGGAAATGGTCAACCCATAGTCCTTCTCCTTGTCACTCCAAAAGGAAAGAGAGGAAACAAAGGAGGAAAAAGGCAAGAAAGAGGTCACCCTCTTCCCCTTCTTCTTCACCTTCCTCCTCTTTCGACGAATGTAATAATGATTTTCCTAGACAATGCAAGAGGAGAGGACATCACAAATATTACCCTGCATGGAGAAGGTCCCAAATTCTCAACAAGTTCAAAGAGGGAGGAAAGAGTATCTTTTTTCTCACCTATGATGGAACCTTTGGTGCTACCAACAAAGTATTCGCCTTCATCTAGAAATTTGATGCGGTCTTTGGAGACGAGGGCTTCACAAAGTCCTCCAAGATACACCATGCAGCTATGCACTTCTAGAATTTGGCTCATCAATGGTAGGATAGCCTTTGTGGCGACGATGAAGCCCCAAAGACATGGAAAACTCTATGAGTTTCGTTCATGAAGCAATTCCTTCCAAGCGATGCAAAGGACAAAGTGCTCACCAACAAATTGCAAAGTTTGAAGCTTCTCTGCCATGAGTCTTTTCACAAATATGTGGACAAGTTTTGGGATCTACATCTCAAGGCTACTGTCTTTCAAAAGATAGACTTTGCCAAGTAAAAGCAACAATTCTGTGCGGAATTACTTGAAGAGATGTCCAAGTATGTTAACTCCTAACGGAGAGGTTCTATCACTGAAGTAATCCACCACATTATGGTTGCGTTGTGCATCAATTTCCAACAAGGGACTAAAAGGAATACTAAGCCCATGGAAATCAGAGACAAAAAAGATGCAAAAGAGGAAAAACAATGCCCAAAATTCTTCCCAAGGAAATTCCACCACCACCAACAACAACAATCGGTCCAAGGAGAAGGAAGTTTACAAAGGTAGAAATAAACTCTCTTCTGAAGAGATTAAAGCTTTCGTAAGGACCACAAATTTTTTAAGTGTGGGGAGCAAGGACATGGCTATCATTCTTGCCCCAAGAGAAGTGCCCGCAATGAAATCCTAGAGCTTCCATGATTGAAGCTCCAAAAGGGGATGTTCATTGCAAAGGATCACCTCTCTCTTATGCTTGGGGAAAGCTAAGAGATCATGATGCCTTTATGATCTCTTATTCTTGGGGAAAGCTAAGAGATCATGATGCCTTCATCTTCTTTGACCGTGGCTCTACTCACAACTTCATATCAACGGCTTCAGTAGGATTGACCTTAAAAGTGGCTATCATCAAATAAGTATAGTGAATGAAGATATCCTAAAGACCATGTTTCGTACAATGTTTGGTCTTTATGCATATCTAGTCATGCGTTTTGGCTTGACTAATGCACCATCCATGTTCAGTCATTTAATGGAGAAACTATTTAGAACCTACCACAAATTCATTGGAGTGCTCTTTGATGATATCATACTCTACTTCAAGTCCTTTGAGGAACACAATAGACACCTCTAGGCAGTTTTTCAAGCTTTGAGGGAGAACAAGGATTTTATCAATCAAAAGCAGGAATTTTTTCCTTCAAGAGATTCAATACCTAGGTCATATTACCTCTGAAGATGGTATTTGTATGGATCCATCAAAGTTGGAGGTAATAAAAACTTGTCCTAATCCAAGGAATCTACATGAGCTAAGAAGATTTATTGGTATGTGTGTATACTATAGACGCTATAGCAAAATTCTTTCAAATAGCAAGACCATTGCATGACTTAGCAAAGAAGAAAGTTAAGTACTTTTGGATTGCTAAGGAGAAAAATGCTTTTGACAAACAGAAAGAGAAACTTACCTTCCAACCAGTCCTTATGCTTCCAAATCTCTCAAAGACACTTGAGGTCCAATGTGATGCTTGTGGTGACTGCCTTGGAGAAGTCTTGCTTTAAGAAGGGCATGAAATAGCATACGAGAACTGAAGGCTCAATGCCAATCAATGAATTTTGGGCATATACAAAAAAGATCTTTTAGCTATCTACATGCCCTAGACACATGGAAGCACTATTTATTGGGGACTCCATTCATTTTACAAATGGACCACCAAAGTCGCAAGTACTTCATGGCGCAAACAAAGCTTTCCGACAAACAAATGAGGTGGGCTAATTTTCTTTTGTAATTTTGTTTTCATATTTCTCACATTGTTGGTAAGCATAATCAAATGGTTGTTGCACTTTCACGATGACCAAAATTCAATGCGATGTTTATAGAAGCTCACAATTATCTATCTTCTATGAGATATGAGTATGCTAGTGACCCTAACTTTAAAGATATATTGTCATCCCTTGCCTTAGGGAAGAGGGAGGAATGATTCACTTTGCAGGATGGTTATCTTATCCTTGGCAATTGGCTATGTGTTACCCACTCCCTTTGTGAGAAAGTTATGTATGAATCCCATGCTCCTCCCTATGCGGATCATAGAGGCATTCAACCTACTCTTTCAGGAGTAGAGACGTATTTCTATTGGCTTACCATGAAAGTGGAAATACAAGAGTATGTTTCAAAATGTGTGCTATGCCAAAAGCCTAAACATGATAGAGGGAAGCACCCTTGATTAATCCAGCCATTGCCAATCCCTAATTCACCATGGGAGAGTATATCCATGGATTTTATCTTTGGTTTACCCAAGTATATCCATGGAAATACGTGAATATGGACAATAGTTGATAGGTTTAGCAAGCAATCACACTTTATTCCTGTCAAAAAGACTTAGACATCCTAGAATGACCAATAATTTTTGGAAAGGTCTCTTTTAAAATTTAGGTAGAGGATTGAATTTCTCTTTGGCCTATCACCCACAAACGGATGGACAAAGTGAGATAGCCGATCTTATGACTTTTGATCTACTAAAGACTTATGCTATAGAAGTAGATCGGCACTCACAATGGGAGAAATATCTACTCCTTCTACGAGAAAAGCATCTTTTGAAATCATAGAGGGAAGACCTAAAAGTCCCTTGCTACTTAAAGTACATGGGAAGATCTTCGCTGTCGATGAGTATAGCCGTGACCTACAAGAATATTTTCAAAAAAATTAAGAAGGCTATATCCATCTCACAACAAAGGCAAAAAGCTAGCTCTAATAAGCATAGAAGTGCCTCAACATTCAAAAAAAATGATTGGGTCTTACTTAAGTTTCCTAAGGCTCGATTGAGGCAAACGACGAGCAAAAATCCTATGGCCATCAAAAGTATTATGCTAAACTAGAGAAAAGATACTATGGTCCTTTTTAAATCTTGAAGCCAATCAATGAGATGGCTTATCAACTCAAGTTGCCCAACCATTGGCTCATACACAATGCTTTTCATGTGAGCCTACTTAAGCCCTACAAAGGAGAGCCACCAAGTGAACCAATTATTGAAGACTTTCCAAAAATCGAAGACCAGGAAGAGGTTCTACAACCCGAATCTATCCTTCGGCATGAAGACAAGATACTAAGACATGGTAAGATTATCCAACGCTATCTTATTAAGTTCAAAAACCATCCTTTTGAAGATGCTAGATGGATGTGAGGAATACATCTTAAGGATAGTATGAACCTTGTCAATGCTTACAATGGTACATTAGATTAAGCCAATCTACATGTTTCTTTTAAATGATCAATGTTTTTTTCTTATAAGACTAATTCTCTCTTTTATTGTGCACAAATTTAAATAGTATGCATGCTTAGAATCATGTTTGTGATGATGACGTCTCTCAAACACCAAGTAGAATTTGTCACTCTACTTTGGGAGAACTCTTATTGTGTGAGGTACAAAGTGCAAGAGCTCCGTCTCCTTCTCCAAGCTTATAGAGAAGTTGAAATCGTGCATCAACACTCTTGGCTATGGAATGCAAATTCAACCAAGAGCCATGCTCCAACACTTAAGCTTTCCATCTTCTCCATCTTCATTACTATGATATTATGTATGCTAAGCAAGAAGAGTGATGATAAGTAAGGAACTATTTCTTTCTCCTATCAATGTTTCTTCCTCATCTTCCCTACCCTCATTCCCCGCTAGCTCTCTCCACCTTTGAAGGTGTTTGAGGCCTTGGAATTGAGGCTGAGGGGATGCTTAATTCTTTCTACAAAGTCTATGCTATGATCGTGATGCATGGATATTTCCATCATCATTGCATCACCTAGGTCACAAGGAGCAATAATATTGTATTGTACCAAGTCTCTCTTGATGGGAGAGTCAATAATACAATTCCTATTGGAGGGGGGACCCGCCCCACATAAATCCACTCCTCAATTGCTGTCAAGTTCTCTTAACTCTCTCTCTTGCAAAAGTATTGTTCATGCCAAGTTAATTAAGTACTATGGTTATGTTGCTACCACTAGTTAAGTTTACCCTCTATGTTCTCAAAGTAGTTTCACAAAAATGTTGACTCTAATTCTCTTAATTCCGCTATTCTCAAAGTTCACCCTCTATGTTCTCAAAGTAGTCTCACAAAAAGTTCATTCTAATTCTCTTAATTCCGCTATTCTCAAAGTTCATAGGCCATTTCCATTACATACAAACACATGAAGAGACATAAACCATGTTACCATTTCTTTGTGGGAATCATAGGTGCACTTCATTTCTACATGCACATCTACATCGATTCTTCTTTTGTTGCTGCTGTATCAAGGCATTATTTGGCTTATGCCATTTAAGACTCGACAAGGTTGGTGATTGAATCAGAGAAATATTACCATAACCATTTCACCGCGGTGTGATATAAGTATGGTTACAAAAAAAAAATCCTATGAGGCAAGCTGAGAGGATGGACAACGAGCAATGTGGATGGCTTCAAAGGTTCTATGGAATACTCTATTGGCTCCCACTCTACAAAAGAAAAAGGGAAAACATCTGCAAACATGAACAAGCAATGGAAATCTTACAATCATCTAAACAAACATATACGACAAAAATTTAAAAAAAAAACGATCTAGAAACTTGACAGAGGAGCGGTTGAAAAGCACACACACATGTTTGTTGGTGTCAATTGGAGTTGGAAATCAACACCATCCTTGATGAAATTGTGAGTGCATTAACCCACTCATTTGCTGATTTATGTGCAAGTTTTTATTGAAGATTAAGTACATCAAAATTGGGGCAATTTTATGTGTATTGGTGTGTGCCTATGGGTAGGCAAATTGCATCATTTGGGTCCAAATGCATGGCTAATTTAGTGTCAATCAATTGATGTGAAGCAACCAAATGTTTATGGTTATTGAATTGATTATGCTATGTGGTTTTGATTGTTTAAATTGCACTATAATACTTATAATACTATCAAAATTATGCTAGGATTTTTGTTTGTAATTTTATTAAGTGTATGCTTAATGTGCAATTTATACATTAGAAAATTGATTTAAATGAGTGAATTCATGTGCAAAATGGATTGATATAAACACTACTTTAAAAGTGTATTTGGCCAATGTGCAAAAATTTGTCTAATTAAACCACTAATTAAACTAATTTGTGGGTCAAATTTGAATAAGAAATGATACAATTGTTCCAAAACAATTCAATTTTGATTAGCAATTTGATGGATGCCCAGGTAAATTTTTTTAAGTTTTGCATTATTTGTAAATTTTAAATTTTGTTTAGAAAATAACATACTCACAGACCCTCAATACCTCATCTCTTTTTCTCTCTTTTTCATTTTTTTGTGTAACTTTTTGACTTATTTTATATTTATTACTACTTTTTCTTAATCTCTATTTGTTTTTTGTTTACTTCTCTTTTGACTGTTGTATTTCCTTTTGTGTCATTTTAAGTGAAACTTGTAAAAACCATATATTTGTCTTTCTCATTCTTTCTTTTGAGTATTTTTTTACTTTTTTGTTTTCTTCATTTTCTTTTTTATTTTGCATTTGTTTGTTTATTTTTCTTTCTATATATTTTTATTTTATTTTACAATTTTTTTTCCTACACAATTGTCTTTCCAAATTCTTCTCTTTGCATCCCTCAGGTCTCACACACCCTGCATGCATCCCGTTCACACGTGCTTGTGTAGGGTTAGGCTTAATTAAGACTAGATACACTCGGAGAGTCATATGTTACCAAATTTAAGCCGATTTAGCCCAATTACGTTCCATTTGACCAGAATTGAGCCATACCTCATATATAAACCATGTTCTTACACAAAATTTGATTTTGGTCTACATTTGGCTAGCTGACAAGCATTAGAGCCAGTTCACATGCATTATTCTATTTTTGGTATGTTTTGACAATAGATTATACGCTTGATCACATTTGACCCTGATTTGATATAGAGATTTGTTTGTGGATTTAATATTGACTAGATTATGGTAGTTTTAGTGGCCCATTCACAAGTGAGATCTCGACTTGGCTTGATTTTATTTGCTGGTCATACACTTGTACACGATTAGAGCTCAATTAGATCTGTGGATTGATTTTTGACCAAGACTTGGTCCTAGAGACAACTTTTAGATCTTCTTCACATGCAAAAATCCTAGATTAGTGCTTCGCTAGCTTTTGATTGACAGACTATGCATCATAACTAGTGCACTTGCCTATTGACCTCCTTGACACCAAATTTGACCTGGATTGCTAGATTTTGTCGATCACGAATCAAGGCCCTATTTGATAGGTTTATGTGAATTTAAGGTGAGCTATAAGGATTGCCTACATACACACATTTAGACACCTAATAGAGGTATATCTAGCTTTAGTCCAGAGCTCAGATACCTAGTTTCTCAATGCTTAGAGCCCGAACACACCCCACCTTGACACATCACATTCTTGATGGGTTTGGTACATCATATAGACACATAAAAGGGGAGATCCTAGAGCGCGTCACATTATCCCCTTGTGAGGAATTCTAGACACCTTTGATCCACCACATGCTCTAGCTTTGGAAATGTATGACACTGGATCCTTTTATGGTGATGAGGATCGATATATGTACATGAGACATAGAGCCAAAGTTGGAGAGTACCCTACCTATGAACACTAGACACAACTTTTGCTAGATCAAATGCATCAAATATGATGGAAAGCCATAGATCACCACCCATATACACCACGCAGGTACCACATGAGGATAGAGTTGCCAAGAAGTACAAAGAGCACCATACTAAGTTCGTGCTACATTTCTTAGGATGTAGAGGAGCCATGCCTTGGTTTCTTGACCTTGAAGGAAATCTCTACAGTAGAGGCACTTCCTAGATGAAATTGACCCTTTGATATGCTAGGTAGTCACAGCTTATAGACGTCACCTTGGTTCAACTGAATTCTTTATTGATGGTCCCAAGGGCACATATATGTCCCTATCGATTAGCCCATACAATGTTGTAGAGCACATCTCGATGATTGTTTAGACACCCAAGTACATCCTAGGATAGTGTAGTTACATAGAGTAGATCACACATGGATTATGTTAATGATTGTGGAGGTAGATATCAAACAAGAGCAAACCAAAGGATGTTTTGAGCTAGGCACATGATCCTTATGGTATATGTTGTTAGAGATTCTTGCGATAGGACCTATAGCGACACAAATAACACTCAATACTCCTTGATGATTGGATTGTCATATTCTCCATGGCATGGACAAGATCCTATAATGCTTATCATAGAGTACACACACACCTTCTAGCTAGATGGACTTCCCATACTAGGCCTCCTCCCAAATCTCCATCACACAGACAACTCTTGCCTTAGAGCATAGTTGATCAGTTGAGGTCTAGCGTGGTTGAGATAAAGGAGATGAATGTTCAAATTTAGGATAGGAGGAGTACACTAGAGAGCACTACAATAGAGACACCTAGAATGACTATTATAGAGGTTCTTACTTGTTCTATAGAGGATGTCTAGTGTGATTACTCCTATGTTGCTAGAGGCGGGTATTGAGCCATTAGAGATGAATAGTGTTCTAAATTGGACTCTAATTGATGATTCGAGTGCAACTATTGTAGAGGTAGATGTCCCACTAGAGACTACACTTGAGGATATTGATGACCCACATGACCACAAGAGTATCAACATTACAACTAAGCCATTAGAGACCAAGATACCTACTAGATATGATAGAGATAGATGTTTCCATTGAGATAGATGCTCATGGACATCCACAACAAAATTCAATGATGATTAAGCATCGAGATTCCCAATGCAAGACATAGACATATGAGGTACTTATAGACCATGACTGTCACCACCCCCTAGAGTAGAGGTCACACCCTAGGATTTAGAGACCAATTTTCCTAGAGTGACTCCTACCACCACACTCAAAACACCCCAAGGTCAGGTAGAGCATACCTTAGAGGATGTCCATAGGAGTAGCACTACCTATGAGCAACCTAGGATACATCAAGATTACAAGTCATCACATAGAGCTTATTGTAGAGACACTAGACACGTTTGCATGCCTCACATGATAACATTGACTAGACTATTAGCTAGTGACAATACACTAGTTTGAATTGAGATCAATAGTGCACATGATGGTTTTTCCCAGGGTTGGCTCACATCTAGGGATTTACTAATGGCACATGGACTTTCTAGAGGACATAGACAAAATTGGGTTCCTAAACCATAGATCATAGCACATCCTCATAGATCTCCTATAATTTATTTACCACACATACTCTAGAGAGATCCATACCATGTTCATGAACTATAGAGTGGTAGCCTATGGCAAGTGCCAACACAAGCTAGACATTCACAACGACATCTGAGGAGAGATCAACCTACATTTAGTAAGATATTTTGAACATTGAAGATTTGGCTACTAGAGAGCCAACCACCTATCACTCCACAAGTCTCCACAACCCATAGCTCACCTGAGATTTCCATTGACCATGTTCTTGACCTAGAGCTACGCAAGTGTTAGCCATTTGAGGGAACTCGAGCCACATAGCTCATTGCACATAGTGTTGACAGCCAAACACAGAAGAAGTTTCCCAACTTTTTGTATCATTATCTTTGAGGAAAAATGTCATTTTTGTAATATTTGAGCGGCCATTATTCTTTGTGGGAAAAATCCTCTAAAGAGGAATTGTATATAAGCCAAATTTTGTAACCCTAAGCTAACTTTTGAACTAATCAAATCCAAAGTTTACTGTGCACTATGTCTGAGAGAGAGAGAGAGAGAGAGAGAGAGAGAGAGAGAGAGAGAGAGAGAGAGAGAGAGAGAGAGAGAGAGAGAGAGAGAGAGAGAGAGAGAGAGAGAGAGAGAGAGAGAGAGAGAGATAGATAGATTCTAGATAGATAGATTCTAGATAGATTCTTTGATCCTCGGAGGTCAAATATGACCTATGGGACCAAAGTTACATGTGATGTAGTATGTGTATGGCTGATGAGTGACTCTCGATGCTCCAAAATTGTAGTGATGAGAATCGCAATGGAGAGCCCACACTTTGGCTGGGAGAGGAAAGTGTGTAGGTCTAAGTTATGGCTGAAAATGTGAGAGAAGCAAGTTCGGATGTGATCAAAAGCTGAGCACTCTAGTAGTGTGTGGTACTCAGACTCTTGAACTTGCAGTGAGCATAATGTGCACAATCGATTTGACTCTTCTCCATTGCCCCAACGCCCTATCTCGCATCGAAGGAAATGGGAGCTAAGCAGAATTGCTGCGATAGTGCGTATCGCGGACAAGGGAATAGGCTCAAGCATGTAAGTGTGAGTACGGTTTCCTCTCTCAACGAAGAACATGGTTTTGTAGTTGGGGGCAATATAGGTGGTGTAATGTATGAAGTGTGACCCACCGAATTTCTCCCAAGCCGTAATACATTGGCGTTGTAGAAAAGCTTCATTCACTTGAGAGTCAATTGAAGCATCATGTAGCAAGTGTAATGCATCCCATCTCCCAAACCACTTCTTTATGTCTTACATCCATCCCGTGCTCAAGATCTTGCTTTTATGCGTCTTTAGACCTTTTTTGCTTGCTTCCCATGCAATTGTAGGAAGTCGATGTGAGGGGTTTTGACGCATCTTTATCATGTACTCCACAACCCTTTCCATGCCCATAACCTCAATTGGAAGAGATCCCGACTCAAGAAGTAGGAGCATATATGGTGTTTGTGTCTTAACTTGGAGAAAGTTTGTAAGAAAACGCTTTTGGACATTCTCAAACTCTTTCCAAGTAGACTTTGAGATGCTCCCGCCCCACACTTCAACTCCATAAAGAAGAACCGGTGTCACCAATGCATCAAAAAGATACTTCTTGAGAACCCAACACTTTATGTTTCCCGCATTACACATGTTCTCAAATGCATAATATGCTCTCTTTCCCGCTTCCAAACGACGCATAGCACATTCATGCCACTTGTGATTGGATGGAACCTCAAGGCCAAGGTACTTAAAGCTCTCAACAACTTCAAGTGTCTCGTTGTTGTACACAATGCATGGCTTCTCCTTATGGTTGGTTTTCACAAGCATAACCTTTGTTTTGGATTCATTTACAATCAGCCCACTATGCAAGCAAAAGTTCTCAAGGACAACCATAAGCTTTTGTGCATCTTCTAAAGTGTGTGCTAGAAGCACTACATCATCCGCATACAACAAAAGCATGATTACCGCATTGCAAATAGTGACCTCTTCAATGCCTTCTTCTTGCATAAAGTCAAGTACCATTTGTTCCAATTGATCGATGCATAGACCAAAGAGAGTTGGTGACAATGGACATCCTTTTTTAACCCCAATAGTGCTTACAAAAATTTCTGAAATTTCTCTTCCCATGAGCAATTGACAAATCACCTTCTCATAGATTCAAGAAACCGCAAGATTCGGGAGAGAGAGAGAGAGAGAGAGAGAGAGAGAGAGAGAGAGAGAGAGAGAGAGAGAGAGATTTCTTGTCTTCCCTACACGCTCTACGAAACCTCCATTGCAAAAGTGACACTGCCAACGTGTTAGCAATAGCTAGGCATTCAATAAAATGTCGAGTTTGCACGATTTTGGTGTTGTGGTGAAGCGAGCTCCTATGAGCTTTTAGGTGAGTTTTCTTGCAAACCGTCATTAGGTGAAATTTGGACTCACAAAGGGGACCTTCAAGGAGTTTGACTTTACGTCTCTCTACCAAAATGGGCACATGGATAAACTTTTGCAAACAAACTCCAAAGTTGGCGGAGGTTTGATAGTTAGAATGTCCTCTTCAAGCTCTATCTATTGATATATAGCACGCCATGAGATTCCTCATATTTTAGAAGATTTTTGTTTTTTAAATTCAGTTAGATTCTGACAGAGTTGTCACATCATAGGTGAATTAAAAAAAGAATCTTCTAAAATATGAGGAATCTCATGGCCTGCTATGTATCAGTAGATATGGCTTGAAGAGGACATTCTAACTGTCAAGCCTCCGCGAACTTTGGAGTTTGTTTTCAAAAATTTATCCATGCGTCCATTTTGGTAGAGAGAGGTAAAGTCAAACTCCTTAAAGGGCCCCTTTGTGAGTCCAAATTTCACCTAATGGTGTCCGTTTGGCAATTTCTGTATACTTGTGGGTTCATAGTAGTGAGTAGAGATACAGATTAGGATCTTACGAATCGAGAAGTGGTGACCAACATTTTTCTACCTATCTTTATACGCGATTGTTGCACAATGTGGTTTGAGGTAGGATACCAAGTCATAGTCCATAGGTTATTGATCTCTTGATGAGGAGAGCATGTCCTGTGAGTTTCATGACATTTCAAATGCGTATGGTCTAGTTTTGGATAGCATGAGCATCGTAGGTTGAGCTGCTTTCACTAGTACATAAAACATTTAGATTTGATTTCCCGGAGTAGAGATTGTCTTAGAAGGTTGAGAAGGTGCTTGACATCCATATCATTGTTTCCATGCGCCTACGAGTTGAGCTTCGTCCTTTGCCGACATAGACTTGTTGGTTTTGTTCTCGATATGCTAGTGTCCGCTTCTTGCGGTGTATCTCCTAACATTGGCACGACTGCTGAGGAACAAAGCCCTAGGTAGGTGACCTTAGAATAATCCTATGAGGTGAGAGTCCCTCTGGTTTGCCAGAGTATTCTTTTTATCTTAGTTTAGCTAGGATCCATGGAGAGGTGCTAGAGAGCGTGTGTCTTGCCTTGGTCACCTGTGTAGATGTTTTCTTTTTAGTTTAGATTTGTATATGTTTTGGTGTTTGAGTGGTTGATGAGGTGATAAAGAATTAGCCAGTCAATGTGTGGCAGTTAAGTGTTTATCTACTCACAATTGCAAAATCCCATTTTGTTATATTTAGGAGTAGCCTTAGGTAGATGATTTGATCTTGATCTACAGTTGTCCATCAATGAAGATTTGCTTGAATTGTTTATTTGCATTGAAATCTTGAAAAGAATTTGATTCTTAGTCAAAATAGTGCAAAAAAAAAGTTCACAAAAAGGTTCTGCATGGTTGAGGGTTGTTGAGAACCTAAGAAGACATTTGGGAGGATTCTGCACATAAAAATCTCAAATCTACAAAGTTAGACATTATACGCGTATAGTGTCTCAAGGGCTAAAAAGAGATAAAAATTGTGAAAACTGACTGTACCCGTGTGTTCAGAAGAGTCATTATCTCGGGGGGTTCAGTATGTGTAAACCTACCATATCACGTGCGTTCAAGACATGTTTGTAAAACCCCTTATCTATAAATTATGTTAGGAATATAATGTACCCTTTTCTTTTAAAATCTGTAAGTTTTTTTCAAATTTGAAAAAATAATATCCTTCTGTATATATATTCCTGTAAGTTTCAAGAACTTTAAATACCCTTCTGTTGAACTCACATGATACGTTACATTTTTCTTAGGTGACCTCCCCGGGGTCATTATACTCTATTGACACCTTGAGTGGGGAATTTTGACATAGATTTGGAAATCAAAAGAAAAAAGATGAAGTGGTTGTGACTAAAAAAGGCAAAAACTTGTGTTTGTGAATACTTTTGAGCTTTAAATTTTGTTGTAAACACATTGTTAATAACTGAGCCAACGTCAGTCAACAGGAGCTGCTAAAGATAGAGCCCTATGAATGCACGTCGAAGATGAATATGAAGAAGCAGTGAAGATTGGAGTTACACACTTTTTACATTTTTCAGAAAATGGCCATGTATTGTAATTTTCCAAATTATTTAGCCATTGTGATAATTGTAACGTGTTACGGGCTCAGTAAGAGTTCCAAGGTGTAAAGCATAGGTCAGTTAGTATACCTATGTTGCAGATACAATAAGTGTGGAGCCTTAAAGGTATTGGGCACCGAACATTACACATTTTAGACCTTGCTTAAGGTAGAAAAGCCAAATTTTTAAAGATTTTATTAAGTTTTGGATAATGAAACACAACGTGAGCTAATGACGCTCATTCTCTCCTTCTCGCGCTTCCTACTCCCTCCCCGGTTGTCACATTGTAGTTGCATTTGTTGCATTGCAACCATAGGTAAGAGCTCTACGCATTGACATACACACATCACAGTAATTCGTAATTTTTGGCATCGCCAACCCGTGGCCTAATTTCATCATAACTAGGAGTTTACACTTTCAAATAAAAAAGTAAGCATAGGTGGGGTATTGGGGCATTATTGCTAAGAATTTATATGCATTCTGGGTCAAAAACAACTAAGTAAAAAATCCACTGCTGTTAATAATCGCGATTTTGGAACTTGACCTAAAGTGGGAATTGAGACCATAAGCATGTGTGCTTAAGTCTTATAAACGTTTCCTAGAAGTTTCGTTACGTTTGGATGTCATTTGATGCTGTAACGAATGTGATTTGTTTGCCGATGAGCGATTGGCTTTTGGTGATTTCAGTCACTTGAGTGTAGCTTGAGTTATATGCAAGTTATTAGTTTTTTCCCCAGAGGTTGACAACCTCTTGTAGCCTCTATGCACTAGTCCAGTCAGCTTCGTCCCATGGATTGTCAATTTAATCGCGTTTCTCGCTAATACTGCAATAAGATAGGATGGTGAGGTTAGACATGCGTCCCACATTTGGTGCCGTTGCCGGGGACGAATAGACCTAAACTAGGAAAAACACAAGCGTCCTGTGTAGTTGTCCATTAACTTCCTCTAGGTTTACCTAGAGTAAAACTTTCTTTTTAGAAATTGTATAGCTTAAGATTGTCGTCTTTTGCTATGTAGAGGTAGTCTGGAAGTAATCGTACTTATTGAGTGCCTTTAGAATTGTAGCATTGTAGAGATAGAGTAGGAATTGGAGAATGATTGATAGACAAGACAAGTCTTAAGATCAACGCTCAGGAAACCATAAAAAACAAGAAAACTAGTGTTTGTGCACACTTTCCACAACTCCATTGCATGAGAATCTAGGAGTAGGGTAAGTAGGATCCGAGGTGGATTTCAAGACATTTCTCTCTCTGAAAGAATCATTGTGAGTTGTTATTGGAAGTTGCAGAATTTTAGGTCTATGGCTAGAAATAGCACGAAAAGACTTCAAACCACTCAATTCGACTGGAGAGTAAGCTTAAAAGTTGTATGAACCAATGGGTAAGCTCAAAGACACTTTGAGGTAAAATTTTCAAGAGCTTGCCAAAACTCAGATTATTTGCTTTTTCTTGACATTTTAGGCCAAATTAAGTTTTGACTTGATTCATAGGCTTAAAATAGCTCATGAAAAGACTGTCCAGTGAAAAGGTTCAAAAAAGTATTCATTTTGGGCCAAAAGTAAATAATCGCAATTATTTACTTTTAGTTTGAATTTGACCAAGGTTCATACCAGTGACTTGTTACATGTGTACAAACAACAAGAGATTTGGATCACCAAACTGACAAAAAACTGGGTAAAAACTAAAGTTTGTACTGACTTTTTGAAACTTGAGTGTAAATTGAAAAAACATTTGTCCAAACTTGTTGAAATTTGATTCATAGGCTTATATTGTTATGATAAACATGTGTATATGATCACTTGACCAAAAAGATGTAAAAAGTTACCAGTTGTAAATAATCGCGATTATTTACATATGTCTCATTTTTCAACTTTTTTGACCAAATCAGCATACCACTAGTTTTACCATGTTGTAATAAGCCCACAAACCAAATTTGGTAAGATTTGGATCATTGGATTGAAAATTGTGATCAAATTTGCAAAGTTAGTCTGCTGACAGAAAACTGATGACCATTTGACCAAAAATAGTCCAAACTTGCAGATGAAACTTGGCTAGAGACCTTAAGTTGAGGTTCTTAACAAATCTGTGTCAAGATGGGACAAAAACTTGCCAAAAAATAGCCAGAGTAAATAATCGCAATTATTTACATCTGGTCCAAAAATTGACAATCTTGCATATTTGGGCATACCACAAGGTCAAGCATAGCAAGTAGACCTCACAAATCAATTTTGGTGAAATTTGGATCACAAAAGTGAGACTTAAGCCACATTCTTGAAATCAGAGTCTACAGACACGAAACAGTTGATAACTTGAACAAATCTTGTTAAAATTAAGTTTTAACTTGACTCAGAGGCTCAAAATAGATCATAAAAAGACTCTCCACTGAAAAAGTTGAAAAAATTATCCATTTTAGGTCAAGAGTAAATAATCTCAATTATTTACTTTTGACTCAAAACTGATCAAGGTTGATACAAGAGACTCTATGCATGATTACAAAAATCTTTTGTGAAGGCTCATAGAGTTTGGATCACAAAACATGCTAAAAATTTGGTAAAAATTGAAATCTGTATTGATTGTCGAGAAATTGATTCTGACTTGATGAATCTTATTCAAATTAAGTTTTAACTTGACTCAAAGGCTCAAAATAAATCATAAAAAGATTGTCCATTGAAAAAGTTGAAAAAAGTTTTCACTTTGGATCAAAAGTAAATAATCTCGCTATTATTTACTTTTAGCTCAAAAATGACCAAGGTTGATACCATATACTCTAAGCATGATTGAAAACATCTTTTGTGAAGGCTCATGAAGTTTGGATCACAAAACAGACCAAAACCTTGATAAACATTGAAATCTGTATTGAACGTCGAGAACTTGAGTATGACTTGGTAAATCTTGTTCAAATTCAGTGACACTTGACTCATAGGCTTATATTGATGTGTACATGCTCAATTGACCAAAAATATGCAAAAAGCTATCAAAAGTAAAATATCATGATTATTTACTTTTGAGAAAACAATAATTTTTTTTAAAAAAATAAAAAAAAAATCCCCTGTAGTAAACATTCGCGATTATTTACATTTGCTCCAAAATTGAAAAATTTTGCACAATTGAGTATACCACAGGGTCAAGCACATTAAGTATTCTCCACAAATCAAATTTGGTGAAATTTAGATCACAAAATTGAGACTTAAGCCAGATTCTTGGAATCAGAGTCTACGGATACTAAACAATTGATAACTTGGATAAATCTTGATCAAACTCAACCAAACTTGTTCAGAGACCACAACAAGATAATTACTTGGCTGTAGAAACTAAGAAAAGTAAATAATCGAGATTATTTACTTTTGAGTCCTAGAAACAAGATCTTGGACTTTTCGAGCTTGTATAATGTTAGAACAACATAATACAAGGCCACCGGTCAATTTTGGGTTCCATTGGATCCAAATTGGTACCTATTAAATCAGTTTCAAGTTGCAGATTAGTCCTTTAGCTCCTTGCAAGGATAGAATTTGGAAATCTCATTTACTGACTCACTTAGCTCAGATTGAAGAACGAGGTTGTAGACAAAGGATTGGGAGCTTGACCAGAGCTGAATTCAAGTCAAGTGGAAAAAAAGGATAACAATCTAATCAGCAAGTTAGGTTATTCAAGGCCTAGATTTTCATCATTTTAAAGGCTGCAATCAATTATGACACTTTCGAGCTAGAGTTAATAAACTCTTGTGAGTCTAAGAGAAATCAACTGCCAAAAGTACTTTGGAAAAAGCAGTCTTATCAAACCCGAGCATATTTTTTTTGTTATAATCAATACCAAAATATGCTAGGAGACAGTTTTCATAGAACCAATCGACATGGATTCATCTCAAGCTGAGAGTTCAAGTACAGTATAGCAAGCCAGTAGTAGTGGTAACACATATACAAGTGCAACAGAGCAAATTTTACAACTATATGTCTACAATGGAGATAAAGTATTATATGTAGATTCAGAAGGCCATAGATATCTAATGAGTAGAAAAAGCAGCACAAGAGCCAAGATCTTGTTGATCAGCAGATTTATAGAAATCCCAAATGTTCACGGACTTCAGTGGAGCCAGGTATTGCAAGCTCAAAGATGAAGTGGAGATAGAAGTTCAAATAGTCAACCCAAGTATTTATCCAAAAATCTACACAAGCCAGCAAAACATACAGTTAGTGCATACGCAATCAGGGTCATTGTACATGGACTACAGTGGTCAGATCTATAATCAAGAACTAGAAATGAAAGATCCAATAAATCAACCAATTGAAGCCAGTCTAATTGGAGAACCAAGCCAAAGACGGTACAAAGATCAAGATGGAGCATTCTACAACTTGATGCTTAGTGCTTTAAAAGAAGACGCTGACAACTTGGCTAACATAAAAGCAAAAACTTCTCAACTAGAGCTTGACATGACAGAACCAAATGAAATACCACCAGTCATGGAATATTACCCAGATTGTGGATAAAAAGGTGGACATTTTTGTGAAGATTGTCCAAGAAACCCAAACAACAAGGACACATCAACCACCAAGCAAGGTATAGAGCAAATTCGAAATGCGAATCTCGATGTAAGTGCATTTGACTCGTCACTTTTAATGCAATCAAATGATTTCTTATTAGCATTAGAAGCACAATTCAAAACTCTGCAAGTTCAAAATTAGCATAAAGATGCACAGGCACCTGAAAAGTTCAAAGTTGATTCTTTGAACAATAAATTCTTGCATGAATTAGTAAAGGTGTCCAGATATCACCGAAGATTGAAAAGATTGCTAGGTTTGCAAATGATTCTGCATCCACTGACACAAGTGTGCAACCATTCACGGGTCTAAGGGACACATCAAACATAATGATGCTAGCCTTGTATGGTACACATAATTTATATTCACACTATGTAGACCAAAAAGGGAAACTATACAAAAAGGATCAACCTGTGTTCGAACAACCCACATACCAGCTCATAGAAGTGCGTCTAGGGATAGATCAGAAAGGATGGTTCATTTCAGAGGAAAGAATATATTATAGCCCATCCTCTCTAGAACTCAAGGATATTACCCGAGTGAACCCAGAAATCTGTTCAAAGCCAAATTCTCCTCCATTAGAAATCAAGCTTCGATGTTGTGACCAAACGAACATATACTTTGTCCAAAACAGTCAAAGATATAGGCAAGAGTCTAGCATTTATGATGCCTTGGGTCCTGAAACCACAGAAGTCCATATCATAGGAGACCCATGGGATAGACAATATCAAGACAAAGATAATGCTATCTACAGCTTGAATTGGGGAATAATTTGTCATGTTTCACAGAGATACATAGGAAACTATGCAGAAGGTTTACATGTGCCAAACATCAACACTGCTACCCAAAGTGTACCTTCACAATCCCAAAAGATGAGACTCAACCAGAGCCAAACAGTTTTGAGCTCTCACAATGAAGCAGGCTATAATGATCACCCTAGGAAGAGGGGAGCTGCAAATTCATCAAGCTTAGCTCTAGTACCAGAAAATGCTACACCAGTTAGAAGCCCAAGAACTTCTAGCCAGCAGACCCCTTCAAAGCAAAAACCATTGGAAGACCATATGGTTGTTGGAAGTTTTTCATTGACCCAAAAACCATCAAAATATGCAGAAAAATTCTTTTATGAAGATCATCGGGGACAAAAGTTTCAGTTGATCTCCACAAGTCAAAGTCAAAAGCCAAGAAATCCCATAGTGTTCAAATAGTTGCATGAGACCAAGCTTACATATGCATATCAAGATGCACATGGTAACGAATATCAGCAAGATCCTGACCTTGTACAAATCCATGTGGATGGTATGACTGAAGTCAAAAACTATTTGAAGCTGATGCAAACTCTCAAGTCGCCAGAACAGGTGACAGAAAAATCAAGATCAATAAAAGCTAAAGTCCAAAAAGATACACAAAGGTCACCACTAAAATCTCCTCCGAAGAGACAGATTCTGCCAAGAAAGTACAGTGGATCTTCTAAGATCAAAAGTTACTCAAATTCAAGCACACAATGCTCAACAATTGCAAGAAAAAGGTGCGGTATTACAACAAAACGAGCCAACTTCAATTGAAGCAGGTGATCAAAGCAAAGAAGATGCAGATAAAGCTCAACCAAAGGACACTGTCACAACAAAAGCAGTCAATACAAAATGAAATCCTGAGACGATCAAGTGCAACAATGTTGGTGAGAATGAAGAAAAGATGTCAAAAGAAGTAAAGCTAGAGTTTCAGGTAGATAAGAACCTCATGTCCTTTCGCACTTGGAAAATATGTGGTTAAACACAACTGGAAGATGCTCTTGAATTTGTGAGCATATCAGGAAACAAACAAGAATAATGCTGGGGAATCATCTCCATTACCATTGAAGTACGTTCACAAATCATCATAGCTCAATTCTATGTGATCATAGCAAAGGATATGCCAGAGGACATCATAATGGGAATGCCAATGGCCCAGAAGATGTTAGAGATACAGGATGTAAATAGGATGCAGTCTTCAGAGACAACAAAGAATTAAGAGCAAGATTGGTCACCCGCGGATGACAGTACAAAGTCCTCAAGCACAATTAAAATGGAGAGTGATGCCAAAGCAAAGCTTATTGAAGATGATTCATCTCCATCATTTAAGGATTCAAAAGAGATTAAACCAAATGAGGCAATAGCAAGTGCATATCAAACAAAACAAAAAGCAACCACGATAGCTATTGAGCAAAGAATGCCACCAGAACCAGAAGTTAAGAAGAATGAGGTTGCAAACAACCAGGAAGAAATAGGAAGTCCAAAGATCAATCAAACAATGCCAGTCGAATAAGCTGATGCAAGCAAGATTGGAACACATAGTCTCAAGCTACTCTCCATAGAGACACAATCAGATCAAGATGAGACCATGGAAAAAGAAAAAAAAAAACAAAGATCTTCAATAGAACCAACAATGAGAATAGCTATAGTTCTGAATAGTACAAAAGGATCAAGTGTCAGATGCAATGCTCTACTAGATAAAGAAGCAAAATACAACATGGTTGTAGAGAACATCCAAAAGATCCTCCAAATCACTCCATGCAAACATCATAGCAAAACAATCTGAGGTTTGCATACAAGTAAAAAAGAAATGGTTGGTACCCTTAGCATCCAGAATCATGAAGAGCAGGTGATGTTTTAGGTGAAGCCTTCAAAGGAAATGCTTGCAGATGTCATCTTGGACATCAGTGGTTAGACCAACACACAGAGGTAGCCAGCAACAATTATAGGTACCGTTAATGCTAGATTCAAAGTTGCAAGAGTCACTAGAATCAAAGACAAATCCTGCAGAAAAAGGTAAAGCTAAAGTGGAACTTCCACCGATTAGAAAAAAGGTGTGAATGTTAAGTATGGAGCCTCATTTACCCTTGTAATTTTCTGTGGTAAAAGCGCACATTTGTAAGGCCCCCATTATGAGGAGAAGCCATCGTGCGTGAAGGAAAATCACTCACCGTAAACCAAAATTTTCACGGACAAGAATCAAGGGCAACTTTAGAGGCCTCGGGGGCGGAGGCCCTCGAGAGTTTTTTTTAACGCCGGAATATTCCTTTTTGCCGGAATATTATGGCCGGACGGTGGCCGGAAAGTGGTCGGAAAACAACCGGTCGGTTGGCCGGTGGCCTGTAGTCAATGGCCGGTGGCCGGTGGTCGGAAGTCAATGGCTGGTGGCTGAATTCAAAAGCGGACTTGTCTTCTCAAGGGCGGCCACACATGGGCGGATTGGAGGGCCTAATTTGGACTTATTCGCACATAAGGGCGGCTACACATGGCTGCCTCTCATAAGAGAGGGCAACCCTTTTGGCCTTTAAAAGGAGGCCATTTCTACACACATTTCATAGTGTGAAGTTGATGCAACAAGGTGAGTGTGAGGTGGTGAGAGTGAAGCAAGGCGGGAGCTCTATCAAGGGTTTAATCCCTTTGTAAACTACTTCTTCTTTTGAAGTGCTAAAGCCATTGAGTGGCTGATTTCCCGTGGACGTAGCCCACATTGGGTGAACCACGTATATCATGTGTACTCTCTCTCTCTCTACTCTATAATCTCTTGTGTGTGAAATCTATCTCTCTCCATTAAGTAATCTACTCAAAAATCTATTTAGCTACGTCTTATTTCCTAACAATTGGTATCAGAGCAAGGTTTGCTCGTAGCTAAATTATCTCAAGGAAAGAATTCCTTGAATTGAGTGGGAGTTATGGCTCAGGAAGGGAAGCTCAAGATTGAGAAGTTCAACGGCAAAAACTACCAACATTGGAAGATGCAGATTGAAGACTATCTCTACCAGAAGGACCTCTATTTGCCACTAGGCGGTCTTGCGAAGAAGCCCGCAACAATGGCAGATGAAGCATGGATTGTCCTTGATCGAAAGGCACTGGGAACAATCCGGTTAATCTTGGCGTCAACGGTGGCCTTCAATGTTTCGGAGATGAAGACCACGGAGGACTTGATGAAGTCACTTGACGACTTCTACAAGAAACCATCGGCATCCAATAAGGTATTTCTTATGAAGCGCTTGTTCAATCTAAAGATGGCAGAGAATGGTCCAGTTGTAGAACACCTAAATGACTTTAACACAAACATAAGTCAACTTCGATCGGTGAAAATCAATTTCGATGACAAAGTGCGAGCTCTCCTTATACTATCATCTCTACCGGATAGTTGGGATAGTCTTGTGATGGCTGTAAGTAATTCTATCTCTGGTACAAATACTCTTAAGCTTGATGATGTTGTGGGTGTTCTCCTAAGCGAAGAAATACAAAGGAGAAGCACATGAGAATCATCAAGTGCTGCATTGTCAGTGGAAACAAGAGGAAGGCCTAAGGAGAGGTTCAAAAACCAAAAGGGTCGTGATCGCTCAAGGCGGAACAAGTCACACACAAAGTTAGTTCTTGAATGTTGGAACTGCGGCAAGAAGGGCCACATCAAGAAGGATTGTTGGTCCAAGAAGAAGAAAGAGACAGAGTCTCAAGACAACAAGCCAACATCGGAGGCCAATGTGGCAGGTAAAGTAGAGCAAGATGCTCTAATTCTCTCATTAGACAATGTGTCTAATTCCTGGATAGTAGATTCCGAGGCTTCATTCCATGCGACACCACACAAGCAACATTTCCAAGACTACACCAAAGGTAATTTTGGGTATGTATACTTGGGAGATGATGAAGCTTGTGAGATTGTCGGCAAAGGTACAATTTCTGTCAAAACTGCTAACGGAAATGAATGGAAGCTTAAAGATGTTAGGCATGTTCCTTCTCTTCGCAAGAATTTGATCTCTACAGGACAATTGGACGATGAAGGTCACAACATTGCATTCGGAAACAAACGGTGGAAGATCTCAAAGGGATCTTTGGTGGTTGCCAAGGGAGAAAAAGTCGGTACACTTTACTTGTGTACTGTTAGCACGCAACCTTTAGCTTGTGCAGCAACTACAGAAGTTGACAGTGCGGTGTGGCACTACCAACTTGGGCATATGAGTGCCAAAGGAATGCAAATCCTTCAAACAAAGAAGCTTCTACCAGGTTTGAAAGAAGTGGACTTAGAGTTCTGTGAAGATTGTGTTTATGGTAAACAAAAGAGGGTAAAATTTCAAAAATCAGGAAATGAAAGAAAAAAAAAAAACTTGAGTTGGTTCATTCTGATGTTTGGGGTCCTGCAAGTACACCATCACTTGGTGGCTCATTGTACTATGTAACATTCATAGACGATGCGACTAGAAAAACATGGGTTTATGTCATGAAGAATAAATCCGATGTATTTTCCATATTTCAAAGGTGGAAAGCCTTTGTGGAGAATGAAACAGGTACCAAGGTTAAATGCCTCAGATCCGACAATGGAGGCGAATATTGCAGCCAAGATTTTGAAAGCTTTTGTGCTAACAATGGCATTCGGAGGCAAAGGACAACCCCAAGGACACCTCAAAAAAATGGGATTTCGGAAAGTATGAACAGGACAATCATGGAACGAGCACGAAGCATGCGGCTACATGCAGGCCTATCGCTTGAGCTTTGGGCGGAAGCTGTAAGTACGTCTGTGTACTTAATCAATCGGTCACCCTCAACGGCATTGGATGGGGGAGTTCCAGAAGAGGCATGGACAGGTAAACCGGTGAATTATGCATTTCTCAAAGTGTTTGGATGTGAGGCTTTCATGCACATAGATAGAAGCCTAAGATCAAGGCTAGATGCAAAGTCCAAAAAGTGTTTCTTCATTGGCTATGGAGAAGGAGACTGTGGGTATCGCCTATGGAATCCTGAAGATGGTAAAATCTTAAGGAGTAGGGATGTAATTTTTAACGAACAAAATATGTACAAAGATTACTTGGAAAGAAAACAAACAAAAGAAACAGGTGATGAGTACATGGAGCTTGAGGACGGTGAAGACTCAAGGACTGCAAACGGTGACAATGTGCAACAACGTCAACCAAATGAGGAGCCTCAACCTATTCCCCGAAGATCTACAAGAGCTAGTAGACCTCCAGAAAGGTTTGTTCCTTCCTTCAACCATCTCTTGATCTCAGATTCTGGAGAGCCGGAATCATACGAAGAAGGTATGCAACATGAATCCAAAGAAGAATGGACGAAGAGCATGCAAGTGGAGATGGACTCACTACATCGCAACCAAACATGGGAGTTGGTTGAGTTGCCTAAAGGTAAGCGGGCACTTCAAAACAAATGGGTGTACAAGCTGAAGGAAGAAGAAGGTGGGAAGAAAAGGTACAAGTCTAGGCTTGTGGTAAAAGGTTTTTCTCAAAAGAAAGGTATTGACTTTAATGAAATATTTTCTCTTGTTGTAAAAATGAACTCAATTAGGCTTGTCTTAAGCCTTGTGGCTGCTCATGATCTAAATCTCGAGCAAATGGATGTAAATACGGCATTCCCTCACGGTGACTTAGAGGAGGAAATCTACATGCTTCAACCAAAGGGGTATGAAGTAAAAGGTAAGGAGAAAATGGTTTGCAGATTAAAGAAGAGCTTGTATGGTTTAAAGCAAGCATCAAGACAATGGTACTTGAAGTTTGATCGATGGATGTTGGATCATGGATTCACAAGATGCAACTCGGATCACTGTGTCTACACAAAGAATTTATGAGATGGGAAGTTCATCATCCTAATGTTGTATGTTGATGACATGCTGATTGCAAGTGCTAACATGCAGGACATCAAAGACCTAAAAGAGGAGCTGTGTAAATCTTTTTCAATGAAAGATTTAGGTGCTGCAAAGAGGATACTTGGTATGAAAATATCAAGGGACAGGACGAAGAAGACAATAAAGCTATCTCAAGAAGATTACATCAAGAAGGTACTAGAAAGGTTTGCAATGCAAAATGCAAAACCAGTTTCTACACCTTTGGCTGGTCATTTTAAACTAACAAAGGATATGTGTCCAAAGACACAAGAGGAGATAGCCTATGCGTCTAAAGTTCCATATGCTGCAGCGGTAGGTTCTCTAATGTATGCTATGGTTTGGACAAAGCCAGACATTGCACATGCAGTGGGAGTTGTGAGTAGGTTCATGGACAACCCAGGTAAAGAGCATCGGCAAGCTGTGAAGTGGATACTTATGTATCTAAAAGGGACAACAACAAATGCTTTGTATTTTGGAGGAACTGATATTTTTCTACAAGGGTATGCTGATGCAGATATGGCAGGTGACAAAGATACTCGAAGGAGCACTACTGGCTATGTGTTCACGATTGGAGGCACAACAGTAAGCTGGGATTCAAAGCTGCAGAAAGTGGTTTCACTTTCTACCATGGAAGCAGAGTATGTAGCAATGACGGAGGCAAGCAAAGAAATTCTGTGGCTTCATAGATTCTTAGAAGAGCATGGATTCAAACAAGACAATTGTGTCTTGTACAGTGATAGACAAAGCGCTATCCATCTTGCGAAGAACTCAGTCTTTCATTCAAGGACAAAGAACATTGAGGTGAGATATCACTTCATACGCACTGTTTTGGAAGAGGGACAGCTAAAGCTAGGAAAGGTGCATACAAGTGAAAATCCTGTAGACATGTTTACAAAGGTGGTCAACAAGGAGAAGTTGAGCTTTTGCTCATCTTCAATCGGCATTGAAGGATAAGAAGCCAGAATGGAAAGCAGTCACAGGTTTTGTTTGGAGATCAGTCTCCAAGTGGGAGATTGTTAAGTATGGAGCCTGATTTACCCTTGTAATTTTCAGTGGTAAAAGCGCACATTTGTAAGGCCCCCATTATGAGGAGAAGCCATCGTGCGTGAAGGAAAATCACTCACCGGAAACCAAAATTTTCACGGACAAGAATCAGGGGCAACTTTAGAGGCCTCAGGGACGGAATATTATGGCCAGACGGCGGCCGAAAAGTGGTCGGAAAACCACCAATCGTTTGGCCGGTGGCCTGTAGTCAATGGCCGATGGCCGGTGGCCGAATTCAAAAGCGGACTTGTCTTCTCAAGGGCGGCCACACATGGGCGGATTGGAGGGTCCGATTTGGACTTATTCGCACACAAGGGCGGCTACACATTACTGCCTCTCATAAGAGAGGACATCCCTTTTGGACTATAAAAGGAGGCCATTTCTACACACATTTCATAGTGTGAAGTTGATGCAACAAGGTGAGTGTGAGGTGGTGAGAGTGAAGCAAGGCAGGAGCTCTATCAAGGGTTTAATCCCTTTGTAAACTACTTCTTCTTTTGAAGTGCTAAAGCCATTGAGTGGCTGCTGTCCCGTGGACGTAGCCCACATTGGGTGAACCACGTATATCATGTGTACTCTCTCTCTCTCTCTCTACTCTATAATCTCTTGTGTGTGAAATCTATCTCTCTCCATTAAGTAATCTACTCAAAAATCTATTGAGCTACGTCTTATTTTCTAACAGTGAAAGCATATGCCTCTACATCAAAGAGCCCTCATGTATCAGCTTCTTCAAGCAAGTTAGGCTTTCAAAACTTCAATTCAATTGCTAACCCAATTGAAACCTCAATGGAGACACCCACAAAAGCAAAGGTATATCAGCCAAAGTACTCAAGAAAGCAAAGAAAATCTAAGCAAGTGTTCGTTCCAAGCAGTTTAGTCAAAGTAAATGATCCGATTTGGGTTAAAGACGAGAAATCAACACAGAAAGACAAACACATGGGATGGATAGCATCACAGTGGATATTAAAGGAACAGGAGTACTATGGAGGTAACAGACATATATGGGTGCCAAAACCGCAGGTTAGGGCATATGAAGTAACTTCAAGTCCCTCCCAAGAAAGAAGGCCCACAAGGTATCAACCTCGACAATATCCTAGAATACCTAAGGCGCAGGTATACAACAGAACAACATCGAAAGAGGCTAAAGTCTACCACAACTTTCAAGAGGATACTAAAAAAAGACGGATCTCAAAGAGTCTTCCCCTTGGACAAGGATTTTACACAAGGTATACAAAGATTTGGCTACCAGTCAACCACAAGACAACTGTAACTACACCAGACTTGCATGAAGATCTCAAGAACTCAACAAAGTCAACAAAGGAGATACAAAGGTCATCAAGAGATTTGGATTCCTAAGTCTTCCAATGATCCTAGTCAAAAGCCAAATGTCGATAGCCAACAGAGGCCTACAACAACATCAAAGACTCCTATCAACATGCCTACTTGGAGAATCAAACGGATAATGGAGTCTTCACAGTCAAAGAAGGACAACCCAACCAACAAGAATGCAGATTCAAAGATGATAAAACAGGTATGGCAAAAGAAACCTTCAATGCCAACTTGGTCCTTCCCTAATTCTCTTTTTGAGGATTCAAGCTTACTTTTACCTGAAGAAATGTTTGTAGTAAGCACAAGAATGTGAAAATTCAAGTCTCTAGGGTGCAAAAAACACTCTTTGGCATAGTCAGAGTCGAGAGCTGCTTAGCCATAAAATGAGCAAAGCATTAGTCCTAAAGCTAAGAGTCGTAGTTATTAGGCTTATGCTCAAGCTAGAAGAGTTGAGCATATCTAAAGTCATGTTGTGCATGCTGGATGAGATGAGCATAAGAGTCAAAGTCTATTAACTTACAATTGGTGGAGTGCCGTAGAATCCAACACTCACGCATAGTGCACATACCCTAGTCAACAAAAACCATTCTTAAAGGGGTGCCAGCTTGCAAAGCTATGTCATATGCTTTTATAGCTACACTATCTTTCTGAAGACCCCTCAAAATCCTTCTAGCACAACATATTGTTTTCCATGCATTTTGTGAATGCATAAATAAGATGTCCCACCATTGGACATATGCATTAGACACTCTTTTTTGCTTCCACCTATGCACGTTGAGTGGACTACAACAGGCAACAAATGTTCCATCATGCTACCCTTTCATATTTGCTGATTATTTATTTCCATATCTATCATAAAATAATCCTTTGAGTACTTAATTAATATTTACTATGCTAATAAGTACTCGAAAATGCACGTATCCCAAAGGCACTTTTCTCCCAATGGGTTTTTTTCCTTTGGTCATCCAGGTATTAGACCCTAATTTAGAACCTCATCATTCTATTTCCATTGTACATACTTTTCATAAATCAATAGAAGCCTCCTCATTATGCTATTACAATGAACAAATGCAACATCATCTCTCACATCAGACATATTTGGACCAATAAAGATGCTGCAACAAATTGAACCTCATCAACAAATTCAATGACAAATGAAGACAATCAGTCCATCACCAACTAATAAAAAACCTTCCACAGCCTCCGCGAATACTTTTCAACAGTGCCCGAGGACGGGCACTAAAATTGGAAGGGGGGAATGTTAACTAGGCCGACGTCAGTTAACAGGAGCTGCTAAAGATCAAAGCCTTATGAATGCACATTGAAGATGAATATGAAGAATCAGTGAAGATTGGAGTTACACACTTTTCACATTTTTCAAAAAATGGCCATTTTTTGTAATTTCCCAAATGATTTAGCCATTGTGATAATTGTAACGTGTTACGGGCTCAGTAAGAGTTCCAAGGTGTAAAGCATAGGTCCGTTAGTGTACCTAGGTTGCACATATAATAAGTGTGGAGCCTTAAAGGTCTTGGGCGCCGGACATTACACATTTTAGACCTTGGCTAAGGTATAAAAGCCAACTTTGTAAAGATTTTATTAAGTTTTGGATAATGAAATACAGTGTGAGCTAACGACGCTCACTTCTCTCCTTCTCGTGCTTCCTACTCCCTCCCTGGTTGTCACATTGCAGTCGCGTTTGTTGCATTGCAACCATAGGTAAGAGCTCTACACATTGACATAAACACATCACAATAATTTATAGTTTTTGGCGTCGCTGACCTGCGGCCTAATTTCATCATAACTAGGAGTTTACACTTTCAAATAAAAAACTAAGCATAGGCGGGGTATTGGGGCATCATTGCTAAGCATTTAGATGCATTCTGGGTCCAAAACAACTAGGTAAAAAATCCACTCTGCTGTTAATAATTGCGATTTTGGAACTTGACCTAAAGTGGGAATTAAGACCATAAGCATGTGTGCTTAAGTCTTATAAACATGTCCTAGAAGTTTCTTTACGTTTGGATGTCATTTGATGCTGTAATGGATGTGATTTGTTTGCCGATGAGCTACTGGCTTTTGGTGATTTCAGTCACTTGAGTGTAGCTTGAGTTAGACGGGAGTTATCAGTTGTTTTCCGAGAGATTGACAACCTCTTGTAGCCTCTATGCACTAGTGGAGTCAGCTTCGTCCCATGGATTGACAATTTAATCGTGGTTCTTCCTAATACTGCAATAAGATAGGATGGTGAGGTTAGACATGCGTCCCACACATGTACATGTTGCTGATAATAAGGGAAACTTAGAATAGAAACATATCTAAATTCTGAATGATAGACATCATACGCGTATGATGTCTCCAGCTTAGATTTGGGTGTTGACTTGTATATCTGGCATCACTAAAGCTCTTGGAAGGTAGTTTTAATCTCGATTGGAATATTTCACATTATTTGGACAACCAACATGACATTTAAAGAGAATTTTGCAAATTCTAGCCAATAATAATGAAAAGTGGTGAATTGGTGTAAAATTGACATCAAAACGTGATTTTGAGCACATATACTTGGTATACTCATAGAGAGAGAACCTTAGGCAGAAACAGAAGTCTAATCTAAGGGAAAATACATCATACATGTATGATGTGTTTTGGCCCAGAATAGAGTCAAATTGTACAAGTAAGTGTTTCCTAGAGTCGTAAAGAATTGAAGGAGTCCTAATCCTAAATTTCATTGTATTTGGACCAAATTTCGAGATATAAAAGACCAAGAAACAATCCAGACATATTGTACACGTAGTTTGGCTATAGCTTGCACAAAATTGGTTCAAATGCAAGTCAGAAAGTAGGTGTGAGTTCCTTAAGTGTTGAACTAATATGGAGCAAGATTCATCTCATTTGGAGCAAAAATACATCATACGTGTATGATGTGTTTTTGATGGTTTTGAGCACTTTTTGAGATTTTGACTATACAAGGTGTATGAGCAAGCCACTCTAAGCCCAAACCTACAAAAAATTCTTCATTCTGGGCAAAAAGATATCATATGTGTATAATGTGTTTTTGACTCCAAAGTCTAAATTTGTGCATACCCTAGTATTCTAAGGGACCTTAGAACCCAATAGTCAAAATTTCTTGGAATTTGGAGAATATTTGGGCCAGTAAGTGCCAAAGGAAAAAAATTAGGCCAAAGTTAGGCTTGATTTGATTATAACTTGCACAAAATTGGTTCAGATTCAATTTTGAAAGCTTCTGCGAGTTACTTGCATGGTAGAGAATATCTGGAAAACAAATCCTCTCATTTTTGCCAGATAGACATTATACGCGTATAATGTCTAATGGCCAGAACTAGAGCTTATTCGATTGGATTAAGCCTGTCAAAGTGTTCCACTTAACTCTAACAACCCATTTTACTAGTCAAATCAGTGTGAAGAACATACATAGAGAACCAACCCTCCCCAAAAAAAACTTTGGACAAAAAGTACTCGCATGATCTTACTAATCAACATTGAATATTACGATAGTAAGTATCACTGCTTGACAAAGAATTGCAGAGTCTAAAGTTTTCTACAGATAGCCATCAACAAGGTCCAGCAAGCCAAGACCAATTCGAAGTACAATTAGTCAACCAATTGGAGAGCTGAAAGAATAGCCAGAATATGGAATGACAGAGCAAACTTTTGAGGTAAAAGGTTTCAATTGAGAGTTATGTGTTAAGGAGGTGATGTATTTAAGATAAAAAAGAAATCTCCAAAGAGACCACCAATCACAAGGAGATCAGGTCAGCTCAGTGTCTACAAAAGAGAGTGTGACCCAAGAGAGAATAGATCCACTAGCACCGTTATAGAAGACGATAGTGGAACCGACACCTCTTTAGAGAAATCTATTTACCTCATGGCTGACCAAAACACCACTGTTAATCGACCAAGCCAAGTGGGAAGAGGTAGAACCTCTAAGGACCAGTCGGATGATGAGGTTTACAACCCTTTACTTAGAAGGACCAAATGCCAATGGGGCTCTAGTATATGCTTATGAAAGGGGACGCAAAAGCATATGTATTGAAGAAAAACTAGTCAAATAAGTGGACAACCTTCTAGTTCACGATGATGGGGATAGATTCCGTGATGATGAGAGACTACAATACCTCATTATTAAGGACCCGGAGAACTATAACAAATACGGGGATAATGTTGTAAAAGGGAAGATGGATTTTGAAATAAAAAACATACATCCTTGGATAGATCTTCCTAACGCCACCCTAGTGTTTGACAAGAAGACGACTAAAGTGACGACCAACAAAGGAATGGTAGGAATCTAAGAGTACCTGAATGGGAGAGTCAAAACGTATTTCCGATGTCTAGCACCTTACACATTTGAGTTAAGCACAAAAAATATTTTATAGTTGTTCTTGTATGAATCAAAAGAAGGGAGTCTCATAATATATGTAGACAAATAGGGACGAGAGTATGTGCGAATAGAGAAAGTGGAGGTAGAGATATTGATAGTTATTGAAGTAATTTCAACAGATCTAGTTTTGCAACTCAAGGACTAAAACCTACCCCTAGCAAGTCTACAAATCCCTTTGAGGAAATAGAGGATATGGCCAGATTTCCAATTAGACAAGCTAGTGTGGTTGAAATTCCAAATTTTCCTTCATATCTCAACCCAAATCCTGAAACATTGCAATCTTGGTTACGACCCACAATAACGAGAGAACAAGAGTTCTTTAGAGGAGAAGTCCCTATTTCAAATGGATCATATGTGACCCCTATAGTCTCACCAATACCTACTTATTCTTACTCTTATCCCAAGGAGAGCAAGGGACCAACAATGGTGCCAACCACAATAGGATTCTCCTATATGGAGAGAATCAAGATGGAAAGAAGATTTGCAGTAGAACCACCTATTGAGAGGTCATATAGAGGATACAAGATGAAAGAACCATTTGATGTGGCAGATTGAGACATGAACGAGAACCTGTGGGGAGAGGGATGAGGAGATTCCACAATTAGGTTGGTAGATCACAGACGTGTTAGACCTTCTCAGGTCCGCAAATGGCTTAACAAGAAATATTAAGGGGAAAGAGACCGTAGAGACCACATGGCAACATTCTTGAGAGTGATCCGAGCAGAAGAGTTCAAGGACTTCGATACACAGTTTGCAGGATTTGGACTCACCTTGGAGGAAGACACCACCAACTGGTTTGATTCTATTGAAAGATGGGATTTTGCAACCATCCAAGAAGTATTTGATGAATCAGTGGAGGAATTCTCCTAAAGAGGGATAGCCCACAATACGGTCTCTCAAATCCATAAGTTCAAGTAGAAAGAGGGAGAATCTATCAGAAAGGCAGCCCTACGATGGAAACGATACGTAAATTTTTGCCCAGTGGAAGAATTACCTACTCAATCCAGACTCATGTTGATATTTATCCAAGGATTGAGAAATGCAGACCTTCAAAAGGATTTGGATATGAAGAAAAGTTACACTCTGAATGAGTTAACCAAAGAGGCTTTATTCCTAGTAGTAGATAATTGTGTGATTTACAAGGAAGGAGATCAAAGAGACAGAGATGATGATGTTAGGAAATAAGACGTAGCTAAATAGATAATTGAGTAGATTACTTAATGGAGAGAGACAGATTTACATACACGAGATTATAGAGTAGAGAGAGAGAGAGAGCGTACACACGATATACGTGGTTCACCCAATGTGGGCTACGTCCACGGGAAAGCAGCCACTCAATGGCTTTAGTACTTCAAAACAAGAAGTAATTTACAAAGGGATTATACCCTTAATGGAGCTCCCGCCTTGCTTCACTCTCACCACCTCACACTCACCTTGTTGCATCAACTTCACACTATGAAATGTGTGTAGAAATTGCCTCCTTTTATAGGCCAAAAGGGCTGCCCTCTCTTATGAGAGACATCCATGTGTAGCCGCCCTTGTTCGAATAAGTCCAAATCGGACCCTCCAATCCGCCCATGTGTGGCCGCCCTTGAGAAGACAAGTCCGCTTTTGAATTCGGCCACCGGCCACCGGCCATTGACTTCCAACCACCGGCCACCGGCCATTGACTTCCGACCACCGGCCATCGGCCATTGACTACTGGCCACCGGCCAACCGACCGGTTGTTTTCCGACCACTTTCCGGCCGCCGTCCGGCCATAATATTCCGGCGAAAAAAAAAAGTCTCGGGGGCCTCCGCCCCCGAGGCCTTTAAAGTTGCCCCTGATTCTTGTCCGTGAAAATTTTGGTTTCCGGTGAGTGATTTTCCTTCACGCACGATGGCTTCTCCTCATAATGGGGGCCTTACAAATGTGCGCTTTTACCACTGAAAATTACAAGGGTAAATCAGGCTCCATACTTAACAATCTCCCACTTGGAGACTGATCTCCAAACCAAACCTGTGACTGCTTTCCATTCTGGCTTCTTATCGTTGAATGCCGATTGAAGATGAGCAAAACTGCTTTCCATTCTGGCTTCTTATCGTTGAATGCCGATTGAAGATGAGCAAAAGCTCAACTTCTCCTTGTTGACCACCTTTGTAAACATGTCTGCAGGATTTTCACTTGTATGCACCTTTCCTAGCTTTAGTTGTCCCTCTTCCAAAAGAGTGCGTATGAAGTGATATCTCACCTCAATGTGCTTTGTCCTTGAATGAAAGGTTGAGTTCTTCGCAAGATGGATAGCGCTTTCGCTATCACTATACAAGACACAATTGTCTTGTTTGAATCCAAGCTCTTCTAAGAATCTGTGAAGCCACATAATTTCTTTGCTTGCCTCCGTCATTGCTACATACTCTACTTCCGTGGTAGAAAGTGAAACCACTTTTTGCAGCTTTGAAGCGCAGCTTACTGCTGTGCCTCCAACCATGAACACATAGCCAGTAGTGCTCCTTCGAGTATCTTTGTCACCTGCCATATCTGCATCAGCATACCCTTCTAGAAAAATATCAGTTCCTCCAAAATACAAAGCATTTGTTGTTGTCCCTTTTAGATACCTAATTATCCACTTCACAGCTTGCCAATGCTCTTTACCTGGGTTGTCCATGAACCTACTCACAACTCCCACTGCATGTGCAATGTCTGGCCTTGTCCAGACCATAGCATACATTAGAGAACCTACCGCTGCAGCATATGGAACTTTAGACATATAGGCTATCTCCTCTTGTGTCTTTGGACACATATCCTTCGTTAGTTTAAAATGACCAGCCAAAGGTGTAGAAACTGGTTTTGCATTTTGCATTGCAAACCTTTCTAGTACCTTCTTGATGTAATCTTCTTGAGATAGCTTTATTGTTTTCTTCGTCCTGTCCCTTGATATTTTTATACCAAGTATCCTCTTTGCAGCACCTAAATCTTTCATTGAAAAAGATTTGGACAGCTCCTCTTTTAGGTCTTTGATGTCCTGCATGTTAGCACTTGCAATCAACATGTCATCAACATACAACATTAGGATGATGAATTTCCCATCTCCCAAATTCTTTGTGTAGACACAGTGATCCGAGTTGCATCTTGTGAATCCATGATCCAACATCCATCGATCAAACTTCAAGTAACATTGTCTTGATGCTTGCTTTAAACCATATAAGCTCTTCTTTAATCTGCAAACCATTTTCTCCTTACCTTTTAATTCATACCCCTTTGGTTGAAGCATGTAGATTTCCTCCTCTAGGTCACCGTGAGGGAATGCCGTATTTACATCCATTTGCTCGAGATTTAGATCATGAGTAGCCACAAGGCTTAAGACAAGCCTAATTGAGTTCATTTTTACAACAGGAGAAAATATTTCATTGAAGTCAATACCTTTCTTTTGAGAAAAAACTTTTACCACAAGCCTAGACTTGTACCTTTTCTTCCCACATTCTTCTTCCTTTAGCTTGTACACCCATTTGTTTTGAAGTGCCCGCTTACCTTTAGGCAACTCAACCAACTCCCATGTTTGGTTGCGATGTAGTGAGTCCATCTCCACTTGCATGCTCTTCGTCCATTCTTCTTTGGATTCATGTTGCATAGCTTCTTCATATGATTCCGGCTCTCCAGAATCTAAGATCAAGAGATGGTTGAAGGAAGGAATAAACCTTTCTGGAGGTCTACTTGCTCTTGTAGATCTTCGGGGAATAGGTTGAGGCTCCTCATTTGGTTGACGTTGTTGCACATTGTCACCGTTTACAGTCCTTGAGTCTTCACCGTCCTCAAGCTCCATGTACTCATCACCTGTTTCTTTTGTTTGTTTTCTTTCCAAGTAATCTTTGTACATATTTTGTTCGTTAAAAATTACATCCCTACTCCTTAAGATTTTACCATCTTCAGGCTTCCATAGGCGATACCCAAAGTCTCCTTCTCCATAGCCAATGAAGAAACACTTTTTGGACTTTGCATCTAGCCTTGATCTTAGGCTTCTATCTATGTGCATGGAAGCCTCACACCCAAACACTTTGAGAAATGCATAATTCACCGGTTTACCTGTCCATGCCTCTTCTGGAACTCCCCCATCCAATGCCGTTGAGGGTGACCGATTGATTAAGTACACAGACGTACTTACAGCTTCCGCCCAAAGCTCAAGCGGTAGGCCTGCATGTAGCCGCATGCTTCGTGCTCGTTCCATGATTGTCCTTTTCATCCTTTCCGAAATCCCATTTTTTTGAGGTGTCCTTGGGGTTGTCCTTTGAGTCCGAATGCCATTGCTAGCACAAAAGCTTTCAAAAGCTTGGCTGCAATATTCACCTCCATTGTCGGATCTGAGGCATTTAACCTTGGTACCTGTTTCATTCTCCACAAAGGCTTTCCACCTTTGAAATATGGAAAATACATCGGATTTATTCTTCATGACATAAACCCATGTTTTTCTAGTCGCATCGTCTATGAATGTTACATAGTACAATGAGCCACCAAGTGATGGTGTACTTGCAAGACCCCAAACATCAGAATGAACCAACTCAAGTTTTTTATTTTTTCTTTCATTTCCTGATTTTTGAAATTTTACCCTCTTTTGTTTACCATAAACACAATCTTCACAGAACTCTAAGTCCACTTCTTTCAAACCTGGTAGAAGCTTCTTTGTTTGAAGGATTTGCATTCCTTTGGCACTCATATGCCCAAGTCGGTAGTGCCACACCGCACTGTCAAATTTTGTAGTTGCTGCACAAGCTGAAGGTTGCGTGCTAACAGTACACAAGTAAAGTGTACCGACTTTTTCACCCTTGGCAACCACCAAAGATCCTTTTGAGATCTTCCACCGTTTGTTTCCGAATGAAATGTTGTGACCTTCATCGTCCAATTGTCTTGTAGAGATCAATTTTTTGCGAAGAGAAGGAACATGCCTAACATCTTTAAGCTTCCATTCATTTCCGTTAGCAGTTTTGACAGAAACTGTACCTTTGCCGACAATCTCACAAGCTTCATCATCCCCCAAGTATACATACCCAAAATTACCTTTCGTGTAATCTTGGAAATGTTGCTTGTGTGGTGTCGCATGGAATGAAGCACCGGAATCTACTATCCATGAATTAGATACATTGTCTAATGAGAGAATTAGAGCATCTTGCTCTACTTTACCTGCCACATTGGACTCCGATGTTGTCTTGTTGTCTTGAGACTCAGTCTCCTTCTTCTTCTTGGACCAGCAATCCTTCTTGACGTGGCCCTTCTTGATTCTTCTTCTTGGACCAGCAATCCTTCTTGACGTGGCCTTTCTTGCCGCAGTTCCAACATTCAAGAACTGACTTTGTGCGTAACATGCTCCACCTTGAGCGATCACGACCCTTTTGGTTTTTGAACCTCTCCTTAGGCCTTCCTCTTGTTTCCACTGATAGTGAAGCACTTGATGATTCTCCTGTGCTTCTCCTTCGCATTTCCTCGCTTAGGAGAACACCCACAACATCATCAAACTTAAGAGTATTTGTGCCAGAGATAGAATTACTTGCAGCCATCACAAGGCTGTCCCAACTATCCGGTAGAGATGATAGTATAAGGAGAGCTCGTACTTCGTCATCGAAATTGATTTTCACTGATCGAAGTTGACTTATGTTTGTGTTAATGTCATTTAGGTGTTCTGCAACTGAACCATTCTCTGCCATCTTTAGATTGAACAAGCGCTTCATAAGAAATACCTTATTGGATGCCGATGGTTTCTCGTAGAAGTCGTCAAGTGACTTCATCAAGTCCTCTGTGGTCTTCATCTCCGAAACATTGAAGGCCACCGTTGACGCCAAGATTAACCGGATTGTTCCCAGTGCCTTTCGATCAAGGACAATCCATGCTTCATCTGCCATTGTTGCGGGCTTCTTCGCAAGACCGCCTAGTGGCAAATAGAGGTCCTTCTGGTAGAGATAGTCTTCAATCTGCATCTTCCAATGTTGGTAGTTTTTGCCGTTGAACTTCTCAATCTTGAGCTTCCCTTCCTGAGCCATAACTCCCACTCAATTCAAGGAATTCTTTCCTTGAGATAATTTAGCTACGAGCAAACCTTGCTCTGATACCAGTTGTTAGGAAATAAGACGTAGCTAACTAGATAATTGAGTAGATTACTTAATGGAGAGAGACAGATTTAGATACACGAGATTATAGAGTAGAGAGAGAGAGAGAGAGAGTACACACGATATACGTGGTTCACCCAATGTGGGCTACGTCCACGGGAAAGCAGCCACTCAATGGCTTTAGTACTTCAAAACAAGAAGTAATTTACAAAGGGATTATACCTTTAATGGAGCTCCCGCCTTGCTTCACTCTCACCACCTCACACTCACCTTGTTGCATCAACTTCATACTATGAAATGTGTGTAGAAATGGCCTCCTTTTATAGGCCAAAAGGGCTGCCCTCTCTTATGAGAGACATCCATGTGTAGCCGCCCTTGTGCGAATAAGTCCAAATCGGCGGACCCTCCAATCCACCCATGTGTGGCCGCCCTTGAGAAGACAAGTCCGCTTTTGAATTCGGCCACCGGCCACCGGCCATTGACTTCCGACCACCGGCCACCGGCCATTGACTTCCGACCACCGGCCATCGGCCATTGACTACTGGCCACCGGCCAACCAACCGGTTGTTTTCCGACCACTTTCCGGCCGCCGTCCGGCCATAATATTCCGGCGAAAAAAAAAAGTCTCGGGGGCCTCCGCCCCCGAGGCCTTTAAAGTTGCCCCTGATTCTTGTCCGTGAAAATTTTGGTTTCCGGTGAGTGATTTTCGTTCACGCACGATGGCTTCTCCTCATAATGGGGGCCTTACAAATGTGCGTTTTTACCACTGAAAATTACAAGGGTAAATCAGGCTCCATACTTAACAGATGATTCATCATCTCAACAAAGTGGAACTAAGTCCATGAAATTAGTACAACAAAATGAACCGGCAATAAATCAAGAGAGACTCATAGATGAGGTGTTGAAGAGGATTATTCCATTTGCTAAGCCGCAGGCTAAGCAACTAAAGTAGTGTGCCATCAGACAAATATGGATGAATTACATGACTAAAGAGTTCTAGTACAATAAGGGCTATGTGCGAGAACGATAGTATTTTCCCCAGGCACAAGTAGCACTGTCTCAAATACCACCAATGCCTAGATATACGGTAGGGAATTTCCCAGGACCAGTTGCGGTTGAGAGACCACAACCAATTTTGGAGAAACAACCACCACTCCCAGGAGCAAGACCAATAGGTGTGAGGTATACGCCCACTATGGAAGAACCAGAGGAACAAGCCTTAGTGCCTGTACCTGTCTATTACGAAGAGCCAAGTGGAACTATGGCTTGTTATGCATACAACCCACTAGAAGAATTGAGAGCACTAGAACCATGGAGCATGGTCGGTAATGTTAGACCATCAACAGTGGCACAAGATGCAAGAAAGTAGATATATTTTGGATGAGAGAACATTGTTGTTCATAGCCAATGGGGGCTTCAATGGACCGAGACTTACTTACCAACAAAGGTGAGTTCAAGGACCACCAAGACAACCACTAGACCATGCTATAAGTGTGGAGGCGACCACCTCATGAAAGACTGCCCATATACGGAAATTATCCAAGTCAATGCATATTGTCCAGATAGTAGCATCAATCATTTGATTGCCAATTGTCCAAAAAATCCAAACAAAGTGTTTAAACATCTTGGAGGTGATCCCTTCAAGCAGTGGTTCAAAAAACAAAACAGTAATACATATACAGATTATCACATGAGCTCAAGATCAAAAAGAGAAATGGGGATCCATAATCAAAGAACCAAGACTAAAATCACCTAGCATCGAACAAAAAATCCAACAAAACACATGGAAGGCTAGGAAAGCACGTGGGGAAGTTAGGAAAGAAAGAGAACAAAGTGCCCTAGTGGAAGAATTAGAACAAACCAAACACAGATTGGAAAAATTTGAAAGACAAACTATCTAGAAACCAAAAAATCCGGAAGACATAGAGCCGAAGAAAAAAGGGAATTCAAAAGTACGAGATCAGGAGGATCTGTGCTAGTCAAAAAAGTAAACGAACATCTAGACGCACTCTTGAAGGCATATGAATCAAGGCTTAAAATCAACCAAACGCAAGAACAAAGATGGTTGACATATCCCTATGTAGAGCTAGATCAACAAAGACTGGAAATGTGTCAAAAGATGATACAAATAGCCCAAACCCTACTAGAGTAACCTGCAAGAAAACCAGAGGAGTGGGTAGAACTTCCAGTATCAATACCAAGAACCCCTCCAACACAAGCATTTGAAAGGATAGCTATTAGTCCAGAAATAAGATTGGAACCAAAAAAAACAATTGAAAAACTTGAGATAGTGATGAAAACAACATATTAAATGTGTGAAGGTTTTCAACCTATCATATAGAAAATGTATAAGGGGGAAAAAGGCTTGAATGATATCTGGAGGCAAATAAGGGAAGCTATTTTAGGGATTGACTACTCCCTTGTTCATACTCAAGAGAACGACACAGACAACATACTTATCATCCGATGACACGACTAACCCGTAGGTGCACGTAGGCAATCTCGTTAGCTTGTCAGGCTGAGACCAATCTACACATACGCACTTTTATGATGCATCAATCATTAACTCTGGTAGAATGCAACCCACTCTATCCCTAAACGCTCATAACACCATTTACACTTCCAATGAACTCGGAATCGCATCAAACTTACTAGGCACCATCCGCTCACTAGGATATACTTACCTATAAGTCTAATCTCACCAGATTTGAACCCTAGTTATTTCGAACACAGTCGCGATAGACTAACAGGTCATAATCCAAAAGTGGGCGAAACTTAAGTTTATGAGTATCTATGTGTAGCTAATCTCTTTCTCATTCCATAAAGCACCTGATTGTTGAAAACAGACACTGTTTGTGCTACTTACAAGCAAAACAAGCTTGAGGAAGGATCGATCGCGAGCAGCTCGAAAGTGTGAATGCGTGGCGTGGGCGCGTAGCTCTCGGAGAGACTACCGTGATGGTGTAGTCACGTCGTAAATCCGGTGAGGGAGAAGCGCATAGCAAAGAGGATAAGACACACACACTCTCTCTCTCTCTCTCTCTCTCTCTCTCTCTCTCTCTCTCTCTCTCTCTCTCTCTCTCTCCCTCTCTCTGGCTCGTACGACACAGAATTAATATCCAAATGTCCTTCAAAAATGGTTCTAAGGTGACTTTTATACTTTAGTCACCTTAGCTCAAAATTGTACATGGGGTTCTCTTACTCATTATTACAAAGTGTGAACAAATCTAAGTCCTGACTAACTGATTAATCTTTACATAACCCAGACGAATGGATCAAAATGATAAGACGTCTTTGACATAAAATGGGAATTTGATATGCTTTACAAGATGGGCTCATTACAACAGTTGGACAAATGGGGCTCCAACACTCCCCCCCTCCTAATTCATGTCTACCACGACATGATCGTCTTTGTCTTCATTGTCGTTGTCGTCTTTCTTGGTTGATTTGATGTAGAAACACATCATATCGCATAGACTCGCTTGCCATTAATGGGCCAAATTTTTTTGACTTGTACATGAAGAAGCCTGTGTAAAATTCTTCTTCGAAGGTTTGGAGATGGTAGCTTGGCAGAAACATTAACCGTCTGAAATAGGCATACAATACTGGCTCTGTAGGTGGCCCACTTAGATCGTATGACAGCTCTGAGATGCTTCTTTTGGTATTCATATACTCTGATGTCCAGCTTTTTGAGAAGACTGTGAGACAAGCCAAAAAGGTTCGAGCTATTTTACATAGCATCTTGCAGGATAGGTCGGGAGAGCCTCCGAATTCTGTGATGGCGCCCTGAAGGGTTTTCACCATGTAAGAACCGGATATTCTCTCTCCCTCTGCTGGCCCTGGCAATACTGGATAATTTAGCCATGTCGGATTTCTGCTCTGTAGTGCTTTATGTTGGCTGTAGGTGTATGCTCGGGGAGTTGGGCAAAAAGTTATGTCATTCCTCAGCTCAGGCGATGCGTTGACTAAGTGGATCAGGTTATTAGGATGATCCAAGAGCCATTGACGCCTCCACTTTGGCTGGCTGTCTACTATTCTGTTTTGCTATTCTCGATCCTGTACTTCTCCTTCGAACACTGGCACTTGTGCTTCTTTTTCGAGCTGCCGTTGATGTGTTAGAGTTTCGTATTTCAACAGAGCATATGGTAACATAGGGGCATTCCATTCCTTCCGTAGCTCTGCTGCTGTTTTGCCTGATCTGGAAAGCCCTTGTAGCATCTCCTTTTCTAGTTGCATTGCCTTGTACCATATCATCTCTGATTGTTTTTCCCTCTGCTCGGCCAGCCTCTGCTCTTCCAATCTCGTGACTGAATCTTCTTCTATTTCTTGGTCTTTGGAGCCAGTTTGATCAGTCTGTGTATCTGGGGCCTCCTGTTCATCTGATTCTTCCTCGTACTCATCTTGACCCCCATATACTTCGGCGAGTCCAGCCAAATTCGTTGTTGCTTGCTCCAGGTGCACTCGTACCTGTCCTTGGTGTTACCTTGCAGTTTGCAGACTTGCGATTTGCGCAGCCATTGTTCTACTATTGATTTGTAGAGCTTGAAATTCCATTTCTTTTTTAGCGGCAGACTCCTCTAACTGTTTTAACCTGATGTGCAAGTTTTCATTTTCTTCCCTGAGTGATTTGGAAACAATGCTTTCCATTTCACTGTTAGGAGCTGGTCCTTGTTGCTGTTCACTTTGTAAGTTTGAAATTTGCCTTTGTAGTTGATTTTCTGCTCTAAGCGCACTTTCGGCTATCATTAAGCGCTGTTTTCTTTCTAACTCCAGCTCCCTCCTCAGTTCAGCCACTTCTTCTTCTGGGTGGACTACCAGTGTTGTTGGTAGCGACGTTTTTTGCTTCTTAGCTCGTTCGATTTCCCTTGCTTGTATATCTGTTACTGCTCTCAAATATTTGACTTCAATTTTTAAGTCATCGATGACGACTTGCAAACTTTTGACTGTCTCCAGTGCATCTTGCTTTTCTTTTTCCAACTTATGGATGTGTTCATCTTTGTCACTGACATCTTCGAGGAATACGTTGATTGTATCTTCGCAAATGGCATTGAAGTCTTCAGACTCTTGTAAATTGTCTTTGAGGAGATTTACTGTGCTTTTGAGCCCCAAGATCTCAGCATCTCTGATGCTGATCAGCTTTAGAGTGTCCTCCCTTTGCTCCTGCAGTCTTTGAACTTCTCCATGGGTTTTTTGTAACCTCATTTTGTTGGACCTGTTCTGATCAGCTAGCCATTGACTGTGCAGTCTTGAACTTCTACATGGGTTTTTTGTAGCCTCATTTTGTTGGACCTGTTCTGATCAGCTAGCCATTGACTGTGCAGTCTTGTTCGGTTTAGTATTGTCTCCATTGACTGCAAATATTCACCTATAGTAGCTTCCAGCTCAATTTCTTGAGAGGAGGAAGCTTTATCTTTTGTCTGATCCACCTCCTTTTGCTTGCCTTTATCACTTTGTGATATGGTTCCAGTGTTTGGGCGACCATCTGTTCTTTCTTCTTCTTCTTCTTCTTCTTCACTGGGTGGTGTATGAACTCTCTCATCACGATGTGAGCTTTCTGAATGCGAAGTAGAGTCAACAGGTGGGGTCGATTGCCTCTCACTTGTGTCTGGCCTTGGAGATGGCGGTGGTGTTTCCTGATCTCGTGAAGTTGGCCTCAACCGATCTCTCAAAGTTTGGAGATCCTCCTCTTCTAGTAGCAATTCTAGTTCGTCCCTAGCATTTCTTTCTTGGATGTACCTCTCGAACCAGTCCAACTCAAAAGCTGGGTTGTTTCTATTCTTCGTTCTCAGTGTGTAAGTGCTACTAGAAGGTTTCCAAGTGGTGCCTACATCGCCTCGTAGAGATCTCTCTAGAGAAAATCCTTCTAGAATCCTTTCCATTTTTGCTATCTTTTGCAACCTGGTGTTGTTTTCCATTTCCGCTTTCTGCTTCTTTAGTCGGGCATCTTCCTCTTTAGTTCTTCTTTCTTCTTCCATCTTTTCTTGTGTACTTCTTGTTACTCTTTCCAGCCTGCGTCCTCCAATGGTGTTAATAGAGGCGGGTACTTTCCCTTGTGATCTGTCTTCGATATTCTCTCTTAATACCAGCCAGTCGTTCTGATGAGGGGCAGGTGGCAACTGATCTGCCGCGCCTATGGTGTGGTATATTACTCTGGTTAGGACTTCTCCTCCTGCAATGTAATTTGGTCTGTCCTGCCTTAGCTTTGTCATTTCTTCAAACAGATATGACGCGTGATCTATATAGAACTCATGGGTCATTCTCATAGCCCATGTCAGTGTGGTTGAGATGCTCCCGTGTGGTGTAGTGTATCTTGGTGGTCTTTTGTTGTAGCTCAACAAACACTAACTGTAGATCTGTGTCAGTTCTCTTACTTCCGGGTTTGCTATGAGTTCGAAAGAAGGTAGTTTGGACTTTTGCAAGCAGACTGTGAGGTTTTTCCTTCTTTCTCTCATGTTGGCTCCTTGATCGGGCAATTTCAATGCCTCTTTGATGATCTCTTTGGTGATCTGGATCTCCATCACTTCATTATCCATGCTTGCCACTCTGCAAGTTCCATCTTCTTGGATAGTCTCAATTAGATGTTGTACCCTTTTGAAATCTATCCCTACTGGTGGTAGTGATACAAAGTTCCACAAGCCAACTTTTTTGAGCCATGACCTTTGCGGTGATCTTTTCAAGTAATTTTCTGCCTCCTTAGGGATCATCACTGTATCCACTAAATTTCTTTTGTCATCCACATATGAAAATTGATAGATCTGAAAGGCTACTGCCTGTTGCACGTCTGCAGGTATCCAGGTGGCTGCTAGCTTTAGGGAATTGGGTAGAAGTGCATAGGGTACTGCACCTTCTGTTGCCAGGTTCTTGCCTTTTCTTTTTCCCGGAGAAGCATCCATAGATCCTGTATTCACAATTAACAGTTAATGGACAAACATAGTACTACTCTTCTAAATTGATTACCACTTAATCATGCATCTAGATGAGCCTTCTTAGTCCCAAGATTAGTTAAGGTAAAATGTTAGCAGATAGACAAGCTCTTCCATTGTGCGACTCTGGCGGCTTCAAATTAATGTTGTTGGTAAAGGAGAACAAGTCCAAATGCCTTGAAATTTTGTGTGGTGTATGTTCACAGGGCATGTAAGGTCACTCTATAAGCCCAAACTGAAAATCTGTTCATTTGCAACTTTTTCTCTGTCTATCGCGATAGACTAGACTTTTTTTTGACAAGGGTCCTACTTTGTAGTTGTGCCTCCACCAATTGGTTTCTCATACCTTGCACATGATCTGATCCCATTTTCACCTCACATGAATGTCAAGTGACCCCTTTTTGAATCAACTCCCATTTTTCCAGATTCCTTCTAAGGAGATGTTGGTCTATCTCCTTCATTTTGTGTTGTTTTGGGCTCAAACTTAGTGGGTAGCTCTCTTGCATCATGTTGAAGCCAACTGTTAATTCCAATTTTTGATAAGATGGCCTAGTATCCCTCTGCTTAGTCTATCGCGATAGATTGGTACTTACTGTCAATTTGTCATTTTTTGCCTCTGTGATCATTTGTCTGCCTTCTCCCAGTTGATGTAAGGTTTCTTGACCCCTCACATGTGAATTTTAGTTGTCTGCCCTTGAGATGTCCTGTTCTGACTCTGAGTTTTCATCATGTCTTTCTCAGCTTTCCATAGGAGTCCATCCTGTCACCAAATTTGGTGTACTGCCTTCATGTGCTTCCCCAAGTCTATTTTGTTAAAATCTTGAAAAGTCTTTCCCCCAATTATTGGTGTAGCAAGTCTATCGCGATAGACTAAGTTATTTGGCAAAAAATGATCCCTCTTGCACTTTGATTTGATAATGGTGGTTAATATTCCTTGTTAGCACCCCTCATGAAGCCAAAGTCAAAATTTCCTTGTCTAGTTGTAAATTCAAGTCTATCACGATAGACTAGTACTTGGTCATTTTTACTAGTTTTTTTTATGTTAGTTGACCACAATGGTGTTAATAGGCCCTCCTAGACACACACATCAAGTTTTAATCAATTTAGAAGAGTGTACTCCATGTTTGCAGCACTTAGCTGTTCCTGGAGTCGCAGTAGACCACTTAGGTGATGGTCGCCGTTCCTTTTGGTCATTGTATGACTCCGGCTGTCTTTTATTTCCTTTTGACCTTTGATCCAAGCAGTCAGTTGTTGTTTTGGTGTTTACAACACCAAGAACGACTAGTTGGACATCTTTCTGGCCTGCTGCCGGCATTTTCCCTAGTGGAAGAGTTTTTTTCCTGAGTGGACACATTCCATCTCGTAGTTGACCTCTTTTGGATGTACCTTGTTAAATTTGGTGTCATTTTGTCACTTGGTCGGCCCGTTAGAGTATTGTGACGCTTTGTGCGGTTTTCGTCAGATAGGGACTTTAGGCTCCGTTTTGACGAACTTTTTCATGGTCTAACCCTTCAGTCGGTTTGTCGAGGTTATTGACTTGCTGTCTATGAGTTTTGGGTCATTTCCGATCACCTTGGTTAAGTTGCCCTTTTGCAGGTCCTGTGAAATTATGGTTTTCTGAGCGGCTTCATTCGCGCTTTCCGAGCTCATAGGCTCGATCCCTAAGCTATAGGCATTGTGCCTTTCAATTTTGGTTCCATTTGGTGGCCTCTAGGTCTCCCTAACAACCGGTCTTGTGTATGTGTGCACAGGTTGTGATTGTGATGCCGGCGAGGTTTTGCGACTAACTGAAGTAAACAACACTTAGAGTCAGTGTTGACGAGCGTACCTCTCATATCTGATATCGATCTGGTGACCGTGCATGATGGATGAGCTTCTGGAAGTCTCAACTGTTGTAGGGAGCTCTCTCTCTCACTATGGAAAATGACTCAAATGAGAGATTTCTAGCCTAGCCTCTCTATATGTAATCGAGACTCCGACACCAAATTTTCCCATCTTTTACTTGTGGCCATAACTTTTTGCGAGATGCGGTTTAGGCTCGCAAATTTCCTGATTTGGACTTCGGTTGCTCCAGTTTTACCATTTTTGTAGATTTCTCATGTTGAGGTCCCTTCATGACGGTGGTCATTTTTCCCTGCCACCTTTGCAGTCCCTATTTTTTCTGTGTCTTCTTTACCTTGCTCCGATCAGGCGTCTCTTCTTTTGTGTTTCCATCTAGATTACGAATTTTTTTCTATAATTTTTGCTAGAAAATGGCTAAAATAAAGCAAATAAATCCCAAAATAACCCAAAAATAGCAATTCTAACCTATAAAAATACCAATGAAAAGCAAAACACTTTGTAACTCACTTTTCTCTCGTCTATGTACATTCTCGCTCATTATTGTCAACCTTGGCCTATTTTTTGCTGTTTTTAGACATTTTTTGGTCAGATTTGACTCTCTTTATAGTCTATACACATCCCTAGGGGCTCATGAATGATGATTTGGTCCCCAATTCTGATTAATTACGAGGGCATATTCTTTTTTCTAAAATCACACAATAAAACGCAAAAATGGTTGAAAAATTTCTCACAAACATTGCCCTCTAATATATGACGAGTCTGACATGAGTGTGCATTTAGAATGCCTCCCCCCCTCCTAGTTGGAGTCCTCCCGGATGACAGGGTAACGTCAAGGGTATGTGCTGTGCATGGGTGTGAACTCGTGCTAATGCAAGCCTTGTAATATAGCCCTATATGCATGTGCAATCAATGCATGTAGAAAGAATTTATGCAGTGTAAGAGGAAGGTATAAGCGATTCGCTTATTGGCATTTGTTGTTGAGGCTTCCTGTGGTAGCTTGAGTTGGCTGGCAGATTCTCTTTGCAAGGAGTAGTTGTAAATCTGCCGCTCTTTGTTTGATTGTTTTCCACTGGTTTTGAATTGGCGTATGTGGTTTCTTTGAAGTCGATATTGTCGTATCTGGTGGAAAATTCTTTCTTTCTGCTTTGATGACTTGGGTCTTATAGATCCTTGTAGTTTTTGTTATTGATTCTGTTTGTTTCCTCGTGTTGTTTGCATGATGTGGCTTGACCTTGACAGTTATAGATAACTCCTCGATTGCCATCTTTGGCCTCCCTTCTTGTGTTGTTGGCCCGTTTTGAATTGGCAATTTTGTCCGCCATACCAATATATTCCGTTGCGTATTCGACAGATTGACTATGGTTCTTTGAAGTTTTGCTGGATTTCGGTGTTTTGTCTGTTCTTCTGACCCCTTTTTTATAGGAATTAGGCTGTCGTGCCTTATCCAACCTTTGTATTTCCTCTTTTGATGTAATTGTGCCTCGATTAGCTCTGTACGCCGTACCCAAACTTGCCTGGTTCCCTGCATGGTTGTTGATTTTTTATAAGACGTTGCTGGACTTGTAAACTCTCTTTGTTGTTGGGCAGATCTTTGCGGTTGTATTGACTTTTGTTTCCTCCTCGACATGTATTGGTTATATGATAAGAAGGGTTCTGAAAAGTTTTCAGTTCTGAACAGTGCTTCATTAGTATCCAAATCAATGAATACCCTGTTAGCTTTCATCCATGACACTGCTAAGATACACGGCGTTGTTGATCTACATGGTGGCAGTACATGGAATTTTGTAGTGTACGGGTGTGCCTGCACTGTGATTGGTATTATAATAGACCACAACGTGGTCACTTCATCAGCCGATGCTACTTTCAACCGGTGTGTCTCTGGTATTGTCCTCAATGGTCCAAGTTTCTGAAAGAGCTCAAAGCTGATGACACTCATTTTTGCTCCAGTGTCAAGCAATGCATAGATTTCAACTTGTTTTGTGCCTGCAAAAGCTTTTATGTAAGGACTACACCACGTATCTTCCAAGTCGTCAATGATGCTATCGTCCTGAGCCCTAAGGTCTGTCATGGTCTTTTCTAATTCGTCGCTTTGTATATCCGCTTCGATTGTTTCGGATGTTGAAAGAGGATATTCGTCAGTCATCATTGGGGTGACCATGTTTATTGTCCTGAGAAACTGCTTTCGTTTAGCAATCCGTTCCTTTGCTTCTTGTTGTGCCTAGTCCTGAATTCTTTGTTGTTCCTGTCTATAGGTTTTTCCATAATGCAGTTGAAACAACATTTTCGGTGTTAAAGGTATATGATATTTTTTTAAACGACACCCACTGATCCAGTTCGGCATTTCTTTTCCATCTAGTATCGACAGTTTTACTACTCCGCTGGACGATATTTCTTGGATCAAATAAGGCCCCATTCCCCTTTTCTTTAGCTTTTTGGCATGCTATTTAAGGGTGTATACTAAGACATAGTCGCCTGTTCTAAAGTCCTTGTTCTTGACATGTTTGTCAAAAAACTCTTTCTGTTGTCTTTTTTTTTGCATATATGGCCGCTACATCATTGATTCGTAACTCATCTAATTTTTCAAGGTCCTCTAACCGTTCTGAAAGTTCATGCCCCGTCCAATCCAATTGTGTGGCTACCCTTAGTGTGGGGATCAGAAAGTCAATAGGCAATATTGCATTTAACCCATATACCATATTAAATGGTGTAGCATTGAGTGTTGTTTTATATGCAACTCGATAAGCCCACAATACTGAATAGAGCATCTGATCCCAATATGTTCTTGTTTCACTAACCAGTTTCGTAAGAACCGTGCACAATATTTTGTTGGTCGCTTTCGCTTGGCCATTGGCTTGTGGATGATAGGGTGCAGATTTGCGATGAATTACCATAAACTCATTTAAGAGATGTTGGATAACTTCATTTACAAAGTGTGTCCCTCTATCACTCACCAACTCGATTGGAAGGCCATAACGTGTAAACACATATTTATATAAGAATTGTGCCGTGGTTCTAGCGTCTGCTTTTGTTGTGGCTTTTGCTTCCACCCATTTGGTCATGTAATCCGTGGCCACCATGATATATTGTGCTTGTGAACGATATGCTGGTGGAGTGATAGGACCAACAAAGTCCAATCCCCATTTAGCGAATGCTCGAGCACTCATCATTGGTCTTAAAGGCATTTCGTCTCTTTTAACTGGTACCTTAGTGCGTTGACATTCATCACACCTTTTCACGAATTCTGCTGCATCTTGAATCATGGTCGGCCACCATATACCTGCAACCATAATGATTTTTACGGTTCTCTCTGCTGAAAAATGACCTCCTGCTATGCCTGCATGAGCTTGTTCCAATAATGGAAAGTAGTCATTTTCATGAGGAACTAACCTTAGTTGGTTATCAGCTCCTCTTTTATACAATTGGTCACTAATGAGGGTATACCTATTCGCTTCGATTTGTAAATCCTTTTGTCTGGCTTTAGACCAATCTCCTGGCAGCTCCTTATTAGTCAAATATTCCACAATAGAATGAATCCATGTGGGTGCTACTGTCACTTGCTATAATGTGGCATAATCCACAGTGGTATTGGATGTGCAAAAGTCGCATTTCTTGATGTAATTAGCTACATCGACTGCCATTCTTGGCCAATATACTCCAAGTCTTCTTAATTGTTCATACATCATTTGCTTTCCTCTATGGAATCCCCCTGTTTGTGTATGGGCCTCCTCTAGATACGCTTCGTACTCCTCTGGGCCTATACACAACCTTATAATTTCATCGTTTCCATGATGGTACATTCTTCCCGCAAGCATTGTGTAATTTCGTGCTTGTCTAACGTCTTCCACCGTGTGTTTGTCGTCAAGATTCATTCCATATGTCAGCAACGGAATAATTTGCTCTGACCATTTTGGTACCATCTCTATATCAAACATGTATGCATCTGGGAGATCATCATCTACCCCGGTAGCTTTTTCGCCATGTAGTAATCGAGAAAGGTGGTCTGCTCTTTGATGAGTTTTTCCTTTCTTAACTACTACCGTAAAATCAAACTCTAGTAACACAATGAACCATTTTACAATTCGTCATGTGCTACAAGGTTTGTTTACTAAGTACAAGAGTGCCTGATGATCTACAAAGAATGTGAATTTGTTAGCGAGTAAGTAATGCCGAAATTTCTTTACCACATATATCATACCCAATCCTTCTCTTTCAATCGTAGTATAATTCTTTTCTGCACTGTTGAGTTGTCTACTAGCATAACTGATTGGAAAATCCGTCTTACCCTCATCTGGTTGTGCTAATATACAGCCTATTGCAAATGACTCAAATGAGAGATTTCTAGCCTAGCCTCTCTATATGTAATCGAGACTCCGACACCAAATTTTCCCATCTTTTACTTGTGGCCATAACTTTTTGCGAGATGCGGTTTAGGCTCGCAAATTTCCTGATTTGGACTTCGGTTGCTCCAGTTTTACCATTTTTGTAGATTTCTCATGTTGAGGTCCCTTCATGACGGTGGTCATTTTTCCCTGCCACCTTTGCAGTCCCTATTTTTTCTGTGTCTTCTTTACCTTGCTCCGATCAGGCGTCTCTTCTTTTGTGTTTCCATCTAGATTACGAATTTTTTTCTATAATTTTTGCTAGAAAATGGCTAAAATAAAGCAAATAAATCCCAAAATAACCCAAAAATAGCAATTCTAACCTATAAAAATACCAATGAAAAGCAAAACACTTTGTAACTCACTTTTCTCTCGTCTATGTACATTCTCGCTCATTATTGTCAACCTTGGCCTATTTTTTGCTGTTTTTAGACATTTTTTGGCCAGATTTGACTCTCTTTATAGTCTATACACATCCCTAGGGGCTCATGAATGATGATTTGGTCCCCAATTCTGATTAATTACGAGGGCATATTCTTTTTTCCAAAATCACACAATAAAACGCAAAAATGGTTGAAAAATTTCTCACAAACATTGCCCTCTAATATATGACGAGTCTGACATGAGTGTGCATTTAGAATGCCTCCCCCCCTCCTAGTTGGAGTCCTCCCGGACGACAGGGTAACGTCAAGGGTATGTGCTGTGCATGGGTGTGAACTCGTGCTAATGCAAGCCTTGTAATATAGCCCTATATGCATGTGCAATCAATGCATGTAGAAAGAATTTATGCAGTGTAAGAGGAAGGTATAAGCGATTCGCTTATTGGCATTTGTCGTTGAGGCTTCCTGAGGTAGCTTGAGTTGGCTGGCAGATTCTCTTTGCAAGGAGTAGTTGTAAATCTGCCGCTCTTTGTTTGATTGTTTTCCACTGGTTTTGAATTGGCGTATGTGGTTTCTTTGAAGTCGATATTGTCGTATCTGGTGGAAAATTCTTTCTTTCTGCTTTGATGACTTGGGTCTTATAGATCCTTGTAGTTTTTGTTATTGATTCTGTTTGTTTCCTCGTGTTGTTTGCATGATGTGGCTTGACCTTGACAGTTATAGATAACTCCTCGATTGCCATCTTTGGCCTCCCTTCTTGTGTTGTTGGCCCGTTTTGAATTGGCAATTTTGTCCGCCATACCAATATAGTCCGTTGCGTATTCGACAGATTGACTATGGTTCTTTGAAGTTTTGCTGGATTTCGGTGTTTTGTCTGTTCTTCTGACCCCTTTTTTATAGGAATTAGGCTGTCGTGCCTTATCCAAACTTTGTATTTCCTCTTTTGATGTAATTGTGCCTCGATTAGCTCTGTACGCCGTACCCAAACTTGCCTGGTTCCCTGCATGGTTGTTGATTTTTTATAAGACGTTGCTGGACTTGTAAACTCTCTTTGTTGTTGGGCAGATCTTTGCGGTTGTATTGACTTTTGTTTCCTCCTCGACATGTATTGGTTATATGATAAGAAGGGTTCTGAAAAGTTTTCAGTTCTGAACAGTGCTTCATTAGTATCCAAATCAATGAATACCCTGTTAGCTTTCATCCATGACACTGCTAAGATACACGGCGTTGTTGATCTACATGGTGGCAGTACATGGAATTTTGTAGTGTACGGGTGTGCCTGCACTGTGATTGGTATTATAATAGACCACAACGTGGTCACTTCATCAGCCGATGCTACTTTCAACCGGTGTGTCTCTGGTATTGTCCTCAATGGTCCAAGTTTCTGAAAGAGCTCAAAGCTGATGACACTCATTTTTGCTCCAGTGTCAAGCAATGCATAGATTTCAACTTGTTTTGTGCCTGCAAAAGCTTTTATGTAAGGACTACACCACGTATCTTCCAAGTCGTCAATGATGCTATCGTCCTGAGCCCTAAGGTCTGTCATGGTCTTTTCTAATTCGTCGCTTTGTATATCCGCTTCGATTGTTTCGGATGTTGAAAGAGGATATTCGTCAGTCATCATTGGGGTGACCATGTTTATTGTCCTGAGAAACTGCTTTCGTTTAGCAATCCGTTCCTTTGCTTCTTGTTGTGCCTAGTCCTGAATTCTTTGTTGTTCCTGTCTATAGGTTTTTCCATAATGCAGTTGAAACAACATTTTCGGTGTTAAAGGTATATGATATTTTTTTAAACGACACCCACTGATCCAGTTCGGCATTTCTTTTCCATCTAGTATCGACAGTTTTACTACTCCGCTGGACGATATTTCTTGGATCAAATAAGGCCCCATTCCCCTTTTCTTTAGCTTTTTGGCATGCTATTTAAGGGTGTATACTAAGACATAGTCGCCTGTTCTAAAGTCCTTGTTCTTGACATGTTTGTCAAAAAACTCTTTCTGTTGTCTTTTTTTTTGCATATATGGCCGCTACATCATTGATTCGTAACTCATCTAATTTTTCAAGGTCCTCTAACCGTTCTGAAAGTTCATGCCCCGTCCAATCCAATTGTGTGGCTACCCTTAGTGTGGGGATCAGAAAGTCAATAGGCAATATTGCATTTAACCCATATACCATATTAAATGGTGTAGCATTGAGTGTTGTTTTATATGCAACTCGATAAGCCCACAATACTGAATAGAGCATCTGATCCCAATATGTTCTTGTTTCACTAACCAGTTTCGTAAGAACCGTGCACAATATTTTGTTGGTCGCTTTCGCTTGGCCATTGGCTTGTGGATGATAGGGTGCAGATTTGCGATGAATTACCATAAACTCATTTAAGAGATGTTGGATAACTTCATTTACAAAGTGTGTCCCTCTATCACTCACCAACTCGATTGGAAGGCCATAACGTGTAAACACATATTTATATAAGAATTGTGCCGTGGTTCTAGCGTCTGCTTTTGTTGTGGCTTTTGCTTCCACCCATTTGGTCATGTAATCCGTGGCCACCATGATATATTGTGCTTGTGAACGATATGCTGGTGGAGTGATAGGACCAACAAAGTCCAATCCCCATTTAGCGAATGCTCGAGCACTCATCATTGGTCTTAAAGGCATTTCGTCTCTTTTAACTGGTACCTTAGTGCGTTGACATTCATCACACCTTTTCACGAATTCTGCTGCATCTTGAATCATGGTCGGCCACCATATACCTGCAACCATAATGATTTTTACGGTTCTCTCTGCTGAAAAATGACCTCCTGCTATGCCTGCATGAGCTTGTTCCAATAATGGAAAGTAGTCATTTTCATGAGGAACTAACCTTAGTTGGTTATCAGCTCCTCTTTTATACAATTGGTCACTAATGAGGGTATACCTATTCGCTTCGATTTGTAAATCCTTTTGTCTGGCTTTAGACCAATCTCCTGGCAGCTCCTTATTAGTCAAATATTCCACAATAGAATGAATCCATGTGGGTGCTACTGTCACTTGCTATAATGTGGCATAATCCACAGTGGTATTGGATGTGCAAAAGTCGCATTTCTTGATGTAATTAGCTACATCGACTGCCATTCTTGGCCAATATACTCCAAGTCTTCTTAATTGTTCATACATCATTTGCTTTCCTCTATGGAATCCCCCTGTTTGTGTATGGGCCTCCTCTAGATACGCTTCGTACTCCTCTGGGCCTATACACAACCTTATAATTTCATCGTTTCCATGATGGTACATTCTTCCCGCAAGCATTGTGTAATTTCGTGCTTGTCTAACGTCTTCCACCGTGTGTTTGTCGTCAAGATTCATTCCATATGTCAGCAACGGAATAATTTGCTCTGACCATTTTGGTACCATCTCTATATCAAACATGTATGCATCTGGGAGATCATCATCTACCCCGGTAGCTTTTTCGCCATGTAGTAATCGAGAAAGGTGGTCTGCTCTTTGATGAGTTTTTCCTTTCTTAACTACTACCGTAAAATCAAACTCTAGTAACACAATGAACCATTTTACAATTCGTCATGTGCTACAAGGTTTGTTTACTAAGTACAAGAGTGCCTGATGATCTACAAAGAATGTGAATTTGTTAGCGAGTAAGTAATGCCGAAATTTCTTTACCACATATATCATACCCAATCCTTCTCTTTCAATCGTAGTATAATTCTTTTCTGCACTGTTGAGTTGTCTACTAGCATAACTGATTGGAAAATCCGTCTTACCCTCATCTGGTTGTGCTAATATACAGCCTATTGCAAATGACTCAAATGAGAGATTTCTAGCCTAGCCTCTCTATATGTAATCGAGACTCCGACACCAAATTTTCCCATCTTTTACTTGTGGCCATAACTTTTTGCGAGATGCGGTTTAGGCTCGCAAATTTCCTGATTTGGACTTCGGTTGCTCCAGTTTTACCATTTTTGTAGATTTCTCATGTTGAGGTCCCTTCATGACGGTGGTCATTTTTCCCTGCCACCTTTGCAGTCCCTATTTTTTCTGTGTCTTCTTTACCTTGCTCCGATCAGGCGTCTCTTCTTTTGTGTTTCCATCTAGATTACGAATTTTTTTCTATAATTTTTGCTAGAAAATGGCTAAAATAAAGCAAATAAATCCCAAAATAACCCAAAAATAGCAATTCTAACCTATAAAAATACCAATGAAAAGCAAAACACTTTGTAACTCACTTTTCTCTCGTCTATGTACATTCTCGCTCATTATTGTCAACCTTGGCCTATTTTTTGCTGTTTTTAGACATTTTTTGGCCAGATTTGACTCTCTTTATAGTCTATACACATCCCTAGGGGCTCATGAATGATGATTTGGTCCCCAATTCTGATTAATTACGAGGGCATATTCTTTTTTCCAAAATCACACAATAAAACGCAAAAATGGTTGAAAAATTTCTCACAAACATTGCCCTCTAATATATGACGAGTCTGACATGAGTGTGCATTTAGAATGCCTCCCCCCCTCCTAGTTGGAGTCCTCCCGGACGACAGGGTAACGTCAAGGGTATGTGCTGTGCATGGGTGTGAACTCGTGCTAATGCAAGCCTTGTAATATAGCCCTATATGCATGTGCAATCAATGCATGTAGAAAGAATTTATGCAGTGTAAGAGGAAGGTATAAGCGATTCGCTTATTGGCATTTGTCGTTGAGGCTTCCTGAGGTAGCTTGAGTTGGCTGGCAGATTCTCTTTGCAAGGAGTAGTTGTAAATCTGCCGCTCTTTGTTTGATTGTTTTCCACTGGTTTTGAATTGGCGTATGTGGTTTCTTTGAAGTCGATATTGTCGTATCTGGTGGAAAATTCTTTCTTTCTGCTTTGATGACTTGGGTCTTATAGATCCTTGTAGTTTTTGTTATTGATTCTGTTTGTTTCCTCGTGTTGTTTGCATGATGTGGCTTGACCTTGACAGTTATAGATAACTCCTCGATTGCCATCTTTGGCCTCCCTTCTTGTGTTGTTGGCCCGTTTTGAATTGGCAATTTTGTCCGCCATACCAATATAGTCCGTTGCGTATTCGACAGATTGACTATGGTTCTTTGAAGTTTTGCTGGATTTCGGTGTTTTGTCTGTTCTTCTGACCCCTTTTTTATAGGAATTAGGCTGTCGTGCCTTATCCAAACTTTGTATTTCCTCTTTTGATGTAATTGTGCCTCGATTAGCTCTGTACGCCGTACCCAAACTTGCCTGGTTCCCTGCATGGTTGTTGATTTTTTATAAGACGTTGCTGGACTTGTAAACTCTCTTTGTTGTTGGGCAGATCTTTGCGGTTGTATTGACTTTTGTTTCCTCCTCGACATGTATTGGTTATATGATAAGAAGGGTTCTGAAAAGTTTTCAGTTCTGAACAGTGCTTCATTAGTATCCAAATCAATGAATACCCTGTTAGCTTTCATCCATGACACTGCTAAGATACACGGCGTTGTTGATCTACATGGTGGCAGTACATGGAATTTTGTAGTGTACGGGTGTGCCTGCACTGTGATTGGTATTATAATAGACCACAACGTGGTCACTTCATCAGCCGATGCTACTTTCAACCGGTGTGTCTCTGGTATTGTCCTCAATGGTCCAAGTTTCTGAAAGAGCTCAAAGCTGATGACACTCATTTTTGCTCCAGTGTCAAGCAATGCATAGATTTCAACTTGTTTTGTGCCTGCAAAAGCTTTTATGTAAGGACTACACCACGTATCTTCCAAGTCGTCAATGATGCTATCGTCCTGAGCCCTAAGGTCTGTCATGGTCTTTTCTAATTCGTCGCTTTGTATATCCGCTTCGATTGTTTCGGATGTTGAAAGAGGATATTCGTCAGTCATCATTGGGGTGACCATGTTTATTGTCCTGAGAAACTGCTTTCGTTTAGCAATCCGTTCCTTTGCTTCTTGTTGTGCCTAGTCCTGAATTCTTTGTTGTTCCTGTCTATAGGTTTTTCCATAATGCAGTTGAAACAACATTTTCGGTGTTAAAGGTATATGATATTTTTTTAAACGACACCCACTGATCCAGTTCGGCATTTCTTTTCCATCTAGTATCGACAGTTTTACTACTCCGCTGGACGATATTTCTTGGATCAAATAAGGCCCCATTCCCCTTTTCTTTAGCTTTTTGGCATGCTATTTAAGGGTGTATACTAAGACATAGTCGCCTGTTCTAAAGTCCTTGTTCTTGACATGTTTGTCAAAAAACTCTTTCTGTTGTCTTTTTTTTTGCATATATGGCCGCTACATCATTGATTCGTAACTCATCTAATTTTTCAAGGTCCTCTAACCGTTCTGAAAGTTCATGCCCCGTCCAATCCAATTGTGTGGCTACCCTTAGTGTGGGGATCAGAAAGTCAATAGGCAATATTGCATTTAACCCATATACCATATTAAATGGTGTAGCATTGAGTGTTGTTTTATATGCAACTCGATAAGCCCACAATACTGAATAGAGCATCTGATCCCAATATGTTCTTGTTTCACTAACCAGTTTCGTAAGAACCGTGCACAATATTTTGTTGGTCGCTTTCGCTTGGCCATTGGCTTGTGGATGATAGGGTGCAGATTTGCGATGAATTACCATAAACTCATTTAAGAGATGTTGGATAACTTCATTTACAAAGTGTGTCCCTCTATCACTCACCAACTCGATTGGAAGGCCATAACGTGTAAACACATATTTATATAAGAATTGTGCCGTGGTTCTAGCGTCTGCTTTTGTTGTGGCTTTTGCTTCCACCCATTTGGTCATGTAATCCGTGGCCACCATGATATATTGTGCTTGTGAACGATATGCTGGTGGAGTGATAGGACCAACAAAGTCCAATCCCCATTTAGCGAATGCTCGAGCACTCATCATTGGTCTTAAAGGCATTTCGTCTCTTTTAACTGGTACCTTAGTGCGTTGACATTCATCACACCTTTTCACGAATTCTGCTGCATCTTGAATCATGGTCGGCCACCATATACCTGCAACCATAATGATTTTTACGGTTCTCTCTGCTGAAAAATGACCTCCTGCTATGCCTGCATGAGCTTGTTCCAATAATGGAAAGTAGTCATTTTCATGAGGAACTAACCTTAGTTGGTTATCAGCTCCTCTTTTATACAATTGGTCACTAATGAGGGTATACCTATTCGCTTCGATTTGTAAATCCTTTTGTCTGGCTTTAGACCAATCTCCTGGCAGCTCCTTATTAGTCAAATATTCCACAATAGAATGAATCCATGTGGGTGCTACTGTCACTTGCTATAATGTGGCATAATCCACAGTGGTATTGGATGTGCAAAAGTCGCATTTCTTGATGTAATTAGCTACATCGACTGCCATTCTTGGCCAATATACTCCAAGTCTTCTTAATTGTTCATACATCATTTGCTTTCCTCTATGGAATCCCCCTGTTTGTGTATGGGCCTCCTCTAGATACGCTTCGTACTCCTCTGGGCCTATACACAACCTTATAATTTCATCGTTTCCATGATGGTACATTCTTCCCGCAAGCATTGTGTAATTTCGTGCTTGTCTAACGTCTTCCACCGTGTGTTTGTCGTCAAGATTCATTCCATATGTCAGCAACGGAATAATTTGCTCTGACCATTTTGGTACCATCTCTATATCAAACATGTATGCATCTGGGAGATCATCATCTACCCCGGTAGCTTTTTCGCCATGTAGTAATCGAGAAAGGTGGTCTGCTCTTTGATGAGTTTTTCCTTTCTTAACTACTACCGTAAAATCAAACTCTAGTAACACAATGAACCATTTTACAATTCGTCATGTGCTACAAGGTTTGTTTACTAAGTACAAGAGTGCCTGATGATCTACAAAGAATGTGAATTTGTTAGCGAGTAAGTAATGCCGAAATTTCTTTACCACATATATCATACCCAATCCTTCTCTTTCAATCGTAGTATAATTCTTTTCTGCACTGTTGAGTTGTCTACTAGCATAACTGATTGGAAAATCCGTCTTACCCTCATCTGGTTGTGCTAATATACAGCCTATTGCAAATGACTCAAATGAGAGATTTCTAGCCTAGCCTCTCTATATGTAATCGAGACTCCGACACCAAATTTTCCCATCTTTTACTTGTGGCCATAACTTTTTGCGAGATGCGGTTTAGGCAAATCCTATATGTTCTGCATTTTTTGAAAACCTTTCAAAGATGATCTATATGGTCTTTTCTCAATAGAGAATAGACACACAAGTCGTCCATGTAAATATCCAAGAATTTTTGCAAGTATTCTTTAAAAGCGTGTGTCATTATTCTCTGAAATGTGGCTGGAGCATTGGTCAAGCCAAATGGCATTACCCTAAACACATATATGCCCCATTCTGTTGCAAATGCTGTTTTGTATTGATCTTCTGGTTTGACCCCTAATTGGTTATAACCAGAGAATCCGTCCATAAAGCTATAGGCTTGCTTGCCTGCTACTCATTCCAGGACGTGTTCAGTGATAGGAAGAGGGTAGTTGTCCCTTATTGTTGCTGCGTTTACCTTCTTGAGATTCACACACACTCGTAATTTCCCGTTTTTCTTGGGTACCACCACTATCGGGGACACCCAGTCCATGTGCTCTATCTCATAAATAAATTCAGCATCCATAAGTTTGTCTATCTCCTCTTTTATCCTTTTGGCGAATGTCTCATTATACGTGTATGAACGTTGTTTGCTTGGCTTTGCATCAGACTTTAGAAGGATTGAATGTTCACAAATGTTAGGATCCACTCCCTTCAAATCTTTGTACGACCATGCAAATACATCTCGAAATTCCTTAAGTGTTTTGATCAGTAAGTCCTCTTCTTCTCGACCTAGATCTGTGGCAATGTAAGCAGGTCGAGGATTTTCTCCTGGCTTTGCTAAGTCTATTTTCTTGGCATTCTCTGGCCCATTGTAGGACTCGTTTGATTTTGGCTCCCTCATTGGTTGTTGAACCACCAATATTCTTTCCTGAATGGTGTACTTACAATAGTGAGGAGGTACATCTATCTTTTTACTCCCATCACTAGCGTTCGTTCCATCGCTACTTTCCATTTCAGTTGTCCATACATTTTTAATTTTTTGTTTCAATTCATTGTATCTCGTTTTCCGTTCAATTTTCGTCATAATTGGACTACAACAGACATTCAGTTTTTCTGTTGCAACTCTTTTTTTTGCTTTGCTGGTTTTCTTAGGTTTCAACAGTCTGGACTTAAATCCTGAGTCTTCAACAACCTTAAGAAATCTTCTTGACACTTTATCCTTAGCACAATCAACAGCATGAATGTTCATAAGGAAATGTGTCTTACCCTTAAACTCCGGCATGGGTCTCAGCCTGGTTGGTGGACTGATATGGTGTCGTTTACTCTTGTATCTTTTTTGGCGTCTCTCACTTTGGTTTGGGAAATTGTAGAAGACGTCATTGTCTTGATCTTGATTGTCGTCTCCCTTCGTATTTTTCAACTTCTCGTCATCCGCGTTATCCTTGTTTCCACTTTGATCAGAAGAATCATAAAATTCTTCTCCCTCCTACTTGATTTCTTTAGTGGGGATGTCCACATAGCCCACTATCTTAAGCTCAAGTTTCGTTTCTGTTTTATTGATCCTCATATTCTCAGTATCTCCATTGTTCTCGTCCTCCTCCACAATTTTTCTCAACATGTAGTATGGTATGATATCGTAGCCATTCTCATCACAAAATTTGGTGGGAGTGACTTCATTGACGCATACATCTAATGTAGCCAAAATTTGAGACCATCCTAGGGGTTCGAGATTCTCTTCAGGAAAAGGTTCTCGTATATATGCATCGTCTTCCAAGACCCTCTCTAGTGTCCTCTCATTGTGGTCAAATTCACTACATTGAGATGCCCCACACATCCATATCTCCTTTTTCTTACAAAGCCACGCTGGGACTTCTGATCCACTAATGGTGGCTGAGTCAAATTCTTCCAAAGGGGTTCTCGTGACATCTTGGTAGCTATGATTTTTCATGTTTACGTGTGTAGTAGTTTCAGCATGTCTTAGATACAAATAATCATACCCCCAGTCCTGCACCATTTTGAGTTGCCTCATGAACGGCCTACCAGGGATAATTTCATAGTTGTTCATCTTGCCGAAATCTACTATGGCAAAGGTATGTTCGTACTCTATGCCACAGGAAGATACCACAATTGCCTCAAGCAATCCTATAGGCCTTTCTATGTGCCGATCCGCCAATTGCAATTTCATTCTAGTTGTTCGTATTGCTGGTTTTCCCCATTTTTCCCATAGCATTTTGGTCGCAATGGCAATGCCAGCTCCACTATCAAGTATTGCCTTAGTCTCTATGCCGTTATACTCAACTGGTAGGGTTGTGTTGCCATCTTAACCTTCACAATACTCTCCTACCTTGTTGAGTGGCACTGGTCTAGTGTTGACTTTCTTCGGGTCTGTGTCATTAAGCTCGGTTTCGAAGAACTTAAGAGGTCTCCTTATGCCAAATTTTTCAAGACATTTGCCCACTTCCGTCCACATGCTTGGCCTAATTTTTAACAATTCTGCCAATGTGATTGTACACTTGACCGAAGTGGTCAACAAGTCTGTCAGGATTTTAGTGTCCAATTGATTTGACCCGCCTATTCTTTGAGAAGATACTATTCGAATTTCTGACCTTGCCTCATAGTTTCCCATATATGATGGCAAAGTTCTGAGTGATTCTGGTCTGCTATCTTCGGATGCAACTGAACCATTATCCCCTTGAAATGATTTAATGTCTAAATCCCATGGAGGCTTATTCAAGTTCAACTCCGAGAAAGGCGCCGACTCGAATGTTTTTGTCTCATATTTTTCTTGAGCTCTTCGCACCGATTCCCATAGCTCTTCAGGCCAATTTTCTTCCACAATAGGGGAATATGGTGGAATATCTTTTAGTGATTCATCAGTGCTATTGGGCACGTCTCTTGCATCCTCTACATCCGGCAAGGATTTAACGTTTTCTATCTTGTCGGGTATCCTTTGTTTGGTTTTGTGAGGTGTTTCATTGTTTGGTGGTTTGATTACTCTATCTCCCGCTTCCATTGGTGGAGGCTCCAGTAAAGATTGTGCAGTTTCAATCAGCTGTTTGCACATCTCTAGTCTCTGTTTTCTATCTCTGGATATGGATATGTCATCCACCTTTGCTCTAGAGTCTGTCTGTTCTCCAATCTTGCTTCATATGCTTGCAAGATTGCATCTAAGGGTTCATTGATCTTATCTACCAATACCGACCCTCCTGAGCTTGCACTTCTTGGTCCCTCCGTTGATTTTAGAGAGTCGGACTCTCTTTGCTGTTTAAGTTGCTCTCGAGCTATAGTTAGCTCAACTTCTACATCTTTTTGTTTTCGCTCACGTCTAGCTTTCATTTTCACTCTTCGTTTTTTCCAAGGATTATCATGACTGACGCTAGACTTGTCAGTCTTGATTTCTTCTTGATTTTCATCGTTACTCTTGGGCTCATTGTCATTTTTCCTTGCTTGGGCTCTCGTCAAGACCTTAACAGGAATCAGAGTTTCGTTTTCTGACCCTCCACTCGAAGGCAACGCTCCCAGCATATTCAAGGTAGTTTTTGCTCCTTTGATCGGGTTTTTAGGGCAATCAGGGATCAAGTGAGTAATTCCACACTCCGTGCAATATGCGTTGACCCTAATGATTTTTTCATGAGGGCAGTCCCTCAGCCAATGGTCTCCACCACACTTGTAGCATGGTCCTTTAGGCTGTTGAGGTGCTCCTGGAGCTCCTCTTTGTTGGTGTGCAATTCTTTGCCCGCTCATGCCTCCGTTGGCTATGAACAACAATGTTCTTTCATCTAGGCTATATCTTCCTTCTCCCGCTGCCTGTGCAGCAGTTGGTGGTCCTGTATTTCCTATCATGCTCCATGGTTCTGGTGTAGAGGGTTCTTCCGGTGGATAATAGACAGAGCTCCCTGCATATCCATTGGGCTCTTCGTAGTATGCATGCATAGGTACCAAAGCCTTCTCATCCGACTCAGTTACTGTGGGTGTGTATCTTATGCCGACTGGTCGTAATCCTGGTAGGGGTGGTTGTTGTCCCAACACTGGTTGTGGTCTTTCTACACCTACAGGTCCTGGTAGGTTGCCTGTCTGGTATCTAGGCATTGGTGGGATTTGAGGGGATGTCGCCTGAGCTTGCGGAGAATATGGTCGTTCTCTCATATATCCCTTGTTATAATAACACTCCTCCGTCCCATGGTTTGTCCATTTTTGTTCAATCGCACACCATTTTGGTTGTTTAGCTTGTGGTTTGGAATACAAGTTAATCTTTTTAAGCACTTCCTCTACAAGCTGCTCTTGGCTCACCGCTACTTCTCCTTTCAGTGTTGTCTTAGCAGACTTGCTTCCGCTTTGTTGCGAGGAAGAATCATCGTCAAGATCCTTGAACTCACTCTCTTTGTAGACCGCACAATTATCCACAAGGTATAGAGCTTCCTTGGTTAAATCATTCAACGTTGTGCTCCTTTTCATATGTAAGTCCTTTTGAAGATCTGCATTCCTTAGTCCTTGAATAAATATAAGCATAAGTCTGGACTGAGTTGGCAGTTCTTCCACGGGGAAGAACTTAACATATCTTTTTAATCGGAGGGCTGCCTTTCGCACAGACTCTCCATCTTTCTGTTTGAATTTTTGGATTTGTGAGACTGTATTATGAGCTATTCCCCTTTGTGAGAATTCCTCGATAAACTCGTCAAACACTTCCTCCATAGACTCAAAGTCCCTTCGCTCCATCGAGTCAAACCATGTAGCAACATCATTCTCTAAGGTTAAACCGAATCCTGCAAACTGGGTAGGAAAGTCTAACACCTCTTCAGCTCTAATTACACGCACAAAGGCTGCTACATGATCTCTCGGATCCCTGCTTCGCATATATTTCTTGTTTACCCATTTTTGCACTTGAGAAGGTCTAATTCTACGATGGTCTACAAATCTCATCATGGGATCTCCCCGTCCTAGTCGTTAAACCTCCTCTGGTCTTCTGTAGTGGCCAGGTTCCCCTCCCAATGGTGCTCCTAATCTATAATTTCTAACAGTTCTCGTGAGAGATGGTTCATCTCTCCGAACTCGTTCTCAGGGTGTTCTTCCAGGCTCAGTTGACCCCTGAGTCTTTGGCTTACTCTCTCCTTGATACTGTGCATAGAGTGGTGGTTCTTGTAAATCCCTTAACCCTCGTGCGGTTTGATAACCCTCTCGGGTTCGGTTTTGTTCTAATGTAGCTGAGTAGATGGTTGATCCTAGTAGTTGGACGTCGGTTGTTGGATAGAATGTGAGGTAGCGTCACACTCTTCTGAAAAGGGATTTGTCGACTTGCTAGGGGTGTAGGTGGCTCTTGGTACTTCGTCGGGGCTATAGGTTGATGCTCCCGGAATTGTTGCTTTTTCAACCTCTTCTGGGAGAATACATTTGTATTCTCGCCCGTATCTGTCAACAAAAAAAATATCCTTCCCCATAGCAGTTTCATAAGAAAAGAACCTTGTCTTTGCTTAATTCGTTTGAGTAGGGTTCCTTGCATCGAAAGTAAGAGACTATTCCTTCGCTTGCATGCTTGTAAATCCCTACATTCTCATTATAGGTTGGGACCCTGGTTGTTTTCTTATCATACATAAAAAGTGCTCTAGGTCGATCAATGTAAGGACGCGGTTCTTGGGTTTCTGAAACCATTTTCCCTTTTGCCACGTTATCCCCATATCTGTTGTAATCCTCGGGGTTACTCACTATCAGATAGTGGTTCCCCTTTTTATCTCGGAATCTGTCTCCGTCATCATAGACTCGAATTATCTCTAGTCTCTGAGCCGGTCTTTCTTCAATACAAATACACTTGCGTCCTCGATAGTCAGAATAAACTAAGGCTCCCCTCGAGTTAGTTCCTTCCAAGAAGATTATAGTGAACTTGGTTTTGTTTAAAGGATGTAGGGAGGTGCTCCCCCCTAGCATTGGTCCTTCACTGTTGAAACCTCCTGGTTGTTGACTCCCCATCATGAAGAAGGATTTTTTTGAGGAAGTGTCAGTATCACTACCCTCTTCAATGATTGGCGCTAATGGGTCTAGTCTAGTCTGAGTTACACTCTCTTCGGTGGACGTGGTGCTTACTTGACTTTTGACACTTTTAGCTCCCGACTTAACAAAGGCTCCTGAACTTAAATACATAAGAATGAAAGTTGGGTTGCAAACTTAAAGCTTACCTGGACTCCTTCTTCCTATGTGGCTTTGTGATGATCTCCTTCTGGGATCTACACAAGGATGGTTAGTCTTTTCACAAGGGTTTTCCCTGAATTACCAAAAAATCTTTCAAGTATATACAGCAACCACTTAGTCAGTCTCTGGTGGTCCAGTTTCAAATATGAAATGATGGTTGGGATCTATATAGAGAGTATGTCCTAGCAGTATAGTCACAAATTGCAAAATGTGTCCGAATCACTACTTTCTTAGTCTATCGCAATAGACTGACAATTTGCTCAACACAAGTCAATTCAAAATTGTGACTTTACCCTTGAGTTTCAGTTACCCTCTATAGCCTATCCCTCAAGTTTTATGAAGTTTGGACACTTGGGTTGGGTTTTGGTCCCGTTTTAGTATTTCAGTTAGAGCTTGATTCTCTATCTGTGACCTTCAGTGATCTAAATGCCTTGAATTTTGGTGTGTCTGCTATATAGGCCTTGATAAATCTCTCCCTAGGAGAAATTTGAAAGAAAATTTCCCCAACAGCAGTTTCCCTGGTCTATCGTGATAGACTTGGCATTTTCTCCTTTTTAGCATTTTTCTCAAGTTTTCTCCACAGTTGGTTCAGCCTCCCCTTGTGTAGTGCATTAACCAATTTTTGCAATGTTTGGACATTTGGTCAAATACTTCTTGCCCTTGTCTCTGAATTCAGACTCTAAACACCAGTTTTGAAGTTTTTTGGTCAAGATAGTGTTCAATTTCACTCAATTTTTGTGAGTACCCTTGTATTGATGTGTTAAACCTGTGGTATAAAGGTTTTTTCCTTGTTGCTAGTCAATCACCACCTTCATCAGTCTATTGCGATAGACTAGGTAGAGAGCAATGGGGATTTAGTTTTTTTTCTGTTTTTGCATAGTCTTGTTCCGTGTGCCCATATAAGTCTATCCCCCAAGTTTTATGAAGTTTGGACTTATTTTGACCTTAAACTCAAGCACTTCACAAATTTCACTTTTCTCTGACAATTCACAACTCCATTGCACTTGAAGTGATGCAAATTTGATGACACTTCATCTTAAACTTGTGAACATCAGTCGTACCTCATGACACAATCAGTTTACCCTAGGCTAATGGTTATATCTCTTCTTGGCCTCTTTAGGTTCACATAGTGTTTCCTTATGACAATCTCCTATTTCTTTTTTGTTGGTTTTGGTCACAATTTTTATGTTTTCTCGAGTGTTGGATCATAAATTTCAATGTCGACTGTTTTCACCCCCTTCAAGGGTATATGGGGTGGGTTTTGCTTTCAAGGCAAGCAAATAGCCTTATTGTTTCTTCTTTTTTGTTTGTTTTTTGCGTTTTTACAGCGTTTTTCTACTCTATTTCTTCACAAGTATAACAAGCACTCAAAACCAAAAACCATAACTCCACATTATCCTACTTAACTAAATCTAACTAGTCGCGGACCCTCGGCAAGACACATGCTTCCTGGCTATCCACTAGACCTCATGATACTCTATCCTGGATCTTGTTCTAAAAGTTTAAGCTCTCTCTAGTCAAAACTAAAGTAAGCTAACCATCACACGAGTGACGTAGATCTCCCTACTTAAGGTCTTGTGTCCCCGGTAGTGGCGACAATGTTTTAGGGATTGACTACTCCCCTGTTCATACTCAAGAGCACGGCACAAACAACATACTTATCATCCGATGACACGACTAACCCGTAGGTGCACGTAGGCAATCTCGTTAGCTTGTCAGGCTGAGACCAATCTACACATACGCACTTTTATGATGCATCAATCATTAACTCTGGTAGAATGCAACCCACTCTATCCCTAAACGCTCATAACACCATTTACACTTCCAATGAACTCGGAATTGCATCAAACTTACTAGGCACCATCCTCTCACTAGAATATACTTACCTATAAGTCTAATCTCACCAAATTTGAACCCTAGTTATCTCGAATACAGTCGTGATAGACTAGCAGGTCATAATCCAAAAGTGGGAGAAACTTAAGTTTATGAGTATCTATGTGTAGCTAATCTCTTTCTCATTCCATAAAGCACCTGATTGTTGAAAACAGACACTGTTTGTGCTACTTACAAGCAAAACAAGCTCGAGGAAGGATCGATCGCGAACAGCTCGAAAGTGTGAATGCGTGGCGTGGGCGCATAGCTCTCGGAGAGACTACCGCGATGGTGTAGTCACGTCGTAAATCCGGTGAGGGAGAAGCGCGTAGTGAAGAGGATAAGACACACTCACTCTCTCTCTCTCTCCCTCTCTCTGGCTCGTACGACACATAGTTAATATCCAAATGTCCTTCAAAAATGGTTCTAAGGTGACTTTTATACTTTAGTCACCTTAGCTCAAAATTGGACATGAAGTTGTCTTACTCATTATTACAAGGTGTGAACAAATCTGAGTCCTGACTAGCTGATTAATCTTTACATAACCCAGACGAATGGATCAAAATGATAAGACTTCTTTGACATAAAATGGGAATTTGATATGCGTTACAAGATGGGCTCATTACAACAGTTGGACAAATGGGGCTCCAACAGAAGCCAATGAAGCGAATGAATTAAGCCAAAGGGTTAACAAAACCAGTATGGAAGGAGATGTCTTTCTTCCTCCTATTGAATAGTTTGAGGTAGGATCTCAAGCAGTTCTAGAGATGCACTCATATTGGGGAGACAAGGATTCTGTGAGATCTTTGGGATAGCCAATCTATGTCTCTGAGAACTTTACCCTCCTATATGGGAGACTATGAAGCAAAGTCGGATGTGAAAGTTGTGCCATCAAAAGAACTATCTGCAAGGAAGGGATGGACTCCCAGGGGATGATAACCGTCTTATCTATTCCACTAACCTGTACCATTACTATCACCAAGCTTCTCAAAATAAGACCTCATATGTGGAATACAATAGGAAAATGTCTCGAAAAGTTTGGGGTAAGGGATCCAAATTCACAAATGCAGGAAGGAATCAAAGATTTAGAGAGACCTCACTTAAATATGCAGCTAGTACCCTTAAATAAGGTAGGAGAATAATGTGAAGGGGAAGGTGGAAATACCATGCTCCCAGTTGAATTAGAAGGTGTAACCACCATGGAAATTCTTGAGAGTGGAGCTCATGTAGCCATTACAACAAATGTTGTATGGAAGAAATGAGGGAGACCAGCTTTGAGAACCACCAAGATGAAGTTGCAACTTGCTGACGGTTATATGTTGAGACCCATAGGGATCCTAGGAAAAGGTAGTCGTTACATCTTGCAGAATTGAGTACAAGCATACCTTTGCAATTGTGGATTTTGGAAAGAAGAATAACTATGACATAATGCTTGGACGACCATTCATGCAACAACTAAAGATGGTCCAAGATTGGGGCTATAGTTATATATACCTCAGACACATGGAAAGACATTAAGCACACTACATAAAAAGAAGGAAACAAACAAAGCTAGAGATAACCCAATGCCAAAAATGAGAAACAAAATGGAATTTTTATCTCTGGTTAAAGATGACGACGACTGAATTAAAAACAAAACATCAGGCCGATTCTCTCGAGATCAAGACTCTAGGACAAAAGAGAGTCCTAGGGATGTGAAAAAACGAACTCAGAAGCTGAACTTAGACAAAAAATAAAAAAAGCAAAAACTTGACCGAACCAAATAGGAGAACCAAAATGGACAAAAGTTGAACGTAAAAAGAAGCATCAAGAGATCAAGAAAACTTTGAGGAAAGTATGGACAATTGAAACAAAAAACAGAGAAGATGAAAAAGATAAGAGCGACAACCATACAAGTGTACCTTCCCATTATAAGAAGTTCACTATTCAAGAACAGAAGATAGTATTGACACAGCCTAGGCAAGAACAATGGGAGAAGGAGTCATATGACTAATTGGAGGATGCAAGGAAGGTAGACCTAGCAAGACTCATGTGCATTGCTAATCTGTGGAATTTATTTGACTACCTTTTTCACCGCCTCTTCCTTAACAATAAGGGGATTCTCCTTGTAGGTCAACAAATCGTCTAGGGTAGCTCTTGTATTTTCTTTCACTATAAAAGAGAACTCAAACTCTTGCAGCTCAATTACCCATTTATTGAACACATTTGACATGTTAATTCCATTAATTAATTGTGGAAAAAAAGCATAGCTCGTTAAGAAAACAAAAGTTCGTGGTAGCAAGTAATGACGAAATCGTCAACAAGCAAATATAACACTGGCCATCACTAACTCTACTTCCGAGAATTTTCTCTCTGCTACCAGCTTCACTCGGCTTGCACAATACACTGGCCTCATATAATGGCTGCCCTTCCCCTTTTGCAATAGCATGGCTCTAATGGAATCATCCCCTACTGATGGATTTACATAAAACACTTGCTCCCAATTAGGAGCCTGCATGGCTGACAACCCCCCTAACACCTCTTTCACCTCTTGAAACACTTCTTCACACTTGCCATCCCATTGCAATGGGTCGTGCTTTTCCACTTGTTGTAATGGATAAAGGAGCTATGAAGACAATGGAATAAACTGTGCCATGTACTTTACCCTGTGTATAAAGGCTGCCAATTGCTTTGTACTCGTAGATGATGGAAGAAGAATAATAGACTTAACCTTGTCTGGATTAGCCTCAATGCCATTTTCTAACACCATGTGGCCCAATAACTTCACCCTTGGCTGTGCTAGATGACATTTGTTTGTATTTAGTTGTCCTCCACATTCATCATATTGAGCCAATGCCAGTTGTATCTTCTCATGGTGTTCAGCCCTACTGTTGCAGACACAGAAGTCATCGATAAAAGCTTTAACACAACTACCAATGAATGGTGCCAATACCCAATTTTCTCTCTCTTGATAGAAAGATGGTCCATTTGACAACCCAAATGGAAATACCATGTAGCAATAACTGCCCCATGGCATAATAAAAGTTTTCTTTGTTCGGTCTTTAAGAGCAATCTTCAATTGAAAATGGCCTGAAAAACCATCACACACACTGTACCTCTCATAACCTGCCACTGAATCCAAGATCTAATCAATGAAGGGAAGAGGATATCGGTTCTTCTTAGTGTCTGCATTTAAGGGTTTAAAATCTACACAAATCCTCCACTTCCCATCCTTCTTTGGGCTGACTACTACTGGACTCACCCATTTTGTGGTTTCCAGTGGAACTATGAACCCTGCCTTCAATACCTTGTCCACCTCTTCTCGCAAGGCTTCCATTTTCTCTTGACCCATCTTTGTTAGCCTTTGTCACAGTGGCTAAGCACCTTCTTTCAGCTCTTTATGCATCTCTTCTGCTTTGAACCCTCTAATCTCTTCATATGAAGTAATGAAAAAATCAGGAAAACTAGCCAGCATGTGCAAATATATCTTCTTCTCCATAGATGAGAGGTCTCCACTGATCATTTGTGTCATCAATTATTGCTTCTTTGAAAATTAAACCTTGGTTTGCATCAGCTCTTCAATCACTTCATAAGGCCCTTCACTTTCATCTTCAATCTCATTTGCAAATGCAACTAAACCAAACTCCTGGATTTCTTGGTCCATCAAAAGAAATGCAACATCAACATCCTTATCAACTGCTAATAGTACTATCACTGTCCTCAATCAGTCATTGTGGAATAGTATAACACCATTGTAGATAATTTGGAAAAATCCCGTTTCCCAAATTCTAAATGTGTATGCTAGGATTGTGTTATTTAATGATTTCTAAGATCTAGTTGCCTTTAATTTAGATAAATTATCATGATTGTATGAGTCTATTTTAATTTCTCTACTATAAAATTTAAGAATAAACCTCCAATATAGTTTTTGGAAAGAGGATTTGTATGACATCAATGCTTTTCAAAATTCAACAAATGCTTCTAGAAGTAGCTTCTCAAAAAATGAGGTGTCAAAAAAACCAATTTTTGATATGATTTTAAAGCAGCATATAGATTGATTACAGCAATTAAAAAAGATAATATGTAAAAGCAAATACTACTAAACACTCTTGTCATAATTTGGTGACCTTAATCCATGTACAACAAAATACTCGGTCATGGTTTTGTAGCATGCTATCAAGTTTTAATACACGATAATTTAAACAACATTCAAACTACTATTTCACACTTAAAATGTCAAAACAATACTATATAGTATCCTATGGCTATAAGACCATGAGATGCCATCTATTGCACCTATGGCCTTAAGGCCATATGGTGCTCTTTGTAGACATGTCTATGACTTTAATATGTCTCTTTATGACCTCAAGGCCATAGGGTTAGGATTGTTAGCTGGTCCCAACGTATAAAGAGGTCCAGTCCTTCAAAGACATATGGGAATTTATTTATGTGCCACCCTATGTCCCTAAGGCTGTAGGTTGTCATAGGGCCACAAGATGTTGTTTATGCCAATAAGAAACCCTTCTATGCTCTATGTTGGCACACTATGTCCCTAGGCGCACAAGGTGTGCCTCGTATGCTAGTTAGAAACCCTTTATTCTATATGTTGTCACCATATGGCCTTAGACCATAGGGTGCCCTCTGTGCTAGTAAGAAATCCTCTATACTCTGTGTTTTCACCCTATGGACCTAGGGCTACAAGGTACCCTCTATGCTAGTAAGAAATCCTCTACGCTCAATATTGAGACCATGTGACCCCAAAGCCATAGGATATCCTCTATGGTAGTGAGAAAAACCCTCTATGATCTATGTTCACAAACAATTAAAAAATCTAAACAATACTATAGAGTATCCTATGGCCCTAAGACCATAAGATGTCATCTATTGCACCTATAATTCCATTTGGTATTTTATTTAACTATAAAAAGTTAGATGAGGCACTGACTTAGATAAACTATCATAATTCTAACTTTGAAATTGTTTCTTAGCATAAAACTACAATATAAAAACTCCTAATATAAGTTTGTGCCAAAGAATCAATGTTAAGATGAAGATTTTTTACATCAAGTACATGCTTTAAAACTTCACTCAAAGGTTTTAGAGATGGTGTTTCAAAAAAAGGAGGTGTTTAAAAACACCATTTGATGTGAATAATACAAATTGCATACATTGATTATGTCAAAATAGTATAAAGTATAAACATAAAGATTACCACCAACTTGACAGTTTCATAAAAATGATGGTCTTCATCGCATGTACAATAAAAGACTAACTAGAAAGAGTATGATATCTCCAAGATTGAGGGTGTTCAGAAAACACCGTTTTGTAACACTACCAAATGTCAAGAAATTCTGATTGTTTGGATCACTTAATAAAGACAATTAATAAGAAGAAAAAGTTAACAATACCATAGAAGCATCAAACAATGAAACCAAAGAACTTGAATGAGAGAAGTCTCCTGACAATAGGATGCACTTCATTAAAAAAACAACTTAACACTAGAATGGTAACCTAACAGGACATAAAAGTGTCCTTTTAGGGTTTTGGGAAAAAAATCCAAAACCATAGTAGATCCACTCATTTTGAAAAATCCTTTCATGAGCTTATAGTTCAATAACTACTACATATGGAAAAAATGAAAAACTTGTAATTTTTCTCATCCCTTGGTCACTACAAGCCTCCAAAGTTGATGGACCAGTGCATTTTGCCCAAAACATTCTTACGGTTGATTGCATATAAATAAGAGTTGGGATTTTTATAGGACATGAGATAAAATGCCCCGTTAACTTCAATGGGTTGGTGACCAAAACATATGGTTGCTTTTACCTCACTAATTGTTTTTTGGGCAAAACAATAGGTACAAAAAAGTTGCATTTTTGCCATTCTGTGGACCTATCATCAAAGTTTCTATAGTCACACTCAATACAGATACTATATACATGTTTTCTTAGTTCCCTTTGGGCCTTTGGATTCAAAAGGAGCCATGGAGCCTGTCAAAAGGATAATGGATCTCTTACAATTGGAACCTTGGGGGCAATCATAAAGTGCTAAATACAATAAACATGAAAAAACTGGGTTTAGCATTATGACCTCTAGAAACCCATAGAAACTACTCAATATCTATCCAAGTTTGTAGTCTATGATTAGATATGGTTACTACCTACAAAATACACACAATTGGCCTAAGAAGCTAGAAATATTGAGAAAGTTATACTTGCTACTCTAAAATGTATTGTATTCTTCAGCAATCAAAAAACTCAACCATCATCATATACTATGCTATATAGCATAGTATATTAGGTCCCCCAAAACTCAAGGAAGATATAGAATATTAGGTCCCCCAAAACTCAAGGAAGATTAGCTTTATGTTATACATTACACTTACACAATCAAAATTGAATTTGGATATCAAGAAATCCACCAGAAAAATCATAAAAGTGCTAATTTTGGCCAAAAAACAGGATTATTCAATTCTTGTAAATTGGTCATAACTTTCAATTTTAACACTTAGCTCTCCCTACAAGCATCAAAACATGTTGAGAACTATGAAGGCCTAACCTCTAGCCATCTAAACCTGACAAACATGAAGTTTAGAGTGGTATAGTTGCCAAAAATTGAAAAAAAACCAAAACCAGGACCCGTTTTTTCACACGGTTTAGGTTCAAAAATGTTGTGCAAGAGTAAGGTTAATGGTGAGATCTATACTCCAAAAAAAAATGCTAAGTTTTTTTCAGCTCATAAGGCAACTTTGTGGATATATAGCACCTAGAAATTCATTTTCATACTCTTCAAATAATTCAAGCAAAATGGTCACTTAACATGACACAAAAGTGTCAAGGACATAAAAGTGTCCTGTTACCATTCTAGTGTTAAAGATGTTTCAAGATATCCCACAACATTCCATCAAGTTTAAATTTTGAAAAGTACACAGTGCCAAATACTTGGTAGATGGTATTGAGAATACATAACTAGTACACTTAAAATGGCCTCCTTCTCTTGAGATTTTGAGTCCTTTGAGACATATAACATTGCATTACATAGTGAGTCTCAGGATCAGGATGGAACATTACAAATTATCTTATGGTATAGTCTCTCTTGTCTTTAGCATACAACCATCCACATAACCATGGAACAATTTCATCTTTTAAAAAACTTTGAAGCAATTGAGTAGGTTGGTTCCAAAACTTTGAAAAAATCATATAAGTTCCTTGCATATTCCACGTCACTCGATATGGACTATTATCAAATATTATAGTTTTGTCCCCATCTAAATAATCAAATAGCTTCCATATGGTTGAAAGATTTTTGTGATAGGCTCTTTTGTAACCGATCATGAAATTTGAATTTTGGCAGCACCGGTTATCCATAATCATCTTGAATTTGTGACTATGTAGGAAAACAGGTCTTGATTATGTGTTGAACTTTTTGTAAAAGATGGCAACTCCAAATCCAAACCTCAAAGAACTCAAAGCAAAATCTTAAGAAATACTCTGCATCTGGACGCACCGCATACACCTCATTGTTATCTTCTACAATGCACATGTACTTGGTCCAAGTTGGCCTTGATTGAAGCTCAAATTTTGCGAGAAGCACACCCTCTAAATCCAAGATAAGCGTTCTTTTGTCCTTTTTGAAAGATGTTGGTAGATAATGAAACCATTGCTCTTGGTTTGAATGTGATATTTGATGTAATATGAAAAGGAGCTCCTCTATTTTGTGATAATCTAATAGCAAAACATTTTTTCTTAGAAGCCCTGAAATGATTAAAAAAAAAAGTTAATATAGAGATCTTAAGTGTGTTGAAGACCTTAGGGACATACGGTGCTAATTTGTGGTTACACTTAGTAAGTCCTATGCAAGAACACATGCCAAACTATGACCCTATGGCCTTAGATTCATAGGGTGTTGAGACCATAAAGTGAAATTCCCCCAAGGACATATAGGGTGAGATTTGACCTTATGTGCATGTAGATTGTCCTTGATGGCATAGTGAACTCAAATTTCAAAACAAACAACTATAAAAGCTTTAAAAAAAGAGAGCATTTGACACATGAAACTCAGAAGTTACTTATAGTATTGAAAAACAATTTAAAAAACTATTAATCATTTACATCTTCATATATCTTGAAACCCTAAGCACTCTAACAAAGTCTCTGAGTACATAAAGATCTTTGTAAATGACAAAATGTTACAAAATATTGCTCCCTTATTTCTTGATATAGGGCTATTTGAGATCATACTGAACTTTTAGATGCTTTATATAATTCCTGGCTTCATGTACTTTGATCACAGGCTCCTTGTATCTGTTAGGAAATAAGACGTAGCTAAATAGATAATTGAGTAGATTACTTAATGGAGAGAGACAGATTTATATACACGAGATTATAGAGTAGAGAGAGAGAGAGAGAGAGAGAGAGAGAGAGAGAGAGAGAGAGAGAGAGAGAGTACACACGATATACGTGGTTCACCCAATGTGGGCTACGTCCACGGGAAAGCAGCCACTCAATGGCTTTAGTACTTCAAAACAAGAAGTAGTTTACAAAGGGATTATACCCTTAATGGAGCTCCCGCCTTGCTTTACTCTCACCACCTCACACTCACCTTGTTGCATCAACTTCACACTATGAAATGTGTGTAGAAATGGCCTTCTTTTATAGGCCAAAAGGGCTGCCCTCTCTTATGAGAGACAGCCATGTGTATCCGCCCTTGTGCGAATAAGTCCAAATCGGACCCTCCAATCCGCCCATGTGTGGCCGCCCTTGAGAAGACAAGTCCGCTTTTGAATTCGGCCACCGGCCACCGGCCATTGACTTCCAGCCACAGGCCACCGGCCATTGACTACTGGCCACCGACCAATCGACCGGTTGTTTTACGACCACTTTCCGACAGTCGTCCGGCCATAATATTCCGGCGAAAAAGAATATTCCGGCGAAAAAAAAAGTCTCGGGGACCTCCGCCCCCAAGGCCTTTAAAGTTGCCCATGATTCTTGTCCGTGAAAGTTTTGGTTTCCGGTGACTGATTTTCCTTCACGCACGATGGCTTCTCCTCATAATGGGGGCCTTAAAAATGTGCGCTTTTACCACAGAAAATTACAAGGGTAAATCAGGCTCCATACTTAACAGTATCCCAATTTTTGGGCAAGCATGATTGCTTCTGTACCTTTCAAGGCTGATAATGATTTGATATTTTTTAAGACCCTTACTTTTTCTCGATCACGTGCTGAAAGTTTCTTGGCTTGACTTCGAGTGGACATTCCACTAGTGCTAGATGTTGTAACTTTCTCATCGTGAAGAGGACGAGAAACTTCTGGTAGCCTTCCCGTGGAGTAGTTTTTTCCTAGAAAAATTAGATTTCTCTCCTCCCACTCTACAACAACCTTGTGTATACGGTTATAAAGCTCATGACCTTGAGCAATGGGTGCTTGTCTATATAAATGAGACCCTGTAACTGTGCGAATGTCATTAACATGATTGAGAGCTTTGATATATAGTAGCAACTCCCCAAGGAGGATATTATCCTCCTCATCATCAACATTAAATGATGGTGGAAAAATACAACTCAATGCAGGATTCACACATCACTTGAATGGTTCATCATCTACAAGAAGCAATCCTCTTGCATCAAGCCCAAATTTTGATGATGCAATAGCCAACAGTTTGAAAAGTGCTTCTACTCTTGGATTTTCTAAGCGAGTGATCCTTGATTCTACGCATGGTTGACATTGGCTTTGCCCCCAGATCATAAAGAATGGAAATTTTTCTTTAGCTTCCTTTTCTAAAATCTTGATGATGTCCACAACATGCATGTCATTAGCAGCTGACCATATCCCTACATTGAAATTGCTAATTAGAGCCTTTAAAAACTCAATGCATCCTGGACGAAGAAAAATATGCTCATGTCCAAACATTAAGCTCTTCATTTTCTTGGACTTTTGCTAGCATCTCCTCAGGAACAATCCACACAAGATCACTATTATAGTCAGCATTGGTTTGTTGGTGGTGGATGGAAGGTCTGACTCAACATGCACTTCGATTTCCAAATCTTGGGGTGCTAAAATATTTGTATTGGATTCTCCTTCTGGCGTTGCACATGTTCTTGAACTTCCATTGTCTTCTACTTCCATTGTGGTGTCATGCAATCCAACTCCCAACTCTTGGGCTACTAGAATATTTTCATTGGATTCTTCTTCTTCCCTTACACATGTTCTGGAACTTTCACTAGGCTTCTTCCATTGGATTACTCTTTAAATTTATCTCCAGTCGTTGTAGCAGTTGACCTTCAAAGACTTATAGATTCTTGTCATCTTCGTTAGAAAGTCTTTGGTTGACATGGAGATTGATAGAATCTTTCTTAGTAGGATCAATGGCAGTAGCATCCTCTATACCAACAATCTCGAGGAAAACTTTGTCAGTCGCAATATCTTGTTGAAGGACTGCAAGTTTAAAGAACACCTAATTTTAGATTCGAAAGTATCTACATTTTGATAACTCTTTTTTGTCACACTCTTAGAAAAAACTAATTGCAAAGAGAAAATTTACTAACTAACAACACATCTACAAAGAATATATTTTTATGCTCCTTATTGTCTAGAGATTCCTAATGTTTATCTAGCTACATTAGTTCTTTGTCCATGATGGTGGCGCCTAGAAGTATACTTGGAGAAACATTTATGCCTTTAAGCTCTAGAGCAGCAGTCTCATTTTCTATTGCCATGATCTTCTTGCATTGGATGATTTCCTTGACTAAGTTTCTTATGGCCTTCAGGCCATACGGTTCTCTTTGTAGATATCTCTATGACTTTAAGATAATCCAAAATATGTATGTTTATGGCCTCAAGGCCATAGGGTTAGGATTGTTGGGAGGTCTCAACACATATAAATAGATATATGGATTCAAATCCATATGGTACTTTATTTATGTGTCACCCTATGGCCCCAAGGCCATGGGTTGTCATAGGGCCACAAGATGCCCTCTATGAGCACTAGTAAGAAACCATATATGCTTTATGTTGGCACCCTATGACCCGAGGGACACAAGGTCTGTCTTTTATGCTAGTAACAAACCCTTTATGCTACATGTTATCACTCTATGGCGTTTGGGCCATAGGGTGCCCTTTTTGCTAGTAACAAATCCTCTATGCTCTATGTTTGCACCCTATGGACCTAGGGCCACAAGGTACCCTGTATGATAGTAAGAAATCCTCTATTCTCTATGTTTGCACCCTATGGACCTAGGGCCATAAGGTAGCCTCTATGCTAGTAAGAAATCATCTATGCTCAATATTGAAACCCTATGGCCCCAAGGCCATAGGATGTCCTCTATGCTAGTAAGAAATACTCTCTACACTCTATGTTGGCACCCTATGGAGATTTGAGGGCCACAAGGTACCCTTTATAATTCTACTAAGAAACCTTGTCTACATTGGCAACCTACAGCCCTCGGGCCATAGGGTGCATCAAATGGCTCCTAGGCCACATGGTGCCCTCTATGCTAGAAAGGAAACCTCTGCGCTCTACATTGACACTCTATGGCCCCAAGGCCATAGGGTGCCCCTTACGCCTAGTATGAAACAATTGAAACTCTATATTAGAATCTAAAGACCGTAGGCGACAAGGTGAGCTATATGTTAGTAAGAAACCATCTAAACTCTATGTTGGTAGCCTATGGCCCAAAGGCCATAGGATAGCCAAGGAACCCTTTGGGAGAATTCCCCACAAAGATCACCTTATGGCCCCATTGTGATTTAGTGGCCTAGGTTCCCTTCTTAAGACTCTTTTATTTTTGTATCATATGGCCCTAGGGAAATAAGCTATCCTCTATGCTATCAAAAAACCGTTTATGCTCTTTGTTGGAATCATATGGCCCCAAGGCCATAGGGTGCTCTCTATGCTAGCAAGAAACCCTCCATGCTATATGTTTGTACCCTATGGCACCAAGGACACATGGTGTCCTCCATGATAGTAAGAAACCCTCTATGCTCTAAGTTTACACCCCATTTGACTATGTTGACACCCTATGGCCCTGGGGCCATAGGGTGCTCCCTAGGGCCACAAGGTGCCCTTCAACTTAGGAAGAGAGCCTTTATGCCCTAAATTGGTACTCTTTGGCCTCAGGGTCATAGAGTGCCTTCTATGCTAGTAGGATACATTATATGGTCTAGGTTTCCACTCTATAGTGTAGGACTAAAAGGTTTTCTCTATGAAGAAACCATGTATACTATATGTTGGCAGTGTATGGCCCTAGGGATAGAAGGAAACCCTAGGGCTATAGGGTGTCCTCTATGCTACTATCATATGGTCCAAGGGCTAGATAGTGACCAAGGTATCATGTGTGTGAGAACTCTCTACTAGATATACAAAAACCACTTTATGGCACTATGGCGTCCCAAGGGCAACAAGGTGCTAATAAAAATCCCTCTATGCTCTATGTTTGCACCCTATGGTCCCAAGGCCATAGGGCGGTCTTTATGCTAGTAAAATTCCCTCTATGCACTATGTTTACGTGTATACTTATAAAAAGCCATTTATGCACTATGTTGGCGTCTTATGACCCTAGATCCATAAGATGTCCTCTATTGTAAAAAAGAAATTGTACATGGGATATGATGGCATCCTATGGTCCTAGGGCCATAGGGTGTCCTCTATGCTAGCAAAATGCGTAAGCTAAAAAATGCGATAAATATGCAACACGATATACAAAATTGAATCATTATCATACATCATACATTTGTTGCTTTTCCACACAATTGAAGGGGTCTTTGACTTGAAATATCATCATAACATTCAAACATTTAAATCAAAATTTCAAGTACTTTAATTCACAAATGCATTGATCTGTTGGTGGATGGAAGGTCCGGCTCACCATGCACTTTGATTTACAAATCCAGAGGGGAAAAAGTATTTGTGGTGGATTCTCCTTATGGCATTGCACATGTTTTGGAACTTGCATTGCCTTCTACTTCCAATTTATAAACTTAAACAATGGTTATACATTATACAATCATTTCTTTGCAATAAACCTTGATACAATGTTCTGATTGCTACATGACAAGCTAAAAAATTCTACTAGTCCTAGCTTCTCTCTATTGAAAAAAATATTCAAGATATAAATTCCAATTCTTTGCATCATCTAGAAGAGAAACAAAATCATATTTTGGAACAAAATACTCTCACTTTATATCTTTGAATAAAATCTTGTTACAATCAAAGAACTAAATCTTCACATAATCCAAATGACAAATGCTTCAATAACCATTTATACTCGATGTTTACTATCTAAGCAAATAATTGGCATTTACATCAAATGTTGAATATATGTTTAATCTAGTTAGTTGCAATACAAAGATAATTATTTCAAAGCAAATATGTTTAATCTAGTTAGTTGCAATAACCATTTGTACTCGATCTTTACTATCTAAGCAAATAATTGGTATTTACAAAAAATGTTGAATATATGTTTAATCTAGTTAGTTGCAATACAAAGATAATTATTTCAAAGCAAATATGATTAATCTAGTTAGTTGCAATACAAAGATAATTATTTCAAACGCTTACACCATCAATTCACAATAGAAGAACTTACACCCAACAAAAAATGATCATACATCAATTGTTCAAACTCTCATTTTGGAATTTTGAGGACTAAATACTTTTTAGTTTTTTCTAGTTTATTTCATTCTCAATAGAATATTAAACCTTAATCACAAGATAAGAAATATATCTCCCTAATGTATATGGACACAAGATATAAGGCCAACGAAAAATGTTATTGAAACACTTAAAGAGTCTTTAGGTGACCTAGAATAACCAACCTATGGTCTAAAGGCCATAGGGTGTCATGTGATGTTTTATAAGATGTGTCCATAAGAGCTAGGTGATTTGCATCCATGGGGTAATTTAAGTGCCCCTGTGGAGATTCTATGTCACCAACCTATGGCCCTAAGGCCTTAGGGTATCCCAAATGCTCTTGGATAACTTATGTTTCCTTCTAGAATAGCCCAAATACTCATGTGACCGTTTAGAGACTTTATGTAATCTCTCTATATACATAAGATTGTAGGATAGCTGTGTTGACACCCTATGGGCTTAAGGCTGTAGACTAGCCCAAATGCTTATGTGCCCTTTTAAAGACTCTATGTAATCACCCTATATCCCTAAGATTGTAGGGTAGCCAAATGCTTTTGGGGGATTTTATGTTGACACCCTATGGGCCTAAGGCTATAGAGTAACCTAGATGCTTATCTGCCCTTTTAGAGATTCGGTGTAATCACTCTACATCTGTAAGGTTGTTGGGTATCCCATTTTCTTTTGGGGGATTCTATGGCCCTAGGGCCATAGGGTGTCATGTCTACAAAGAGCTCTATGATCCTCAAGTCTACAAATAACTCTATGATCCTCAAGTCATAGTGTATTCTTCCCAAACCTCATATGATCAATTAACTTTAAAGTATTACATAATATATATCTTATGACCATATATAAATCTAGAATTCTATTTACCAAAACATATCCATATAATATCATACACTTAAGTCTAATTCATTTATTGTGAAAAAACTCAAAATCACAAGTTCACATTTTTTCAAAGAAAATAAATTGAGAACAATAACGAGCCAAACATCAATGTTTTTAACATCATGGGCAGATTTGAGATGGGACAAATAAAATAAAATGACAACAATAATAATCTAAATATGAGTAATGTAATATCATGGGTGGCTAGCTTAACCTGTTTCCTGTAGACTTTCTAGAATGGCCTCAACACTTGCATCCAATGGTTCTTCAATTTCTTCTTCCTTTGAATCCTTGGCATTGACTTTCTCTGTGTTATCCACACCTTCCCACCTTCTAAGATCAAGATCTTCTTCCACTATGGAATGGCAAAGAGATTCCAGTTGCGTCATTTGATCACTACTACATGCAACTGATATCACCTTTCTCTGTTGTTGTAGTGCCTCTTTAGTCCCATAGCCTAATGAGAAGATGTCTATCACTTGATCATCTTATTTGAGACAGATGCATTTGATTGCACGACGTACAAAAAAGGATTTGGCCGCGGTCACAGCATCATACTCGTCGTCATTGATGCAGAGAGTATGCATTGGCTCCAACAATGACTCTTTAACACTAGAGTAGTTGGTGTATTGGTCTCCTTGACTGAGAAATGCCCAAACCCCAAAAACTACTTCGCGAAGAGCACATGTTTGGATGGTCTCTGATCCCATTAAGGAGCTCAAAGGTAGAACGTGCATTTCATACCATTTAGCTTTTTCAGAAATTGCCTTCTCTAGGGAAGTAGCATGCTGATACTTGACTAATCCGGCAATTAAAAACTCTGATGGTTGATGTGCTACCCCACATACTCCATCAATTACTTTACCAAATTGGGTAGCACTCCAACCACTAGATGTAAGACTTTTGTGTGTTGTGTCTATGATGCAAACACCAACACGAATTTTAGAGCTATTCTCACTGCAGAGAAACTCAATGCCTTCCAAATTCTTTCCAACACACTTGATTGTCCATGGTAAAATGAATTGAAAACTAGAAGTTCCATTCTTTTGTGCAATGATCCACTACACATATCCCCTAGTGATCTCAAGAATTGGCTCTTTCTCCTTTCCTTTTTGTAGTAGGATATTTAGCCATTGCGTACAACTCGTGAAGAGAGATTTGTAAATCTCATCTGTAATGTTATAATGAGACTTACATTTATCCCATGAAGTAACTGCTATTGCTGATGGATCTATCTCTTTAAATTCCATCAACATTTGAGGCTCAAAAACCCTAGTCTTCTTTAAGACCGTTGCACGTGTAGTGAGGTCGAGCATGCCCGCTTGTTGACGTGGTTGCTTCACTAAGCAGATCTTCTCATTTGCCATCTCTTGTTGTAGTAGCTTGACATCATTATCTTCTAAACCAGCTAGGCATCTAAAGGTTGTTATGCTTGGTTGTCGCCCACGAGCAGTTGATGTTTGATGCTTCTCCAAGATGTGTATCCATTGATCATAGATTTCTTCATCGTACATGACCATGTGTGCTTCTTTGTTGGAAAATGATTTATGGTTGAACACGATGTTCACCACATTTACAAAGGCCTTCAAAATAAAGAAAAGAAAATTAACTTTATTTCAAGACATATTTGTAACAAAAACAAGCATAGGGAAGTGGAACTTACATCCCAACCTGCTCTACTTGGATGACCTACAGGAACACCTGCCTTGTGTTTTGTTGGTTTAGAATATGCAATCCATTGACTACGGCCATGGTTCAAGACCTCCACATAAGGCTGGTGTTTCATTGCTGTTATTCTCTCCATGTTCTCCATTTTGGAAATTCGAACAACAACCTCTTTCGGAGTGTCTACCACTATCCTTGCAGTTCTAAACTTGTAGAACTCTTTTCTCAAAGCATACTTAGTGCTGTTGTTACGCAAAAAAGCTCTAGCCGCTATGATGGAATGCTGACCAGCTAGAATCCAGTAGTGGTATGTTGTTAGCTTGTCTCCATGTACTTCAGTTGTTTGTAAAGGCATTTTTGTAATTGGGTTATAGGGAATCAAGTCTGTTGCACTGGAGACTGGCCTAGAGTGCCCTGCAAATTGCTTCAAGAGATATTTCACATATACGTCTGACAATGGTCTGCATCTATAGACTTCTGGTGCAAGGTTGCATTGCTCAACTGGGATCAATTGGGTAAATTGTACACCAAATTTAAAATAGTGGTGAATTCTGAAGTATCCATCTAGCCCACTCTTAGAAGTTTTGGAAACTTCTTTATCAAAATCTTTTTCTTTGGGCTGTATAATAGAGTCCAACACAGCTAAGGATGCTGAGTCCACAACCGCTGCCACTGAGGGGGGTTCCAACTGTTAGGGTTGCAAGTCCACTAGAATCTCCTGCTTCTTGAGTTTGTAAGGGTATAACTGAAAGATTTTCTTCGGCCACATTTCCACTATTTTCTCCAAGTGAGGGAGTCTGACTCTCCTTGAGCGTCTTAGATTGATTTGGTGTACCTGTTTTTTCATTCTTTCGCTTCTTATTCTTCTTTGTGCTGCTCAATTTACCTAAATATTGATTGACTTTCTTAAAGCCCTCAATATATAATTCTATAAAGTTCTCACTTGGAGTGTCGTCTTGAAGCTCCACCCACCCTGGTTTTGTCATTGTCACTCCTTCATAATCAACCTTCACCAGTTTTTGAGCAAAGGCCACAGGCTCCAACAAGTAGGAGTCACCATTGAGTAGTTTTACTCCAAGGCATGGAGACATTTCAAGATCTGAACAATCTTTCTTTGTCTCCTCGACAATACCACAGTCCTTGAAGGGCAATTGCTCTTTATCTTGAAAGAATTAACAAGTGGACTTTCTCATCACTTCCACCATTTGGTAAGTGAAAATCTAGATACCAAGAACTTGGTGTTGAGCCTATTGCATCAATTGACTTTGACTTTCTCTTCTGAGACATTTTCTGTAAAAAGAATGACATATATTTAGACAAGATGGATATTATTACATCCATATGGACCTAGGGCCATAGAGTCACCTCTATGTTAAACCATGTGGTCCTAGGTCCAAAGGGTGCCAACAAAATGGTTCTACAAGTGTACCTAGGCCACTCTATGGTAGTGTGATCACATGCTCCCTTATGACATTAGAGGACCCTCAAACAAGTATCCCTTGAATGGCATAAATACCCCTTTAGAGCCTCTACACCAACACCATATGGCAATCTGTGGCCTGAAGGCCATAGGGTCCCTTGCATTCTAGTAAGAACCTCTCTATGCTCTACATTGGCATCCTATGGCCCCAAGGCCTCAAGGTGGCCACAATGTTTTAAAGAAACGCTTCATGAGGGTTTTCTGGTAACCTATGACCCCAGGGCCATATGGTGCTCTCCATGCAAGTAAAAACCACTATTTTCTCTATATTGAGGAGACCTTGTGGGATGAAGTCCATAGGGTCCCCTCTATGCTAGTAAGAACCTCTTTTTACTCTATAATGGCACCCTGTGGCCTGAAGGTCATAGGGTTCCCTCTATGCTACTAAGAATCTCTTTGTGCTCTATGCTCTATCGTCTATGCTCTATGATCTATATTGACTTCCTATGGCCCCAAGACCACAAGGTGCCCTCATCGTTTCCAAAAACACCTCATTGTTTTGCTATGGCCCTAGGGCCATAGTTCTCTATGCCGATATAAAGCACCATGCTCTATATTAGCTCCCTAAGGCCTGAAGGCCATAGGGTTGGCCTCAAGGGCCCCAAGGGTGCTCTGTATGCCAATGAAAAATACTATTCGCTCTATATTGAGAAGACCTTGTGGGCTGAAGGCCATAGGAACTCTTCTATGATGGATTTTTGACAACCAATCCCCCTAGGTCAAAATGTTCTATATGCTAGTAAAAACACTATTTGCTCTATATTGGCACCATGTGACTTGATAGCCATATGGTCCCCTATATTCTAGTAAGAGCCTCTCCATGCTCTATATTGGCACCCTATGGCCTGAAGGCCATAGGGTCCCGTGTATGCTAGTAAGAACCTCTCTATGCTCTACACATCTGATGATCCCAAGGCCACAAGTTGCCCTCTATGTTTTGAAGAAACCCTTCAGGAGGGTTTTTTGGAAACCTATGGACCCAGGGCCATAGGGTGCTCTCTATGCAATTGAATGACCCTCATTGTTTTGGTACCCTATGGCCCCAGGTATAAAGCACTTTTTGGTCTCTCTATGCTAGTAAGAACCTTTGTTCTATATTCACACCCTTTGGCCTAAAGACCATAGGGTCCGCTCTGTGCTAGTAAGAACCGATCTATTCTCTATATTCTCTATACTCAGGCCATAGGGTCCCCTGTATGTTAGTAAGAACCTCTCTTTGCTCTACACATACTATGACCCCAAGGGCACAAGGTGCCCTCTATGTTTTGAAGAAACCCTTCATGATGGTTTCTTGGCAACCTATGGACCCAGGGCCATAGGGTGCTCTCTATGCTAGTACAAAAACTATTTTCTCTATATCCCGGAGACTTTGTGGGCTGAAGGCCATAGGTTCCCCTCTATGCTAGTTAGAACCTCTGTTTTCTCTACGTTGACACCTTGTGGCCTGAAGGCCGTAGGGTTCCTTGTATGCTAGTAAGAAGCTCTCTATGCTCTATGCTCTATATTGACATCCTATGGCCCCATGTATAAAGCACTATTTGGTCTCTCTATGTTAGTAAGAACCGATCTATGCTCTATATTGGCACCCTATGGCCTGAAGGCCATAGCTTCCCCCCTATGCTAGTAAGTAACTCTCTATGTTCTACACATCCTATATGTTTTGAAGAAACCCTTCATGAGGGTTTGTTGGCAACCTATGGACCCAAGTCCATAGGATTCTCTCTATGCCATTGAGAAGACCTTGTGGGCTGAAGGCCATAGGGTCCCCTCTATGCTAGTACAAACCTCTGTTTTCTCTACGTTGACACCCTGTGGCCTGAAGGCCATAAGGTTCCCTCTATGATAGTAATAAGCTCTCTATGCTCTATGCTCTATATTGACATCCTATGGCCCCAAGGCCACAAGGTGCCCTCATAGTTTTGTAAAAACCCTCATTGTTTTGGCACATTATGCTCCCAAGTATAAAGCACTATTTGGTCTCTCTATGCTAGCAAGAACCGATCTATGCTATATATTGGGACTGTATGGCATTCAGGCCATAGGGTTCTATGTATGCTAGTACGAACCTCTCTATGCTCTACACATCTTATGACCCTAAGGGCACAAGGTGCCTTGTATGTTTTAAAGAGACCCTTCATGAGTGTTTTTTTGGCAACCTATGGACCCAGGGCCATAGGGTGCTCTATATGCCAGTAAAAAACACTATTGCTCTATATTGATGAGACCTTGTGGGCTGAAGGCCATAGGGTCCCCTCTATGCTAGAACCTCTATTTTCTCTATATTGAGACCCTGTGGCTTGAAGGCCATAGGGTTCCCTCCATGGTAGTAAGAAGCTCTCTATTCTCTATGCTCTATGCTCTATGCTCTAAATTGACATCCTATGGCCCCAAGGCCACAAGGTGCCCTCATTGTTTTGAAAAACCCCTCATTGTTTTGACACCTTAAGGCCCCATGTATAAAGCACTATTTGGTCTCTCTATGCTAGTAAGAACCGATCTATGCTCCATATTGGGAGCCTGTGGCCTTCAAGCCATAGAGTCCCCTGTATTCTTGTAAGAACCTCTCATTGATCTACACATCTTAAAGAAACCATTCATGACAGTTTTTTGGAAACCTATGGACCCAGGTCCATAGGGTGCTCTCTATGCCAGTAAAAAACACTATTTTCTCTATATTGAGGAGACCTTGTGGGCTGAAGGCCATAGGGTCCCCTCTATGCTAGTAAGAATCTCTGTTATCTCCATATTGACACCTTGTGGCCTGAAGGCCATAGGGTTCCCTCTATGGTAGTAAGAAGCTCTCTATGCTCTTTGCTCTATGCTCTATGCTCTAAATTGACATACTATGGCCCCAAGCACTATTTGGTCTCTCTATGCTAGTCAGAACCGATCTATGCTCCATATTGGGAGCCTGTGGCCTTCAGGCCATAGAGTCCCCAGGATTCTAGTAAGAACCTCTCTATGCTCTACACATCTTATGACCCTAAGGACACAAGGTGCCCTGTATGTTTTAAAGAAACAATTCATGAAAGTTTTTTGGAAACCTATGGACGGTGCTCTCTATGCCGGTAAAAAACACTTATTTCTCTATATTGAGGAGACCTTGTGGGTTGAAGGCAATAGGGTCCCCTCTATGCTAGTAAGAACCTCTGTTATCTCTATATTGACACCCTATGGCCTGAAGGCCATAGGGTTCCCTCTATGGTAGTAAGAAGCTCTCTATGCTCTTTGCTCTATGCTCTACATAGAGATCCTATGGCCCGAAGGCCACAAGGTGCCCTCATTGTTTCAGATGGAAAGTAGGGCACCTTGTGACCCTAGGGAACATAGGGAATCCTATGGCCCTTGATATTGTAGATTGTCACCCTATGGCCCTTGGACCACAAGGTCTTTAGATGGGACAGAGGGAATCCAAGGGCCTGAGGGTGGCCTACGTACATAGGGTACACCATGGTGCATATTAACGGGCACCATGGTAGCCCCATGCACCTAGGGCTCTAGGGCCATAGGATCTCCAAAAGGAACATAGGGAATCATGTGGTCCTTGCGATTGTACATTGCCACCCTATGGCACTTGGGCCATAGGGTCTTCAGATGGAACGTAGGGCACCTTATTACCCTAGGGAACATAGGGAATCCTATGGCCCTTCACATTGTAGGTTGTCACCCTATGGCCCTTGGGCCACAAGGTCTCTAGATGGGATGTAGGGCACCTTGTGATCCTATGGATATAGGGCCATAGGATTTCCAAAAAAAACATATGGAACCGTATGGACCTTGAGATTGTACACATACACCCTATGGCCCTTGGGCCACAAGGTCTCAAGATGGAACATGGGCACCTTTTGATCCTATGGCCATAGGTTTCTTATGTTCCTTTTGGAGATTTTATGGCGCTAGGGCCATAGGATCTTCAAAAGGAACATAGGGAACCATATGGCCCTTGAGATTGTACATTGCCATCCTATGGCCCTTGGGCCACAGTCTCTTGATGGGACATAGGGCACCCTGTGATCCTATGTCCATAGGTCCCTATGTTACATTTGGAGATCCTATGGCCCGAGGACCATAGGATCTCCAAAAGGAACATAAGAGACCCTGTGATCCTATGTCCGTAGGGCCATATGTTCATTTTGGAGATCCTATTGCTTGAGGACCATAGGATCTCCAAAAGGAACATAGGGCCACAAGGTCTCCAATAGGTCACCCTTTGATCCTATGGCCCTAGGTTTTTTATGTTGCTTTTGGAGATTCTATGGCCCTAGTGCCACCCTATCTCCAAAATGAACATAGGGAACCCTATGGCCCTCGAGATTGTACATTTCCACCCTAAGGCCCTTGGGCCACAAGGTCTCTAGATAGGACATAGAGCACCAGGTGATCCTATGGCCATAGTGCCATATATATGCTTTGGAGATCCTATGGCCCTATGGCCGTATGATCTTCAATAGGAACATAGGGAACCCTATGACCCTTGAGATTGTACATTGGCACCCTATGGCCAGATGGGACATTGGTCACCCTATAGTACGATGTGAGACCACCCTATGGCCTTATGGTCATAGGGTGCCTTAGGGACATATGTTACTCTTTAGTATGAGGTGAAACCCTATGTAGCCACACCCTGTCTGCCCTTCTAAATATTCAATGTCTAGTTTTATTTTAGTGACTACAAATTACTTTAAATAAACTATATTACACCATATCTTACAAGCACATATAGTGTACACTTTCTTTCCCACCTTCTTGCCTCTTTTTTTTCCCCATCCTCCTGCAAAACTGAACCCTAATCCATCCTCATACAACAGCGTGCTCTACTTGTCCTCTTACAACGTATGCCAAACTCCCCACAACCCAATTACAGGTATCCATCGTTTCAACATTTTCTATAGTTATTGTCTTTTGCATTTGCAGGTTTATAAGTTTTTGTTGTAATTAGAGATTTCTGCAGTTAGAGTTTTACAATTTTACAGTATTAGGTCACTTATGAGGAGTTTTCTGTTTTACAGATTTAGGTCCCTAATAAGAGTTTTTCGTTTTACAAATTTAGGTCCCTAATTAGTGTCTTCTGTTTTGTATTTTTAGGTCTTTAATTAGAGTATTCTGTATTATAGTTTTAGATCTCTAATTGGAGATTTTTCTGTTTTATAGTTCTACAGTTTACAGTTTTACAGTTTTAGAGATGTAAATAATGATTTTTGTTTATTGTTCTAGAGAGAGGTGATTCACAACTTAGCTAAAACGTAATTAGATTAAGAACAGCTAAAACCGAATTAAGCAAAAAGATTAGGGTTTCTACAGGTTACCTCTGAGTAAATCTGTGTTTGATGAAAACTAGCTGCAACAGTAGCAAGCAGTAACTTAGGTGTGTTGAGGCCGCGACGATGATGGTAACAGATGTGTGTTTGGGAGGTCGCGACAACGGTCCTTCTGTTGAAGGTTGTGGCGATGGCTTCGCATAGATCTGTGTGCGCGTCACAACGATGGCGTAGAACTGTATGCGTAGGGAGAGAGGGAGAGAGAGACAGAGAAAGACAAGCTCTGTGCAGGTTTCTGTGTAGGTTTCGAGCAAGAAACGAGAGAGAGAAAGAGAGCGACAATGCGGAAAAAATTGTGGTAGAGAGAGAAAGAGAGAGATAAGGTTAGTTAGGCTAGGTTAGAAATTCAATTCGAATTTTGAATGTAGGGGTTGTTCTCACGGGTTTGCAGTCGAGATTACTAGAGTTCTAAGCTTTGTGCGAAAATGAGACATAGCTCGTCGGCTCCGAAATTGAAAGAGCTTTTCAACAAAAAGAGTATGGAAAAAAAAAGTTGGTGCAAGGCTTTGTCAATGTCCATATCTTTCTAGTACGAGTGGAACGACACCCATGAAGCAAAATTTGACTTCAGAATCAAAATCTGCATAGTAAAAAATACACTAAAACTAGCTAAATTTTAAGAAAATTATCCCGAAAATTGTGCGCTATTTTTTTGTCCCGATATCAATAAGTGTATTTGAAAACCCATTATGACAAAGTTTGTCGTAGCGTAATTTTTTTTAATTTTTTAAAAAAATTTATTTTTTAATTATTTTTCTAAATTTATGCCACTTGCGGATATCCCTTGAATGGCCGAAATTATTATGAAGACACCTCAGCCACCCCTGGGCTCACACCATAGGACGGCAATGTTGGAGTTCAAGGATCAAAGCGTGCACTCATTTCCATTTGAAAATCCTTGTGGACCTAGGGCCATAGGGTGGCAATGTATAAGCTCAAGAGCCATAAGTTGCCCTATATTCCATTTGGAAATCCTATGGCCCTAGGGTTTAGGGGCGACAATAGATAAGCTCCAATACATAGTCCTATGTTGCAGTTGGAGATCCTATGGCCCTAGGTCCATGACAATGTGTAAGCTCAAGAGCCATACGTTGCCCTACTTTGTAGTTGGAGATCCTATGGCCCTAGGGTCATGGGGTGGCAATATGTAAGCTCAACGGCCATAGGGTGCCACATGTCCCATATGGAGATTCTACGGCCCTAGGGCCATGGGGTGGAAATCTATAAGCTCAATGTCCATACATTGCCTATGTTCCATTCGGAAATCCTATGGCCCTAGGGTAATGGGGAGGCAATGTATAAGCTCAAGGGCCATACATTGCCTATGTTCCATTTGGAAATCCTATGGCCCTAGGGTCATGGGGTGCCACATGTCCCATATAGAGATCCTATGGCCCTAAGGCCATGGGGCTGCATTGATATCTTGGCCACCCTTGAACCCGCACCCTTGAGCTTAGGGGCCTTAGGTTCTCTTATTGTAGGTTGTGAGATCTTCTGGCCCTAGGGCCATAGGGTGGCAATGTATAAGCTCAAGGTCCATACATTGCCTATGTTCCATTTGGAAATCATATGGCCCTAGGGTCATGGGGTGGAAATGTATAAGCTCCAGGTCCATAGGGTGCCACATGTTCCATATAGAGATCCTATGGCCCTAGGGCCATGGGGCTGCATTGATATCTTGGACACCTTTGACATCGTGGCCATAGGTTGTCTTTTTGTATGTTTTGAAGTCTTCTGGCCCTAGGGCCATAGGGTGTCAATGCTCACACCCTTGGGCTTACGGCCATAGGTTGTCTTTTTGTATGTTTTGAAGTCTTGTGGTCCTAGAGCCATAGGGTGTCAATGCTCACACCCTTGGGCTTAGGGCCATAGGTTGTATTCTTGTATGTTTTTAAGTCTTGTGGCCCTAGGGCCATAGGGTGTCAATGTATAAGCTCAAGGGCCATACGTTGCCCTATGTTCCATTTGGAAATCCTATAGCCCTAGGGTCATGGGGTTGCAATGTATAAGCTCAAGGGCCATACATTGTCGTATGTTTCATATGCCGATCCTATGGTCCTAGGGTCATGGGGTTGCAATGTATAAGCTCAAGGGCCATACATTGTCGTATGTTTCATTTGGAGATCTTATGGCCCTAGGGTCATGGGGTGCCATAGGATGTATATATACTTGACATGAAACTCCCTATGGCCCTAATGACATATGATGTATATATACTTGACATGAAACTCCGTGAGGTGATCTTGAGGACAACCCTATGGCCTTCAGGCCTTAGGGAGCTAATATAGAGAAAATATGCTTTATATCGGCATAGAGAGCTATGGCCTTGGGGCCATATCAAAACAATGAGGGTTTTTTGGAAACAATGAGGGCGCCTTGTGGTCTAGGGGCCATAGGAAGTCAATATAGATCATAGAGCATAGACGATAGAGCATAGAGCACAAAGAGATTCTTAGTAGAAGAGAGGGAACCCTATGACCTTCAGGCCACAGAGTGCTTCTCATGAAACAACCACATACATACTTGTTATGATTTATGCTATGTAAATCATTATACTCTGCAAGCGGTTTGTTTAACAATTATTCTTGTAATCTTCTTGCAGGTATGGCTAATTTCAATCATGGTGATAGAGTGTGCATGTTTGTAGCGACACAAAAGGTTGCCATTGGGACTGTATTTGAAATAAATCCAAGTGCATATTGTTCTGGAATGCTTATTGGGGAAGGCAATGTATCGGTGTCAGTTGATTTGTGTTTTGAAAAGAAAGCACTCATCCCTTTTCCAACAATGGATGCATTGACAGTGGGAGATTCTTTTCATAGTATTGTGAAATGGAGTAGTGGGTTGTTGCAACATATAAATGAGATGCAGTACAAAGGGGCTTCTATGCATGAGGCTGACAAAGCAGAAGGAGCATTGGATGCACAATGTAATGGAATGAGCTACAGAGAGGTTTGGAAGGATAAGAGGGTTCAACTTTGGGATGAAAGCAAAACACATGTAGTAGCCGAAGGAGTTGTCATGTACGTGTGTCCGTTTGAATCTGTAAAATTTGGTGAGCTAGGTGAAGATAACATTGGTATTGGTATCGAAACATCCTATGCAGATGAGGCTACTATTTCTGCAGAAGCTAGTGTATGCAGCATTAATCTAGTTTGTTGGCCTATCAAGAGAGTGACAACTATGGATGAAAAAGAATTGTTATGCTACGAGGATCTACATGCTATGCATGCGTTACAAGACACATGCATTGAATCAGCTTATTTGGTAAAGCCTATTTCCAAAAAAGTGGAAATATTGCTTTGTAAATAGGAAGCCAAAAATGTCAGTGAAAGCTTCTAAGAGATCCAATCAAGCATCTCTAGCATCTCCAGCTTGTTTCAACCATAGATTGTTGTTCCAAAAGGCGTTGTCAATATGCCAATCGAGATAAGTTCATGGCTATGCGCAATGAATTTTGGGGACAGAGTTTGCAAAATAGAAAAAACTATGTGTATGATACAATGTTGACTTCATGGCGTGAGAACAAAACAACTACAAAGACATGCTATGTGTTTTCTTTTAATGGAAGTGAGGTTTGCAATAGAGCTTGGTACGGAATTCATGGCATTCCAAAAACTTCATTTTATCGTTACCCTGAACATTTTGAGAATGGGGTTAGACGCTCAGTGCATGGTAATGATGGTGTCATGAGAAAAGGAAGAGACCATACAGAAATGGGAAGGGCATTGATGCACTCTTTTGTTGATGAAAACTCGGAGAGAATTCCACATAAGAGTAGAACCATGGAAGATGGTAATAGGGAAACTTTGCTTGCAATACCAAACACGTACAAGCAAGTAGACATTTTACATGATGTCAATAAAATACTTGACAGTATGAGTTTCAAGCCAATGTCTAGCACGACATTCAATAGGATTTGGAATACAGAGTTTGCTAATGTGACATTGTAAAAAACAAGTGATTTCTCCAAATGTGTTGTGTGTAGTCGGATAAAGTCTCAACTAGAGTGAACAAAGGATGACGAGATGATTGCACGTTTGAAGGATGAACGTCGAATTCACACCTTGCAACAACAAAGTTGTAGGAATGTGTACTACACCTGGCGTAAGTTCTCCCAGTTGCAAAAGGATAAGTATTTATGCATTATACATGATAAAATGGATCAAAAAAAGACAGCAATACCTAGGTTGCATGTGAACTCAAAAGATTATGTGAATGCATATCAATTGCAAGTATCATTAATAGGTATGATAACACATGGACATGGGCATGGAATGTATGGTCACTTCTCACTTAATGGTCTATGGCCTTCAAATCCCAATGCTACAATTGGTTCCCTTGCATTATGCTTACAGAATCTGGAAAGAACAAAAAAACCTGGACAAGGAGATTTATGCCATGACGGTATGCCACGCAGCAATGTAACGTTATTCAATGTATTGAACTCAAGAAGAGCTCTAGACCTCCAAAAGAAAATGAAGCAAGAGCATGAGAGGAATGCATCAACAATGACACCACCGTTGGCCATCCAGGGATGTAATGAAGAGATTGTACACATATAATCAACTTCCTCTCAATGTGTTGTGGATACCATATCCACTCCTGTATTTCAAAAATTGTCTGAGAATCTTTTGCTACAGCTAGATAATTGTGCAGGAGAGAATAAAAATCGATATTTGTTTGCATACTTATCCTTGTTAGTAGCAAAAGGAGTTTTCAAAACCATGCATTTGGGATTCTTAATGGTGGGTCATACACATGAGGACATAGATGCAATGTTTAGTAAGTTCTCAGAAAGATTGCGAGCAGGAATGACATTCACTTTTCCACATCTGATGGAACATTTTCAAAAATATAAGCTCAGCTCCAGCACCATTTTTTATGACACAAGTTCCCGACTTTAAATCCTTTGTGCAAGGGTACATGTGTGATGGACAAGATGCTCTAGTCAGACACTCTAAGCCACTTCAATTTTGTTTCTATATGCAAGGTGAAGTCCTAGTAATGCAATACAGAATTCATCCCAAATCACCCGATTGGATGCCAAAGGAGTCGGGAATTGAGTTGTGGAAAAAAGATGACCAGGGAAAACCAAAATTACCAATAGGCTGTCCAGATGTGGTACCTATAGCAGACTATGTGAGAGATAGTCCGCTTGTTATTCAAGGGATTAAGTCATATCTTGAATTTTGGAAAAGATGTTCTCTATTAAAGGGAAAGGACCATGACTCCACAAAATACATGGAGCCTGTTATCACTTATTGGAAAAACATAATCAATGAGCTTGAACAACCAACCAAGAAACACATTGATGAATATACAAAATTTTGGCCAAAGACTATAGGGAGTCATAGAATGCAAGAGATAGAGGAAGACAGAGACGATTTTCAAGGATATGAATAATTGAATGATCACTATGTTGTTCCTCAAAGTGCAAGGCCACAAGAGGCCTTTAGGCCTCAAATTGATGTAAGAAAAGGGGATCTTGTTCTTGTGAGACCCGCAGATCCTGAATATCCGATATGGCTAGGAGTGACAGAGTCAAACGTTGATGTAGACAAATCATTTCCTAACTACAAGAAAGTTCTGATTCAGTATTGGGCACCAAAACATCGAAAACGAAATCCCACAATCCAAGAACAGTATGAGGATTGTTGGAAAAAGAGTTGGTGCTGCAATCTTGCTGACCCAAAGCGCTGGGAGTGTGTTGATATAATTGTATGGTCATGGACTCCAAGGGGTGGAAGAATTGCGGAAACAATCAAGATCCCATCAAATGTCATGGAGAAGGCATAGGCTAGCTTAATAGGAGAAATTGAATAGCATTTCATATCTTGCTCATTGTTTTATTTCCCCAGCTTATGTATGATTTTATGAAGTATTTTTAAACACCCACATAAAAATAAAAATTCTAAAAGGTGTTTCTCAACACCACCATTTTCTTGGGAATCTATCTCTTTTATGAAGTGTTTTGAAACACCCACATAAAAATAAAAATTTAAAATGGTGTTTCTCAACACCACCATTTTCTTGAGAATCTGTCTCTTTTATGAAGTGTTTTGAAACACCCACATAAATATAAAAATTTTAAAAGGTGTTTCTCAACACCACCATTTTCTTGAGAATCTATCTCTTTGTCACATTCCCAAATTAAATGAAATTTTTCCAAATTTAATGGGAAATAGGAATCCATAGGTGTTGAAATTAGTCCCAAAGTTGTGGGATTTTCCCATTTCATCTAAAATGGTGTTGTATTCATCACTAGACTCATTCTCATCTTCATAAATCTCTTCCAATACTTCCCTTGTGTCCATATTATATAGCTTCTTGACACCTCTCTTTCCATAGAGGCTAATTGTACCAAGTCTCCAATCTTGAACAACTCCCACTGCACGTAACCATGGTCTACCTAGTATAATAGGATATGCTCCCAACCCCGCTGGCATCACAAAATCAACCACCACCTTTGCAACATATGCCTCCACTTCTAAGCTCTTTACAACACCCAAACATTTTACTTTTTTATGGTTTGCCAATCTAATCCGGAATCCTGACACCCCAGTCCTCACTGTAAGACCCATCTTCTCAACGCATGAGTGTCTTATGACACATATTTGGGATCTACCATCCACATAGCCTTGTCCAAAATTTTTTCTTTTGTGCCACACATATACTATTAGGAAAATTTCTGGTAGCTCGTCCATTGCCAACACCTTTACTGAACCTCTCTCTGGCTCTTTCTCCATTGGGTTAACCATCCTCTTCCACTGTCACTTTAGCTTAGGCACCATCTCTATAAGTTTCCCAAAAGTAACATATGCCTTCCTGCTTGTCAGATCCTCCTTCAAGTCATAGCTTAATTTCCCATCCTCTAGTGGAAAATCTGAAACATGAAACTTGCAACAATGATCCCTCCTTTTACTCTTGGCCTTGACATCCTTGCCTTCATGGCTCTTTCCCTTCTTCTTACTAGGACCTGGGGCACTTCTTTCTTTGTTGTCCTCTGTGGTCCTCTTCCCAATAGGCATCACTAATGTATCCTCCAGCTTTGCTACCTTCTCCAAGGTGACCACACTTATCACTTTTGTCTTTCCCTCTGTGGTCCTCTTCCCAACAAGCATCACTAATGTATCCTCCAGCTTTGCCAGCTTTGCTGCCTTCTCCAAGGTGACCACACTTATCACTTTTGTCTTGCCCTTTTCCTCGGGTTAATCCATTGGTTCCTTCTTCTCCCTTAATTTCAATGCCATAATCATTTGACTTAGTTAGCACCTGTCTTGGAAATGGATACATGTCTCCCCCTATCTTTGGTGGCTTATCACATTGCGGGCTGATGTGTCCCAACTCTTCACAATTATAACATGTGGGCGTCTACCTGTAGACTCTACCATTTCTTTGTCCAACACCATTCCTAGGTCTTTCTTCACCTCCTGGCTGATTTGCAAACCTCCCTGGACCTCGATTATTTCCCACATTACCTAGCATGTTTAGACTGAGATTCTTCATTAAATCTACCACTTGCCTCATGTCTTGCCTTAGCCCATCATCTTGCACTACTATATGTAAAGTGTGAGCTTTGTCCTAAGGTGTGAGTCAAGAAGAGGAGAGTGGATTTATCCCACATACTATGGAGCAAGGCTGTAGAGCTACTTAAAGCTCATTTCTTGAATCAATAAACAACAACTTCATTTTGCACTACATGCTTGTCTATGGTGATCTTGTGCTAAGCTAAACCAATACTCAAGATTGTGTTTATGAGTCCAAGCTAATCCTATCTTGGAACCTAAATCACTTGAGTGATAACCTTGCTTACACACACTCACACACTTGCACCATGTTTCTCTTTCATCCACCATAGCTAGCACGATCCAATTCCTAACATTTGGTATCACATCCATGGTGTACTAGCTAGGATTGTTGTTATGCATTTGTGTGTTAGTACATTTATCATTCATTGATCATCATTAGATAGATTCATTAAGATTACTTTTTTATTGCATAATGCATGCGTAATTAGTATTCCATTGGCTAGCATGAGCATGTTCTTGAGCTAAAGACTCTTGAGCCACTACTCATTGGCTAATTGGAAGCCTAATTACTGGCTAATTAGCATTAGATTTCATTCAATTTTCATCAAGAACTTGCATTTTGCATTCAACGGCTGCTCTTTATTTTAGTAAAATTGGCATTTACGATCTATGTGTGTGCGAAGGGCTTTCCGACGCCTTTCCATAGAGCCATTGATTGCTTAAATCGCACCTCATTTGGCTTCTCAATTAATCTCACCAAAATCAAGCTTTGTAACCTTTAACCCACTGTTTTTCAAGCTTGAATTCCAGCCTTCAATAAAATTTCTAAGTGTGTGTGTGTGTGCCTCAAAGAGCATTTAATGTTCACCCCACCCTTGTGGACAAACAAGCCCAAAAAAAGGCCTTAAAATTTCCTTGCACGTGGTGGGAACACCTTGCTTAAAAGGGGCCTTTGACCACTATTAAAGGGCAGCCACATTCAAATCGAGCGCCCACTGGGCAGACCTCAAAAAATCGCTCAGCTCGTTTGAAGTCCAAAGTCAGGTCCGAACGGCCGGTTGGAAAGCAGCATTGCTGTCCGGCGGCCCTCACTGCATAGTGGCGAATGGATGGACGGGCAAATAATCCAAGCGTTTGCCCGCCTGCCCGCGACTCTTGCCCGCCTGCCCGACCGTGCCCGCGCTGCCCAAACTGCCAGGCTTCAAATATCCGCCCTGTTGGGCCCCCCCTTCCCACGGGGCAGCCTCAAAGGCCTTCAAGTTGATTAGCCTACCCCCCTCACAGGGGCGCATTTCCACGGGCCTCAAAGCTCCAAGGAAAGGATTTTTTAAGCCCCTGCTCCCACGATGCTGGCCAAGCCTGCATAAGCTCACTTTCCCATAGCACTGTTGCCGAGCACCTCCAAGAGGATCAAAACCCCAAGCTTGCTACAACCTTTTGCTTTGATGCTTGAAAGAAAACCCGCTTTAAAGTTTTCTTTGGAAGGGCTCTTTTGAAGTTCCGGTGGGACACTCCACATTGGCTTGGTTAGATATCCAAGCATCCAAAGGAGCATTACCTACTTGTGAAGAGGGGCTTCACCAATGCGACGGTGAAGAGGAGCTTCAAAAAATGGAGGGATCTCTCTCTCTCTCTCTCTCTCTCTCTCTCTCTCTCTCTCTCTCTCTCTCTCTCTCTCTCTCTCTCTCTCTCTCTCTCTCTTACAATGAACCCTTGAAATTATTGCAACCAAGCACAAAATTTTTAAAATTAAATTTTTCTATCATCAATTGTGCACCGTGTAAAGAGGCAGACACTGGCTAGGAGAGTCTCCTACACTAAGACCCCTCTATTAGGACAAATGGGGGACAAGGGAATAGAGAAATTTAATGGGGAGGGATTTCACTCTTGGCAAATGATAGAGGCTACCTTATGAAAAAATGTATGTGGTCTGTCATTAGCACTGCCTTAGAGCAACAAGCCGAACCCGATGGAGTGCACACTAGGGCATCTACACTCATAGAAAGTGCACAAAATTTGGCCAAAGACGAACAAGCATTGGGAATCATTATCACCTCCTTGCATGACAACTACGTGCATTTCATAGATGAATGTAAGCATGCACATGAAGCCTGGCATGTCCTAGAAAGTAATTTTGGAGCTAGGTCCAAGAGAAGCAAAGTTAGCCTTAAAAGACATCTTTACAAAGTGACTATAATTGAAGGGGAGGATATTGCTAGCCTAGAGAACAGGCTTAAGAGCATTGTCACACAGCTCACTTACATCCAAGTTGAAGTACAAGAAGATGACAAAGTGGCCATACTTTTAAGTGCACTTCCACCTTATTATGACCACTTAGTCACAATTCTTGAAGAAAAAGAACTAGCACCACCATTCCAAAATGTCATCAACTCAGTCCAAGCAGAAGAAAGAAAGAAAAGAGGTTCACTTACCCCATCAGGAGGAGTTTTCATCGCAACATCTTCAAGGGGAAGATATTCACCACCATCAACATCAACAAATGGAATAAAGTGTTATGAATGTGGAAGAATGGGACATGTAGCGAAAGATTGCTACACAAACAAACCTTGCAACAAATGTTATAGGAAGGGACACCCTCCTTCTCAGTGTTACTCAAGTGGAGGTAGTAGCAGTGGAGAAAGTAGCAATAGAAGCAATAATAGAAGCAACGAAGGCAAGAACACGTGACAGAGGATCAGCTCAGAAATTAGAAGACAAAAAAGACGAAGACAAAGGTAGCGTTTGGGAAGACCCATTTTGAAGATGCAGACTCTCTACTTGTAGGGGATGAATGTTTCCTGTGTGGATACCAGCTTATCATCCTGTGTGGACATCACCATCCTTTGTGGATATTTCTTGTGTGGATTTTACCATCCTGTGTGGATATCACCATCCTTTGTGGACTTTATTTTCCTATGTGGATACCACTCTCATATGTGGATTTTGTTAGCCTGTGTGGATCGTGCATCTTCAGTATCTTGTCTTAGTCCAAACCTCAAGGGGAGGATTGTAAAGTGTGAGCTTTGTCCTAAGGTGTGAGTCATGAAGAGGAGAGTGTATTTATCCCACATACTATGGAGCAAGGTTGTAGAGCTACTTAAAGCTCATTTCTTGAATCAATAAACAACAACTTCATTTTTCACTACATGCTTGTCTATGGTGAGCTTGTGCTAAGCTAAGTCAATAATCAAGATTGTGTTTATGAGTCCAAGCTAATACTATCTTGGAACCTAATTAACTTGAGTGATAAACTTGCTTACACACACTCACACACTTGCACCATGTTTCTATTTCATCCACCATAGCTAGCACGATCCAATTCCTAACACTATAGTGACCACTGCTCGCATAACTTGAGGAGTAATAGAAACCACCGGTTCATGATGAACCCCTGGCATGTGACCTTGTAAAGAGTCCATGTGTTGAAACTCAGACCTCCTGGGTGAAGACTCCACCCCTAGCTGACTCATTTTCCTCAGCTTCCACTGTTTGTTTCTTGCCACCTCCAATGCATATTCATATGTTCTAGGCTTCTTTAGCTCCACTCTCCAACGTATATTCTCCCAAAGACTAGCCAAGAATCTTTCATTCTTCATTATGTCAGGTGGGGGTACTTGTGGTGCTAAGGCCTTGCACATCCTCTCTCATGCCAATGAAACCTTACATATGTACGCATCTACTGGCTCACCTTTCTTTTGCACCAAGCCTTGTACTTCTTGCCACACTTTGTCAGGATCTTTTGTCTTCAGAAACTCTACTTCCAATCCATGCCTTAGATTGTCCCAACTTAATCCTACGGTGGATCAGCCACACACATCTCCTCTTCAAATTATTTGGACAAAACTCGTGCATCACTCTTCAAAAAAATCTGGAGAAGATGTAACATCTACGCTGGGTCATGAATCTGGTTGCTAATGCAGGCAGCCTTCATCTTTTCTAAAAATTCTTCCATATCTTCATCACTTCTTCCATGAAATTCCGGATAAGAGAAAGCCATGGATACCCAAGTTACGATGCTTTGAGAACCCCTTTGAACACACGTGCAAGAACCCAAAACATTTGACTGACTCAATCCCTAGAAAATTCAATGGAGCTTGTCTTTAGATAAGGACAAACACATGCACATCAAATGAGTTTTCCTAGTTAATCATCGAAATTACAACAGGAAAAGGGCATTCCAATATCTCTCTTAATCTTCTTGGCCTGAACATAAAGACTATGCGTTGTTGGAAAAAAATCTTCCTGGACACATGAACATTTATCTAGATTCTTTGTGTTAAATGAAAAGGAGTTAATTGAGGTCCGTTTTGATCATCCATGAAAGCCAACCATGCAGCTCCCAAGAAGGAACATCTGACTTATCCTCTGATTTTGCCAGAATTTTAGCAGCATAACAGCATAAATGGCTCAAAAGACCAAAAAATCAGCCATCACAACTTGGAAACATTTTGGCAGAGTTTCCTTAGAAGTAGATCAGTAAGAACCCAAAATATAGACTGTATATGTAATATGCATAATCTGCCAACAATAGAACCCGAGCGTCAAGTAGGGATATTTAGTACATAGCCTATGGCGAGGTCACGAAAAGGGTGCTCCAGCCACTTGTATCACCGAAAGGATCTCACATTTGAGAATCCCCCAGCTCAATAAAACCTCACACTATCGAACCTCTCACGAAAGCTTATGCAAATCTCGTATAGTCAAGTCTCAAAAATGACTATCTTCCAGACCAAGTCTCAGAAATGGCTGGGACCGCCAAATAAAACCAAGTATGGCTCCACAAAGGTGTACAATCGCAGTGTCTACAAGTAACGTACCATACAAGACAATGCGCTCAAAGAGGTTCCAAATGATGCATACCCATGGCAACTTCAAGTGACTTCCACTTTCAGTGTATCACTCTACTCCAGCTACCTGTACCTGTGTGAATCACTTGTACCTGTACCTATCCCTGTAACCTGTAATCCCAAAGTTGAAGGTACTCGAAGAAGGTCCTCTGTGGGGGCCAAAGACTGTGAGCGGGATGGAAACACACACAACACCTCTATGATCACCCAACACACACTCTTGGGATGATACACACACACACTTTGGGGCACCACTTGGCTTACACAACCCACCTGGCGAGATAGGGAACACACTGATGGAGTGAGAGGAGAAAGACTATCCATTTGCCCACTCAACACACATACACACACACACACCCAACAAACTTAGCTCAAAAGAGGAGAATTTATGATGTTTAGATACAATTGAGTTTGGGCCAACACCAATGGGGCAAATAGCCCACACAATATGGATGAAATATGCCAAATACAATCACAAATTTGAACAGAGGCTTCGCTCAGAGGAGAAACTTATACAACCAAAATAGCAAGAAAAAGTGATAAATTTTGCAAAATGGACAACACCATTGCATCCGGGATGGCCCAAAACCCTAGTTTACAATATCAAAGTGCTCAAATCCGACCTCGAATGAGCAGTTTATGGCAAAAACATCAAACACTCGGTTTCGGATGTTCCTCCTCTTATCTCCACGTTTTTTTGGTCTTTCTCTCAGGTTTCTCACTTTATCCCTTGGGCACCTTTGGCCTTTTAGTTGACCTCAAACGGACCCCAAACATGCCACGTTTTGCATAGTTGTCACCCTGCTGCATCCATCCGCACACTTGGCACTCAAATTTCTTCAATAATGCATCCCACAATCATGTGAAGTGGCCCCCAAAGACAATTCTCATGATAATCTTTTTGCATAATTATCACAAGGAAACACCCACGTTGTGTCCATACTTATCCACGTGCAAATATTCACCCCATTCGACCTCTTGATGCCACTAGATGCCATCTTGCGCACCTGCTTACCTCATGGCATCAGCCCGCGGATAGCTTTCGCGAGAAGTTTTACGTGCTGCAAACTCCTTTTATTATAGAAAAACACACTAATACTCATAGTAATGAAAATGGATGCACTATGTACACCTTGCCCTACTTGTACACATGTGGGCCCCACGTAACCACCTCGCTCTGAAGAATGGGAATTCTTTATTTTATGCACCATGCATGTGTATATACATATGCACAATCCCTTGCTCTAGAAAATTCCTAATGGTGGTTTGAAGGTCCATCATCTGTCCAAGCTAGCTCTATTGAATAACCCTCTCTCTATTGTTTGAAGGTCAAAGTGTGAATGGAGTGTAGCTACTATGTTTAATACCATGGACAGTTTGGATAGAGGTCCACCACTTGCCCAACCTGCTATCCATTGTGTTATGAAGGTTTTAGCCCTAGGTGGTTTGAAGGTCCACCACCTCTCCAAGCTATCTCTATGGACAATTCATACTCCTATTGTTTGAAGGTCAATGTGCGAATGGAGTGTAGATGGTTTGGGACAGAGGTTCACCACTTTTCCAACCTACTATCCATTGTGTTCTGGAGGTTTTAGCCCAGGCTGGTTTGAAGGTCCACCACCTATCCAAGCTAGATCTATTGAACAAAGCTATCTCTATTCTATTTAAGTCAATGTGTGAATGGAGTGTAGCTACTTTCTTTACTACTATGGATGGTTTGGGGCAGAGGTCCACCAACCTTCCACCCTACTATCCATTGTGTTGTGGAGGTTTTAGTCCATGATTGTCTGAAGGTCCACCACCTATTCAAGCTAGCTCCATTGAAATAAGTTATCTCTATTGTTTCAAGGTCAATGTGTGAATGGAGTGTAGCTACATTGTTTACTACCATGGATGGTTTGGGGGAGAGGTCAACCACTTGTCCAACCTAATATCCATTGTGTCATGGAGGCTTTAGCACAAGGTGGTTTCAAGCTAGCTCTATTGAAAGAAGCTATCTCTATTTTTTGAAGGGAAATGCTGTGTGAATGGAGTGTAACTGCTATTTTTATTACCATGGATAGTATGGGGAAGAAGTCCACCACTTGTCTAGCCTATTGTGCATTGTGTTATGGAGGTTTTAGCCCACGGTGGTGTGAAGGTGGCTTACATGTTCAAGCTATCTCTATTATTTTAAGGTCAGTGTGTGAATGGAGTGTAACTACTATCTCTATTACCATGGATGGTTTGGGACATAGATCCACCACTTGTCCAATCTACTATCCCTTGTGTTATGGTGGGTTTAGCCCATGGTGGTTTGAAGGTCCACCACTTTTCCAAGCTAGCACTATTCAATAGTCCTATCTCTATTGTTTGAAGATCAATGCGTGAATGGAGTGTAGCTACTATGTTTACTACCATGGATGGTCTGGGGCAAAGGTCCACCACCTGTTCAACCTACTATCCCTTGTGTTATAAAGTTTTTAGCCCGAGGTGGTTTGAAGATCTACCACCTGCCCAAGCTAGCCCTATTGAAAGAAGTTATCTCTATGTTTGAAGGTCAATGTGTGAATAGAGTGTAGCTACTATGTGTACTACCATGGATGGTTTGGGGTAGAGGTCCACCGCTTGTCCAATCTACTATCCATTGTGTTATGGAGGTTTTAGCCCTAGGTGGTTTGAAGGTCAATCTGTGAATGGAGTGTAACTACTATGTTTACTACCATGGATGGTTTCGGACAGAGGCCCACCACTTGTCCAACCTACTAACCATTTTTTTATGGAGGTTTTAGCCCAAGGTGGTTTGAAGGTCCACCACCTGTCCAAGCTAGCTCTATTGAATAGTCCTATTTCTACTCTGATCACGTTGATGGTTTGGGGTAGAGGTCCAGTACTTTCCCAACCTACTATCCATTGTGTTATTGAGGTTTAAGCCCAAGGTGGTTTGAAGGTCCACCACCTGTCCAAGTTCGATCTATTGAAAGAAGCTATATATTTTTTTTGAAGGTGAATGTGTGAATGGAGTGGAGATACTATGTTTACTACCATGGATGGTTTGGAATAGAGGTCGACCACTTGTCCAACCTAGTAACCATTGCTTTATGGAGGTTATAGCCCAAAGTTGTTTTAAGGTCCACCACATATCGAAGCTAGATCTATTGAAAATATCCATCGCTATTGTTTGAAGGCCAATGTTTGAATGGAGTGTAACTACTATGTTTACTACCATGGATGGTTTGGGGTAGAGGTCCATCACTTGTCAAACCTACTAACCATTTTGTTATGGAGGTTTTAGCCCAAGGTGATTTGAAGGCCGACCACTTGTCCAAGCTAGCTTTAGTATTATCTCTACTCCGATAGCGTGGATGGTTTGGGGTAGAGGTCCAACACTTGTCCAACCTACTATTCACTGTGTAGTTGAGGTTTTAGCCCAAAGTGGTTTGAAAGAATTTCTCTCTATTGTTTGAAGGTCAAAGTGTGAATGGATTGTAGCTAGTATGTTAACTACCATGGATGGTTTGAGAAGAGGTCCATCACTACTTGTCCAACCTACTAACCATTGTGTTATGGAGAGTTTAGCCCAAGGTGGTTTTAAGGTCCACCACTTGTCCAAGCTAGCTCTATTGAATAGTCCTATCTCTACTGCGATAGCATGGATGGTTTTGAGTAGAGGTCCAGCACTTGTCCAACCTACTATCCAATGTGTTATCGAGCTTTTAGCCCAAGGTGGGTTGAAGGTCCACCACCTGTCCAAGTTAGCTCTATTCAATATTCCTATCTCTATTGTTTGAAGTTCAATGTGTGAATGGAGTGTAGCTACTATGTTTACAACCATGGATGGTCCGGGGCAGAGGTCCACCACTTGTCCAGCCTACTATCCCTTGTGTATAGATTCTAATTTGAAAGCAAATTAGTTAAAAGGATGTCTTTGTCTTTCCTAATTTTAAATCCGCCCTTGTTGAATCACATTTTTTGCATCTATAACCAAACAAGGTCCACGGCTTTCCCAACCAGAAACACGAAGAAAAACCCCAACATTATACATCCACCAAAATTCTAGCTCACATATTTCATATTTCAGCCTTTTCAGAAACAACAGACATAGAAAGTAGCCATCAACACCTCAACAAAGACCAACCATTTGGCCAAACCAAGATTTAAGCAGTTGACACAAGTAAGTCGACTTGTCATTCACGTATTTAATATTACACAAACAATATATTTTCATATCTCTGTATGTTTGAAATATGTGTATTTGCATAATAAAAATACTAAACCCTAAACCCTAAAACCTAAAAAACATCAATTATGTCTCTATGAAAAAACGAATGACAGAGAATTGATGAGAGAGAGTATGAGAGAGGGAGAGAGAGACAGAGGTGGAACACACACACACACACACACACACACACACACACAGAGATAGAAAGATATACCCGTTCTGCCAGTGTCGACCTGTTTCTTTTGTGTCAATGTGTTCCACAATAGCGACTTGCTCTGCAGTAACGACTTGCTTTGCAATAGCAACCTGCTATGTGATGGTGCAACCGGCTCTGCGATAGAGACCTGCTCGACGATGGCAATAGCAACTTGATTTTCTCATATGGTGATGGAAAACTACTTTGCGGTGTCCACCTATTCTGTGATGTCAATACCACGTGCAATAGTGACATGGTTTGCAATAGTGACCTGTTCTACGATGGCCTGCTTAGTGATGGCGATATTGACATGTTCCTCTGATGGACGACCTCTGCAGCAATACCTATTTCATGTTGTGCATGAAAGCGACCCTAGGTTTGTCTTTTGTGTGCAAATGCCACATAAGCAACGAACATGGCCTTTAAGATTAGAAGGATAATGATCTAAATCGTGGTTTGTGCCTCATGGCACATATGGGACCTAAACTTCAAATATAGCCTGTTTTGAGTTTTATTATCCTGTTTCAAGTCCAAGTTGCCTATTCTGTCATAACTTTGATTGGGAACTTAGAATATAGCAACCAAGGGCTAGGATGAAAGCTTGCAAAATTTTGGTTTTAAAGGTGTTTCTTAATACCTTTTCCACGTTAAAACTTTTCGGGTACCCAACTTAAGCATCCTAACCCCAAAAGTATAGAGAGACACAACTTTCATAACAGTTTGAAAGGCCACCTTCATAGAATTAAAGCACAAAAAGGGACAATTAAGTTGTTCATATTCCCAAAATCTATCACATGGATTCACTTGAAAACCAATCTAGTAACGATGTGATGAAATGATGAATGGTCAGGAAATTGGTGGAAGCAGCACCGCTGTTAGAACTTCCTATAGCATATAACTTCTTGGCCAAAACGATAATCAAAATAGAGACAAGTCATCACGTTATTAAACCGATCTTAGACTCTTTCATGAATGATTCTATTGCTTTCCGAGCCCTTCCCATTGGGAAGCAAGATCTTAGCCCAGAACGTACACGACTCACTCGTTCCACATGTAGTCTAACATAGTAGGCCTAGTCAACTATCTACCATTGGGACCCACCGTCAATTGTCCAACCAGTTTGTTATTGAATTAGTATTTTACCTTCAACATTTTACATTAAAACTAAGTCCACCACTTGTCCAAGCTATACTGTGGAAATTCCCTATCCATTACCACCACTTGTTCCACCCGCCAACCACTTTGTTTTTGCATTAGTAGTTCACCTTAGTCATGGACCATTAAAACTAGGTCCAGCACTTGTCCAAGTTGTACTACTCTATCATAGCACTATCCGCCACCACTCCGTTCCACTGCCAATTGTCCAACCATTTTGTTCTTGCACTAATATTCTACCTTCCACATTGGACATTAAAATTAGGTCCACCACTTTCCAAGGTATACTTCTAGTAGGCCTCGTCCACTTCCACTGCTTGTTCTGCTCGCCAACCACTTTGTTTTTACATTAGTAGTTCACCTTAGTCATGGGCAATTAAAATTAGGTCCACCACTTGTCCAAGTTATACTACTCTAAAATAGCACTATCCGCGACTGGGTTCCACCCCGCCAATTGTCCAACAACTTTGTTCTTGCATTAATATTTCACCTTTGGAATTGGCAATTAAAATTAGATAGTAAAACTGGTCCACTATCCACCACCAACCAACTCCTTCTTGCATTTGTAGTTCACCTTTAGCATTGGCCATTAAAACTAGTCCACCACTTGTCCATGCTATACTCTTAGTAGGCCTCATCCACTTTCCACCACTTGGTCTTCCCGCCAACCATTTTGAATTTTCATTAATATTTCACCTTAGTCATTGGCCATTAAAGCTACGTCCACAAATTGTCCAAGCTATGCTTAAACATAGTAACCCTAGTCCACTATCCACCACCAACCACTTTTTTCTTGCATTAGTAGTTCAACTTCAACAAGGGCTACTTGGAGATTGGAAGTTGAAATTGGTCATTAAAAGTAGGTCCACCACTTGTCCAACCTTGCTTAAATTTTTAGAAGCAATGACTACTTGGACACTAGGAAGCAAGGTCTTGCACTAGTTCAATGAGCTTTAAAACTAGGTCCACCACTTGCCCAAGCTATGTCACTAAAATAAGGAGGGGTTCTTGAGCCAATTTCCACCACTTCTCAAACCTTGCTTCCATTGAAAGAATGAAGGCCTAATTGGACATTCAGATATAGTAGTTTAATGATTATATTAGAACTAGGTCCAACCTACTACCCATTATCTTATGGAGACTTTATCCCTAGGTGGTTTTAAGGTCCACCACCTCTCCAAGCTAGATCTATTGAAAGAAGATATCTCTATTGTTTTAAGGTCAATGTGTCAATGGAGTTTAGCTACTACATTTACTACCATGGATGGTTTGGGGCAGAGGTCCACCACTTGTCCAACCTAATATCCATTGTGTCATGGAGGCTTTAGCACAAGGTGGTTTGAAGTTCCAAAACCTGTCCAAGCTAGCTCTACTAAAACAAGCTATCTCTATTGTTTCAAGGTCAATGTGTGAATGGAATGTACCTACTATGTTTACTACCATGGATGGTTTGAAGCAGAGGTCCAAAACCTACTATCCACTATGTTATGGACGCTTTAGCCCAAGATGGTTTGAAGGTTCACTACCTGTCCAATCTAGTTGTACTGAAATAAGCTATCTCTATTGTTTCAAGGTCAATGTGTAAATGGAGTGTAGCTACTATGTCTATTAGCATGGAAGGTTTTAGGAAGAGGTCCATCACTTCTCCAACCTACTATCCATTGTGTTATGGAGTATTTAACCCAAGGTGGTTTATTGAAGGTCCACCACATGTCCAAGCTAGATATAGTGAAAGAAGCTATCTCTATTATTTCAAGGTTAATGAAATAATGGAGTGGATCTACTATGTTTACCATGGATGGTTTGGAGAAGAGGTCCATCACTTGTCCAGCTTACCAAACATTGTGTTATGGAGGTTTTAGCCCAAGGTGGTTTGAAGGTCCCCCACCTATCTATTGAAAGAATCTACCTCTATTGTTTCAATGTCAATGTGTGAATGGAGCCGAGCTATTTTGTTTACTACCAAGGATGGTCTCGGTAGAGTTCCACCACTTGTCCAACCTCCTAACCATTGTGTTATGGAGTTTTTAGCCCAAGGTGGTTTTAAGGTCCACCACTTGTCCAAGCTAGCTCTATTGAAAGAAGATATCTTTACCGTTTCAAGGTCAGTAGATGAATGGGGTGGAGCAACTATGTTTACTACCATGGATGGTTTGGGGCAATGACTACTTGGAGACTAGGAAGCAGGGTCATGCACTAGTTCACCTTGGACATTGAGCTTTAAAACTAGGTCCACCACTTGTACAAGCTATGCCAGTTATATAGGGAGGGGGTTTTTGAGCCAATATGCACCACTTCTCAAATGCTGCTTCCATTGAAATAATGAAGGGTTACTTGGACATTGAGATCCAAGTTGGATAGTCATTTAGTTATGAAATTAGAACTAGGTCCACCACTTGTCCAAGCTATGTTGTAATATAGTAAGTGGGTCACCATTTATCCACTTTGATTGGGGCTCCTTGAATTAAAAGTCATCGGACTATTAACATTCATAACCCTCATGTATTTTATAATGGAAATTATCAAATTTTACTCAAAGAGAAGTACCTATGAGTATGAACTTCACAACGTATTTTTTTCACTTGCAGAATGGACTTCGAATCTAGGGAGAAAGTACATTTGATTCTTGATAGTGAAATTGTTGGTATTGGTTGTGTGTGTAGAACATATCCAAATTCCACATGTGGTGGTACAAAGATAGGGCAAGGAAATGTATCTATATTAGTGGAGTAATGTTTGAAGGATGTGGTGCTCCCTTTTCCTACAATGGATACTACATCTCTCAAAAGCTCATTATGGAGTGTCGTTCGATGGCCCAAGCTTCTTTTGCAGTATTCCATGATAAATGACAACCCAATTGACACAAATGAAATCTATAGTGGTGATGAACAAGGGGATCAAACTCATCCTCTACTTACGGATGCAATACCTATAACAAGTCCAAAGTTTGAAACATTGATACGAGAATCTTGGAGAAATTAAAGGGTACTTTTAAAGGATGACACAATGATGCAAATTGTACATGAAGGGACCATCTTATATGTATTTCCAAACAATTATGTTATCTTCCATGTACTTGGTGATGATTTTGTGGGTGTGGGTATTGAAAGGGAGAATAAAATTAGTCACAACATGCCTCATGTGGCTAGCATCACTTTAATAAAGTGGCCCATCAAGCAGACAACCATGTTGGATGGGATTCCATTACAACGCTTTGTTCCTATTAATGGGATGCATGTTAGATGTGCAGAATCTAATGTATCCAATGATGATAATGCTAGAAAATATGGTGATGGGAATACCATTGCTACATCGTTAAGGAAGCGACACTACACTCAACAGATCTTGGAAAACAAGAGCAGTAGCAGCTTCTTCTTTTTATCTTGCAATTGAGTCAATTCAAAGGGTTTCATGTATTGATTGTTGTGGACAAAAATGCTGTGAGTTTGCAGATCGGGATATGGTAACAAGGTTACGGAAAGAGTTTTGGGGAGAGTCTCAGAAAGCACGAACTAATTATGTTTATGATGTCCTATCTATATGCTATCAGAAAGATGAAAAGATGAGATACCAATTCAAGATAAATGGCTCTATTGTTTGTTGTAAAGCATGGTACAAGCTACTGGAATACCAAAGATATCATTTTACCACTACAAGGAAAAATTTGAAAATGGTGTGCGCCATTATGTGCATGGTAACACATGCACATTGAGACGAGGACTTCAACATACTGATTTAGCAAGAGCATTGCTAAATGAGTTTGTGGATAACAACTCTGAGAAGATGCCACACAGAATTAGAACACTACTAGATGGCTCAAGAGACGATCAATTAGTGGTTCCATCAATGTACAAACAGGTTGACATTTTAAGAAAAATCAACACGACACTTGAGCAAATGGGTTATGAGAAGAAGTTATCTCAGTCTTCTTTTGGTAGGATGTGAAACAAAGAGTATCCACGTGTCACTTTAACAAAGACAAGTGAGTTCTCTAAGTGCAATGTTTGGAGTTCAATCAAGGCAAGGCTAGAAGTGAAACCTTCTCTTGATGAGAGATCTCTTCTCTTGAAATAGAGAGAGAGAGAGAGAGAGAGAGAGAGAGAGAGAGAGAGAGAGAAGTTCATATGGCACAACAGAAGAGTTGCAGGAGCCTATATTAAGCATGGTGTACATATTCAAAAATTCAACCACAAAAGTATGTATGCATAATTCATGATAAGATGGATCAAAAGAAGACTCCAATTCCTAGATTACACGTTGTTCCTAAAGGTGTGGACTCCGGATACAATTTGCAAGTGTCATTGATAGGTATGATCACTCATGGACATGGAGCAGGTCATTACAGCCACTTTGAGTTGAATGGTTTGTGGCCAGTTGATCCAAATCTTACAATTGGCTCAATTGCTAACTCTTTACATAACCTAGAGAGGATAGATAAGCATCCTCTTGGTGATCTAGAAACCAATGAGCTCTATCTCACTACTAAATGCTTTGAACTCAAGGGATGCTTTGGACTACCACAACTTGAGTGACAGAAAAGAACCCATTGTGAAGACATCAGAAACAATAGAAGAGGAATTGGGGTCATCATTTTGCAAGTTATTGGTTGCAAGTTACTGGAGAACTTGTTAGTACAATTAGATAATTGTGCAGGGGAGAACAAAAATTGATACTTATTTTCCTATTTTTCCATGCTTGTTGCAAGGGGCGTTTTCAAAACATTCAGCTAGGATTTTTGATGGTTGGGCATACACATGAGGACATAGATTCAATGCTCAATAAGTTTCAGAGAAGTTGAGAGTTACACAAACTTATACTTTGCCTCATATGATGGATACACTAAGCAATAGATCATCTTCATCTCTAGCTCCATTTATGCTCACAAAGGTCCCTGATTTAAGCAATATTGTGATGGCTATCTTTATGATGGACAAGACATACTTGTTGGCCATTCCAAATCTCTACAATATAGGTTTTTTATGCATGATGAGACACCCATGTTTCAATATAAGGCACATGTAGGTGTATCAAATTGGAGTGGAAGTATTCGCCTTTGGAAAACTGACATAGAAGGAAATCTAATGTTACCACACGGAGATCCACCTTTGGTACCAATGGCAGAGTATGTCAAGGCCCATGAAGAAGTGATTTCAAGGTTGAAGAATTATATTAAGTTTTGGTAAAATGCATCAGAATGAGCTTATAGCAAGGAGCCCAAAGATTCCTAGGTCTTGAAGAGCAAAATGATCATTTCTATGGTCCTCAACGAGATAGACCAAGGGAAGAGTTTGACCCTCTATCTGATGTGCACCAAGGTGACTTTGTTATGCTAATTCCAGGTGACATGGATATCTATCCAGTTTGGCTTGCAATGGCTTTATTAAACATTTACAACGAGCCTAAATCACCAAACTACAGAAAATGTTTTATTCAACATTGGGCACCTTGTGCAAGAAAGAGTGTGATGACAAATACTCAAGCTTACACTAATTGTTGGAAGTTTTTTTGGGTTGTCAACTATAAGGATCCACGAGTGTGGGAATCTGTAGATGCGATTGTTTGGTCTTGGAGACCCAACAAACAAGGTTCATTTTCAAGGATTAAAATTTCAAAAAGGCATGCTCTAAAAGCAAAAACTGGCCTTGCTCATGCACAACATCAACCATACTTGCATGAAAGTTTGGACATGGCATCCAATTTTAAGTAGATTATATGGAGATTCAATTGCAACTATAATGGTTGTAAACAAGACCCTTGATTCTAGTGATATTTCTTTCTTTTATTTCATTACTAGTATTTATTTAAATTCATGCTTCGTGCATGAATTTTGGTATTTATCAACTAGTATTTCATTACTAGTATTTATTTAAATTCATGCTTCGTGCATCCTCAAATTTTGGTGTTTATCAACGCCATAATTCTTTAAGATTTTCGTCTACCCCATCGACAAAAGTATATCAACAGTTTTCCCACTTTAAATGGAAAATTCCCAAATTACATGAATTTAGTCAATTTGGAGATTCCCATAATGAGGAATTTTTACCATAATACCTAATATGTTGTTACTATATTGTTTGACCCATTTTTGAAAATCAGTTGGTCTGACACGTCTATTTGGCTCAGCTCCTACTCTTCTGGCAGTTGGTTCTGTCTCGAGTCTTTCAAACCAATCTGTTGGAAATACTGACTCATGTAGCCCTATAGTGGATCTACTGTCACTCATTTTTCTCCATGATAAGTTAGGTTTGGGTTTTTAAGCATTGCTCCCAAAAGATTTCCCATGGAGCTCCTCTCTTGGAATAGGATCAGGTCCTTGCCCCGATATCCAATCACTTATAGAGTATCCTTTGTATCTGGTATCTTATACCTCCTCAGGACTCATCATAACAAAGTAATTGTTATAAAAATCCCTAAATAGGTAAGATGGTAGATGTGTTGGATCCTTGTCCTTGATCTTTAAGATATAGGTGATCTTCATGGGTATAAACTGATTTGACTTGGCATGAGAGGTCCATAAAAGATCCTTGACATTCTTATCCTCCCAACAATGGACTCCATTCCTAGGATTATTAGTGCTAAGTCATTTCAAAGGTTTCAGATCAACTTGATTGTATCCCTCAAATTCTAAAGTCGGTGTACCTTCGTTTGCTGCCATATCCACAATTATTGTATTCACTTCTAACCCCCATTTATATATCACATCAGGATTTTCAACTTTTACATACTAAGTCTCATAATTATCCATATACATTTCTTCTTGTTTGTTTGCTCTTATTTCCTCTTCAAATTGTATGTCATGGTCATCAATGTGAACGGCATACTCTTCATTAGGATCCAGGAAAACCTAAGTTCCATGGACATTAGTCTTATAAAAGGTGACTATGTGCTTATATTGCACTGTTGTTCCGGTTCGTGACTGATTCGAATAGGAATACATTTTAGATGTTGAGTCGGAATAAGTTTCTAGACTTCTTCAAAGATAGTGCCCAAATGATCACCTTGATTCACACTCTCTTCAGTGGATTCCCTACTAGTGGTCTCTCCAAGTATGCCTTGATTTGCTAATTACGACTAGATCTAAGATTCATATAGACTTGTTAAGCCCTGGATAGAGTACTTACCAGTGGATTGGATTGTTGTTCATTTTTTCCACTTGACTTGAATTTTGCTCCTGTCAAGCTCCCAATCCTTTGCCTGCAACCTGGTTCATGTGTGAATTTCAACCAAGTTGGTTGTTTTCTCGCAAAGACTGTACAATTTATGCTAACTATTGTGATTGGTCTCTGTATATCACTTTAATCTGAGCTAAGTGAGTCAGCAGATGAGACTTCCAGATTCTACCTAGGTTGCAAAGAGATAAAGGACTAATCTGCAACCTAGAAACTGAGTTAACATGTATTAATGTGGACCCTCTGGAACCCAAACTTGACTAGTGACCTTGTATTACGTTGTTCTAACAATGTACAAGCTCAAAAGTCCAAAATCTTGCCTTTGGGGCTCAAAAATAACTAATCACAATTATTTACTTTTTTTACTTTTTAGACTTGTTTTTTCCATATGGACACCTTGTTGTAGTCTCTTTACAAGTTTCACTAAGTTTGAACAAGATTTGTCCAACTTATCAACTCAATTTTTAAGAATTTGGCTTAAGTCTCACTTTTGTGATCCAAATTTCACCAAATATAATATGAGTGTTCAATACAATATGATGGAACCTGTGGTATGCTTGGTTGGCCAAAAATACTTGAAAATTGGACAAAAGTAAACAATCACGATTATTTACATCTCTCAAATTTTAGCATATTTTTTATCATCTAAGTATACATGCTTGTTAAACACTTTAAAGTAAGCCTCTGAGTCAAGTTTCCCAAATTTTGAACAAGATTTATAAAGTCAAACTTAATTTCTCGACAATCAGTACATATTTCAAATTTTCCAAGTTTTTGGTGTGTTTTGTGATCCAAACTCTATGAGCCTTCACAAAAGATGTTTGTAATCATGCACAGAGTCTTTGGTATCAACCTTGATGAGTTTTGAGCCAAATGTAAATAATTGTTATTTTTTAATTTTGGCCTAAAATGAACACTTTTTGCACTTCTTTTCAATAGTCAATCTTTTTGTGACATGTTGTAAGCCTCTGAGTCAAATCAAAACTTAATTTGTCCAAAATTCTCAAGAAAATGTAAGTAATTTGAGTTTTTGCCAACTCTTGAAAATTTACCTCAAATGCATCCTTATGCTTACCCATTGGTTCATACAAATTTTATGAGAACTAATTTATGCTTGAGCAAGTGTGAATTCCAAATTTATGAGCACTAATTTATGCTTGAGCAAGTGTGAAAATTGAGCATTGCAATATGAAATTGATGGATTAATTGCAAGATTTTTTGGCCTAAATCTGGGTGTGTAGGCAAATCAATGGCAACTGCAATCCAATGTATAAATGAATAATTGGTATGTTTTACCAATTATGATGCTTAATTTGGCTAGTATGGTTGATGTATGTGTCACAATATGGGCTTAAAGATTGAGATAGATTGCTCAATTGATGCTCAGTTGTTGAGATTTCTAGTACTGCGTGCTAATGATTGATAATTTGATGGACATGGCAATGTTGGATTGATGTGTGCACTAGTGTGTGTATCTTGTAAACCAAAAATGAAAAATCAAAATGATTTGGATGATTAGAAAAATGGGATATGATTAATCCAAGATTGAAATGCTTCAAAATTGGATACACATTGGCAATTTAGTTCACTACCTTGTGTGCACAATTCTTGATATGTAGTCACCTTTAATTTTGATTTAATTGGGAATGTGAGTCCTAATTGATTCGTTAGTGCATTGTGCATCATGATGAAACTGAGACCAAAATGTAGATGAATATGCATTATTCAGCGAGGGATTGAACATTACATTTGGGTGTGCTGAAATCAACTTAATGTAGGATTATGCATTGGACTTTATTGATTGCAAAAAAATAACATTGATAGTGGCATGGAAGATATGAGTTTTGCACTCATTTTTGAGTGGCTTTGGGAGTTGAATTGGAGAAATCACATTGAATTCATAAAAGAAAACTTTGAATAGCACTTCAATGTATGCATTTTCATAGCCATTGGAGCTGAAAATCAATCTAGTAAAGGTTTGATGGAGTTTTTTCTTGTTTTATGAAAAAAATGATTTGAGTCAACCATGTGTGATGGCCGTGGGAACATACTGTAAATGAGACTTTTTATAAAAAAATTGCTAGTTCCACACAGACACATGCACATGCCCCCTTGGGGATCTCAACATCATAGGCTCAGACCACACATTTTTTGTGCACCTTCTTCTATTGCATTTGGATTGACACAGACACACTCTATTTCAATTGTGGCTCCGGCTCACCTCATATAAGGTGGATTCAACGTCCTAAAATCTCACTACTATCATTACACCCATCAACATATCCCAGCCCTATATAGGATCTTTTGTGGGTTGGCTACACATGCCACCTAATTTTGGCACTCCCAATTGATGGTGCCAACCCAGTGGATGTTGCTTTTAAAGTACAAACACACACACACACAAGGACCATTACCCTCTCGCTCTTCATGCCATTATATGACATTTTTAGCACTACCAATTATGGCATGCACACACACACACAGACACACACCTAGATAACCCTTGTCTTTTGTAGAGGACCCCGCCATGTATATGCCCTGCAAATTTGGCAGCTCATGACTACGTATTGATGCACCACTTGGGTTCAATCAAAGCACAACACTTTACACACCACAAGTTAACAACCATGGTAGAAACTACCTGGACTTCAGCGTGCTTCTTGCAGTACTGTAACCTTCGGGCGTCATTTGGTGCGTCTCATCTGACACACCTGTCCTATTGACCCTCATGCTCAACGAGTCACCCTATCAACCTACACATACACACATCCAATTTAGGGTGGCCCGCTTGGCTTCTTACACCCCACCTTCATACCCACCTACCTACTCTCCTAGGTTTGACTGATTTGGAAAATGCCAGGCACAAGCACACACACACAAACACACATTATCTTTGTTGTTCACCATGTCAAGCTATTGGTCTTCCTCTGCCGCCTTGCTAGAACATCTCACCTACCCATGTCACCACTTACACCTCTTTTCCTCCCACTCTCTCCACCAAGTGAAAACATAGCATCAATCCTTGCTCTCTATTTTTAGACTCAAAGGATCCACCATCCCAAATCCTCACATTCAAAGATGAAAGGTTTGGTGCTGACGTAGCACTTATCCTTGCTCTCTATTTTTAGACTCAAAGAAGCCACCATACCATATCCTCACATCCAAAGCTCAAAGGTTGCACTCAAAATTGCCACACCCATGCTCACACACATCTCAAGTTGCTGACCTACATGTATTGTAGAATCTTGTTCTATACTTGGTCTCAACATTGACACCGATGATTGTCTGCTGGTGTGGATGATGACACAAATGTTGTTGGCAAGGATGCCAACTTGCTGAACGTGAGGAAAACAAGACAAAGGAGGTTGACTAAAGAAACCAAAACAAACACTCTCACACAAACCGTCTTTCTTGTTTTCCTTGCTGCAAGACTGCCGCTAGAATAAGAAGGAAATTCATTCAAAAATATAAAAATAATAATGTTTTTATAAAAAAATATTTCAAGGAGGGCAAAAAAAGTGACTATGAGTGGGCAGTTTCAAGCTCAAGAACTCCCCTTGAAAAAGGAATGAAAAAAAAAAAAACATTAGCTCAAAGGTATTTGTATTCAAATGTGTACGAGCTATTCATTGATATTTTGAGGGTATTTTTTTGTGAATGGTTATTGTTTTTTATTGGATCATATCTTTTTCATCAAAATGAGATTAGTATCATTCGATTTTGTTCATTTCATTATGTCAATTAGGACTTTTTCATGGATTGCAATAAAACTAGAGACTTATGCTTGATTCATGACTCTGTTTTGTGCTTATTGTGTGAATGCAAAATGCTCTCATTATATAGAAAATTGAGCGATTTTGAAGGGATATCGATGAACGGTTTTGCTTCTGTGATTGAGAGATCTAAATAATCAATTCTTCATTTTCTATATATGCCATATTTACTAGTTAAAGAGCATGGATGTGGGCTACAATTGTGTGTGCATCCATTGCGTGATTGAAAATTGTGCATGGAATGCATTAAAAATGTTTAGATTGTTCATTTGAGAGTACATGAGTGATGAGTTGATGCATGGTTGGGACATTTTGGGCTTGAAAATTGCTTGATGTATCTTTTAGTGCTTAATATGAATACAAAATCCTCACATATTTCTAAACATTGGACTTTTTGAAGGTTCATTGGCAGTAGGCATGTGTTTTCATTGATCCAAGGAGGGTTTTCCACTGCAATATTTGGCTATTTAGAGACATTTCAATTCACTTGTTTGACTAAAGCTGTATAACTCCTAGCTCTAAGCTATGTTAGCCAACTTTTTGGGTACCTTTAAATTATGAAATTTGGCTTTCAAGAGTCAATTCCCTTCATTAAAAGATGCATTTATTTCTAGCTCCTAGCTTGACTTAAAAGTCTAGATTTTCATCTAAAATAGTAAGTATCTAATCATGCATGAGAAGTTTTAACATTGCCAAAAGAGCTTATCTAGAAGCATTTTCTCTCCCACTTTTGATATGTATGTATAGTTTTGCTACTAAAGATAATTATGTGCATAACCAAAGGCACTTGTTTCCGTAGTTTTTTCTTCCTTTGGCATATTTGGGTACTTGAGACCCTAGAATTAGGATTTCATTAATTTTTTGTGTGTGTTTTGCTTGGCTTTCAATAAATGACTTTTGGAGCATGTGTTTGCTAACACTTAACTTCAAGAAGATTGGCTTGCAAATAAAAGGAATCAAGGGGCTTCTATACAAAGTTGATACTTTGCTCAAGGATGCTCAAAGAGCACAAATAGGTGAAATCCTTCCATGTTATGCTCTTTTTTTCTTTACATCTATTTGCTTGCTTGGATTAAGTGAATTTTCGTCTAAGCTATGGTCCTTTCATATTTGAAAGCTACACATACATGAAAGTTTCACCACTTTGCTTTGTGAATATTAAACTCACAAAAAATTTGGTTTTATGTGTGCTAATAATGTGTAATTTGACTTGACCTTAGGTTAATGTAGGATCATTGATTGTTACTTCTAGACTCTTAGTGATTGACTTAATAATCCACTCATTTTGAACATGACCTAGGGTTATGATTAGGCTTTAGTCTCTTAGTCCATTTCCCATAAGTACTTTCATTATGGATGAAATATAAAAGTGCTAAAAAAAATGAACAATGAGCAAACAAGGTTTCCAAAAAGAGTAGAAAAAAATGCTACTACACACATAAAAATGAAATTTTTATGTTATGTTGTGTGTATGTGAGGCCTCACGCCTTATTGACACTTGGTAGGCGAGGGGAATCACCTTGGATTGCTTGGTCAAGGCCCTAAACCAATGCCTTGGGAAATAGGGGTTACTCGTTGCCTTGGTAGGCTAGTAGTTTCTTGGAACAGCTCCTTGAGGGAGCCAAGAGTCATAGCTTTACTTTCCTTGGGATGGTAAACTTGTGATGTGCTATAATGTTTTCTATCAAAAGTTAAAAACAAATCTTCCATGAGCTTCAAAAAGCTAAGTGACAATGTACTAATAGATTAGGAGCTTTTATATGGCCGTAGACATGCTAGACTTGGATGATTTATTAATACTGATCGTATAGTGTTTAGGCTAGTAGGTTTATGAACTTGCATTAGCCTAGGATCATAATTGATTTCTTGTACTACAAGCATAAATATGAAATTTTTAGCTGTTTAATCTTCATATAGTTTACATGTTGTTTTGATTTATGCTGTTTAGTTTTTTAGTATGATTGGTCCATCTTTAAGAAGAAAAAATTCACTTTGAATTATTGTTCATCCCCTGCATGTTTCAATCAACTCTATTGGCCTTTGATACTCAGGACTTGTCTTATGTTTTGCAGTTCAACATTTCTTCCATAGACATTGTCAGAACGTGTGCGGTCTAGCTGGGAAGGCACAAGACCTCTGGCTATGTGAGTCTGTGATGAGAGTCAAAACACTTTAAGGAAAAGTGTTTATGTAAAATCACCAACCCTATTTCTAAGGGTGATTGAAAATCTAAGAGCGTTTGTGACAGCAAAGTCACAAACCCTCTTAAACCCTATCGTCCTGAGAATTTGCTTGCTTTTGTAGTATAGATTATGATGAGAGGATCACCAAATCAGATTCAGTTTCACTTAAAAAGACCATTTAAAACACTAAAGTTTCAGCCATGAAACCTCAATGCTCATACAAGAAGAAATATCAATCAAAACCCAAACCTCTTTCATGGTATCATGTAGCCTCGTCCCCAATTACATAGTCATAGCATTAAACAATTGAAAGGAATTCTTGATCTTCTACTTTGACGGCGATGATTTTTTGATTTTGGAAAGATCTCTATAGATTCATCTACTATTGGTCCTGTACCCACATTCCTGATGGTAACCTTATATACAGGATGCATATCTTGTATGAACCGCAAAGCTCCATTCTTCTTAGGCACAATGAACCACCTGTTTGAATATGGCACACCAGAAGGCTCCAAAATACCCATGCTAATCTTTTTATTGAGTAATTCTATTTACTTTGGAAAATGTAATTTTGGAACCAGTATTGGACGTAGATTCCAAGATACATGAGGGATAGTGAACATCGCCATAGGTACAACAACATTAGGATCAACACACCCTATAGATTACGTGTCTGAAAAGAAAAACCCTTAGCATGTCTTGAAATCATTTCTTTAAAAATATTATTCTCGTCTTCTGTTCAAAAATCCTCACAACCAACCTTTATCTCTTTTAGGGATTCCATTGTGAACTTGTGCCTGGTTCTTTTAGGATCCCTAAGATTTTACTACAAAGAAGATTGCTCTATGTTTTTCCTGCAATCTAATGGTAAAGATAAGGCCACTGGTCTACTTTTCTTTGCCACCTTTTTGTACTTGGTCTCAACACACGCTTCCGGTCCTTCATTAGCATTGAGATCTTTATGATCTTCAAAAGCCCAATTACATCATACATTTTTGTAGAACATACTTCCACAATGTGGGTTCCATCTTGCATGCTAGAGTCCATTATAGCCTCAAGCTCAAGCATAGTATCTACATGAGAAATTTTTTCAAAGAAACTTGAAATGCATTCACTATCCTTTATGAAACCATTTTCCTTCATGTATATAAGTACATTATATACATACTGCCGTGTACTTCTTTTCAGATTCTCAAGCTTCATAAAACATACTGACCCATGCTCTGATAATTCCTGGAAACCTGTAGAGATTGTTATTATCACTTTGGGTCATGCAAAAATCTTGTTCTTCTTGTACTGTTGCAATCCCGCTCAATGGTACATGGCCAAAACCCCTTGTCTCCCTATAGTCTTTGAATTTTTTGTTCGCTTTTGCTAGAGGATACTCACGAAGACTATCGTGGTTCCTCTTGTGATTCACACATAGTCAAAAACTACAAAACTTGCTTCCCATCTATGCTATTTACCCTAGAATCAGTAGAACCATCATCGAAGACTTTTGTTTCCATGCAGAAAGCTATGATGTATGGCTGCCCCAGGATAAAAGGATAGGTAGATATCACCTACACGAAGAAATTTTGCTCATCTTTTACATTACCAATCATCATTTTCACATTTTGACAAGCCCATATAGATCTCCTGATGAGTTTTTTGCAACTCTAAAAATCCACCCATGGCTTGTATCTATTGGCCACTTGCCCTTCATGTAAAGACTCTTGGACATAAGATTGATTTCAGAGACATTATCTATCAATGCAACATATGGCACCTCAAGATCACCCACCTTGACTAAAGTTTCTATTGTAGCTCTTTCCCGACTTTTGGAGTAGTGGCTTTTATAGGAGGCTTCATCTTCATCATTATCACATCAGAAAATCTAGCATGCGCATCTCTTCAAGAAGACTGGTAGCATCCTACCACACTGTCATCGTTGCAATCACTCTCTTAGACATGTATCCCGTGTGCCTTAAGTGACTCCCCTTCACCCTCAGACTATGGACAAAAAGACCTAGTGAGATTTTTCATCTTTCTTTTAATGATATCTATAATTTCTTCATGAAACTCACATTTAGCAATGCCAATATTTTCACCTAAGGTAAACTCAACTTTGCTATTCAAAATCCTTTCGTCCAATACCTACTTTAAGTTTGTGACAGCTTCAATGTTAAATTGTAGTTTGTATGCAGGGCATTTTTCTTTGGCTCTTTCTTGCTATTTCTCTTTCTTGTAGATGCTTCTTCCATATGAATCTTAGGAGAAGAGGCACTTATGGTGGAGCCTCATAATAAGGTCCTCGATCCTTTCTTCCTCCGGCACATGTAAACATCTTTAATAGGTGAAGGTGATGCTAGGTGCAACTTTTGGGTCCAAGAGTGTAGAGCTTGGAGTGTTGAAGGAACAAGTCAAGACGGCTCACCAAATAGAGCTACGAAGCCCAGGATATTGAAGAATATTAAAGGTTTAGCATGTTACAGATTCTTGCCAAACAGGACAGTTGATGACAGGTGGGCCAAGTGGAAGTCGGGGTATAGATGTGTACTGCTCTATTTATGGAGCCTACCCGTCTTTTCACATTGCAGATATGCATTATACAGAGCTAGTAGGAACAGACTACACGTCAAATGGAGCTCAGAGGAGAAAGATACAGAAGTCTGAAGATTGGGTGTCTGTGTCTGAAGTTGATTGCAAACACCATATTAAAGAGTTTGAGACTTTAGAGAAAATTTGGAAATCATCAATGTCGTGAAGATTTGGCCATATGGACAGATCTCAAACTATTTCTAAGGGCCAAATACTTCCACAAGGTAGTACTTGCAAATCTCTTCCGATCCATGCTCTCAAAACTTTGGCTAAGATTTGGCCATGTCGTCAAATCTTAAGCTCAATTTGAAAGTGGGAATCCAAGAAGTCCCAAATTCACTAATATGATGTTTGCAGATGAAAATTGGCATTTTTATGGCCTCTATTCGAGGGTCTGGGGGAATTAAGAATTGCGGCAAGGTGGGGTGAGTCCGGAGTCCGACAAGTAAGCTTGCAACCGAGCTTTGCGGATCGGGAACCGGAATTCCAGGCCACAAATTGCAGGATCTTGAAGTACAATAAGTCGGGGGTTTTTTTCCTTCTATAAAAGATTTTTTTGAAGGCTTTGGTAAGGGGTGAGCCAGCAGATTCCACATGGATGGAAGTCTATAATCCCATAGGTGATGAATGGAGGGGAAGTGAAGGGGTACATAGCCCATCCCGTGAGCCCATTTGAAACATATGGGGAGAACGGGAGCTCCTTAGAGCCCTGGCTATGGTGTACTGTGTTTGCACTGTGTGTTGGCGAGGCGGCCCTGAGGTGGCGCATGGTGGCGGATATTGGTGCTTGTGGGGCGTTGTAGTTCGCGGCGCTGTGGCGTAGCACAATGATGATGTGGCAGTTGTTCGTAAGGGCCTATGCCCCCGCCCGATTAGAGGCCAATTTTGTTGAGGGAACCCCCCCCCCCCCCCCCCCCCACTAGCGATGTCGCTACTACTTAGGGGTGGGGTCCCGTGGACAGTGAGCCCGAGGGAGAGGGAGAGGTAGCCCGAGGCCATTCAAAGGGCTAGTCAAGGGGAGGATCCCACGACAAGTGGTCAACATGCAACAGTGAATGGAGAGAGAGAGTCACAAAATTGGCCAAGAGGCCTATCCGGCCAGTGGAGGACATCAGGAGATAGAGAGAGGACATCAGGACATCAGGCCATCCCATGGTAAAGCAAGAGAAAGAAGCCGGATAGTGCAAGTTTAGCCAGGGGGCCGAGTTGGGTGGACAATGGACAGATGTGTGCACCATGCAAGAGTTACCAAAGATAGAATATGCCAAGTAGTGGTAGTGTAAAGGAATTTCCAAATGAAGCTTCAAGTGAAGTGCATGAGATGGGAACCTACCCATTATTTCTTTTTTAGGTCTCCTAGACACACCCCTATAAAAGGAGGTAGATGTTCATTTTTTGCGGTTTTTTACCCATGTGGTTTTTTGGCCATGATGCTCCTGGGCCTTTGTACGCTTTGAGGAATTGTCTTTTTTTCGAGGTTGTGTGGGCAGGGGATTGGTTGTACATGGTGTTGTTTATGCAAGAGGACCATTCTCTACTATCTCTGGACGTCATTTCCCCTTCTCCCTTCTCTTCTCTGCTTGTGCACATGTGGTTCCAAGCGTGTGTTGGTGTGTGTGCCCCTCCGAAGTTGGTTGTGCAGTGAGAGATAGAGAGGGGTTGTGTGTGTGTAATTGAGCCGAGTGGAGTGATTGAGTTTGTTTGGTGAATTGCAAAGGAATGTGTGCATATGGCTGTGTGCAAGCGGCGGTCTTCTTTCGGATAGTGTCGAGTTTTGAAGGTGAACTCTAATAGATTGGGGTGCTCTGTGTACCCTGGGCTATAGCGAGGCATTGCGTTGTGTGTTGGGTGTGTTCCCCTTTCTCCCTCTCCACCGTCATAGGTTTTTTGTATTTGAACAATTTTTTCTCTAAATCAAAGAAAACACAAATAACTATTTAGAATCTATAATGACACGTTGATTGTAATAGTTTTTTAAAAGCGTATAAAAAATTAATTCACACACAAAGTGCAATTGAGTTGTCGAAGGTGTCCACAAACACTTGTTTTCTTGTTTTTGATTATTTTTGACTTTCTTGTCCGTCAATCATTCTCAAAATCTCAACCTAATTCTACAATCCTAAAAGGTACTTAGCAAGTACAATCTACTCCCAAGCTACCTTTTCTCAACAAAAGACAACACTTATAAGCTATGACATTTTAAACTAAGTGGTAACGTTGAATGCTATGATCTATCATGATATGTTTACATGAATGCATAGAGCTCTTACATGTGGTTGCAACATAACAGACAACACTGCAATGTGGCAACCGACAAAGGGGATAAAAGCAGGAGAAGGAGAAAAGAGAGCTTCGTAAGCTCACACTATGTATTTCTTATTCAAAAACCTAATAATAACTTTACAAATTTGGCTTTTATACCTTAGCCAAGGTTTCTTAGGTCAAAAACTAATTATCTGGGAACTCTAACCAAGGGTTACTGATACAATCTAGAAGCTTATAGCTTTGGCTCATAGATTACAACATCCAGTCATCAAATAGAAGTTACAATATTCCCGATTTATTAAAAGAATGTGTTTTGACAATAAAGCTCTCGAGAAATGTTACATGAGTAGCTTGCTTCTAACAATACTGGCAACTCAGAGAAAGTTTCAAAACTAAATTTTGATCTTTTTTGAGTAAGTTATGATCACTTTAAGCTATCACTTTGCGTAGATCCGTCTATAGTCTTTACAAGCCCAAAATTGCTTCAAATTTAATGAAACTTGGCCCATACGCTTCCTAAATAATGTACATCACAAGGGTGCACTTAGTTGTAACTTGTGACCTTAGATTTGGCCTCTAAGACATCATACATGTCTAATGTCTAGGTGGTTAGAATGGACTTTTGTTTCTACCAGAGGTACCCCTTAGTGTGCAAATCAAGAATATTTCCTCACATCAAATTTTGGGTGTCAAAATTGGACAAAATCATCACTTTTTGACAAGGAAATCCCATGAAAGAGTAAAATCCCCCTAGTTTTCAATCTATATGTCCATATGACATGAAATTTGGTGGTTGTGCTCAACACAACATGTAGGAGATGGGTATAATGTCAAAAATTGATTTTGGTTGGCTGCCAGAATCACCCTTTAAACATCATACGCGTATGATTTTCGGTGATGAAGTTTTGGACATAATTCATTCACAAGCATTCCTTAGTCTCAAGCACTATTTTTTAAGCACTTCTACCAATTTTCATGCAAAAATGTGCTCAAAACCAAAAAGTTTATCTTCTTTCCGTTTTCAACACTCTATTTTTTGCCTTTTGGGTGTCAAGAGTTGGTCAAAACTTTAGTTTCAAGGTGTGCTAAGGGTAAAACCCCCCTTTTGAACACTCTAGTGCAGTCAAATTTTTAAAATTTGGTCTCTAGATGCCCCTTGAGACATCATATGCGTAAAGATGTCCAAGTTTATAGAATTCTAGATTTTCTTCATAGACCCCTTGCACATGCCCTCTTATGAGTGTCAGCATTAATCAATCATGAAAAAATGTCAATAAAAATCTTTTTATTACTTTTTTTCTCAAAAGAAAACTTTTGAGAGATTCTAAATGCAAACAAGAACTTCAAAAAATAATTTAGTGATGAGTAGCTTTAGATCAAAATCAAATCACTTAGCGAAAGCTACTCCTACACATCATATGGGGTTTTGTATCTATGAGTAGAAAAATGCTTCAATGCCACACACGGACTAACAAATGCTTTTATCACCTCACAAATCACTCAAACGCCAACAACTACTCTAATCTACACATCCTAACTAAATCTACCTACTCACAGACCCTCGGCAAGACACATGCTTCCTCACTATCCACTTGATCTCAAAATTACCTCTTTCAGATCCACTTAAGAGTGTTCTTTAGCCAAAACTAAAGCAAGCAACCATTACAAGAGTGTTAGTAGGAATACCTACCTAAGTTCTTGTATCCTTGGCAGTGGTGCCAATGTTGCGAGAGTGTATCACACCACCCATAAAGTGTATGCAACACAACCTAGATCCGTATAATGTCAATTGAGGACATAGATGACACGACAGGCACATGGAGGAAATACCTTTAGCGACCATCCTACACATACAACACTCTGGAAGGCCAAATAAACCACAATCTAGAATCTCACTATCTCAACTACACCACCTACCCACATACACCTACCCACATACACACAACGAAAGGAAACCCATCAAATCATGCCAGAATCGTAAGAAACCTAAGGAACACCATCCCCTCACTAGGATACACTTGTTCCAAAGCCTCTACACTCAAAACTCTTGCTTTAAACCCATCTACAAAAAATGCATATAAAGACATAGTAGAGTTCTGAAATGCCGGAAACTGGAATCTATGAGTACCCATGTGTAGCTTATGTCACCATAATTCTAATGACTACTTGCATACAAAAAATAGACATCATTTGATACACTTACGACCACAAATAACCCATACATGCGTCGACGCATGTGCTTCCTCTTGCATGGAATGCTTGGCATTGTCGCGTAATCTCCTCAAGTGTACATCAATGGTGTAGTCGGATCTCCGATGTGATGAGCGAGCCGGGCATAGTGTGTGGACGAAGCGCTCATACTTACTCTCTTTCTCTCTCCCACACAATAGATGGAGGCTATAAACTTCAATTATGATTAAGTGTATTACAAAAGTGACATAGGTAACTTATATACTAAGGCTACCTTAGGTTAACCAAAATTAGAGTTTCAGGGGTCAAATGGATTGGTATTTACAATCTCTTATGGATGGCTATGCTAAAATGAGCATACATTGGACAAGTGGTGGACTTTGTGGCTATTAATGCTTTAATGGAGGCAAAGTGGTGGATTCTATGGCTCTCTATGCTTCAATAGATCATAGATTGAACAAGTGGTGGACCCTATGGGCTTGGAGCATAGATTGGACAAGCGAAGGACCTTATGGTTCTCCATGCTTTAATAGAGCATAGATGGACAAGCGGTGGGTGTTATAGCCATCTATGCTTCAACAAAACATAGACTAGACAAGTGGTGGACCATGTGGCTCTCTATGCTGGAATGGAATGTAGCTTGGTCAAGTGGTGGACCTTTTGGATCTTTGCTTGAATGGAGCATAGCTTGTGGATGTTATGGATCCCTATGCTTCAATAGAGCATAGATTGAACAAGTGGTTGACCATATGGTCCTCTACATTTGAATGGAGCATAACTTGGATGATTAGTGGACCTTGTGGTCATATATCCTTGAATCAAACATATCTTGGACATGATGGCTCTCTATGTTTTGATTAAGTATACATTGGACTAATCGTTGGCATTATGGTCCTCTATGATTCAAAAGATCTTAGCAAGTGGTGGATGTTGTGGCTCTTTACGCTATAGTTAAGTTATGCTTGGACAAGTGGTGGACCATATGGTGCTTTATGCTTGAATGGATCACCTTATGGATATATATGCTCCAATAGAGCATAGATTGGACTAGTGGTGGGCCTTGTGATCCTATATGATTCAAGAAAGCTTAACTTAGACAAGTGGTGGATGTTGCTTCGATAATGGAACTTGTGGATTTCTCTACTTCATTTGAGTCTAGCCTTTTGACATTTCATCAATTTTCCATGCATAACGTAAACATGGGACCTTGTGGCATGGACTTTAGGTTGGGCAAATGGAAAATCTTGAGAGCAATGAATCCATGATAGTAGAGATGGTAGATTGGAGAAAAGATAGGAGATTGTGGACATTAAGTGTTTCTGACTTTGTTTCATCAACTTCTCTATGACTAAATTGCACAAATGGTGGGCCTTGCATATCTCTATGTTTCATATTGAAACCTATCCTAGGATATTTCTTATCTCTAGGATTCAATTGAAATTTTATTACACATGTAGACAAGTGGTGCATCTTGAAACCTAAATGTGACCTAGCTTCAACATAACATCACCCATCCTACAACTTAACATAGATTGAAAACTTAAAGTCTCCATGTTCAACACCCCCAATGATGGGCCCGATGGGGATTCATGCATAACATCCTCGATCAGGGTCTTAAGCCAATGTCCTCGAGGGGTTTCAAGGGACAACACCCTCAGTGGGGGTTCGGGGGCAACACCCTTGGCAACGCGGTTCAAAAATCACTAGGTCAAAGCTTTCAATCTGAAAGAAAATCACTAGGTCAAAGCATCCAATTTGAAAGAAAATCTTTCAAATTTTAGCCTTGCTTTTTAAGTTTTAAAAAACACGCATCATAAATTTTGAGATAACCTATCATAAGAAGATAGTGAAAAATAACAAAAAAAATCAAAACAGTAGAACAGAGATGTCTTGCAAAACACAGGCGAAGTAGTAGAGCATTGGCTATTTGGCAGAAGAGAGGCGATTGAGCAACACATAGGCAATTCAGCAGTACAAAGGCAATTTGGTAAACACAGAGGCAATTCAATAGAACAAAGGGATTCAACAGAACAAATGGGATTCAACAAAAAACAAAGGTGATTTAGTCAAATGGAGGAAAAATAGAAGAAGATTGTGCTCACGACCAAGGGAAGACTATAGCTCGTGCAAGCCAATATCCTACACTACTCTCGAGATTCATACATGTAGATCACATTAAATAAGAATTGCTACAAGGTATTTCACATCATCACAAATAGAATCCCTTGATGTGTAGAGCTCAAGAGTTTGGCAAGGTGCATGTACTACAAATCTCTCTATTTGTCTCTTTGTCTCTCTCTTTCTCTCACCCTCATCTACATCGGTTTTAGGGTTTCAAGAATCCAACACATGGTTCTTTGCTTCTTTTACACACACACACACACACACACACACACACACACACACACACACACACACACACACACACACACACACACCCAATATTATCTTCATCTCAATATTCCCTTCACTCACATGCATACACACAAAGACACATAAACACACATAATCAAATACATACTCTTTCTCTCTCACACAAACATTCAGACAAAATCCAAACTTTTCAATTGTGGCTCTGTCTATCCTTCTTGTGTAGGTACATCCATTATGCTAATGATATTCATGCATTATATGTATAGACATATGAGTGACCGAGTGATTATTTTTTTGTGTAAAGGTTCTATATACATACTTATAGGTAAAAACAAGAATGTACATGATAGTGTAAGTTTGAGTAGACTTACTTGGGGGTTTTGGTGAGGCTGATTCTTGCACTGAGGTTTGCTTTGGTATTTTTTGGCTGCTTTCTGCCCAATGTGTCTCAAATTGTGACTTCAATTTTTCTTTCTCAACAAAGGTGTTAATAGCTTAGTGACAAAGACCTAGTGGGATAAAATGAGAAAACATCTAAATATAAAGAAAGACTAGCTGTCATGTTAATTTCACCTAAGATGCTAGTTGGTCCTAGGGTTTATGGTTGAGGATCAGGTTGAAATTGAGATTAGACAAGTGGTGGACCTTAGTCTCATGTTGTAACATCTCCATAATGCATGGTCTCATATATTTTCTTCTCAAGTGCTTTGATGTTAAGGTTGGCCAAGTGGTGGATCTTGAGTTTGAGTTTCACTCTGCAAGAAACTTTAAATTTAGATGATAAAAATAAAATTGAAGCGAGAAATTATAAGTTGGAGCTTAGAACTTTGAATTCAAATTAAAGCGATAAAATTTAAATTCAAGCGGGAAAAAAAAATTCAAGCGGAAAATTTTAAATTTGCATGGGAAAGTTTGAATTCACTTTGTTCAAAATTCCAATGAGGTAGATATAGGAGACACTATCCATTGCATCTACCTTTAAACACTTGGTTAGAATGGCCAAGTGGTGGGTCTAAGGTCAAGGAAAGAGTGCTTAGAATGGCCAAGTGGTGCATCTAGGGTTTAGATATCCCGCACACTTGATTTAAAGTGGAAAGATGGTGGATATAGAAGACACCAACTATAAACACCTTTCAAGACCTGGTTAGAATGGCCAAGTGGTGGACCTTTAATGCACCCAACTTCAAGACATTTTTTGAATGGCTAAGTGGTGGATCCTGTATGCACCCACCTACCGATAGAAATTTAGATTTACCAAGTGGTTGATCTTGGATGCACCCACCTCCCACAAAGACTTGGTTAGCATGGGGGAGTGGTGGATGTTGGATGCATCCACCTTCAAGATTGTATGAGAATGGCCAAGTGGTGGATCTCGAGCTTACCTAGCCAACATAATTATTTTATAGTGTAAGATGTTGGATGTGGGAGAAACCAACCATTATACCCACCTTGTAAGACTTGGTTACATCGCCCAGGTGGTGAATCTTTGATGCAACTTGGTTAGAATAGCTAGGTGGTGGATCTAAGGGCTACCTATCCCACATACTTGGTTTAAAGGTAGAAGCTTGTAGAATTAGGGGAAATCCACCCTTGCATCCACATTTAAGAACATGGTTAGAGTGGCCAAGTGTTAGATCTTGCATGTATTCACCTTCTAGGACTTTCTTAGAATGGCGAAGTAGTGGATGTAAGACCTACCTTCTTCACACACTTGGTTAGAGTGGCCAAGTGTTAGAGCTTGCATGTATTCACCTTCTAGGACTTTCTTAGAATGGCCAAGTAGTGGATGTAAGACCTACCTTCTTCACACACTTTATTTGAAATTTCAAGGTTAGAATTGTCGAGTGGTGGATCTAGAGTTTACTCAAGCCAGAAACTTTGCGTAAAAATTAGAAGTGTTATGATGGCCAAGTGTCCAATACACCTAACTTTAAGAAATGGTTAGAATGGGCAAGACGTGGTGGATCACAAAGGTCTACCAATACTTAGTTAGAATGTCCAAGTAATGGATGTACAGTCCATGTTTCCTACAAATACTATCTAGAATTGATAGATGGTAGATGTAGGAGAAAAAAAACATTAGATCCATCTTAAAAGGTTTGGTTAGAATGGTCAAGTGGTAACTCTTAATTGTATCCACCTTAAAGACTTGGTTAGAATGGCAAGGTGGTGGAGCTAAGGCCTGCATATTACAAACACTTTGTTTAAAATGGAAAGTTGGCGGATGTAGGAGAAACCAACCATTCCATCCACCTTGCGAGATAAGGTTAGAGTGGCCGAGTGGTGGATCTTAATTGCAACCACCTTTAAAACTTTGTTAGAATGGCCAGGTGCCACCTTGAAAGACTTGGTTAGAATGGCCAATTGGTGGATTTTATATGCAACCACCTTCAAGAACTGAGTGGAATGGCTAGGTGGTGGATCTAAGGTCTACCTTTATCACACACTTTGTTGAAAGTTGTAAATTAGAGGATTTAAGAGACACCAACCATTGCACCCACCTTGGCTAGAATGGCCAAGTGTTGGATCTTGGATGCATTGACCCTCTAGAACTTGGTTAGAATGGGCCACAGTGGAGTCTAAGGTCTACCTATTCTATACACTTTATTTGAAATTTCGAGGTAGTGGACCTAAGGAACACCAACAATTGGATCCACATTTCAAGCCTTGGTTATCATAATGGACAAGTGGTGAATCTTTGATGCACCTAGTTTCCAAATCTTAGCCGAATTGGCCAAGTGGTGGATCTAGGGTCTACTCATCCCACAAAATTTGTGTAAAATTGCAAGTCTGATGATAGACAAGTACTGAATGCACCTAGCTCTAAGACATGGATAGAATGGCCACGTGGTGGATCATGGATGTACCCACCTACCAATACTTGGTTGGAATTTCCACTTGGTCGATCTAAGGTCTACATATTGCACACACTTTGTTTAAAATGGGAAGCTGGTGGATATAGGAGAAACCAATTATTTCATCTACCTTGCAAGGTTCGGTTAGAATGGTCAAGTGGTGGATTTTAATAATAGCTACCTTCAAAACTTGGCTAGAATGGCAAGGTGGTGGGTCTAAGGTCCACATATTGCACACACTTTTCTTAGAAAAGTGAGTTGGTGGATGTAGGAGAAACTTACCATTACATCCACCTTGCAAGACCTAGTTAGAATGGCCAAGTGGTGGATTCTGTATGAAACGAGCTTCATGAATTGGTTGGAATGGCTAGGTGGTGGATCTAAGGTCTACTTTTCTCACACACTTTGTTGAAAGTTGTAAATTGGAGGATTTATGAGGCACCAATCATCGCACCCCGCATTCCAATACTTGGCTAGAATGGCCAAGTGTTGGATCTTGGATGCAATCAGCCTCTAGGAAATTCTTAGAATGTCCAATTGAGGAATCTAAGGTCTACCTATTTCACACACTTTATTTGAAATTATGAGGTGGTGGATCTAGGTTGGTTCGAATGGCCAAGTGGTTGATCTAAATTGCAACCACATTCAAGACTTGGTTAGAATGGTGAGGTGGTGGATCTAAGGTCTTCATATTGCACAACACATTCTTTTAAATGGGAAGTTGGTGGATGTAGGAGAAACCAACCAGTGCATCAACCTTACAAGACCTAGTTAGAATGGCCAAGTGGTGGATCTTGGAGGCACCCACCTTCAAGAATTGGCTAGAATGGATAAGTGACAGATCTATCTTTTTCACACACTTTGTTGAAAGTTATAAATTGGAAGATTTAGGAGACACCAACCATTATACCCACCTTCCAGAAATTGGCTAGAATGACCAAGTACTGGATCTTGGATGCACTCACCCTGCGAGGCTTGGTTAGAATGGCCCACTGCAGAATCTAAGGTCAACTTATTTCACCCACTTTATTTGAAATTGGAAGTTGTTGGATCCAGGAGATACCAACAATTGGATCCACATTTCAAGCCTTGTTTAGAATGACTGAGTGGTGGATTTTTAATGCACCTACTTTCCATATCTTAGTCTCAATGGTCAGGTGGTGGATCTAGGATCTACTCATCCCAAAAAACTTTATATAAAGTTACAAGTCTTATGATGGCCAAGTGTTAAATGCACCTAGCTCTAAGACATGGTTAGAATGACCGTGGCGGATCATGAATGCACGCACCTACCAGTACTTGGATCATGGATGCTTCCACCTACCAAATTCTTGGTTATAATGGCCAAGTGGTGGATCTAAGGTCTACATATTTGACACACTTTGTTAAAAAATGGGAAGTTGGTGGATGTAAGAGAAACCAGCAATTACATCCACCTTGTAAGATTTGTTTAAAATGGATAAGTGGTGGAACTTAATTGCACTCACCTTCAAAACTTGGCTAGAATGATCAGGTGGTGGATTTAAGGTCTACATATTGCGCACACTTTGTTTAGATAAGGAAGTTGAAGGATGGGAGAAACCAACCATTGCATCCACCTTGCAAGACCTAATTAGAATGGCCAAGTGGTGGATCTAAATTGCAACCACCTTCAAGACTTAGTAAGAATGGTCAAGTGGTGGATCGAAGGTTTGCATATTGAACATATTTTGTTTAAAATGGTAAGTTGGTGGATATAGGAGAAACCAAACATTGCATCCATCTTGCAAGATGTGGTTAGAATGGCCAAGTGGCGGATCCTGGATGCATCCATCTTCCACATATCCTACATACTTTATTTGAAGATTCAATGTGATGGATCTAAGATACACCAACAATTGTACACACCTTTTAAGACTTTCTTAGAATGGCCAAGTGGTGGATCTTTGATGCACCCACCTTTCAAGGCTTGGTTAGAATGGACAAGTGATCTAAGATGAATAAAATATTGAAAACGTTTTTCAAATGGATAATTTTAAAGGATTCAAGATGTACTACCTTAGTAAACTTAGTCTAAATGACTTATGGGATCTAGATACACCTACTTTGGTTATCAAATGTCTACATTGTTTGATTTTAGAATTTAAAAGTCTTAAAGAATGTAATTGTTTTCCTAGTAGAAAGTGTCATTGTCCACGTTGATGTCATTGCCTTTAATTTTAGTATTGATAGACTAGTCTTTAACATTTCTGCTCTCATGGAATAAATGTATCCATCCTTGTGTGTGCTATTGTTTTGGCTAAGAAGCTTTTAGTCTCTATGTTCTATATATATATATTTTAATAGCAAAACTCACAATTGTGAGTGAACTATATTGATCATGCCAAAAAATTACAAAAACTTGCCATGCTCATGTCGAGCCATGCCATCCTCCAAAGACCTTAATTACATCGGCTATCTGGGGAGCCACCCCTTGTTGTCAGTCTCTATGTTATCTTATCTTTATAGATTCCTTTGGTTGTTGGAATTGAAATCTGTTTTTCCTGCCAAAATCACAATAACGAGTGGAGAGATATATTAACAAAAACCAAAGAAGTCAAAATGCTATCCATGCTCTCACCAAGGCTTGTCATCTACCAACCACTATATTACAAAAAAAAACACATTGGCTTATTAAGGGTGCCACCTTGATATGAAAAAAAACAATCCAATGAGATGGCTTGGGGTTGCCACCAAAGGGAAAGATCTGCCATCACAATCCCCTTGCCCACCAAGAAGAATTGAAATCTCTTTTAAGGTTGGACACTATTGTGTGTGACTTTGGGTTGACTAGGACACACATTTTTCCATTATCTATATTCTAGCCTTGTGCAATGAGGATATCCTTGGGTACCCACCCGGTTTGCACCGGCTTCTTGGAAGAATGGTGGTGAGAATTGAGAGCAATAGGGGTAGTCTTATTAGGCAATGTAGTATTTTGGCGCTTGCCTAGATTTTCTTGAGCTTTGTTGAGTTTCTGCTTTCTTTCTTAATTCATCTATGGTGACACTACATAAATTGTGATTTGTGAAACTAATAACCCCAAAATCTTTTGATGTCCATAAAATTCTTGTACAATGAGTGATTGTTTTAGTAGTCAACCACCCTTTGAGCACTTAGATATTGTCTCTTTTCCTTTTTAAATGAAGATTTATGTTTCCTGTACTCGTTGATGTAGATGCATCAGGTATTCCAAATTCAATGCCATGAGGGAGATCCGTTTTTACTTTGTCCCATCCTTGGAATGAGTTGGTAGTATTTGCCAAGCTACCATGAAGCTTTGCCCAATGTTTAAACTTCTTAAGGTGTAAGGAGTCCTTGGTCAATGATGACAAGAATTTTCCTCACTAATACAATCTCATAGCCATCTTCATTGCAAAGTAAGGTATGAGGTTGGAGGGCACATGTATCTTAAGTAATATATAGGATGTGAATTCATTCTTGAGTGACTAACTCATCATTATGGAGTAGTTTATAGAAATAATAATCATATGAGGAGATGTTAGCTTTAATTTTAGTTATGTTTAGAGCAAAAATATTTCTTTTGTGGACTCAAAAACAAAAACATTATCCTCTCCTTCATATACATCACCATCATTGCTTTGTGGTAGGGGTGCGATTGATTCAAAGTCTTCAACTGGTATTATTGATATGTCCTAATAATCATGCATAATGATATTAACCCCTATTTTCACTCCCTAAAGACGCACATAGAGGTGTTCTAGGCCCACTATTGGACAACCAGTGAGTTGTCTCATGAAAGATCTACTCAAACTCCCTTGGTAGTTGGGGTCCTTGCCAAATTCCACGATAGCAAATGTGTGCATATATTCAGTCCCACACCTTATAGATTCAATGTTCTTACAAAGTTCAATGGATTTTGCAAGATTTCCATCACCTAGATGAAGTATCTTCTTAGTATTTCTTACTATTTGTTTTCCCGATTTTTCTCACTAGCCTTTTGTGGATATGATAACTCTTGCCTTAGTATCCAATATTTCCATGGAATTTTGCTTATTGCATTCTATGCTTGGCTGCACCACTATCAAAGAACCACACATGATCCAGGAATTCTAAAATTCATGCATCATGAATAGATGGGGCATATTGATACTATGCATATTTTTCAAATATGCATTTGAAGAGGCATCTATTATGGTTACATTTGCCTCTTTTTTGAATACGCCTTTAGCTTTAATCTTAGGAAATTACATAGCAAGATGACCATTTTTGTTACATTAATGGAATTTTTGTTGTGTAAAGGCCATGCGTCCAAGCGTCCATGTGAGCCTAACTCGTTAACCTTTGTATACACTAACCCTTCTTTTCTCATATATACAAAAAGGTGCAATACAAAAACACCTGTTGAATATTACTGTAGCTGTGTGTTTTCCCCCAATTGAGCTCTCCTATTCTTATCCTTCCCCCTTCCTTGCATGCACGCTCACGGCCTTCCCACACCCTTCAATTGGTATCAGAGCCAGAATCGATTTTCCCTGGTTCCCCCAATGCGTGCAACTCCCCTTGGAGCTTTGAAGATTTTGTTGATCATAATCAAAAAAGGCTGAGCCAAGCTTGGCCATGACCGTATTCTAAAGCAGTCAAAGCAGATCTCAGCATCAAAGGACTGGGAGAGCAAAACTCATTCCAAATGAGATTTTTGGGAGCACAAAATCAAAGACCAACCAAGGGGTTTCTTAGCAATCCAATAACAGAGGAAATTGATCTCTGAGAGTAGGTCAAATGCAGGCAATAATGAGAAGAGCTAGATAGAATCAATCAAGTGAAAATCGAGCTGCAAAACGAAGCCGACTCGATGTCAAAAGTTAGAAGCATGGAGAAGGTCGAGCACCCGGGGGTCCCACTAGGAAATATGTAAGGTAGCACGTGCAAATATGTCAGCTGGGAGGAGCACATTTCATGCTTGGATTGACAACATCAAGTAGGTCCAAGAATCAAGCAAAGAGAAGATGAGATAGACACACACACACACACTAGCGGCAGTACCCAATTTTTGACAGAGCTTTAAAATTAAAAATGTGTGTAAGGATGGGTTCACACACACTCAGCACACACACACACACACACACACACACACACAGAGATTGAGTTTGTGTACATCAACACACCCATATAGTTTTTTTTGGGTGCTCTCGGATTGCTGTTTTGGCATACTTCTCGGTAATTTTCCTTCAGCGTGCATGTGTCATCAACCGTCGCATCCTTGTTTTCTTGATGGTCTTCTTTGCACTTTGCATTGATGTTTGACACCAACATTGATGATTATGTTTGGAACTTTTATCATAGAGGAGTGACACTTGACATTGGCATGAAGAACGTCAATTGCGTGTTAGATATAGTTTCACCTTTGGTGATAGAAATCGACATCGACCTCCTGGTCTACATTGACATGCAGGTTTACAAGGGGGATTTTGATCCCACATACACCCAGTTTATAGGTCCTCAAACATGCACACGTACAACGCCTTCAGAGGCACTCTTGGCAATCACTTTTGGCATCATTCTTCTGTACGGATGACTATGCATTGACAGATGCATACTTTCTTGAGCACATACACTACTATCGAGCTCTTTTGAGAGCTTATATCCCTACTGGTCTACATTGACATGCAGGTTTACAAGGGGGATTTTGATCCCACATACACCCAGTTTATAGGTCCTCAAACATGCACACGTACAACGCCTTCAGAGGCACTCTTGGCAATCACTTTTGGCATCATTCTTCTGTACGGATGACTATGCATTGACAGATGCATACTTTCTTGAGCACATACACTACTATCGAGCTCTTTTGAGAGCTTATATCCCTACAGAGATCTGTTTATTGCATGCAACAGATTTTTGATGCCTATTTGTGTGCAATTTCTCATGTATGTTGAATTGTGGTTATCGCCTATTGTGTATTGTGTGGTACCATTTTTTTTTGGCAATTTTGGTTGTTTTCCCCGTCATTTTCAAGACTTGAACTGAAAAGAGCCCTATTTGAGATTGTCGCTATTCTTGAGTCTTCTAAGACTTTGGAGGGTCATTTGTGTGAGATTTTCTTGAGATGAGGTGTTCTTGAATGTTGAGACACTTTGGTGATACAGGTTGTTGGAGTAACTTTTATTGGTATCCTCTCCATAGGCTAAGTATTTGGATGAACATTTTTGCTTTTGACACCAAGATGGTGGTCACACGATAGATTGCTACATCAGCCTTATGCCCAGTGGGGCTATTTTTGTCGGCTTATGCACTGATTTTGCATTTCCGGCTTTGAGATTTTCTCCTTGTACAGAGGAGACTTTTTCGGATTTTTTCCACGAGCGGTCCATATGCATTATTGGCACATTTGAGTGCTTACAACCAGTGATTCTATCGTATTTTGTCTTGAGTTTTTTCTCCTATTCTAGGGGAAACTCAATCAAAGTTCTCACAACATTTTTTGCCATAAATACTTGGTCATTTTCTCTTTTTTTATGGATGCTAATAGTGCTTTGCAAAGGGAAGAATACTACATAAAGAAGTTTGATGGCATAAATGTTACGATTTGGAAGCAACATATGCTTGACGTCTTGGTCAACAAGCGCCTGCTGGCAATGTCATTGAAAGAGGAATTCCAGACATCGAGCAAAAAAAAACCGAGCGTGTCGTTTTTCGAGCAAAAGTAAAGAGAATTGTAACACAAATTGGTTTTTTTATTAAGTCCCCCACCTTTTTTGGCTACCTCCTTTGCACGCCACCTTCCCAATTCTCCACGAGCTTCATCCCTACCGACACCTACCTTCTCTCTCCTCCTTTGTTCAAGTGCCCCACATCCATGCCCCTCCACCCCTCCTGCCTCTGTTGCCTTCCCTCACCCTGCTCATATGCTTCCCCTTGGCTACCCCTACCAAATAATTCCTCTTCTCTCCACCAGGAAAAAGGCATGCAGACACACTATGTCAAGCCCTATCACACACCCCTGCCACATGCGCTTGTTGACCGGAGGGGTGTGTGTGTGTGTGTGTGTGTGAGAGAGAGAGAGAGAGAGAGAGAGAGAGAGAGATGTGTCTACCCCCTCTCCTAAAGTCTACTAGTCATGCAACACTATCATAGATATATATATATATATATATATATATATATATAGAGAGAGAGAGAGAGAGAGAGAGAAAGAGAGAATCTTTGCTCGTGAGAGAGAGAGAGAGAGAGAGAATCTTTGCTCGTGAGAGAGAGAGAGAGAGAGACATGTCGCCTACCTTGCCTCCACTCTAGACTCCAACAACAACACACACACACACACACACACACACACACGCACACACACACACACACAGAGACAAAGAGAATATTTCCCAACAAACTCTGACTGGAAATATTTGCGTGAGAGATGTGCCTCGCCCCCCTTCCACTAATGTTTTATTTTTTTCCCACCCTTCCCTTTTCCACTTGGAGCTAATGCATGATTTTTTGAATTTCTTCCATCCGATACCCCCTACTTGGAATATAGAACCTACTACTGCTACTGAAGCGCAAGTACTTTGGAGGCAAAAATCAAGGACTCGTTCTTGAGTAAGCGAGCAACGATCACATAGCTAGAGTCTCCCATTGATTATGGCTCAAGGGAGGCATAGTTATTTGTGATTGAAGTGACTAAGCCCCATTCTCGATCATACGCACAAAAGAACATTAAATGAATAACTATGCCACCCTTTGTCACTATGCCGATTTTGGCATAGTTGCGAAGCTAAAGGCATAATTGGGATGTTGAATGAATAACTAAGGGCATGGTCACGCGATGCTTAGTTAGAACTAAGCCTTGACATCCTCTGGCATGAGCTGAGCGCGAGGACCGTCTACAACAAGTAGAGAGAGGAATAGCAAAGCGCAAGCAGGAGAGAGAAAGATGGCATCACAATCCATGGGCGCAAAGTAAACCCTCTTAACTACTGAAAATTGTAATGCATGCACAGCACTCAATATCAAAAAAGCACGTGAAATCTATCCTACATTGATGCGAAAAAGAACAGAACCGTACAGGGTTGCTCATTTAGTATTAGATATAGAATGGGTCGATTTCCTCATGACTTAGCGTTCAAATATCTGAAGACTCTACTGTAATACATTCCGTGCCGACGCTGTATGTTGACGGGCCAAGAACAGGTAAACTCACAAGGTTTTTTTCATGATCTCACAAGGCTTCGGAATGTGTTGCTTGCCCTTCCGCGTTGGGGCGGCATGCTGACGGGCCAAGAACGGGTAGCTGATTTATGGATTTTCTGTAATGAGACATTATCTCACAAGGCTTCGCCGTCTGCTGTTTGCCCTTCCGTGCCAGCGCGGCATGCAAAAGGGCCAAGAGCGGGTAAGAGGCGTTTTGCACGGGCTGCATTTACCGTTAGATGCTGACCCTCGATGGCCCTGCTGCACAATCCGTACCTCCTCAACCTTCTCTTTTGCAGGTGGTGAATTCTCCCCATCTGACTGCCTGCTTCAGGTCAAGCAACCTCCATGTGTACCTCCCCGCCTACACGGGCTTGGCGGAAATTTCATCAGTGCCATCTGCATGCCACTGAGCTCTCTCTCTCTCTCTCTCTCTCTCACACACACTCACACACACACACACACATTGAAGTGCTATGTACTTCACGAACCTGAAGGTAGCTGGCTTCCGCTGTTGTTCAATGGTATTGAGCTGCTGCTGCTAAAGTAGAAGTTTATAAAGAAAACGAGGAAGTGAGTAGGCTAGGAAACAGATAAGGTGATGGGTTCCTTGTTGGAAGGTCTGGCCTGGATCGACGGCGTTCATGTGGTCCGTGATTGCTGGGCTCATATTGTGCTAGCCAGCTCAACCGATAAACTTTGCCAGAACTCCGTAGATATCACAAGGCTTCGGACTCTGCTGATTGAACTTCCGCTCCAGCGCGGCATGCTGAAGGGCCAAGAACGGGTGAACCGATATATGCTATTTTTTTAATGAGACATGATCTCACAAGGCTTCGGACTCTTGCTGCTTGCCCTTCCGCGCCGGTGCCGCATGCGGAAGGGCCAAGAATGGGTAAACAAATTTATGCTTTTTTTGATGAGACATGAATATATCACTACAAGGCTTCGGACTCTGTTGCTTGCCCTTCCATGCCGGCACAGCATGTTTGCAAACATTCAATGTGCATCGTGTGCTTTTTTGTTGATGGAGTTGCTCCACACAATGTGGGGAAAAGGTATGAAAAGCAAGATACACAGGTGGGCACATTAGTGGCTACTAACATCTCCCTCTCTTTCAGTAAGACTTGGTCGTACTCATTAACTATCCCACGTAGTTGCAAACTGTTGTGCTTGCACAGCAAACCGAACAACAAGTGGGACATTTCCTCAATCAGCACCGCGTCGGCTCGGGAGCAAGGCTCGGGAGCAAACAAGATATTTATACCTTTTTTTTTTGGGACGTGGCTCTAATTCATACCGCGTCGGAGCGGGATATGCAAGTTCAACGTCCTGTTCTATTAACCACCTCTTGAACTGCTCGACCTTTACTGCGTTTGTGGCCTTGTTTACATTTCAAGTGCCATAAAGTTTAGAGAGTAAGGCTCCGTTTTCAAGACGGGACATTGCAAAAAATTCTGTCTACATCATTAATCCAAAAGGGACATGGCCAAAAAAGTCCATACCACGTTGACTTGGGACCCAGAGATAGTGTTGCAATGTCGAAGTGCTAGGTTTAACAAAATCAATAGTGTGTATTAAATAAATTAGTGAAAGCAATGAAAGACTGGGGAAGTGTAGCATTCATGCCACTCCTGGTTCTGTACAGAAAACATGTATTAGAACACAAACCCAACGTTCAAATTTAGAATAGAAGTGTATAGATGAACCAAAGTGGCTACATTGATGAAATCATCATTCAAATGAAGAAAATTAGCCGTGCCTTTTGAGTAGAGAAAAAAAGTTAGCATCAAGTGATACCCCTCGGCTAGGGAGGCATAAGGGTAAAAAACATGCAATCTCTTGAGATTACAAAGCAAAATTAGCATTACATGGGACATTGCGTCAATCAGCATCGCGCTGGTGTGGGAGAGTTAATGCAAAAAATTGGTTCCCTTTAGAGTTGTAAAGCAAATAAAAGATTCACATAATTGTTTTAGGATGTAGCTCTAATCCATACCGTGTTGGTATATGATAGGTAAGTTCAATGTCACGCTGTATTAATGACCTCTTAAACTGCTTTACCTTTATTGTGTTTGTGACATTGTTTACATTTCAAGTGCCATACAATTTCGAGAGTAAGGAGGAACGTTGCCGTAAATGCTTCCGTGTCGATGCAATATGATTAAGGGGGAGGCAAAAAGGATAGTGCGGGCGATATCAATCCCCAACATTAGCTATATAAAGCAATACAAACTTGTTTGGAGGTGATAACAACATACAAGTGCCCACCTAGCCAAGGCGCCCGCTGGGTCAGCCGACCAAAGTTTTGATGTGGTCACATTATTTTTCCGATGTTTAATACATCAAACCCTATAAAAGCCTAATGTCAATCGTCTATGTCAAGTCTGAGTCAAAGATGTAATTTTTCCAATGATGTATGTAAAGGTCCATGAGAAGTTGGCCGCCGGCCACTTTAGAAAGCCCTAGATATATAATACACTAAGGTTAGTGGGAAAGGGAGATCATTTTTTGAAGATAAGTGACTAATGCGTTACTCACAGAGAGCTGCCTCTTTGCTCAAACTTGTAATCATCACTTCTGTGGCTACGGTAATCCAAATTCAGTTTTATTTCTTGCATTGTGTTCCTCTTACTCTGCTCTTTCATTCAAGTGTAAGCATTCAAGATTCGGTGAAGGTTTCAAACGCATCCGTTTAGGCCTTAAATCACTATTTTGAGTGTTTATATGCGTATTTTATGTTGTTTCGACCCTAGGAGAGGCTTTAGGGACCCAAAAACGACTCTTTAGGATCATTCTCTTATTGTTTTTGCGTACTGTGCGACGAACAATCGCGATCTTTGTACCTCTCCAGAATGCTTAAGAGTGATAGGATATGTTCCTGATAGTCCCCTGTAGCTTCCCTTCAAGTTTCGTGCGATTCCGATATGATTTGCATGGTGAACGGGCATGATGACTGTAGAGCGGTGAACGGGCATGATGACTGTAGAGCGGTGTAGAAGGACATAGGCAAATTGATTGGCTTTAGTGCGATTGATTTGCTTGTAGAGTTAGTAGTTGCATCTCTTCGAGTTCACTTCATTAGGATTGACACCCTAGTGAGTTTCCATGCCTCATCCGAGTCGCTTCCCCTGTATCGATAATTTTATGTTGATGCTTGAGAGCTATGCTATGGATGTCCGTCGCGGTGACCCGCAAAGATTGGCATCGTTGCCGGGGAATGAATGTTAGGTGATGAGTGACAGAGTGCGTATTGAGAGTTTTCTTATTGTTCCAAAAGATAATTTTCATTCCATTTACATTTCAGTGAAGCATCTAGACAGGGGTTTAGTGCTTAGTGGAGTCTAGGATCGGTGGATTGGCTAGATCTACTCTTGAGAGATACAGGGAGTTGTGAGTGAGGTTGCTTTAAGCATTTTTTCTCTTCAAATTTCTTTGTATTGATTGGGTACTGATCCATCATCCGTTTTTTATTCTGTTTGTTTTGTTTGATTCATTTTCTTATGTTCCTTCATTTCTGTACTTAGGAGTAGGATAAGTAAATCACATTCCAGTCAGATTTGGGGCAAAAGTTAGAGTCGAGAAGCCAAAAAACCATAACTTTGACAAAAAAGGCCATAAGACTCTGAAATTTGAAAATCTGACCAAACAGAGCTGAAATTGATTCAAATCACAAAGTGGTAGCACCAAACACTAGGTTTCCTAAATCCAAACTTTTAGGGTACCCCAAGACCAGTTTCCAGAGACCAAAAAGTCATAAATTCCTGACTTTTGAGAGACTTGACCAGCGGCAAAAAGGGATTGTGTGCACTAAGCCAAGGTGTTCTTATTAAGGACCATATTGAGAGTATTGAGTGAGGCTTAAACATGACAACTCATCCATCATTAGGGTTTCCTACTCAACTCAGAGCTATGACACCTACACAAACAGCCAGAAATACTGCAACACCTATAACAAGAGGGTTGAAACAAGACCATGAGACTTATCAATCATATCAAGCCAAACCTCAAGGCATGGCTCATGGATATTTGTCAAGTGATCATGTAGCTCACTGGAAGCCAAACCAATAAACTAAAATGCGGGAGTTTGGAAGAGCAAAAGTGGAAATTGCTGGAGACCTAGAGGAGAAGCATCCTCTAATCAACAAACCCAACGTGAGGTTCATCAAAACCAATGAAGCCACGAGAGTTCTAACGGATTACACTTATGATGGCCTTTATAGGTTACCTATTGGGGATCAAAAAAACTTCTATAGATGTTTAAATTCCATCATTGATAAGTTGACAGACTACAAGAACCTCTATGCCTTCACATACACAGATGACCAGGGAGTGCAAGTTCTAATGGTAGATAAGTATGGACGAGAGTACAAACTTATCAGCCCAATTGAGCTAGAAAGATATACATACATGGGTACTCCAATCTCTGCTTACTACTTTCAACCGAGTATAAGTGTACCAGAGTTTTTTGAGACTGAATTGCAAGAAGCTAACATTGAAACTATGGGATCAAATGGACCTCAAACATCCAAAATAGCTATTCACGGAAGTGTAGCTCCTACCTCATTGAGTGGAACCAAGAGACCACCAAATAAACTTACAAATCCATCAACATTTCCAAAACATGTCTCAAAGGGGATTCCACTAGGATTTTCTCCAAGACGAGAAGAAGGAACGAGGGATGTCTTTGTGAGAGACCCCAACACGCTAAGATACATGGTTGAACCAGAACTGATGAGACCATATCAATTGGCCAAATGTGTCAAGAAGAAGTATGATGGATTAAGGGATCCATACGTACATGCATCCTTGTTCAAACAAGTGTTAAGAGCCGAACAAGTATTTTATTTTCATACACAGTATGAGGGATTTGGCTTAACCTTGGAAGGGATAGCATTGAATTGGTTCCAACCATTGGACAAAAATGCTTTCTCAAACGTTGAACAATTGTTTTGCAAGAATTTTTTGCGGAGTTCTCTAAAAGGGGAATCAAGCATAACATAGTGTCCCAAATCTATGCATTCAAGCAAAAAGAAGATGAGAGGGTGAAGGAAGCATCGCTACGCTTCAAACAATATGTAGAGAGATGTCCGGAACGCGAGTTACCACAGGATGAAAGATTGTCAATTCTCTTCATAGAGGGTTTGAAAAATGAAACTCTCAAGAAAGATTTTCACTTAAAAGGATGTACTTCCTTTGAACAAGTCACGAGAGAAGTGTTATACCTAGTTGACAATTGTAAAGCCTTTGGCGAGAAAATTGGTGATACAAAGATCACTATGGATAATGCTCCTTTAGAATCTAGTGAAACCGACACAAGGCAAGTGGTTATGTATCAATTAATTACCAACGTAGATGAGCTAGTAGCGCAAGTAGCACAACGAATAAAATGGTGTGCCATTGAGCAAAAATGGACCAATCATGAGATGAGTGAGTGCTACTATAATCAAACGTACACGAAGGGGATACTATTTGGACATCAAATTGAAAAAAAAAATCCATTACCAAATCATCCATTAATTCAAAATAGGGTTGTATCAAGGGCTTTACAAAGAGCTGAGGTATGACAACCTATGATAGGGCAAGAACCTTTGAGAAAACTCTATTCATTGAATGAGGACACTCTGATGTTCATATATAGACAATCAAAAGCGTAGACCAGAGACCATTCTCGCTAAGCAGGAACAACCATCAACAGTGACTCAACAAGATAGACCATGCTACAAGTGTGGAGGTAATCATTGGGCCAAGAATTGTTCTCGTGTAGAGATAATTGGATATTGTGTGGAGTGTGCCATTACACACATTGTTCCTAATTGTCCAAAACACCCAAACAAACAATAAAAAAAAATAAAAATGTTGTGGGAGTGCTACCTTCTCCAAGTGGATCAGAGGCACAAACCAAAATTCTTGTGAAGGTAGTGACTAGAGCCCAAGCAAAAGAAAATGCTGAGGACCAAGCTAATGAGGAGAAAGATCAACAACCCAAACAAGGGGAAAAAACTAGTGTGTCAGTGAGGACTGGGAGAAAATCTTGGAAAGCCAAAGGAGACAGAATTAAAGCAAAAACAATTACAAATCAAATTGCACTACAAACAGAATTACAAGAGACAAAGGAGCAATTAATACAAGAACGGGAAAACAAAACGGTGGTGAGCAATAAGAAACCAAGGAAGGCGTCTTCAGGAGGATTTGTGTTGGTAGACAAAGTCCTAGAGCCATTAGATGCTGCGCTGGAAGCATATGAGGTTAGATTGAAACCCAACCAAACCCTAGAGCAACGAGGGATGAAATATCCTCATGATGAGGTAGAGACTGAGAGGTTGAAAATGTGTAAGGAATTGGTAAAAACTGCACAGGCAATGATTGAGCCTGAAGCACCAATTCCACCTCCAAAAACAAAACCAAAAAGTGTTGGATTTGAAATGCCTAAGGCAAAGGCTGTTGAAACATTAACTCAAAGAAACATTGAGCTAGAACCAAAAAAGGATGTGCAAGCAAAGAGTGCAACACAAGAAACCAACAACCTAGAAATTCAACTAGATGATCAAGTAGTGGCCAACGCCACTAATGATGCAAGGACAAGATCACAATTTATGGCACCTATCCCAGAGATAGATGAGCCATGGCCAAATGAATTGTGGGAATCAATTAGAAGTGCAAAAGATGGAAGTGCGACTTTCGAATCTGCACCCATAACTGAGGTCAATACAGGGCGTGAAGTCTATGGATGAGACATTCAATCTCTAAATTGAGATGCAAGGACGGAAGTTTCAATTGAAAGAAAACGAGAGTCCTTGAAGACCTTACCCTCATACATAGGAGAACATGAGGCAGACTCAGAGACTATAGTGGTGCCATCTCAAAGGAAAGCCGTATCCAAGATGATGGATACAAAGAGTATGCAAGAGTTGATGTCAGCTCCAATACAGTGCACCATTACTCTATCTGAACTGCTTAAGATTAGACCACATGTATGGGATGAAGTAGGCAAAAATTTGGGGAAGATGGGATTAAAGATACCTCTTCAAGATCTACCCTCAAATGAACAATCAAACAAAACTCGACAAGAAAGTGCAACCGCAAAACCTATGCCAATAAACAAGGTGTGGGAATATTGCGAAGGAGAAGAAGGAAACACCACCTTACCTGTGGAATACAAAGGAGTTAAAACATTGGCTATACTTGATATTGGGGCTGGAATATCCATAGCCACAAAAGACATTTGGGAAAAATGGGGTAGACCAGCGCTTAGGAAAACTAGAATGAAGATGCAACTTGCAGATGGATACAGGGAAAAAACTATGGGAATCCTAGAGCAAATTATTGTGACTTCTTGTGGAATTGAATATGAACATACATTTGCAATAGTAGATTTTGGAAAAGGGAACAATTTTGATATCATTTTAGGAAGACCTTTCATGCGTCTACTTAAGATGGTTCAAGATTGGGGGCTATGACTATATCTACTTGAGACATAAAAAGATCACCACAAAAATAAGCATAAAAAACCATAGCTATAGAGATGTGAATAGAACTGCATTAGAAGAAATTGACTCTACTATAGTCAATGGGAAAGAGATACCTGCGTCGCTACAAACCAAACAAGAACTTTGGATGTGTGGTGCTTCGAAGTGTGGAAGTTTAGTGAAGGAGGATTGCATCCTAGAAAGATCAATGGACGATAAAGCTTACATACCGGAACCATTTCGAGAGCAATTATTTGAACCCTTTGGATGGGATCAAATACTGGTGACTCTTGATGTGTGTGTGAATGAGGTGACCCCGACTAAATTTTGTGATGAGGAAGGGTATGATATTACTCCCGTATTTACGATAAAGGTGTTGAAGGAAGCTAATGAAGTTTGTGAGTGTGAAAGCAGAAAAAGTGAGACAGATAGCTACATCCTGGAGCATGAGGCAAAATTGAAAATGAAGGAAGCAGAGCAACAACGTGAATATATCATTATTGAGATACATGAAGAAACAACAAAAGCTGTTTCAAAGAAGACGACTCTCGAAAAAGTGCAAATGAAAGTAGATGAAGGAGAAAAGCTTCCAAGTTCAATGGCAAATCTTCAACAAACGCAAGATCAAAAGAAGAACAGGGACAAGGAAGAAGATGGACTATCTCCTACGATGATCAAATTCAATTTATGCGGACAAACAGGGCTCAAGGTCACATATTCGGCCGCAATAGATCCAGAAGCAACAAAGAATCTAATGACTTATGGAACATGGATCATGATGGGAAAGTTGCCAATCACTAAGCTAGAGCAGATAGTATACACAAGTTCAAAAATACTGTTTTCTAGCTTTGGAGTGGCAGAAGCTCTACTCAAATTGAATACCGGGGAGTATAAAGATACTTTCCACATAATCAACTCCCATCATATCAAAGAGAGTCTGGTCCTGACAGAAAGTTCGAGGAACATCTTATTTCAACAACAATCAAAAGCATCAACAACAAAAACGGTAAGACTCCGTGAAGCTTCTCAAATCCATGCAGAGAAGAAATCTCCAACCATCACGGAAAAAGGTAAAGCAAAGGTAAACATTGAAGTATATCAACTTCGCCAGACGACTTTACCTTCAACGAGCTTCCATCAAATTTCCCACGAAGCCTCTACATCAAGAGCCACACCATCAACAATGCAATGGAAACCAAAGCAGAAAGTCTATCAACAATCAAAGTTTCCATCACAAAAAAGCATCCAAAAGAATGTCAACCAAGTGTTGGTATCCAAAGAGCACATCCGAGTCAAAGACCCAGTTTGGATACATGAAACACGGGTTCAACCACAACAACAAAAGGTGACAGGGTGGATAGCATCAAATGAGTCAATCACTTTTCAAGGCTACTTCCAAGGAAACACTAATGTTTGGGCCAAAAATCCTAAAGTAACAGCCTGGATCTACCCACCTCAATCAACAAGTTCTACAAGGAACAAGACGCGCTATCAACGGAATAAAAAATACTCAGGCAAGCGAAAGAACACCAACAAAAGGCAAACAAAAAGACCTTCCAAGCGGGCAACGCGAAAAGTTTGGGTACCGAAATCAGAATTCAACGAAGATACCCAACACAAACAGGTGAATCAGCGGATGATTCCAGTGAAGCTACTTGAAGCACAAGGATTCTATGAAGGTAACATCCAAATATGGTTACCCAAAGTAGTTGCTCAACCTAGAGCCACTAAGACCAACCAAGTAGCGAAGGACCCCACACAAAGACAATCAACAACAACAAAGAGCCAATGGAGACTAAGCACAACCAAAGGAGAAACAACCTCAAAATGGATCCCTCGTCTTCTACTACAAAAGCAAGGCTTTTACAATGGTAATAGCCAAGTATGGATACAAAAGCCTAGTGTCCATCAAGTCAAGGGAGCAACTCATGAAGCAAGAACAAAGTGGGTCCCAAAACCACTGTTGAAAACTCAGGCTCCTCACAAAGAAGAAAAAGTAAAGGTACAACAATGCGGCCTCCTTACGGAACATCCAATGCAACAAAAGAATCTAGAGGAGTCAAAGTATGACAACTTACTTGAAAAGATGGTGGCATCCAAAGACCAAATCAATGATAGAGGCCTTAATCTCAAGAACTTATGGCATTAGGTTTCAGGCCATGATCAGGTAAGTCCAAGTCGCCATTAAAAATACATGGCATAAAAGTCAAGAGTCGGGCAGCTGAGCCACTAAATGAGCAACGCATTAGTCCCAAAGCTTCAAGTAATATTCTTTGTGGTCTAAGAGTCTTAGCTATTCTAAGTATTTCTCAAGGTGGAGGAGTTGAGCATATTTATGTTGTGTCGCTCATGCTGGTATATGAGAGCATAAGAGTCCAAGTCTATCTATTTTAAGTTTGGTAAAGTGAAGAAGAGAGTTCAAAAGACACTCACGCACTATGCATAGTGAGTAATGAGTGGAGAAGCTTCAATATCAAAAACCCTTCTCGGAAATGTGGAAGCTATTGAGATGTCCTTGGATATCACATGTGCTACATTTGTTACTTGAAGCACCCACAACTCATTTTTCACACTGCATGATTTTCTTGAAAGAAATCTTGTGTGCATATAGAGTGTCCCATAATTGGCACTTGCATTACGCACTCTTAATTTATTTCACCCAAGCACTCACCTTGCATGAACACGTACTCAAATTCCAAGTGTTCAACCCCAATAAGAGCGTATACCAAAGGCATTTTTTCCCACTGGGTTTGTTCCCTTTGGTCATCCAGGTTCTAGAACCTAATTTAGAAACACCCATCACTATTCTATTTTATATATTCCTTCCATCAAATGAAACCAATAAATAATTTGTTACATGATCTTCAAAGAGATCAAGTGGGGACACATTGTTCTCAACGACGCTTCGACAAGAGCAGCTCTTATCTTCAAAGATACCAACAAAGCTCTATTGACAAAGTGGCAAAGAAAATCAAATTGGAGATGCCAGTGCACACATGTCAAAGTCTCAAACATTTTGAGGTACGAGCTCCAATCAAAAGTCAGTTGCACCAAGAAGCAAAGTATCCAAAGAAGCAGGTATCATCGACCAACTGCACAGATGGAAAGGTATAGAAGGATGTGCAACAACATACACAAATGCCTCGTCCACAACATCCAAATCACAAAGAACACATGTGCATCAATCAAAAGCAAATGGGCACCCCATTTGAACAAGCAAAACATGCCAGATATAACTCAATCAAGGAAGGGGGGAGTCTCATCAACAAGAACACCAGACTACAAATGGTCGTGTCAAGGGACGACACGAGCTAGGAAGGGGGGAGTGTTTGGAGGTTATAATAACAACATACAAGTGCCCACCTAGCCAAGGCGCCCCCTGGGTCAGCCGGCCAAAGTTTTGATGTGGTCACATTATTTTTCCGATGTTTAATACATCAAACCCTGTAAAAGCCTAATGTCAATCATCTATGTCAAGTCTGAGTCAAAGATGTAATTTTTCCAATGATGTATGCAAAGGTCCATGAGAAGTTGGCCACCGGCCACTTTAGAAAGCCCTACGTATATAATACACTAAGGTTAGTGGGAAAGGGAGATCATTTTTTGAAGATAAGTGACTAATGCGTTACGCACAAAGAGATGCCTCTTTGCTCAAACTTGTAATCATCGCTTCTGTGGCTACGGTAATCCAAATTCAGTTTTGTTTCTTGCATTGTGTTCCTCTTACTCTGCTCTTTCATTCAAGTGTAAGCATTCAAGATTCTGTGAAGGTTTGAAACGCATCCGTTTAGGCCTTAAATCTCTGTTTTGAGTGTTTATATGCGTATTTTATGTTGTTTTGACCCTAGGAGAGGCTTTAGGGACCCAAAAACGACCCTTTAGGATCATTCTTTTATTGTTTTTGCGTACTGTGCGACGAACAATTGTGATCTTTGTACCTCTCCAGAATGCTATAAGAGTGATAGGATATGTTCCTGATAGTCCCCTGTAGCTTCCCTTCAAGTTTCGTGCGATTCCGATATGATTTGCATGGTGAACGGGAGTGATGACTGTAGAGCTGTGTAGAAGGACATAGGCAGATTACCTTGCTTTAGTGCGATTGATTTGCTTGTATAGTTAGTAGTTGCATCTCTTCGAGTTCACTTCATTAGGATTGACACCCTAGTGAGTTTCCATGCCTCATCCGAGTCGCTTCCCCTGTATCGATAATTTTATGTTGATGCTTGAGAGCTATGCTATGGACGTCCATCGCGGCGACCCGCAAACAAAACTCAAAAAAGAAAGAAACTTCAAGACTAGAGGTACCTGCTTAACATGATAAGAAAATAAGGCAAAATGAGTACCTTTTCATGGAATTTTTTGCTTGAATTGACCTATAAATATACATACATACATACATATATATATATATATATATATATATATATATATATATATATATATATATATACACATGGCTCAGTCAAGCTTGGAAGTTCCTATAAGCTTGACATATGTGGTATGGGAGATATGAAGTTATGCATGAGAAATGGAATTGAATTGATGGTTTGTGGAATCAGCCATGTTCCTAACTTGACTAGGAGTTTGGTGTCAGTTGGTCAGTCTGATTCTCTAGGCTATACGACTATCTTTGGCAATGGTTCTTGGATGGTGTGTTAAGAAAATTTGGTTGTCATAAAATGTCACAAATATGGTTCATTTTACTCTTTGTATGTCTCTTCAATAAGAGAGAATTATATCGATGTAGCCAAGAAACCTTATCTTGAGTTGTGGCATAGCTAGCTAGGCCATATGAGCCAGAAAAGAATCAAAATCCTCCAACGTTTGGGCTACTTACCTATTTTAAAACTATTCTGCTTTCAATTTATGTGAGTGTTGTATCTATGGCAAGAAAACTAGGTAAACTTCCTCGCCATTACATCAAAGTTGGAAAACCCTCTAGATTTAATCAATAGCAATTTTATGTGGGCCTATGCCACACATGTCATCTGATATCTAGCCAGCCCAAATGATTTTCTCATATTAAGGTGATCATTTAATGTGGGACAATAAACGAGAACAAGGGTTAGAATATAGACATGTGCTTATGGACCTATCTCAACACGGGGCCAATGCTAAAGGGATCAAAATGGAAATGGTATGTCAAAGAGCAAGGCTAGCTAATGGATCCTAAAAGACCTTAGGGTTAGCTTCATTAAAGATCTCCAATGGTTAGTGTTAAAAGTACTTTGACCTTATTGACCTTAGGCAAGCTATGGTTGAGCTTGAGGTGGGAACTCGACCTAAGCTTGAGGTGCTTGTTGTGCTTGTTGCTGACTTAGGTTCTTGAGGTTCTTGTCGTGATTGATGACTAAGGTGCTTGAGGTACTTCTTGTGATCGATGAATAAGGTGCTTGAGCTGCTTCTCATGCTTAACAAGGAAGGTGCTTGAGAAGCTTTCCATACTTGGGGGCAAAGGTGCTTGATTCAGAAAGAGACCCTACAAAGGAATGGGAAAGCCCCAAAGTTAGGGGAATGTTTGACTTAACCTCCCACTCACCCAAAGGGCACCCCCTTTCTCAAGGGGCACATGGACACATGTCAGACTCTCCCTATGCTTAGCCACATGGTGTGCTTGAATCCTATTGGATGAGCTAAAGAGGGGTCCAATGAGCTTCTCGCTATATTCAAAAAATATATAGATATTTTCAAGCTCTCTCCTTCAAAGGGGTAAGGAAGACAATTGTCCAAACACTATCCATGTGCTTGAAACGCATTGTGCATGTGATTCGCTAGGGCGAGAGAAGTCCAATGAGCTTCAGGTTTGAGAAAAAATGAGGACTGGACCAAAGCAAGCAAGGGGTTTGCTTGGGGGGTATACACCTCTCACACATTCATTTTTTTTCACTCATTCTCACTTGGTGAAAGTGGAAGAACTCCACCTCCTTCTCCAAGCTTGTTGAGAAATTGAGAGGCTACACCAACACTCTTGTCTATGGAATGCAAATCCAACCAAGAGCCATGCTTCAATGCTTAAGCTTGCCATATTCTCCATCTTCATTACTATGCTATTATGTATGCTAGCAAGAATAGTGATGATAAGTGAGGAACTACTTCTTTATCCTATGGAATGCTTTTTCTTCCTCTTCCCTACCCTCATTACCCACTAGCTCTCTCCACCTTCAAAGGTGTTTGAGGCCTTGGGACTAAGTCTTGGGATAGTTAATGCTTTCTACAAAGTTTATTTTATGCTCATGATGCATGCAGTTTTCCATCTTCATTACTATGCTATTATGTATGCTAGCAAGAATAGTGATGATAAGTGAAGAACTACTTCTTTCTCCTATGGAATGTTTCTTCTTCGTCTTACCTACCCTCATTCCCTGCTAGCTCTCTCCACCTTCAAAGATGTTTGAGGCCTTGGGACTAAGTCTTGGGATAGTTAACGCTTTCTACAAAGTTTATGCTATGCTCACGATGCATGAAGATTTCCATCTTCATTGCATCATCTAGGTCATAAGGAACACAAATATTGTATTGTACCAAGTCTCCCTTGATGGGAGAAATCATAATACAAACTCCTATTGGAGGGGGGACCGGCTCCACATAAATACGGTTCTCAACTATTGTAAAGTTATATTAACTCTCTCTCTTGCACAAGGTGTTGTTCATGCCAAGTTAACAAAGTAGCATATTTATGTTGCTACCATCAATTAAGTTCAACCTCTATGCTCACAAAGTAATCTCACAAAATTGCTTTATCTAATTTCCTAGTTCCGGTACTCTCAAAGTTTATAGGCCATTTCCATTACATTGGTATCCGAGAATTTAGTTTCTCTTTTCATCCTTAAGAAGAGGTTCTTAAGTATCCTATTAATTGTTGATTTTGTTAATTATATTAGGGTAATTGGGACTGAGATCTATTACAAGCAAATTTTTTGAGCCCACTATGTGGGATATGGTGCACCACAAAAACTTTGGTCTTAATAATGGAGTCTTTTTAGACTTGCCTATGGCTTTACCATTATTGATCCATAAGAAGTCTAAAAGGAGATATTCCTCGGCAACTCTGCTATGTTAGACCCACTCCACTACTCTCTATAGTTATGATTTTCAAAGGCTAAGAGGAGTAGCAACTAAGGTTTTGAATTTCCAAACAATACACTAAGTAAACTCACGAATTTTGTTAGCATGGCTGACAATAACCAAGAGAGTAGAATGAAAATTGATAACTTTGATTTTGCACATGAAGGTGCTAATGATGATGCCCCCATGTTTGTTAATTATCTTGTTACTATGTTGCAACAAGCTTTGCACAACCCTGCTTTGCAAGCCAAAGTTAACAACTTATGAGATATCCTTTCCTCTCCAAGAGGAGAGAGAGCTTAGGAGGCCTCTTGATGAGACTCCCGAAAGAATATTATCTCCCATGCGAGAGGAGGAATCCAAAGAACAAGAAAGTAATGAATCCCTAAGTTCCTCTGAAGATGTGGCTCCATGTAGATGGAAACCTAAATGATCACCAACTCCTCCCAAGAGGAAATGGTCAACCCATAGTCCTTCTCCTTGTCACTCCAAAAGGGATGAGAGGAAACAAAGAAAGAAAAGGGAAAGAAAGAGGTCAACCTATTCTCCTTCTTTTTCACCTTGCTCCTCTTTAGATGAAAGCTATGGATATTCTCCTAGAGGATACAAGAGGGGAGGACATCCCAAATCTCACCCTGCATGGCGAAGGTAACAAAAGCTCAAGAAGTTCAAAGAGGGAGGAAAGAGTATCTCTTTCTTTACCTATGATGCCACCTTTGGTGCTACCAACAAAGTATTGGCCTTCATCCAGAAATTTTATGCGGCCTTTGGAGGCGAGGGCTTCATGGAGTCCCCCAAGCTACATCATGTAGCTATGCACTTCCAAAAATTGGCTCATCGATAGTGGGCTAACCTTTGTGGCAACGGCAAAGCCCCAAAGACATGGAAAACTCTACGAGTTTCCATCATGAAGCAATTCCTTGCAAGAGATGCAAAGGAAAAAGTGCTTATGGAATGTCAGAATTTGAAGCTTCTCTCACATGATACTATCCACAAATATGTGGACAAGTTTTGGGATTTACGTCTCAAGGCTACTATCTTTCAAAAGATAGAGTTCGTGGAGCAAAAGCAACAATTATGTGCGGGATTACTTGAAGAGATGGCCGAGTACTTCAACTCCCAACGGCCTAGTTCTATCACCGAAGTAATCCACCACACTATGGCGTCTTTGCACATCAATTTTCAACAAGGGGCTAGACGGCATGTCAAGCCCATGGAAAGAAATGTCAAAAGTGATGCAAAGGGGAAAACCAATGTCCAAAATTCTTCCCAAGGACATTCCAACAACAATAAAAACAACAACAATCGCTCCAAGGAGAAGGAAGTTTACAAAGGGAAAAACAAACTGTCACTCAAAGATCTTGAAGCTTTTTGCAAGGACTACAAATGTTTTAAGTATTGGGAGAAAGGACATGGTTATCTTTCTTGCCCCAAGAGAAATGCCCACAATGAGACTCCTAGAGCTTCCACTATCAAAGCTCCAAAAGAGGATGCTCATTGCAAAGGATCACCTCTCTCCTATGCTTGGGGAAATGTATGGAGCATGATGCCTTCATCTTGTTTGACCCTAGCTCTACTCACAATTTTACATCAACGGAGCTTGCTGCCAAGTTGACATTCAATATTTTGAGATGGGAGATAATGTAATAATCGACACAGCTTTCAAGAGATAGCAAGCCTCCGTCACTCCCTTAATTGGGAAATTGAGGCTTCATGTTCACAACAACATCGACAAAGAAGACTTTTTCATCTCTCCTCTCCAACATGAGGATGCTATCCTAGTGGTACCATGGTTCAACCGCATGGCTGCCAACATGAAGTACCCTGAAAGGAGAATCTACTTTGCCTACATGAAAAAGAGCATGTATATAGATGCTAGTGACTGTGATTTTCACTAGAACACTTGTAAATCCTTTTGCTTTTGAAAAATCAATGAAAAGCTCAATTTTGCGTACATAATTTTTGTCAAAGATTCCCTAAAAGGTCCTAATGGAAAAGAGTTAGACTTGACTACTTTTCTAAAAGGACTCCAAGATGTGTTCATTGATGATATCCCTATGGACTTACCTCCAAAACGAGGGGATGATGACCATCAAATTGAGCTCCTACCAAGAAACTCATCGCCTAACAAGCCTCCTTATCAAGGTTCTCAAGCTCAACAAGAGGAGATCATGAGGCAAGTACACAAATCCTAAAGACCATGTTTCATACAGTTTTTGGCCATTATGAATATCTAGTCATGCCTTTTGGATTGACTAATACACTAGCTGCGTTCAATCGATTAATGGAGAAAAACCTCAGACCCTACCACAAATTCATTGGAGTGTTCTTTGATGATATTATCATCTAATCCAAGTCCTTGGAGGAACACAAGCAACATCTTCAAGTGTTTTTTCAAGCATTGAGGGAGAACAAGCTTTTTCTCAATCAAAAGAAAAGTGAAATTTTCCTTCAAGAGATTCAATACTTAGGTCATATTATCTCCCAAGATGGTTTCCGTATGGATCCATCAAAGTTGGAGGTAATAAAAGCATGGCCTAATCCAAGGAATCTACATGAGCTAAGAATCTTTATTGGTATGTGTGCATACTGTAGACACTTCATAGTAAAATTCTCTCAAATAGCAGGACCATTATATGACTTAAAGAAGAAAAACATTAATTAATCATGGACTTCTAAGGAGAAAAATGCTTTTGACACCATGGATTTTATCTTTGGATTACCCAAGTATATCCATGGCAATACAGAAATATGGAAAATAATCGACAAGTTTAGCAACAAGCAAGCACACTTTATTCCTCTCAAAAAGACTATTAAGGAACACCAAATGGCATCTCTCTTCATATCCTAGATTTTCAAACACCATGGTGTCATGCAGCTCTACTCCCATGCTAAGAAAGATGCCAGAAAAAATGCACATCAAGCTTATTTTAAGCTTACATGATTATTGAGCAGTGATTATGCTTGTTAACAGACCAAGTTTAATGATTAGTGTATGCCAGATGCGACTTTAAAGGGCCACTTGATGCCTTTATCATGCCAAAAAGGTCTATGATTGAAGTGAACAAAGATGGTAGTTTTTGATCTAGAACTGTAGTGCTTGAAGTGATCTACTGGCCTGTCTTTACGGCTCGTCGATTGGAGCTACCGTGAAGAAGTTATGGCAGTTTGAAATTTAAGTTGATGCAGATCCGTACCGAATTGGGCTTCTACAAATGACGACACAGAGATGAAATGAATGCACGGGCATGGAGTGTTCACTTTGTGGGCCGCGTTGGTCTTTTCAGATCAGTGATCATAGTTTTGATCGCCAAGATACCGCTGTTAAAGATTCATCGGAGGCCGGTTCTGTACCAATCTCGTCGGCTCGTACGGAGTGCCATTTGGGAGATTTTGGCTCTCGATCGGATTACAAAATGCAATAGAGTAAGTGCTTGAGGAGAATCATGTCCAAAATTTTATCTCCTACAGTGCATTGATAGCAGGGTATACTGCCAGCAACAGCATTACGATAGTCTACATGTACGCGAAATGGGGTGTACTTTCCATAAGCACAAAAAGATGCTTGAAGAGCTTCCAGTTCAGAATGTCATCACTGGATCGTGTTGATTGCAGGATTTACTCTAGTACTACTGAGAAAAATGATGTGCTTGACAATGCTTTGCCGATACGTATACCAAGTGTGGCCACCCAAGGGCTATGGCCAGCATGTATGCCCAAATTACTTGGTCGTGCTTTGCTTTGTGTGTATGTTCAATCTGGTGCCCTTACAAAGCTGAAGTCCACCCAATAATGTCGAGAGCCGCACACCCAAAGGGGTAGTGCCAATGGCCGCCCAAGGAAATGGCTCAAATCAAGGCCGCTTATATGATAAGCTAAGGCTGCCCAATTCAAATGCATGGCCACCCAAAGTAAGATTAAAGGGCTTAAGTGTAAAAAGGAAAGAAAAAACAAACCATGGCGTGGACAGGCAACGGCGAGGGGCAAAGAGAAGGGAGAAGCGAGCTGGCGACTAGCTGTAGAGGCCTCAGTTGAGCATGCTTCTGAAGCGAAATCTCATCGGCTCATCGAGGCGACCTTATTCGGTAGCAGCTGTGACAAATTTCATGATGGCCAAGTTTCACGGTGCCACGTCAGCTAGAGGGCAATTTTATGCGTCCCTTGCAACAATGGTGTCGTCGTTGCTAAGGGAGGATTCATGCTATTATTAGGGACACCTTTTGCATGCGAGTGTTGGCAAGAAAATGAGGAGGAAACGAGGCGGCAAGGTAATGAGGAGAGTAAGGAGTCGAAAGGAGATAGGAGAGAAAGCTCATGGATCATCCTCAACAAGCAATCTCTTTCTCTCTCTCTCTCTCTCTCTCTCATCCTCGAATTGGAGCAAAGGGAGAATCTTTCTCTTGCTCTCGTCATCAAAACAAGAAAAGCTCGGAGGGAGGAGGAGGTGAAGAAAAGCACTAAAGAAAGGATTTCTCTCTCGAGAAGGAGAAGCAAGGCGAGGAGCTTGAACAAGAAGGAAAGCATGCGAGGAGCTTGGACAAGGAAAAGCTTTTCTCTCTCCCGCTCTCGACCTCGGCTAGCAAGCCAACAAGGGACGATTTGAAGCAGGATACGGCTATCTCGCTCTCGTGCTGTGATCCAAAATCAAGGGGCTCTTTCTTAGCATAAACAAAGGAATTGACCTAATTAAAGAAGAAAAAGGAAAGCACAAGGCAAGCCCAGCACGGGTTAAGGAAATCGGAGCAATTGAGGAGCAAGAAGTTGCAAAATAACTGACAGAGTTGAAGCTTGTTGAATCTAAGGGCAACCAAAGCAGATGAAGCAACATGAGGGAATTTCCATCACCATCATCCATCGGAGATTGAATTAGCATTTTGTTAAGTCCGGTGTCGTTAACTGCTTGGTGAATCGTGTAAACGGGAGCTTAAACTCCTAGTTAGGAGCTGATCCACGTGACGGTGCTCTTAACAACCCACCTTGGCTAAGGACTAAGTTGTACTCAAAGTAATATTCAATTAATTGATGATTGCGGTTATTGACAGAGCTATCAATTGTTCTTGTTCTCTCTCTTTTACACCTTCCACAGCCAGAGGCCCGGTGCCTGTCTGGCTCACGTAGCGAACACATATCCCCCGACATCTTTGGTGAACCCAACGTGAAACGAGCCGGGGTGGGAGGTAAATATGGAGATGCTAGAATAGCTAAATCAGTTTGTTCAAGATTTCAGTGCCAATGGATTTGATAAAAATCTAGAAGTTGCAGATTTGCCAAAAATGATGGAATTAGTTCAGAGATGTCTGTAGGAAGCGAAAGCCGTGCAGTTAAAAATGAAGATTTATGATGCTGTAGAGCTTGCACTTGATGCTGTTCGGGAGCAATATTATATTTCTCAAGGATATGATGCAGAAGGTTTTATTGCATGTTATGAAGATGAGATGAAGAGCCAAAATGTTCCAAAAGATTGGATGATTGCAGCTTTTGAGGAGGTTGTAAACTCGGATTTTAAAAAGCAGGTTTAAGAACTGGCAGAAGCATATCCCACACGGTGGGAGTATTTTGTAGAGGAGTTTATCTATGAAAGCTCAAGGATTCTAGATCGGGAAATAAAGGAGATTACTAAGCAAAGTAAGGTTGTCTTCAGTAAAGGTGAAGGGGATCAGATGCAGTTCCTTAACTATGATGAATTCTGGGAGCATATTTCTGCAAGAAGTAAAGCCAAAGAAAATGCTAAGGTGGAAGTAGCGGATTCAGTTTCAGAGGAGCTTAATTTGAGCAATGAAGAAAAGGTAAATAATGAAATTATTGTTGGAACTAATTTATATGAATTTTTTTCAAAGATTTCTCGCATGGATGCTACCTCTAATAATGGTTCCAGTGAAGACATAGATTGTACAGCAAGCAGTTCGCAAGTTGTTTACCTTGACATGGGTTATTCTAAAGGAGTTCATCAAGCAGATGCGCCTCTACAAGATATTTCTAAAATATCAGCACTATAGGCAAGCAAGACAACATATTTGCTGCAGATGAGTGCATAAATAAAGCTATTATATACGTAGTAGCTGATGAAGTGACCAAGATTGTGGACCCAACACAGGATGAGCCTGAGGATGTCAATGAACTTATGATTGCTACTAGCTATATGTTTGTAAACGCTATTATCATGGAAGAAGATGCCATAATTGATGATTTCTTGTCTAGATCTGAAGGAGACGACCATGACAGTATAGAAGAGATTTCTGATACATGTACCTGTTCAGAGGGGGTGCCAGATGAGCCTTTACAGTGCTATCATGTATTTTTAAGTAACATGGATGCAGATGAGGAAGTAGAGGATGATATTGATGAGTATGAAGATTGCTTAGATCATGCTGATTGTGAACAGATTATTGACAGAAATTTTTCATCTATGCTTGTACATGGATTGCATGAGGAGCTAACTCCTACAGTTTTTATTAATGTTGAGACTTCCAAGGGTGATTTTCCCGAGGATGTTATGGATGAACATTTACAAGATAAAGCTGTTTTTCATGATCAAGATGAAAACCCAACAGGTTGAAATTCCTCCAATGATACAGGTCGAGAGACTCCCAAGGTTTTTTGTGATGGCTATGAAGCTAGAGGGGGTGATGATGCTAAAAAATCCTTGATACTACAAAAGGTGCACATGGTTTTTCATTTCCTTAGGCAGTGTGCCAAATGTAGCTAGATTTGGATGTTATTCCTATTGATGCTTATGTCAGTGATGTCTTGGCTGCGAGTAAAAGGGAGTCAGATTTATTTAATGCTTTCTGGTAACGAGCTTAAGTTGCCAACAGTCTACGGGATGTGGGTGTTGCACTATGATTTAGGTGAAGCTATAGTATATTGCGGAGCCCATCAATGCTATGTGATCTCAATGGTGTTTGATCCAGGAGATTCTAAGGATATTCATAAGAAGATTCAATATGGATGGATACTGATCAATATGCATAGTAATTGCGTGCTATTTGAACTAGGGGTAGCATATCTGCACCAGAAATGCTTGATGTTGATTGATACAGGAAATGTATGCTCGTGTGGATATTATGATGTCCCAATGTGTGGGCAATTCCTTATTATTCCATTTGATCCTGGGGGCTACTGAAGTGCAAGTTGCAGATGCAAAGGATACCAGATGCCTGATGTAGCAGGCTGCATGATGCAAGGTTTTGTTTTCTAGATTATGCTAAGCCAGAAGAGTGTTTTGTTATGCATTCAATAAGATTACATGACTGGCTTCCAACTGACTTCTTTGGACACTTGATGAAGTATCTTCACATATTTTGAGTTGGTTGTGCTATACTAGAACTTGAGGTAAAGGACTTGACAGCCATTCCATGTGCAGACATAGTAACGCATACTTGAGATTGACAGGGTTACTTAAAGACAGCTTAATTGTCAAGCTGTCTGCATCATTACTAGAGCACTTGAGTCTGGTGGGGTTCACTAAACAGATTTTCCATAATTGAATGCTTTGAAGATGCGGCAGATATAGTTCAAAGATTTTTGATGGGCAGCTACCTAATGCTTAATCTAGAACATTGATGATAGGTATAAGCCTTATTTCATTTTTCAAATTTTTACTAGTTACATGAGTCTGATGATTGTAACGAGCTTCAGGTACCTATAGCAGATGCAGATTGACGTGCAGTTGGCACAGATCGCAGGCTGTGTAGGTTCGGAGAGGGTGGATGTCGTGCAGATCCACTCCCATGCTAACAAAGATGCCAAAAAAATGCACATCAAGCTTATTTGAAGCTTAAATGATTATTGAGCAGTGATCATGCTTATAATAGACCGAGTTTAATATTAAGTGTATGCCAGATGCGACCTTAATGATGCCAAAAAGGGCTATGCTTGAAGTGAACACAGATGGTAGTTTATGATCTAGAACTGCAATGCTTGAAGTGATCTACCGGCCTCCCTTTACGGCTCATCGATTGGCGCTACTGTGAAGAAGTTATGGCAGTTTGAAGTTTAAGTTGATGCTGATCCATACCGGATTGGGCACCTACAATTGATGGGACAGAGATGAAATGAATGCACGGGCCTGGATTGCTCACTTCGTGTGGCACGTCGGTCTTTTTAGATCAGTGAATCAGAGTTTTGATTAAAGATTCATTGGGGGCCAATTCCGTACCAATCTGGTCGGCTCGTACAGAGTGCCATTTGGGAGATTTTGGCTCTCGATCGGATTTCAAAATGCAATAAAGTAAGTGCTCGAGGAGAATCATGTCTAAAATGTTATCTCCTACAGTGCATTGATAGCAGGGTATACTACCAGCAGCAACATTATGATAGTCTACATGTACGCCGAATGGGGTGTATTTATCATAAGCACAACAAAATGATTGAAGAGCTTCGAGTTTGGAATGTCGTCACTAGAGAGTTTTTATTGCAGGATTTACTCTAGTACTACTGAGAAAAATGATGTGCTTAACAATGCTTTGCCGATACGTATACCAAGTGTGTCCACCCAAGGGCTATGGCCGGCATGCATGCCCAAATTACTTGGTCGTGCTTGGGATTGCTTTTCTTTGTGTGTATGTTCAATGTGGTGCACTTACAAAGCTGAATTCCACCCAATAATGTCAAGAGACGCCCGCCCAAAAGGGTAGTGCCAATGGCCACCCAAGGGAATGGCTCAAATTAAGGCCGCTCATATGATAAGCTAAGGCCGCCCAATTCAAAGGCATGGACAATGGCCTCCCGAAGTAAGATTAAAGGGATAAAGTGCAAAAAGGAAAGAAAAAACAAACCATGGCGTGGACAGGCAGCGGCTAGGGGTGCATAGAATGGAGAAGCAAGATCGTGGCAAGCTGTAGAGGCCTCGGATGAGCATGCTTTTGAAGCAAAATCTCACCGGCTCGTTGAGGCGACCTTATTCGGTAGCAGCTGCAACAAATTTCATGCTAGTCGAGTTTTGTGCTGCCATGTCAGCTAGAGGGAAATTTTATGCCTCCCTAGCAACGATGGTGTTGTGGTTGCTAAGGGAGGATTCATGCTATTATTCGGGACACCTTTTGCATGCTAGTACTAGTTGGCAAGAAAACGAGGAGGAAATGAGGGGGCAAGGCAACGAGGAGAGCAAGGAGTCGAAGGGGGAGAGGAGAGGAAGCTCGCCGCTCATCCTCTACAAGCAAGCTCTTTCTCTCTCTCTCTCTCTCTCTCTCTCTCTCTCTATCTCTCTCTCTCTCTCTTGTCCTTGAATAGGAGCAAAGGGAGAAGCTTTCTCTTGTTCTCGTCATCAAAACAGGCAAAGCTCCAAGGGAGGAGGAGGTGAAGAAAAGCACTAAAGAATGGCTTTCTCTCTCGAGAAGGAGAAGCAAGGCGAGGAGCTTGAACAAGAAGGAAAGCATGCAAGGAGCTTGGACAAGGCAAATCTTTTCTCTCTCCCGCTCTCGACCTCAGCTAGCAAGCCGGCAAGGGACGATTTGAAGTAGTATACGGCTATCTCACTCTTGTGTTGTGATGCAAAATCAAGGGGCTCTTTCTCAACATAAACAAAGGAATCGACCTAATTAAATTAGGGAAAGGAAAGCACAAGGCAAGCCCAACAAGGGTTTAGGAAATTGGAGTAATTGAGGAGCAGGAAGCTGCGAAATAACTGACAGAGTTGAATCTTGTTGAATCTAAGGGCAATGGAAGTAGATATAGCAACATGAGGGAATTTCCATCACCGCCATCATCCATTAGAGATTGAATTAGCATTTTGTTAAGTGTGGTGTCATTAACGGCCCGGTTAATCCTGTAAACTAGAGCTTAAACTCCTAGTTAGGAGCTGATCCAAGTGACGGTGCTGTTAACAGCCCGGTTAATCCTGTAAACGGGAGCTTAAACTCCTAGTTAGCAATTGATCCAAGTGACAGTGCTATTAACAACCCGCCTTGGCTAAGGACTCAGTTGTACTCAAAGTAATATTGAATTAATTGATGATTGCGGTGATGCCAGAGCTATCAGTTGTTCTTGTTCTCTCTGTTTTACACCTCCCATAGCCAGAGGCTCAACGCCTTCCCAACTCACATAGGGAACACATATCCCCCGACAATGGATTGCCAACATCCATCATGTTAGATAGAGATCCTAGAATGACCAATAATTTTTGAAAAGGTATCTTTGAAAATCTAGGTACAAGATTGAATTTCTCTTCGGTCTATCACCCACAAACTAATGGCCAAAGTGAGGTAGCCAATCTTACGATTCTTGATCTACTAAAAACCTATGTTACAGAAGTAGATCAATGCTCACAACAACGAGAAAAGTACTTACCTCTTGTAGAGCATGCGTAAAATAATACTATCCATGCTTCTATGGGAAAGGCACCTTTTGAAATCATAGAGGGAAGACCTAAAAGTCCCTTGCTACCTAAAGAACATGGGAAAATCTTCGTTGCAGATGAGTATAGCCGTGACCTACAAGAATGTTTTCAAAAGAATAAGGAGGCTATATCCATATCTCAACAAAGGCAATAAGTTGTTGTTGATAAGCACAGAAGGGCCTTATCGTTCAAAGGATTTGACCTTAGGCAAGCTAGGGTTGTGCTTGAGGTGGGAACCTGACCTAAGCTTGAGGTGCTTCTCGTGCTTGTTGACTAAGGTTCTTGAGGTGCTTGATGAATTTAAGGTGCTCTAGGTTCTTGTCGTGCTTGATGACTAAGGTGCTTGATGTCCTTGTCGTGCTTGATGACTAAGGTACTTGAGGTGCTTGTCATGCTTAATGAGAAAGGTGCTTGAGAAGATTCCCATGCATGGGGGGTAAGGTGCTTGAGTCAAAAAGAGACCTTACAAAGGGGGGGGAAAGCCCCAAAGTTAGGGGAATCTTTGACTTAACATCCAACTCACCCAAAGGGCACCCCCTTTCTCAAGGGACACATGTTAGACTCTCCCTATGCTTAGCCACAGGGTGTGCTTGAATCCTATTGGCTGGGATAAAGAAGGGTCTAATGAGCTTCTAGTTCAATTCAAAAAATATGTAGATATTTCAAGCTCTCTCTCTCAAAGGGGTAAGGAGGACACTTGTTTAAAGATTACCCATGTGCTTGAAATGCATTGTGCATGTGGTTGGCTATGGGGTGAGGAGTCCAATGAGCTTCACGCTTGAGAAAAAAGGAGTGCTTTCCCAAAGCAAGCAAGGGGTCTGCTTGGGGGGTATACACCTCTCACGCATTCATTTTTTTTCATTCATTCTCACTTGGTGAAATTGGACGAACTCCACCTCCTTCTCCAAGCTTGTTAAGACATTAGGAAGAGAATGGGGTCTAGGAGGCCCTCTTTATTTTGGCAGTTTAAGAAAATCAAATCTTTAGTATTAAGAAAGTAATCAAAGGATAATTTTTGAATTCAAATAGGCAAAACGACTAGTTTATTTGAATTCAAATTTTCCCCCCAAAATGGAATTTAAAATCTACCAGGTGAAACCATATCATGTAGCATATCTATGGAAAGAGCTCGACATGTAGATAATTGCAGATCTGTGATCTTCGCTCAAATCGGAGATAGTATGTGGGAGTTATGGAAGGCCAAAAGTCACAAAATTTTCCACGTCCTTTTTGGGGAGAAAAGTGTATCCTTTGACCACTCTTACACATCTCTTGCACACCCACCATTCTTGCACACTTGGCGTACACCTATTTGTCAAAATGTTAATCACCTCCATAAGCTCATGGAAAATAAAGAGGCCCCTCTACACCCCATCCTCTTCCTAATGAGTTGAGAGCCTACACCAACACTCTTGGCTATGGAATGCAAATCCAACCAAGAGCCATGCTTCAATGCTTAAGCTTGCCATCTTCTCCATCTTCATTACTATTCTATTATGTATGGTAGCAAGAATAGTGATGATAAGTGAGGAACTACTTCTTTCTCCTATGGAATGTTTCTTCTTCCTCTTCCCTACCCTCATTCCTCCACTAGCTCTCTCCACCTTTGAAGGTGTTTGAGGCCTTGTGAGTGAAAGTTGGGATAGTTAATGCTTTCTAAAAAGTTTATGTTAGGCTCATGATGCGTGAAGCTTTCCTTCTTCATTGCATCACTTAGGTCATAAGGAACACAAGATTGTATTGCAACAAGTCAGTCTCTCTTGATGGGAGAAACTATAATACAAATGCCTATTGGAGGGAGGATTGGCTCCACATAAATCCAGTCCTCAACGGTTGTCAATCTCTCTAAACTCTCTCTCTCTCTCTCTCTCTCTCTCTCTCTCTCTCTCTCTCTCTCTCTCTCTCTCTCTCTCTCGTAAAATTATTGTTCATGCCAAGTTAACTAGATTCCATGTTTATGTTGCTTCCATCAAGTAAGTTCACCCGCTATGCTCACAAAATAATCTCACAAAAGTTCTTATCTAGTTTCCTAATTCCTCTACTCTCAAAGTTCATAGGCCATTTCAATTACAACACAAATCTCTAGAGGGAGCATTGTATCTCCTGAGATCCATAGACGACTCTATTTAGATGGGGTGGGTCTACCTCTTGAAGGGAAAATATGAAGTTTTTGCTACATTCTAGAAATTCCTAGCCATGGTTGAGAACCAATTTGCTAGACATATAAAATATTTTTGTACGAACAAGGGTGGAGAGTATGTCCCCACATAGTTCAATAATTTCTATAGTAAACGAGGGATTCAAAAAACAGTCTACTATGTGGTACACACGTACTCAAAATTGCATTGGTGATCATATGAATCACACGCTTCAAGAAAGAGTCACAACCATGCTATCTATGGAAAATTTACCTCCTGAGTTTTGAGGAGAGGCTGTTATGACAACGGTACAGTACATCATCAATAGATCGCCTGGTACTTCGTTGAATTTCCAGATTCCATAGGAGATATTGACTTGAAATAATCCAACATATGATCATTTATGTGTGTTTGGGTGTGAATCATTCTCACACATTCCCAAAGAACTTTTCAAGAAGCTAGATCTCAAGTCTGACAAGTGCATCTTCATTGGCTATGCTGTAGATGGGGAGATGGGATATCGTCTCTAAACCCAGAATCTAGAAAGGTTATTTGCAGCTCACAATTGATATTCAATGAGTATAAAATAGATTGACATCCTGTTAAAGAGGCCAAACCTTGAAAAGTAAAGTTTGAGGATGTATTCTCCACAAATTTGGGAAAACCAACTCGGCCTCCTAGTGAAGCTCCTACCACTAGTAGTGCTCCAGCGATGATAGTCAAAGTGTCATTGGTTTGGCAAGGAATCTCGTGTTTTACTCTAAGCCCAAACACATTAAGGTAGGTATCATTTTGTTTGGTATGCATTGACAAATAATAATTTAGAGTTTGTGAAGGTACACATTGATGATAACCCCGCAGACACTCTTACAAAGAGACTAGCTATGAAGTGGTTTGCACATTCCATTGATTTAATGGGTGTAGGTTGAGAAGTTTCTTACTCGGGATAAGTTCTCATGCTTCACTTCTGTACATACTCTCTATAGTATACACTTATGGCCACATTTATCATACCTATTATTGTATGAAGATAGTGGCTACTATAGAGGCATGCATGCGACTTGCAAAATTACTATAAGTGGATCAAATATGGGTATCCTTACCTTTCTATGTAGCCATACATATTTGTTTGATATCATGATACATAGCCTTATTTTTCATAGGATGGGCCTCTTCCAGCAATATAGAGATGACGCCATCAAACATCACATCATCGAGTTTATTTGTTGTAACAACTCTCTAGGTGGAGGAAAAAGTATGAGAGAATCTTGCAATGCATCTAGAGTGGTGTGCACAAAAACACTATCAGAGTTAGTCTCCCTAAGGCAATGAGAAACTTCAAGTTTTCATCATTGATCTATGTAAGAAATACATCAAGATCATTGTCCTTGTGTATAACAAATTTTGACTTTAACTTCATATGCAGGTTTACAATTTTTGTTAGATTATGCTTGCATACAAAGTATTTTGTCTATCCCATGCTTGTTTTTTTTTATATTGAGCAAATATTTGGAGTAATGGAATGTTGAATACAAAGTGCAATCAATACATGAGCTTTCACATCTTTAGTATTCGAACTTGCATGCTCAACAATAGGCAAAATAGCAATAGAACAACTTGAACCGGGATCATCATCCACAAAACCCGCTTTTACATCAACATATTGTTATAAATTCCAACAAGAATATGTTGCAACATGTATGCCCAAATAGGGTAGTTGTCCCTATTTTCCTCAAGATAACATGTGAAAAACATTGTTTTTGTTAGACATGCTGGTGACCACACATGATACAAAATTTTCCTTCGTAGAGAAAAGATCGTACAAAACCAGTCTCTGCTTTATAACATAGACCATAAAAGACTACAAAGTGCCTATATTGGTGGAGTTGTGGCCATAGCCTCAACTATATTTTTCTTTGATCACCTTGTGCTAACCATATTTGTCTACTCTCTTTAATTTGTTTTTCCAGTGAGTATGTGCATATGTTGAGACAAAAAAGTGAGAGAAGCTATTTTTAAACTCGGGGGGTTAGTAATGTATATCATATTTATATTCAACTAAACTTTTCTATATAAATTGTATCTTCTTGTGTGTTATCTTGTAGATTGGTGAGATCCAAAGAAATTGAAATTTATGCCATCCTTGCTACTCAATCGCTTGCCATGGAAAGTGTGTGTTCTATTGAGAATACATTTACTCCATCCGTTCTTCTTAGTCAAATCAACCTCTTGGTTCATGTGGTTGATGAGATTGCTATATCTGGAATAGTGCATGCACAATGTATGTTCTTTCTAGAGAGGATTTTAAATATTCTCAGAGATTTTGTGTGACTACCGGCCCTAACCAAAGATATGCATCACTAAAGGATAGATTGCACAAGAGGTGTTTATCTACATTTTAGAGTATTTGGCATAAGTTGATCCCTAAATGCCTTGCATGTGGCTAGACAAGGAGGATGTAAGGATGACTTCACACTTGCCAAGTGGAAAGGGAAAATTATTTTATATGGATATGGATATACAGCAAGTCCTCAACATCTTTTGCATCCTCAATGGAAAGGTTATGACCAAGTGAGTGGAATTGTGGACGATGGCAAAGGCAAGGTGTTTGCAAGAGAGGGAAACTCATGGAGGCAAGAGGGAACCCCCAATTCCTCAACACCTTGCATGTTTTCAAGATCTCATTAGTTTTGAATGGATCCATGAGAAAATGATCAAAGAAAGACATGCGAATGTGAGGGCCATGTAGGTTGACTACACCATCTCCAAATGAATACACCATGATTCTTGACATCCCTCCCGCTTGAGACCAACACCAAGACAGGACTCCTCCCACTCTTTGATTCCAACTCAAGGGAGTGATAGCATTTACTTTTACCTTACAAAACCCTTAACCCCAAAATATATTTCCTTATCGCTTTGAAATTTCAAGTCGAAGTCATTAGACTAAATTTGAACTCAACCTTTGACGGTCAGTTGGTGGGAGTCCTCTAATTCATCCTTAGTTCAAGGTCACTGAAGCTTTTTTTTGGGTTATGATTGACCATAGCCATAATTACATTTACTTAAGATAAGTTTATCTACTAACTACACAAATCCTCTTTCCCAAGTTTGATTCCCGCTCCGAAGATCAGAATCCCTTTCCCTCGTTCTTGACTCAACTTAATGGACAACATAAAATTGGGTTCAACTTTTCGACCAACAAATTAACCCTCAAGAATCCAACCACCCACCAAATCGTTTGATAATTGCACCTTTTCAAGGTAATACCATGATAATAGGAAACATTATTCCAAACATGTCAAACCAAGAATACATTTCAAGAATTTAAAAGCAACATGCAAATTGCTGCATACCTTTGCAAGTGGTCGTTCCCACATTTCTTCTTTTTAAAATATTTTACTTCCTTGTCCTTTAGTACTAGTAGAATTATCTAGTTATCTTTCAAGCAATCACATTTACTTCTCCATGCATACCCCTATCCTCATCCCAAGACTCGGGTATCCTGTCTCCTCCGCCACGTGTGGAGGTGGCACCTTCACACAATTTTTAATTCTTATTTTTTTTAATCTTGTGTGGGAGAGGATTACTAAAATAATCTACTCTATATTCTTTTTAATCAATAATTGCAGAAGCAGAGCAAAAGTCCAATTGATGAGGACTATTGCAGAATAGCCCATTTGGGTTCCTAGCCTTTCCAAGGTTTCTTTTACCAAACAATTAGAAGAGTTCCTTAATCAAATCACATCCTCCTCCCTTATCCTAATCCCTTCATGACTCCATTTTCATTCCTCCATTTTCTCGCAAGCATGAGGCCTACCCAAACTAGGGTGGTTTCCAAACGCATACGGTGGTATTTCTCCATGTCAATTTCAATCTAACCCATCTTGGGCAAATCGCATTCTGGTCCCTTTGCATCATTTGCCATCCATGGGGCATCTCCATGGAAGCGGTGGGAGTTTTATGTTCAAGAAACACAGGCATGACTTCCGTGAAGCTATCCCCTTAGTCCCACCTTCAAAATTGCAAAATAAACATGAAATGAACAATACATATGCTCTATACAATGACCTTAAGTGTGAACCATGAGCAGTAATCACTAACATTAGAATGCATCAACTTGTTATTTTAAGACAAATAATTTAAATTTGATTATACTAGATTCAATGAGGGTTTATGAATGAGTGGAATCCTTCAAGAGTGAGTGTAAGATTCATTTGTGAAATTCCTAAGAGAGGGCATACTAATGTTGTGCAAAATGCTCATATAATGTAGTACAAATGATTAACAAATTCTTCCTCTTGATTTCATGGAGAGGATTAGGCTTGCTTGTGAAAAATGTGTGAGCTTAAGCATAAACTTAAGTACAAATGAAAGTTAATCACTTTTATGAAAGTGAAATAGCATAAAGAGAACAAGAAAACATTACCTTGTGTGTATGGTAGACTCTTTTCCTCGATTTGGGACAGTATGGACGAAGTATGTTGATGTAGGAAACTCTTTCCCTCTTTGCTTGGAGACCACCAATTAGACCGCTTTGAATGAGAGAATGGCAAGAGCCAAAAGGAATTCAACCTATCGAAAGCTTGCGAATTAGGAGAGAGGAGAGAGGGGGACGGTTATGTGAAGAAGAAGATCAAGTTTTGACAAACTTGATTAGGGTTTTTGTCATGGCTTCTCTTGGAGGGGGGCGTGTGTGAGTATGTGTGTGTGTGTGTGTGAAAGAGCTTTCGTTGTGGCTTTCCCAAGCTCACTCTTAATCTTGCACTTCAAAAACTGAGAAGGACTGACTAAAATGAGAAGAGAAGCCCTCGTTTTATGCATATTTTTTATAAGTGCTTTCACTTATCTTGATAGCTTATCTTTCTTCGATAACCTATCTTGATAACTTATCTTACTTATCAAAAATTTCTCAGCAAGCTACTTAATCACCTCACCCTTATCCTTATCCTCTCTTTCTTTTTCATTTTCTTTCTCTTTATGTTAACTTTCTTAAAATGAAAAGCTAATTTCTTATGCATTGGTTATGTCCATGCTCCCATGGCATAAGCCAAAAGTTTCTCGTGATATTTTTTCCCTATTATTTTATTTTTCTTTTTCATTTTTTAAGTCAGTGGCTTAGATGTGTTGTCCTTGCATAAGGGCTAGGAAAATGCCCTTACAGCAAAGAGAAAATCACCGACAAAGAATGGGAGTATGCACGAGGTTGCATGCCAAAGGTATAGTACTCATATGCTTGAACTATACTGCATATGTGGTTCTTGATTTTATCTTTCTAATTGATTGTATAAATTTTTCTATTTTATAGTGCCTTTTCTTTAACTCTATGTGGTCAAAGGGTTGACATTTTTGTACATGCCATTGACAAGCATCAAACCACCATGGATTGTGGCATCATGGGAAAATTTAACACAAATGGTGATAAAGGCTGGTATTGTGGGACTTACAACTTAGTTTTCCCATGCGATTGTGAGCAGGTGAGTGTAAACTTTCCTTGCCCTTATTTTCTTGTAGCATAATACCAATTTCACTCACTTTGAACTTGTCTTCTATAGGTCATCTATATCCCATCAATCCATCATTCAAACCTTTTTTTTGTAGTTCCTATAACACCTCGAGGAAGAGCCATTTTTTCCACTACTGAACTGGAGACAGTCTTCAACCCTCTCCCACATATTACTTTGAATGAGGGGGAGATAGGGGAGAGAGAGAGAGAGAGAGATTGTTCACTCAAGTCATAGTGCTTCCAATCTCAACAAGGATAATTTCCATGATGACGATGATGAGATGAAAGATGACAAGTTTGAAGATGATGAAGCAAGCACATGCAAGCCATGGTTTTAGATTCAGATCAAGCTACTTTTAGATATCTGTTGGAAGATGATATACAAACATTTTATATATTTTATTCTATGAAAAGTTTTTTGTCGTTCTTCCCATTAATCTCTCTCTCTCTCTAGTTTTGTCCAGCATGAGCATTTATGTTAGTCAAGTGAGTGTGATTAATTTAATGACAAAATATCTATCAATTTTTTATACAAATTTTCATGAAAAATAACAATGGCATGCTTTGTAATTAATGTTTTAAGGAAATAAAAGAAAGTACTTGAATTTGCATATTCTGGATCTAAATCATTGTGCAATAATGCTAGAGGCAATAACGATAGTTATAACCTCTCTCTCTTTCTAACATCCACCTTCATACATTTTCTTTTGTTGTTTCTCTAAAGAGTTATGGGTGCAAGTAGCATTTGGTGTTGTGCGCAGTGCGAGAGTTCTTTTGCTATTGAAAATTGATTTGAAGAAACACTCATTTATTGTGCTCCTTGCTCAACACTTCTACATAGCCAAAGAGCTTGTTGCCACCACTATGTAAAGCCTTTAAAAATATGCAAGGAATGCATGGATCTAGTTGCTTGAGTGAAATACATGCACATATGTGGGAAAGGGTGTGCGCCTCTTCTACTTTGTACATGGTATGTATTGTACTTGCAATCAAATGTTTGTGACAGAGCGGTTACGTGTTGTGCAACCTAATTTATCCAAAAAGCCATTGTTTCATGTTTTAATATCATATTTTTCTCATTTTTTGGAAATTTAAACTTACATTTTGTAAAACAAAATTCACAAGAAAAACAAAGGAAAATACCCAAATTTGAACGTTAAAGCTCCAAAGTGGTGGTTGATAATAAGTACGGGAATATGAGTAGTAATGTATTTGGTTATAAACACAATAATGTTTGTGGTAATATTTCAAATACATAAAAATTCATCCTGCCCCCACATTCTTCTTTGTCTAGCCCATTTTGGCCTCTCTCTCTCTCTCTCTCTCTCTCTCTCTCTCTCTCTCTCTCTCTCTCTCTCTCTACATCCCACCCCATAGGAGTGTGTAGCCTTCAAGATACATGCGCAGGCTTGGGTAGAAGTGTGGATGACATATATTGCTTCATAAGGACAAACCAATGGAGCCAGCAATGGACACAATGAGGATGATGACAACGACAATGACAATGATAATAACACTAGGGAGGCCGACAACTAGATTTTCTCGTTGCAACCTAGTGTCAAAATAATAAATCCATGAACAATGTGGCCTTTTGGCAATATTGTATTGTTTTTTTTCCTCCACATCTATCTTTTTATAGTTGTTTTTCAATTAAGATGCCTACTTCAATATCGATTCATATGGATGGGTGAAAGCGTGGTTTGGTGGTACAAAAAAAGGACCTATTTTACTTCTACCAATGAAAAAGTGGGGACTGGTAAAATTTTTGTAGTTTAGGTCAAAACTTTTCGGACCTTGTGTTTTTAGATTCTCCTTTTGAAGATCTATCCATTAAAATATAGTATGATAGGTAGTTTTTCATGTGACATGTAGAAATTGTAGCTTGAATATTTGTCAAAGGTGTTGTCAACGACAGTCCTTTTTGTACCACCAAAGCATGCTTTTATCCGGATATGTTTCACCAATCCTTGAATGTTATTAGTCCATTGATTTATCTTGTATTATTTTGTTTTGAAAAATCTTAAAATTTGCTTGTTGAGAATGATTCAGGTGTACCATTGTCTCGTTAGTGGATAAACTTGTTTCTCAACATACATTATGATGAGAGAGAGAGAGAGAGAGAGAGAGAGAGAGAGTGCATGCAATGATTCAGGTGTGTTTTGTCATTCTATATGAGTGTGCATGAGAGAGGCAAGACGGAGAGAGATTTTCAAATAATGAATGTTTGAGGTCATTAGCTCCCTTAGTTTGATCAAGGTGTGTTTTCCAAGGGAAAATTTATGAGAGAGAGAGAGAGAGAGAGAGAGAGAGGATGAGGAGAGAGGAAAAGAGCAAATTCTCAACTGTCAAGGGTTCCAAAAAAGCGCTCATCAAAAAAATCTTGCCTTAAAATTACATCCATAAGAATGCTAGCTTTATGCATTTGTGAATGCATACTCTTACACACAAAGTTTATATTTGACAGGACATTTTTGGATTATTTTACTCCTTTGTAATCGGTAAAAATGTGTGCTAAACACTACGACAAACTATCAACAAACTTAAAATATAAAATTTTTTGGGACCCTGCTTACAAATATCACTTCAGAGAGGATAAAATTACCTTAAATCATTTCAATGCTTTGCTATAGTTAAAGATGAATTTTTTGAAAGCAAAATAAAAAACTTTACTCTCTCCCATAAATATTCAATAAGCTTTCTCCTTTGCCATTGATTTGAATTCATATATATAGTAACATTCAATAAATAATAAATATTATGAAAAGTGGAATATAGAACTTTGATTTTAATTTTTGTATTTCTCAATCATCCTAACTCCAAATTTGTCAAGGACTGTAGATCAAGGTTCTACTTTCAAAAAAAAGCCTAGTGATAAAATTTCAAAAAAAGAATGGTTTGAAAAAATATTGAGACGCCCATTACAAAAAATGCAAACATGATTTTGACTTCGTCACTTTAAGAATGATTATGCAAAAAATCATTCTCTAAAATCCATATTTCTCTTTTGTTTGTCTAACAAGAGAAAACTTTTTGTCTCAAAAAGTCCACGAATAAAAAATTACTTTCTAAAAATAGTATCTTTTTGTATAAAACTAGATTCGTTTTCAGTCTTAGCCACTTTTTTTTAGTTTTGATAAATCTATCACAAATCTATGCAAGTATATTTTGATGGAGTTTGAAAATTATTTGACCTATCTTTGAGATACTCTAATATTTTTTTTGCATTTGAAAAATTTATTCCTTTGAGCTGGTCATGAAAAGAAAACTCAAGCATCTTTGGAGAATTATCGGTGAACCTTTTACAAAAGTCTCTAAAAGCCACAAAAGTGGCTTTCCCTCTAGACGATTAGTATAAATGATATTTTTTACAAATATGCTACTAATACATTTTGAATTTTTTCTTTTCTTAACTTTACAAGAGGGATTTATAAGTATACACACTATTATGAGATAATTTCTAGTGGCACTCTTTAGGGCAGTTAGCCCAAAGACTATTTTAAAAAATCTGAAAGGAGAGCTATGCCACGTCAACCAAAAGGCGCAAATAGGATTGTGACATTTCATTCTCTTTCTTTCTCTCTCACCCGACGTTCAATTTCAAACCTTCCTTTGCCAAGTTACTGGCTTCCCTCCGAGAGAAATCTCTTACGCAGGTACGATTCTCTCTCTCTCTCTCTCACAGACACACACACATAATCATGTGCGCTCTCTCTCTCTCTCTCTCTCTCTCTCTCTCTCTCTCACAGACACACACATAATCACATGCGTTCTCTCTCTCTCTCTCTCTCTCTCTCTCTCTCTCTCTCTCTCTCTCTCTCTCTCTCTCTCTCTCTCTCTCTCTCTCTCTCATAGATAACCATATAGTAACCTTTTATAAGTAGAGGGGAGCCTTTAGAGAAGAGCAATGGTTTTCGAATAAAGGTACGTGCTCATCTTTGGTAGAGGGTCAAGGATGGAATGTGCATTGAGCTCACAATGACCTTCTCAAAGACTTGTTGGATGTGTGGAGGGTCCTATCACAACACGGCTTTCTAGTTAGAGACAATGGTCTTATTCTTGGTTTTGTTCTTCCGGTACTTGGGTCATTGGAGACAATAAGGCCTTTCAAGTCTCATCCTTTACAAAATACCCCAGACTATTGAGATTTCAAGGCAAACTATGACTCAGCTCAATACTGTCAAAACTCCCTGTAAATGAGGCAGATAGCCCTTTATTGCAGTCTTAAGGTATAGCTCCACCATGTTTTGATTTTGTCCCTTACTGGAATCATATCTTTTGCCATTCTATGTCTTCTTCACATGCCATTTGTGGCCGCTGTATAGAATTTTGCAATTCTCTTGATGTTCCCTTACAATAGAGGTCCCACGTCCCCTAGTAACCCAAGTTATGCCTATGGAAAGCCTGATGGAAGTGATGATACTCATTTTTCTGAGCGAGGTGATCGCTTTGATGGGTGATTGGAATATGCTGGAAGGTTAGTTATGACTGTATGCGAAATGTTTTCGATTATTGAGGATGGTTTTACAAACCTTGCATGGCTCGGTCATTAATATTGAAGGTTGCTTGGGGTATGGTTTGGCGGTTACGATGCATGGTGCTTGCAAATTGTAGTTGATTAGGCTCATTGCACCTTGAAGGCCTAAGGTCAAGATGTATACCAGATGTGGTGCCTTTATGAAGGAGCATAAAATTGTCGATGAGCTTTCTTTTGTGGTCTCTTGGACACAAATTGATTGCAAGGCTTGCCTTTGCCTCGTGGGATGGGGAATGGACCTACGAGCCAGATGTAAAGCTTGGGGACTATGAGGAGCCTCAGGAGGAACTTACGAAATCCTACCTTTCGATCAAGGAGGGAATGCCAGTATGCGACAGTTGGCCTATGCATGATGGTGCTGTTGTTAGCAAACCAGAAGTGAGAAAATCGATGGCCAGTGAGCCAGACTCACACAATGAGTATTGTGCGAATGAAGGAAGTGGGGAGGAGTGCCAGAAGGTTACTATTGACTCCTACCTCCTGCATGACTGGGAAAAGCAAACTACTGCAGAACAAGAATGTGTCGTGCCCAAAACGGGATCCAAGGAAATGCTTATGCCTATGTGTTGGATGATGGGCCTATGAGCCAGATGTAAAGCTTGGGGACTATGAGGAGCCTCAGGAGGAACTTACGGAATCCTACCTTTTGATCAAGGAGGGAATGCTAGTATGCGACAGCTGGCCTATGCATGATGGTGCTATTGTTAGCAAACCAGAACTGGGAAAATCGATGGCCAGCGAGCAAGACTCACACAATGAGTATTGTACGAATGACTTACTGCCTCCTACTTCCCACATGATGGGGAAAGGGCGAAATATGCGTAGCAAGGTGAACTACAGCTGACTGCCTCCTTTGTGCCCGAGAACGGGGCTGTGGAGATCATTCGCGTTATGCCTCGGGTATGCGAGGAGTTGAGGTTGGGCAGCCTGTCAAGTCAGGATGAGACGGTGAACTTGGAGCGTTGCATGGATTCTAGGATGCAACTTAAATCTAAGGGGTGCGGGGGAAAGGCCAGTTGATACGCGTATAACCAATCGTATGTTGCTAAGGCGGGGGACGTGCTTGATGCCGAGGCAGCAATGAAATGCATGAAGAGGCGGAAGCGAAACACTAGGTAGACCTTGCTGCCTCCTACTTCCCACGTGATGGAGAAAGGGCGAAATATGCGTCGCAAGGTGAACTGCAGCTGGCTGCCTCCTTTGTGCCCAAGAACGGGGCTGTGGAGATCATTGGCGTTATGCCTCGGGCTATGCCTCGGGCATGCGAGGAGTTGAGGTTGGGTAGCCTGTCAAGTCAGGATGAGATGGTGAACCTAGAGCGTTGCATGGATGTGGTGATGCTAGGACGCGACCTAAATGTAAGGGATGCGGGCCAGGAAGGGCCAGTTGATACGCGTATAACCAATCATATGTCGCTGAGGTGGGGGACGTGCTTGATGCCAAACCCATCCATCGATGGTAGTTATAGTATAGGTTACTGTTGACTCCTACCTCCCGCATGACTGGGAAAAGCAAACTAGTGCGGAACAAGAATGTGCCGTGTCCGAAACGGGATCCATGGAAATTCTTATGCCTATGTGCTGGATGATGGGACTGAAAAAGATGGATGATGGATGATGCTGGATGATGGGACAGAAAAAGAGGTGAGGCTCGGAGAGGTCCAAGATTTGCTGAATGAAATGGAACACCCACTAGGCCTGGCTGGTGGGCATCAAGGGCAGGATAGGTTGTTGGAGGTGCCTCATGGGGTGCCATTTTGTCATTGGACACAGTAAGGCCTTTCAAGTCTCATCCTTTACAAAATACCCTAGACTATTGAGATTGCAAGGCAAACTATGACTTAGCTCAATACTATCAAAAATCCCTATAAATGAGGCAGATAGCAGTAAGCGAAGCAGCAATAGAACCCCTTTTATTGCAGTCTTAAGTTACAGCTCCACCATGTTTTGATTTTGTCCCTTACTGGCATCATATCTTTTTAGGGCAATTAGCCCAAAGACTATTTTTTGAAAGCTGAAAGGAGAGCTATGCCATGTTAGCGAAAAGACACAAATGAGATCGCGACTTTAGATCGTGACTTTTCTTTCTTCCACTTTCTCATTCTTTCTCTGCACCCGACGTCACTTTATTCTGCTTTATTGAACCTGATCTTCTCGCAATCTATTCTTCTCTGAAGTAAAGGAAGGTACAATTCTCTCTCTCTCTCTCTCTCTCTCTCTCTCTCTCTCTCTCTCTCTCGTGAGACGAGTACAGATTCTTTGTGTGTGGACGAAGGAGAAGGAAGTATGGTGGATAAGTGTTATGAGGAAGAAATGGGCAAATGTTCCCTGGCTACGGTCATGCCTATTTTGGGGAAGAAGAGATGCAGGAAACCACAAGTGGTGCTAGTCATGCCGTTTTCGAAACGAAAGAAGAGATGAGTATGGATGCTTTGTGTGTGGACGAAGGAGAAGGAAGTATGGTGGATAAGTGTTATGAGGAAGAAATGGGCGAGGAAGAATTGGTAAGCAAGTTGGATGCAATGTTCCCTGGCTACGTTGATGCCTATTTTGGGGAAGAAGAGATGCAGGAAACCAGAAGTGGTGCTAGTCATGCCCTGTTGGATGGGGAGTTGTTGGTTTGCGAGCCGTACTTAAATGGTGAGTATTGTACAAGTGAAGAAAGCGAAGAGGAATACCAAGCGGATCGGGTTGACGTCTATTCCCGGCATGACGGGGCGAAGCAAGTGCTGGCACGACTGAATGGACTAATGCTTGTGCCAGAAAATGGAAATTGGCAAGATGTAAGACTGGATGAGGCCTCTGGTGATGCTAGTAGGGTGCATGTGAAATTTTGTGGTATTCCTGGTAAACCAGGATTTGGGAATTTGTTGGCCAGCGGGCCATACAAAATAGGCAGAAATGAAATGCATGAAGAGGCGGAAGAGAAACACCAGGTAGACCTTGCTTCCTCCTACTTCCCACGTGATGGGGAAAGGGCGAAATATGCGTCGCAAGGTGAACTACAGCCGGCTGCCTCCTTTGTGCCCGAGAACTGGGTTGTGGAGATCATTGGCGTTATGCCTTGGACATGCGAGGAGTTGAGGTTGGGTAGCCCGTCAAGTCAAGATGAGACGGTGAACCTAGAGCGTTGCATGGATGTCGTGATGCTAGGACATGACCTGAATGTAAGGGATGCCGGCCAGGAAGGGCCAGTTGATACGGGTATAACCAATCGTATGTCATTGAGGTGGGGGGCGTGCTTGATGCGGAACCCATCTACCGATGGTAGTTATAGTACATGTACGAGTAGGATGGTCGGGGATGCAGGAATGCCAGCTATGAGCAAACTGGCTTGGGGCACGTGTGGTAAAGAGAGTTGTGGGGATGCTTGGAAACGGTGGTCAGATTCCTTGCATTCGGCTGGAATGAGCAATGAGTTACCAGAGGTGATGGGTGTGATTCTGATGCGAACGGACATTGATGTGCAAGAAACAGTAGGACAAGATTGGGGGCATGACCTAACAGTAATGCACAGTGATCGGACCTCAGCTAAGGTTATGGAGATTCGACGGAGAATGTTTTCGAAGCGGTCTTGTGGGTTTTTTGCGGGACCTAAGCTATGTGGGGCGGATCCACAGAGGTCAGTCGCCATAAGGATACAACTCGGTTGGAAGAAGCAGGCCCTATTGGGGATGACCCTGTATGGAACTGAAGAAGACACAAATAGCCAGTTCTCGACTATGGTACCCTCGACGAGGGACCTGTTGGCTAGAGACACGTGAAGCTTGGTTGAGTGCAACTGGAGTCTCTGAACCTGGTCGGATGGGCCAGACATGATGCTTTTAGAGGGCTGGATGCCCACTCTCTCGAGGTGTCCTGCAAGACAGCGTGTGATATTATTACTGGCCCAGATGGCATTGGCTACCGTAGTCCGGGTTAGAGAGTCAAGCGAGATACGGGAACATAACAGAGTTTCGGCCGAATTTTTTCTCGAAAATGTAAGGGCGTGGGGGTTTTGGAATATCGAACCTGGAACGATTACTATGCTCATTTTCTTGTACTGGGTACTAATGCTTAGTGGGTGCAACACTGAGGCTGGCATGGAAAGATGGGGGTCTCAGACCCGCCTGACTAGGGATGCAGACGGTCGGGAAACTGTTTGTTGCACCCTGACCGGAGGCACTGTGGTGCTAATTGAAATGGGCGCCGATCGAAGATTGAAGTCACGGAAGCTGGCCAGGGCAGCCTGATTGCTGGACCAATGAGTCCCCTAAGTGGTTAGTCAATGGAGCCAAAAAGGGCCCGCTGTCGAGAAATTTGCGCTCTTGCCAGGAAAGCACCGGGCTTATGGCTGTGAGAGTTTGTGAGAGAACTCAACAAAAACTATATGAAGGAGTTAAACCATAGATGCCATGAAGACTAGGGTTTGGAAAGAAGTGCAATCAAAGAAGACTCACTCTTTCTCTCTTGCATTCACACACACAAAGAAAGAATGCAAAAGAGAATGTCAAAACAATACGAAGATGAAAACATCAAGGCTATGGTCATATCGTATCATGGGTAATATGAAAGGGTTAATGGATGAGTTAATGGCATTCAATCTTGGCTGACCAAATAGGCTACGAATTGTTCTTTGGAATTGTAGTTTTGTGCTTACCATAATATATATATATTTTGTCTAGTGATTGGGATTAATTGTGTGTACAAATCCTCTTGGTTCATAGCAAGATAACTACGCTTACATCAAAAGAAAAATTATAGTCTATGAGAGGTAGTATGATGGGATCCGGTGATAGAAGTATTTCATTGAGCCTTTCAGGGCCGAAGAGAAACACTATACGTTGTTGAAAGTGTATTTTACGACTAATCCATACGTTAATTCTAATAGATCGTACAGAGTGAAAGCGATAGAAATGATCATCATGTGGGTTATTCATCTAGGATAGTATGTGAGAAATGTAGATATGAGAGAAGTGAAGAGATGAGAAGTTTCCCTCCCAAGCCCTATTCTTGCCCGCAGGCAATAAGGATACTGCGGGGAGAGATGTACCTGTAGCATAGAGAACCTAGAGAGGATGAATTACTAAGAATGAGAGAGATAGGTTTGGTTAAGGAGATGAGATTAGATACATTTATATATGTTGGATTAGAGATGAAAATGAAAACAACAAGAAATCAAGAAAACATCAATGTAGAACACATCTTACTTGAAACCCTTCGGCACCATTATTGATGGGAGAGAGAAGAAGAGGGGAGAATTCAACGTTGATTGATACGCCAAGTACAACACCTTCTTTGATTAGAGTTGATCCTCCAAGGATGGCGTACAAGAATGGCTAGTTTTCCTCTAGGAGAAAGTGTAGGCTTGGGCTTATGTTAATGGGGCTAAGTACAATTAGGCATTACTACTCACTCCCTCAAGAATTCCTCTCATCAATGGCTTGAATGCTTGAGTTCTTTCCAAGGAAGAAGAAGTCCCCTTTTATAGGTGAAGGGAACCCCCAAGGGTTTACACAAGAAGAGAGGAGCCAGTGTGAACAGGAATTGGAAAAGTTGGAAATGAGCTGTCCCTGCATGATGTGGGCAGACTGGGGTCCAGTATTTTGATCATATCTCCTCAACCGTAGCTCCAAATAAAAAAGTAAAAATATGGGCAGAAACTTCAGCTCATTAGCTACGATTTTCATTTTAAAATCATTCTCCAATTCGGATTGGAACCTTGTGTAAAAAATTCATCAAAATAGGGTCCATTTATGGCAGCAAAAGTCTTCATGTGGTCTCCTTAGCCTTGACTTTCATTTAATTCCCAAGGACACCTCATGCCATATGAAAGCATGACATTTCTCCTTGACAAAGTTTTGTAACCATGCTTGCAATAATGCATTAAAATAAGTGTATCTTTGAAATCATGCCACCTAGTGTCCCACTAGGATTTGATTCTCTCCTAGTAGCTATTTAAAAAGAAATATAAGAAAAGTATAAAAAATACATAGAATATATATATATTGGAGTTTACCCTAGATATAGGATCTAGCTAGGGTGTGAGATGATAATGAAATAGTAGAAATAAAGAATCAATGCTTTTTGCCCCAAGTTAAAGAGGCGGAGCTATTGACACTTTTCCCAAAGTATTTTTTGATGGTAAAGTAAGAATACATTACCCTTGAGATAAATAATAAGATGAGATAGAAAGCTTATTTTTATACTTACATATGCATATGTACATTATAGGAAATATAATTATGTATCTAAAAAGTTACAAGATAACTCTTGTAGCATGTGTTCCCACTATGTACATGTCACAGCACGACATCCACCCCCTCTAAACTTGCACATCCTCCGGTATGTGCCAAATTATTTCTTTGTAAGATCAGCCCTCTTGTACATCTTCCTTGCTTTCATCTTCACTGGATGATTCCAGAGCTTCATTTTCACTTTGATCTTCACCTGTGTTTTGCTCTTCTTCCTCATCAGCATTTTCTGGATCATTGTCTCCTCTTCTCTTAAACATTTTGATCCTTTTTCCTGCAATGGGAATCTTTACTTCTGTGCCATCTAGTTCAGACAAGCTTCAAGTAGCATTTTCATGCACATGTTTTACAACATATGGTCCAAACCATCTTTTTGAAAACTTACGCATGACTGTGTGTTGGTTATCAAGGCTACTATCATACACTAAAACCCAGTCACCTTTGTCAATTGCTTTGCTCCTGAGCCGATGTCGCTTATCAAAGTAGTCCTTGTTTTTCAATCTTGCATTTTTGAGTCGTTCTTTTGCAGCCTCAATGTCTCCAGGTCTTCTCTCTAGTTGCCTTATGCGCAATGCAAGGAGATCTTCCCTACTAAGCCCCTCTTGCCAAGGTAGTACATTCCATGTGGGAATTGTATCCTCAATCGGCATCACTGGCTTTTGACCATACATTAGCTCCGCAGGCATGTAGCTAGTTACTGAGCTATGTGTTGTACGATCAGCCCATAAAGCATATGGTAACAGTTTTGGCCACTCACCAACTCTTCCTTCGCAAGCCTTGGCCAAAGCTTTGATGATAGGAGGATGCCCTCTTTCACTCTTTCCATTGCCTTCAGGGTTGTAAGCTGTAGTAAGAGAAAGCTTGATCCCTAATCTAGAAAAGAACTCCCTTGCTTCTTCGGCATCCAGTTCACCTCGATCTGCAGTGATTTTTCCCACACAACCATAACGGCAAATCACCTCATCAAGAAGGAATTTGCACACAGCTTCTGTGGTCTTAGCTCTTAATGCTCTTCCTTCAACCTGGTTAGTTAGGTCCTCTCGTGCAAGAACCAAGTATCTCATCTGCCAGAGTCCTAAAGGCATCGTGACTAGATCCACAACCCATTTATAGTGCATGGCTAGTGGATATGTAGGGTGCAATCCATCACGATGTCGAACATTCGAATACATTTGACAAGTTACACATGACTCTACAAACTGAGATACATCTTTATACATACCCTTCCACCAGTATTTTTCTTTCAACTTGGAGAAGGTTGCCCACACACCCCTGTGTCCAGCCCATAGACTCTCATGAAACTCTTGCATGAGCTTTACTTGAGTCTCTTTTTTACATGTAACCCGTTGTGGTGTAGCACCCTTTTGTTTAGGATGCTTCCACAAGTAACCATCCCTTAAAAAGTACCCATATGCTTTTCTGCGTATCCTCTTGAATTCTTGTTCAGACCAATCATCCTGTTTTGTTAGAGTACTCAAGTACCTTCCAATAGAAAGCCAATCACCTTCATAAAGATCTTTCAAGAACAATTCAAGTGAATTAGTCATGCAGACATTGTTACCTTTGACACAAGAGATAGAATAGAATTTTGTGTCTACATCATCTCCCTCATCAATCATTTGTGACTCATCTTCATACCTTGCCCTTGATAGCATATCTGCCACTGTATTGTCTTTACCTGCAATGTGCTTAAACTCGGGATTTAAGGACTTAATGTAGGCAATCCACCGCAACATAGCAATGTCTGGTGTTGAGCAGCTTGTAATCATCCCAAGAAGTGGTAGACAATCTGTTTCTACAACCACACATGCACCAATTAGGTACTCTTTTCCACTTTTCAAGGGCTGTAACCATACCCCATAACTCTCTCTTTATCTGTGGATAGTTTCTTTGGCGAGCACTTAGTACCTTTGCTCCAAATCTTACCACATACCTGTGTCCTTCTTTGTCATCTTGCCCTATTGCCCATCCAATCCCTGTAGGACTGGTATCTACTGTCACAATCACTGGCCTTTGACACTCATAGTCTACCTTTCTCAAAGTCGTTGCTTTTTCATGGATTTTACATGTGCTTCTGTCCATTTAAACTTTTGATTCTTTCTAAGCAGCTGATAAAGAGGATCAGCTACATGTGCATAATGTGGAATCCAAATAACATAGAAGACACATGCTCCTAGAAACCTTCTAACCTCAGTGATGCTAGTGCATGTTTCTTTCATTCTTTGGATGGCATCTACCTTTGATGGACAAGGTTTCCTACCATATGGCCCGCACATGTGCCCCACAATGAGCACTTCATTGACACCAAACATAGACTTTTTCCCCGACAATGTAAGATTCACTTCTTCCAACCTAGACAAAATTTTATCACAATCATTTATGTGATTTACCACAAACCTGCGACATCCCTTGAGATCCAAAGCTTCATCTTTGTCACTTTCTTCACATCCTTTGATAGGCAAATCATCAATGAAAGGCATTGTGATTTGAGGAATAAAGTCATGTAAGACCTTATTCATCCCATTCATCATACGTGCAACCGAGTTGGTTGCTCCCTGTGGCAAGGTACACATCCTTACCAAACCCAAAGGTGTCCTCATGGTTGTCAAGTCTCTGCTTTCGATTGCAAGCTGAAATTGATCATACCCTGATTAGAGATCCCCCATTGAGTAGATTGCCCTCCCTGCAAACGCCTCTGCAAATTCATCCACAATTGGACCTGTTCCTACATTTCTAATTGTCACCTTGTTCACTGGTTGCATATCTTGGATGAAGCGTAGAGAACCATTCTTCTTTGGAACTGTGAACCACCTGTTTGAGTATGGAGCACAAGAAGGCTCCAAGATTCCCATTTTGATTTTCTCATTCAGTAGCTCTACTAACTTTGGCAAATGAGCCTTTGGAACCGGAATAGGCCGCAAATTCCAAGGCACATGAGGTATTGTGAAAATTACCATAGGAGCTACAATATACGGATCAACACATCCTATCTCATGTGGCTCGAATGCAAAAGCCTTACCATGCTTTGAAAGCATTTCTTTGAAGCACTTTGTCTCCTCCTGTGTTAGAAACTCCTTGCAACCAATCTGCAACTCTTGAAAAGACTCCTTTGTGAAGGTATGCCCGATCTTTTTAGGATTCGGCAAACTTGGTTGTAAAGAAGCCTGTTCAATCTTTTCCCTGTTGTTGGGTGGTAAGGGTGAAGCTACTGGTTTCACCTTCTTTGCTACACTCTTGTATTTAGTTTCAACATGGACTTCTGGGCCAACTGTTTGGCTTTCTTTAAAGGCTTCTATTACTTGATACATTTCCATAGAGCAAACTTCCACAACTTCATTTTCAAGATGCACACTAGACCTCATTATAGCATCAAGCTCACCCATAGTATCTACAAAAGAAACTTGTTCACACAAACCCAAAACATTTTCAATAGGCTCTAGCAACCCACTCTTTTTCATGCCTATTTGTACATTATGCACATATTGCTTCTCACATCTCTTCAAATCTTCAAGTTTTGTAAAACATACTGATCCATTCTTTGTTACCAAGGAGCTCGTTGAAAATGCTTCACCTATTTTTGGATCAGGCGAGACCCTTTTTCTTTCTGTACCACTGCAATCCCGCTTTACAATGGTACTTGGCCAAAACCCATCATTTCTCTATGATCATGAAACTCTTTGCTCACCTTTGGTAGAGGATGTTCTCTGAGGTTGTCACGATTTCTTTCATGGTTTACACAAACTGTGAGGAATTGGACAGCACGTTTACCATCTTTGCTACGTATCCTAGCATATGCTGAAACATCGTCCATTACCTTTGTTTCCATTCGAACTCCCACAATGTAGGGCTGTCCAAGGATGAGATGATATGAAGATGTATCCTGTACAAAGAAGTTTTGGTCAATCTTTACATCACCTATTGTTACCTTCACACCTGGACATGCTGCATACAATTCACCGGATGAATTGTTTGCCACTTTTACCATCCAGCCATGATCTGTGTCCATCGGCCATTTGCACTTGTTGTAGAGACTCTTTGACATTATGTTTATTTCTGAACCATGGTCAATCAAGGCAACAAATGGCTCTTCAAGATCACCTACCTTGACCAAAGTTTCTGTAGTAGCCCTTGCCCAATGACTTCGTGAATAGTAACTCCTAGGAATATCTTCAACTTCTTCATCATCATTTGAGAAATACACTTGCTTCACTCTCCCACTAGATTAGTAGCATCCTACCACAGCTCCATCATTCTCCTTATTTTGCAGTTGCATCCCTTGTGTCTTTGAGGTTTCCCCTTCAACCTGTGGACGAGAAACTTCAGCAAGGGTTTGCCACTTTCTCTTGATGATGTCAATGATCTCCTCATGGAATTCACGCTTTGCAATGCCAAGAACTTCTCCCAGAGTAAACTCAATCTTGCTATTCAAGATCCTTTCCTCCAAGACTTTCTTTAAATCTGTAGCAACCTCGATATCAGATTGTACTTTATAAGTTGGGCCTTTTGTCTTAACTTTCATTGGCTCTTTCTTCTTTCCTGTTGTAGACTCCTCCATGAGTACTTCAGGTGGAGATGCTCCTTGTGTTGATGGTGTTTGAGAAGGCATTGAGTCGCTTCTTCCCCCACTTCTAGAAGCTCTTTTTGATGGTCCTTCATCAACATTCTCACATCTGCGCTTCTCTTCTACAATTGCCTCATTTTGTTGACATTTTGTAATGTAGGCATGCACTGACAATGAGTCCACTGGATCATTCCATCCTGTTTCTAGACGTATGCAATCACCTGCTTCATGTAGAATCTCTTTTGTAAGCTTTCCCTTTTTAGCTAATTGCATGACATTTGGCCAAATTTGACCATGATGGTCACTCACTTCTTCATCACAAAAATGTTCAATTTTTACTCCATAAGTAGCTGCCTCAACTGAAGAGGTGGCATGCTTGGTTGCCATATCTTCAACTAAGGTTTGCATTCCCCCCTTCCCAAAGTTAGTTCTCAAGGGTAGACCTGTCTCTCTTAAGTGGATTGTAACATCCTTAAAAAAGACAACATCTTTTGACAAAGCATCACTAAAATCATCACAATCCCTTCTTACATGGTTTGTACTATCACACCAAATACATCTATTAACAAACCCTTCTTTGGGTTGTTGTCTTTGCCTAGGAAGTGGCCCTGATGGTTGGCTTTTTTCTTCAAGCTTTGCAAACTTCACCTTCAAGTCACGCATTCCCTTCACAAGCTCATCTAGCATGGACTCATCAAACTTAGGAGCGATAAAAGTAGGCTTTACCATTTTGTCAGAAGTTGAGGTGGAAGGACTTGTAGTGTTTACTACCATCTTGTCCCTTCTTCTTTGTCGTTTGGCAAGCAGCGAGACAGCACCTTCAACCTCATTCCAGTCGGTCTTTAGTCCTTGCTCAGCATCTTTATCTTCAAGAAGAAGCTCCAAATTTTCTTGAAACTCTTTACCTGCAGCTTGTAAGAAAAGATCTATCTTCTCTGCATCTAGTGTGGCCCTTTCTGTCCTAGTGAGTTGTGCATAGCGCCGCTCAAATTTCCTAAGTAGCTCTGTTATTGATAGTCCTTGCTTTGGCTTGACTACCCATTCTAAGAATGTCCTTTTGGTCACTCTCTCAGAGTCCTCCATGAAATATTCCTCCTTTAAAGCTACTTTGAGTTCTTCCCAATTTCTCCCATGCCCATCTTTAATTGCCCTAACATGCTCCCTAATTTCTGAAGCAACAACTAGCTCAAAGCTTTGAATCATCTCACCTTCTGACACGCGATGCAGCTCCATCTCCTTCACATACTCGCGTAAGTACTTGGTTACATCTTTGCCATTGAACTGATCCATTCTATTGACGACCGCTTGTATGGCCTTCGTTGCTGAAATCTCCCTTCTTTCAGTAGCATGTTGTTGTTGCATGAACATTGCAAATGCTTGAAACATTTGCATTGTTGCTGGGTCGAAATGCATACCCTGTTGCTCAACATGATCACCCATGGTTACCCACAAACTCTCACCCTAGCAGATTCGCGTCGGGTTCACCGAAAATATGTCGAGAAATTTGCGGTCTTGCCAGGAAAGCACCGGGCTTATGGCTGTGAGAGTTTGTGAGAGAACTCAACAAAAACTATATGAAGGAGTTAAACCATAGATGCCATGAAGACTAGGGTTTGGAAAGAAGTGCAATCAAAGAAGACTCACTCTTTCTCTCTTGCATTCACACACACAAAGAAAGAACGCAAAAGAGAATGTCAAAACAATACGAAGATGAAAACATCAAGGCTATGGTCATATCGTATCATGGGTAATATGAAAGGGTTAATGGATGAGTTAATGGCATTCAATCTTGGCTGACCAAATAGGCTACGAATTGTTCTTTGGAATTGTAGTTTTGTGCTTACCATAATATATATATTTTGTCTAGTGATTGGGATTAATTGTGTCTACAAATCCTCTTGGTTCATAGCAAGATAACTACGCTTACATCAAAAGAAAAATTATAGTCTATGAGAGGTAGTATGATGGGATCCGGTGATAGAAGTATTTCATTGAGCCTTTCAGGGCCGAAGAGAAACACTATACGTTGTTGAAAGTGTATTTTACGACTAATCCATACGTTAATTCTAATAGATCGTACAGAGTGAAAGCGATAGAAATGATCATCATGTGGGTTATTCATCTAGGATAGTATGTGAGAAATGTAGATATGAGAGAAGTGAAGAGATGAGAAGTTTCCCTCCCAAGCCCTATTCTTGCCCGCAGGCAATAAGGATACTGCGGGGAGAGATGTACCTGTAGCAAAGAGAACCTAGAGAGGATGAATTACTAAGAATGAGAGAGATAGGTTTGGTTAAGGAGATGAGATTAGATACATTTATATATGTTGGATTAGAGATGAAAATGAAAACAACAAGAAATCAAGAAAACATCAATGTAGAACACATCTTACTTGAAACCCTTCGGCACCATTATTGATGGGAGAGAGAAGAAGAGGGGAGAATTCAACGTTGATTGATACGCCAAGTACAACACCTTCTTTGATTAGAGTTGATCCTCCAAGGATGGCGTACAAGAATGGCTAGTTTTCCTCTAGGAGAAAGTGTAGGCTTGGGCTTATGTTAATGGGGCTAAGTACAATTAGGCATTACTACTCACTCCCTCAAGAATTCCTCTCATCAATGGCTTGAATGCTTGAGTTCTTTCCAAGGAAGAAGAAGTCCCCTTTTATAGGTGAAGGGAACCCCCAAGGGTTTACACAAGAAGAGAGGAGCCAGTGTGAACAGGAATTGGAAAAGTTGGAAATGTGCTGTCCCTGCATGATGTGGGCAAACTGGGGTCCAGTATTTTGATCATATCTCCTCAACCGTAGCTCCAAATAAAAAAGTAAAAATATGGGTAGAAACTTCAGCTCATTAACTACGATTTTTATTTTAAAATCATTCTCCAATTCGGATTGGAACCTTGTGTAAAAAATTCATCAAAATAGGGTCCATTTATGGCAGCAAAAGTCTTCATGTGGTCTCCTTAGCCTTGACTTTCATTTAATTCCCAAGGACACCTCATGCCATATGAAAGCATGACATTTCTCCTTGACAAAGTTTTGTAACCATGCTTGCAATAATGCATTAAAATAAGTGTATCTTTGAAATCATGCCACCTAGTGTCCCACTAGGATTTGATTCTCTCCTAGTAGCTATTTAAAAAGAAATATAAGAAAAGTATAAAAAATACATAGAATATATATATATTGGAGTTTACCCTAGATATAGGATCTAGCTAGGGTGTGAGATGATAATGAAATAGTAGAAATAAAGAATCAATGCTTTTTGCCCCAAGTTAAAGAGGCGGAGCTATTGACACTTTTCCCATAGTATTTTTTGATGGTAAAGTAAGAATACATTACCCTTGAGATAAATAATAAGATGAGATAGAAAGCTTATTTTTATACTTACATATGCATATGTACATTATAGGAAATATAATTATGTATCTAAAAAGTTACAAGATAACTCTTGTAGCATGTGTTCCCACTATGTACATGTCACAGCACGACACCGCTGATGGTGAAGACATGCAAAGCTGTTGGCGGGCATGAAGGAAAGGACAACAGAGGTCTCGTCGTCATGATGACTGACCCTCGAATTCAATTGATAGGGAAGGTGAATGCACGTAGTGACTTCATATGGGACCCCGCAGAAGGTGCCCAATACTGGGATGCGTTCTAGTATGGAACAACATGCATTCTTCAAGGTGTAGAGATAATAGCACGAGGAAATGCACTTGGTCGGTGCAAGGCTAAGCCAAAAGAACTAGGGTCGTTTGCCCGTCTTGATAGACGGGAGGTAAAAAGACCAGTATTGCTCCTAATGGATCCGAAGGTAACGACTCGAACGCAGGACACAGATGGCCGATGGATTCCCCCTAGGGAAAAACATGCTGAACGAACAGGAGATGAGCAGGATAAACACGAATCGAGGGGCCTGGTAATCACACGGACTAGTATATATCAGCTAGCGGGCACAACCAGGCAGCAGTTTATGCTGAACTAGAATGAGACTAGATAGAGGACAGCGAGTAGATTGTCTTGGGTAGGAAGATGCATGAACAATCAGAGTGATCGACTTCGAAAGATGCAAAACAGAGCATGGGACAGCTTGCAGCTCATTCATTGCTTCGGCAGCAGTCATTTTTTGACTACGGAGAGTCATCTTCAGCAGTGGGTGACTGTGTGGGAGTAAGGACATTAGAGAAATTTTAGTTAGCACACTGTATACTGTTGAATACATCATTTTTCTTCATATTTGGGTGCTCTTACTGAGCATAAGGCATAGATACAGGTGAATCCTTTTATTTTCCGAGAAAAAGATCCTTCCATTAGTTAATAAAACTGCCCATATGGCTACAAACATTTTGGCTGGATCTTGGTTGCTGACAAGGTATTTTGGTGATTTTGACTTTTTCAAGACTACTCTTCTTGTGCCCCATAATCACATGGGTCCAAAACGCATTACAGAGAATCGGTTGATTGAACAAATTGGAAGGCATCATTTCAAATTTCCATGTGTCTTAGTGCGGTCTTCTGGCATAGTAATCCTAGAAATGGTAGATAAGAACGGTTTTATTTCAGCGATGAGTTTTTGCTTACGTTTCACATGCATTACTATCGGCTACTGAAGTGGATGGTTCTGCTCCCAATGCTGGGGATGTTCTTTGCTCTACTATGAATTCATCCTAAAGAAGGCATTACTTCTCTTCCGTCATTATCAGGGGATCGATTACGATTGGTCCTTTTCCTTATCAACCTATGCAGATAAAATAAAGTGGAAGCAAAGAGCCTGCTTTATATCCCCTTGCCTCCCCAACTTCAGGCATTGGATGTGTTTGGGGGCATGATGGGATGCCTTCACTTAAGCCTTTGTCTCTGACAAGGATCCTTTGATAAGGCAGCAAGCATCAACGATTTTGACAATGTCTTCCATGTGTTGCTGTGTTCCTTTGTTGGCGCAATGCAGTGGCAATAGAGTGATGGGGTTTGATGTGTGTGTAGGCAAGATAACCTGTCAAACAGAGTCATGGGTGAAGATCACTACCTCCAAGGCCTTCCACATCCAGTCCTAGCTCATCAAATCATGTGATGAAGAGTGATTTCCATGAGTCAGTTTCTTAAGTTTCTCTTCAAGATGTGCCTCCAATGCGAGAGAAAGACTTTTGGCAATGTCTTCCATGTGCTGTTGTGTCCCTTTGTTGGCACAATGCAGTGGTGATGGAGTGATGGGGTTTGATGTGTGTGTAGAGATGAAAATCTATCGAACGGACTTATGGGTGAAGATCACTACATCCATGGCCTTGCACATCCAGTCCAAACTCATCAGCTCATGTGATGAAGAGTTATTTCCATGAGTTGGTTTATTAAGCTGCTCTGCAAGATGTGTCTCCAATGCAAGAGAAGGAGATGGTGTGTTGGACAAGACATGGGACCTTGATGAGTGTGGAGTTGTCAGATTTTTGGTATCGCCGCAATTGAGTGTGAGTTAATTAGTATAGCTAGCTTACATATGATTAGTTGATTAGATGTACAAATGATGTGTTCCATCACTAACGTCTGTCTATAATGGAGCATTTAAATGATCTCACTAAACGTAGCCTTCCATTAATATACTGAGTAGCGTTAAATGGTAACCTTGCATTTCAACTACATTTTTACTCAAATGTACATATTTTTTATCAAAGTTTTAACTTAGTGTTCATTCTCTCTTTCCGTAATAGCCTTTTTCCATACAAACACCTTACCCTTCTTAGATCTTTATGCATTTACATCATATTTCTCTCTTCATGCTAAATGTAAATAGTAAACTTAATTCTACTCTCCTAGTTTTTTACTGCATATTATTTTAACTAATTACCTTTACTAATTTAAATAACTATCTACATCCCATAATTTGTAAATAAATAATTTATGGGCACTTATCTTACCCATCATCTCTCAAGGGTAGGGTTAACCTTGTAGGCCTTCCCTTCCCCACCACTATGTGACCCAACTCTTGGATCGTTTACTTGTGTTGGTCAACAAATCTTAAATATAATGTTTATCCCCAATAAATCAAACTTTATTGGAGCCTACCTCATTTGTTTAAGGTGGATTCTCTTTTGAAAAAGCATGCTACACCTTGGATGCATGCTAAAGGGCCCCCTACAAGGAGACTTGGTTCAAAAGGTGTTTTGGATGCATCTTGAACGCCTTAGCTCATCGGTATACTTGAGGAACACTCCAAAATCATCTTAAACACTTTGAGAAGGTCAACTTTGCCTTTTACAGCACCCAATTCTGAGTCACAGGCTGAAAGTTATGGTGAAAACAAGGTGCTGCGGACACTGTTACTGCAAGTCAAAGTTACAATCAGGTAAACCACAAAGGTGAAAAGTTTTCTTGACTTCTCCAACATTCTAAAATACCAATGGCGAGTTAAAAACCACTTGCATGTGGAGGGGTCAGCTCAAGATGGTTCCAGAGACACAACAAATAGGATGGGGACACTGTGCAGGAGCCACTGGAGGGACATCATGGTGGGGCCCACATACATTATCAACCCTTATGGAGCCTCCACGACCTAAAAGGATATTTTTAATGAAAATATAAGTCCCTTATTTGCATAATTGAAGGAATGGTCAAAAGGGAACCTAACTATGGTTAATTACCTACCCTAGTCAAGTTTAACCTAACCTAAGGTCTTGTACAGCTATAAAAAGGCCCTTTGGCAAGCACAAAAATACACACACCTACTCCATTGCTGAAAATAAGCTCCTCTAAGGTTAGGGAAGCCTTAATATCTCTCTCCTCTTGTCTCCCTATCCATTTCCTAAGCTCGCTATCATAAGCGGCACCATAGAGAGAGCATCAATATGCTATTGCTACCATTCTCTTGCAAATATTTCTCTTACCATACTCATCCCTAAATAAGGATTGTAGATTCTATATGAGAGCAAGGATATCAAGTTCAATGATCTATCTCATGGTTTGATCAACAAATTGTTGCAATTGGGGTGTCGTCATCACACTTTTGCTCTAAACGCATGTAAAGTTGGTAAGCCTATCTTGGCAGCTTCTCATATTTTGTGCTCATTGGGTTGCTTGTTTGTTGAGAAAGTTTTTGTGCACCATGGTGTCTATTTTCTTGGCTTCTCTCCTTATGTTGTGTGTAAGTAAGTCTTGGGGTTGCATAGATGGAGAAGAGCTCTCTATGCATGCCGCCTTATGTGTGTAAGTAGTCTCTTCTTTTGGGAAAGGAAAGGAGTTGTCAAGTATTTGTGCATTATGGTGTTTTGAGTTTTGAGGTTTTGTGCTTGATTTTCTTAGAAGTATATGAGCACTAATATGGTGAAGGTCAATCTTTGCATGTGATTTTGTGCAGTGTTCAAAGGGATTGCTTAAGGAGTGTGTGTTGAATGGTTGAAGGGCATTTTGTGTTGAAGCACATAAGGAAGGTGTGTTTGTGTTGTATATGGTTTGTTTTGGTTTCCTTCTTTCTCCATAAAAGAGGGTGGTGCCCCTAAGAAATATGCGTGTGTAGGGTCTCACGGAGTGGTTGTCTGGTGGGAGCCTTGAGTTGAGCCCCATCTTAAAAAATCCGCTCTCATAAAAGTGGTGCCCCCACGGAGGAACTTTCCAAATTTCCTTCTATTCTCCTCATGAACAATAGAGTTGCACCATATGCTTTTCATTTTTCACAACGCATCAGAATTAACATTTGTGTAGATCGCAATTTTTTTTACCAACAACTCATTGTTTTTATGTTTGGAGCAGAAAGACTTGGTGAAATCTTGGCATCTCCAAATCCCATCATTCTTCCATTCATTAATTATGATGATTCATTTGATGTCCATGTTTTTATTTTGTTTTGAGGCAGGGACAAGAGGCGCTTAGATAGCGATCCACTCAAAGGAAACTTTCTTCAAGAGAAAGAAAAAGGAGAACACATTGTCACATGAACCAACCTGGAGTTGCTTCTCCTTTTACACCCATAGCTCGTCAATCTGTGCACATCATAATTGCTACAAAATTTAGATTTCAAGCAACCATTAGGAGAATTTTTGGACCCAATCGCGTTAATGAAATTAATGCTTCAATCAACCCTTTTATTTTGCCTATGATAAATTATGAACTAACACTTGATGTATATATTTTCATTTTGATGTGATCACTCATCGTAGTCAAAACTTTGTGGTACACAAACCTCCTTGTATTGTAAAAATGTCAAGCACTTTTCCTACCTTTCATTCTAAAAATGGTGAGGATGCACAAGAATTTTTGGATATTTGGAGATGGCACACCTCATCTCTGGGAGAGATCAAGAAGAGGTAAAGCAGCGTGCTTTTCCACTCGTTCTCAAAGGGGAGGCTAAGGCATGGTACGAGGCCTTGCAACCTCAAAACAAAACCAATTGGGAGAGGCTACGTGCAATGTTTCTTGCCAAATTTGGGCAAGGAGATACTCCAGAGGGTCTTTGGAAGTGTCTACTTCAACATAAACAGGTATTCCTTGAAGGCTACCGATCTTATGAGGCCGTTTTCCTTAACCTATGGGATAGATGGGAGGCTACCTTACAAAATCAAGGTGGTGCACCAAACTTTCTGAAGAAAGATAGGTTCATGGCTGGCTTGTACTCAATTTTGAAGACCAAGGTTGAGTTAAAATTCCCATCAACATTTGAGGAAGCACGTGAGGTGGCCATGGTCAAATTCAAGAAGTTAAATTTTCAAGCACATAGAACAAGGGACCTAAATGAAGTCATTGAGAGGGATTCTTCACCAAGCATGGGAGCACAAGTTAGGGGCTCTCTTGCCCAAACTTCACAAATAGGGGAAGGATCACAACAAGAGATCTTGCAAAGATTAACTCAACAACTAGAGAGTCTCACCTTGAATCTAGTGCAGGGCCTACCCCAACAACGACAACCACGAGAAGGGAATCGCAATCAACAACGTCAAGCACAAGAGTTGAGATGTTGGAATTGTAACGAAGTTGGTCATGGCATGTATAATTGCCCTCACCCTCGAAGGATTCCAGGGGACATATACCCTCCTAGACCCCCTCCGCTCATGGTGCAGCAAGAGCATGCTCAAGCCCCGCAAATTCTTCGTCGACCACCACCACCTCCAGTGGCAAATATCCCTCCTGTCCCACCAGTGGAGGAAGAGAGAGGAGTAAACGTCATAAAGCTGGAAGAGGAGATAGAGGTGAGCCCTATACATTTTGATGTTATGCCAGCAGAAAAGCGCACAAGAGCACACAACAAGGAATGAAGAGTCAGAACCTGCAAGGAAGGAGAGGAAGAAAAAGTCGAAGAAGGAGGAAGGAGGCAAGAAGCAGAGGTCAAGGCGAAGGGAGATCGGCATCAACGATTTTCCATTAGGAAAGAATATGGAACCCTACAACATCTTAGAAGATTTGCAAACTCAAAAGCCCAATATTTCTTGGCCTCAACTCCTACATCTATCACCCAAGGTGAGAAAGCACTGGTCCAAACTTGTAAGCACAAGACTCCCAAGAAAGAAAGAAAAGGTGACAGTAAAGGCATTGACTTCAAAGCCAATAAAAAATATGTGGAACCTATTGTAGATGCTTATGTAAGGGGTAGGAAGGTATCCAATGTGTATGTTGATGGTGGAGCACAAATGTGTGTGATCACGGAAAGAGCCATGAATAGACTAGGGCTTGAAATCACTAAATCCTCTAATTGTCAAGCTAGGCTAGCCAACAATGCAAGTGTGAAGTGCCTAAGGATCATGGAGAATGTAAAAGTTTCTGTATGTAATATAGATACACGTCTGGACATGTATGTTATGCCAGCCAAGGGGGAGGGCTATCCCATCATCCTAGGGAGGCCTTGGCTCATTGCTGTGAATGCAGATCAAAAATGGGGACGAGGACAATTGATTCTCAAAAAGGGGCAACATGTAGTATACGATTGGCATGAAGGAAAGCAGCTCGACATCAACTATGAGACCACACTGATGAAGAAAGTGAAGAGAGTTTTGGCTCAAGCGACGAGGAAAGTTCAACCACTACATCCAATAGCAAAGAAGAATCATCTTTGGAGGTAATGGGAATCATCTTCAACACATCAAAAACTCCATCAATAGAGGTTGACCCAACAAAGGAGCAAACAAAGGATGACAAAGTTGACCACAAGCACTTTGAAGACTTTGAGAGGATGCTTGCAAAAGATCTTACCCCTGAGGAGAAGCGGTCCTACATCGATATGCTCAAGAGGTATCCCAATTTGTTTATCACTGATTACTCACAAATTAGAGGTGTGGATGTTATAGAGCATGGCATAGAATTAAAACCAGGTACTAAACCTGTGGCTCAAAAGCTAAGGCGCCTAGGAAAAATACAACAAGAGGCACTTTTGACAGAGGTTAACCGACTCCGCAAAGCTGGTTTCATTTACCCTGTGTCTAAATCTGAGTGGGTGTCCCAAATTGTAGTAACCCCTAAAAAGAACGGAAAATGGAGGTTCTGTGTTGACTACAAACCGCTCAATGCTGCAACAAAGAGGGATCATTTTCCTCTTCCTTTCCAAGATGAAATCTTAAACGAAGTAGCCGGCTATGAATGTTACACAGTGTGTGATGGGTATTCAGGGTATTTTCAAATCAGAATAGCAGAAGAAGATTAGTTAAAAACCACTTTCATCACACCTTGGGGTTGCTTTGCCTATAGAGTGATGCCATTTGGGCTCACAAATGCTCCTAGTACCTTTATAAGGTTTACAACTCTTGTCTTTCAGCCCTTCTTTGGAATGTCAATTAGGGTTTTTATGGATGACTTCTGTATCTATAGTAGCCAAAGACTTCATTGCCAAAAAGTTGAGGAGGGGCTTAGGAGGCTTCATCAATTTGGGGGACAACTTAATCCTGAGGTGTCACATTGCAGAGTCACAAGTAGTATTGCTAGGTCATGTGGTTTCTTTGCAAGGAATTCAAGTGGATCCATCAAAAGTAAATGCTCTCTTGTCACTACAACCACCAACGACAACCAAGGAGCTCATGACTTTCAACCACAAAGTAAGGTACATGTCTCGTTTCATTCACCTTCTAGCAGAAGCTATTGCACCTTTGCACAAGCTATCAAACAAACCCACATTTGAATGGAGAGAGGAACACGAATTATGCTTTACTGAAGTAAAGGGTATTCTCAACTCTCTTCCAACAATAATGCCACCAAATCCAAAGGATACATATTACATCACGCCAAGTGTAGGAATGGAGGCCATCGGTGTAGTTCTCATGCAAAAAGACCCAAAAACATGCTACATGAGGCCAGTATACTTTGCAAGCAAAGTCATGACCGCTGCAGAAAAGGGCTACACCGATATGGAGAAGGTGGTATTCACAATTATGTTTGCGGTAAGAAAGTTCCGATCATATCTCTTACCTGCACCATTTGTCATTCTCACCATGGAAAACAATTTACCATATGTTGTGCAACACATGAGCCTCTCATCTAGGATAGCCAAATGGGTTCTAGAACTTCAAGAGTTCGAATACACTTTTCTTGTGGAAGATAGCACAAGGGCAGGTCTTGCAGACATTCTCACATACAAAGTGAGAGAAAGGAAAGAGTCACCAAAGGCAGGAGACAAAGCTACACCACAAAATAATGAGGAGGAGATGGACAATGCACACATTTTGTGCTTTGATGGAGCTTACCGACGACAACACGATCAGGCAGCAGGGGGGTTTCTTATTCTAAGTCCACAAAGGGAAGTTCTTGTTAAGAAAGGTATCACCTTGGAAAATGTTCATTCTAATAATGAGGCTGAGTATGTCACCTTAAAGTTGGGGCTTGAAGAATGCAGAAAACTTGGCATCAAAAGACTTATAATAGGAGGTGATTCCTTACTAGTTATTAGGCAAATCCAAGGGATATGGAAGTGCAAGAACCCTACTCTAGTGGAGTGGCTTAGACAGGTGAAGTCTTTGATAAAGAAATTTGAAGCTACACGGGTACAACATGTTGTGAGAATCCTCAACAAGGAAGCAGATTATTCGCCAATGAGAAACTTCAGATCATGGTGGGAGGTGTGAAGCTCTAGGAACCAAAGTACCAAGGCCAAGAGGAATTGAAGGACATCATATTTTTCCTCCAAACTGGTGAGTGCCCTAAACACTTGGATAAAGTACAAACGCATAGGTTGGTAAAAAAGGCAACTCCTTACCAACTCATAGGAGATGATCTGTATCATAAAGGGAAAGATTTGGTGCTAAGAAGGGTGCCCTCTGCTCAAGAAATAGAGAGAATCCTCTTTTCATGCCATGATGATGTCTGTGGGGGTCATTTTTCTCATGATATTACAAACAGGAAGATTTTGCAAGCAGGGTTTGTTTGGCCAAGTCTACATCGTGATGTCCAGCATTGGTGTAAGTCATGCAAAGGTTGTCAGATTGCTGGAGATCGACGACTCACTTATGAGCCTCGAGTTCCAATAATTTTGTATGGTCCTTTTGAGAAGTGGGGTGTGGATGCAATAGGCCCCTTACCTCGCACATCTACCGGGAAGGTCTTCATCATTGTGGGAGTAGATTACATGACACGATGGGCGGAGGCAGGTACAACACGAATTACAGCCGAGGAGGTATCAAAATTAATCTTTGATCACATATGCAGTAGATTCGGCACACCATTACAGATTTTGTCAGATCGTGGTCCAGGGTTTAGAGCAGAGCTCCTAGATAATCTTTTGACAAAGTTAAAAGTCAAACATTTGCATTCTACACCTTACTACCCTCAGTGCAATGGGTTGGTTGAAAAGGTGAATGGAATGATATGTAAAATCTATTCTAAGAAGGTTGCAGATCGACCAAACGACTGGGATCGCCATTTGACCACAGCTCTATGGGCATACAGAACATCTTTCAAGGTATCCACTCAATTCACTCCTTTTCATTTGGTATATGGACAGGAGGCACTCCTTCCTATTGAGGTGGAGATTGCAAGCCTACGCATTCTCTCACGGGGAGAAAAGAGGCCAAAAGAAGCTTTGCAAGAAAGAATTTTAGATCTTCAACGACTTGAGCTTGATAGAGAAGAGTCCATCGACTATTACATTGCCCAAGCCACAAGCCAAAGGGACAAAATCAACAAGAAGCTCAAGGGGAAAGGATTGAAGGAAGGTATATTGGTTCTTCGCTATGATAAACGACTTGATACTCGACTTGACAAAAAGTTTTTGCAAATATGGGAGGGACCTTTCATGATAAAAACAAAGTTTGGGAATGGTAGTTACAGATTAGCAGATTTATCAGGAAAACTCCACAAGACCAGAGTCAATGGATGGAGATTAAAGCCCTACTTTCAACGTATCAATCAGTTGATAGGAAGTCATCTACCTACATCGTCTAAGCTCCAAATTGGCATGGCTCCCTTCGGCTTGGAAAATGCTCCACCTATTTTTAAAGCTTTGATGTGCAAAGAAGAACCAGCCTTGGAATCTCAACATACCCAAGGCAACCCTCCCATCTCCGATTTATGGGATTGAGGTAATGAAAAGCAGGTCTAATGGAGTAAAAGAGTGTATATCGCTCCTCCTTTTTTTAGAAAAATAAGAAAAAAAGAAAAAAAAAAGAAAAAAAGGAAGAAAAAACAAAAAAAAGGAAAAGGAAAAAACTCTTTTGTTTCATCTAGGATCATGAATGATCCTAGATGAAGGGGGAGGGCTAATATGAGTAGCGTTAAATGGTAACCTTGCATTTGAACTACATTTCTACTCAAATGTACATATTTTTTATCAAAGTTTTAACCTAGTTTTCATTCTCTCTTTCCGTAATAGCCTTTTTCCATACAAACACATTACCCTTCTTAGATCTTTATGCATTTACATCATATTTCTCTCTTCATGCTAAATGTAAATAGTAAACTTAATTCTACTCTCCTAGTTTTTTACTGCATATTATTTTAACTAATTACCTTTACTAATTTAAATAACTATCTACATCCCATAATTTGTAAATAAATAATTTATGGGCACTTATCTTACCCATCTTCTCTCAAGGGTAGGGTTAACCTTGTAGGCCTTCCCTTCCCCACCACTATGTGACCCAACTCTTGGATCGTTTACTTGTGTTGGTCAACAAATCTTAAATATAATGTTTATCCCCAATAAATCAAACTTTATTGGAGCCTACCTCATTTGTTTAAGGTGGATTCTCTTTTGAAAAAGCATGCTACACCTTGGATGCATGCTAAAGGCCCCCCTACAAGGAGACTTGGTTCAAAAGGTGTTTTGGATGCATATTGAACACCTTAGCTGGTCGGTATACTTGAAGAACACTCCAAAATCAGCTTAAACACTTTGAGAAGGTCAACTTTTCCTTTTACAGCACCCAATTCTGAGTCACAGGCTGAAAGTTATGGTGAAAACAAGGTGCTGCGGACACTGTTACTGCAGGTCAAAGTTACAATCAGGTAAACCACAAAGGTGAAAAGTTTTCTTGACTTCTCCAACATTCTAAAATACCAATGGGGAGTTAAAAACCACTTGCATGTGGAGGGGTCGGCTCAAGATGCTTCCACAGACACAAAAAACAGGATGGGGACACTGTGCAGGAGCCACTGGAGGGACATCATGGTGGGGTCAACATACATTATCAACCCTTATGGAGCCTCCACGACCTAAAAGGCTATTTTTAATGAAAATATAAGTCCCTTATTTGCATAATTGAAGGAATGGTCAAAACGGAACCTAACTATGGTTAATTACCTACCCTAGTCAAGTTTAACCTAACCCAAGGTCTTGTACAGCTATAAAAAGGCCCTTTGGCAAGCACAAAAATACACCCACCTACTCCATTGCTGAAAATAAGCTCCTCTAAGGTTAGGGAAGCCCTAATCTCTCTCTCCTCTTGTCTCCCTATCCATTTCTAAAGCTCGCTATCATAAGCGGCACCATAGAGAGAGCATCAATATGCTATTGCTACCATTCTCTTGCAAATATTTCTCTTACCATACTCATCCCTAAATAAGGATTGTAGATTCTACATGAGAGCAAGGATATCAAGTTCAATGATCTATCTCATGGTTTGATCAACAAATTGTTGCAATTGGGGTGTCGTTGTCACACTTTTGCTCTAAACGCATGTAAAATTGGTAAGCCTATCTTGGCAGCTTCTCATATTTTGTGCTCATTGGGGTTGCTTCTTTGTTGAGAAAGTTTTTGTGCACCATGGTGTCTATTTGCTTGGCTTCTCTCCTTATGTTGTGTGTAAGTAAGTCTTGGGGCTGCATAGATGGAGAAGAGCTCTCTATGCATGCCGCCTTATGTGTGTAAGTAGTCTCTTCTTTTGGGAAAGGAAAGGAGTTGTCAAGTATTTGTGCATTATGGTGTTTTGAGTTTTGAGGTTTTGTGCTTGCTTTTCTTAGAAGTATATGAGCACTAATATGGTGAAGGTCAATCTTTGCATGTGAGTTTGTGCAGTGTTCAAAGGGATTGCTTAAGGAGTGTGTGCTGAATGGTTGAAGGGCATTTTGTGTTGAAGCACATAAGGAAGGTGTGAGTGTGTGTGTGTGTGTGTGTGTGTGTGTGTGTGTGTGTTGTATATGGTTTGTTTTGGTTTCCTCCTTTCTCCATAAAAGATGGTGGTGCCCCTAAGAAATATGCGTGTGTAGGGTCTCACGGAGTGGTTGTCTGGTGGGAGCCTTGAGTTGAGCCACATCTCAAAAAATCCGCTCTCAATACTAACAAGGGACAAGACTCTGGGTTAATTAATTAGTCCATTAAACCTTGGGGTTTTCGTGATCCGTACAAGGCTGCCCATCATGAGGGAGTATATGGTGTGCCTCAATTCCTTGACCAATTTTCCGTGCTTCTTTAGAGCTCTGAAATGCCATTTGACAAAAGAGTCGTAGTAAGGGTTTATGTCTGTGGTGATGAATGATCGATGCCAATCAACATGGGTACCAAGAAACTTGAGATGTCCAATGGCATTGTCAAGAAAGTAAGTCAGCCAATATGCTGGGTGAGTGAACCTAGGAATCTCATCTTCCGGGATGCCGAGAGATGACATAATCCTCCATTGATAGGCCTCACCACCAGATTTTGCCTCTGCTTTAGATTTTTGGCTTTTGTACTCTTTCTCTTACTTGACCTGGGAAAATAATTACCGGCATGAGTATTCGCCGCCTCAGCTTCTATGTAAAAGGCTTCCTTTGCTACTTCTGTACATGGGGGCCATGCTACATTTGGCTATTGATCTGCTAAATCTATATTTTCTTGATCGATGAGAAACTGAGGAGGATTACCAAACTGCTCAATCTCACGCTTCAGCTTTTATGGACAAGGCTTGATGGGCATGTCGTTGCTGTGGAATCCAAAAGGATTCATAACATTGCGACCGCACAATTGGTAATTAATAAGCAGAGGCAAACATGAGCTTGGAAAAATAGAAGGCATGGCCAATATGAGGGCATCATACATCGTCTCAGATCCTCCACACATACATCATCTCAGATCCTCCACACAGGCATAAGAGCATAACAAATTGTGAGAAGAGAACTTTGAATAAAGTAGAAGAAATTGAATGTCAAGTGCAGAGAAAGAGTGAGACAGTGGGAGAAAGAAAATTCACCTATGCTTGCACCTTGAAGGCATGTGGCCATACACAAGATCTTCACATGGGTGAGAGAACTCATGATGACATATCTAGCCAAGGGGTGTTAGAAACACATGTGCCAAATGTGGTGCCCTTGTGAAACAACTTGATGAGGTCTTTGTACAAAATATTGTGTTTAGGAACCGAGGATATGCCCAACATGGTTGTGGAAAGAAAGCTATGTGGTGTTTTCATCGGATGTGAAGGAAGGGCCTCTCTACATATACAATCACCTATGTTTGCAACTTCAAGGCATGTGCCCTTGTGATGCTCAACATGCTATGGCAAGGAAGGTTATCGGAACCAGAAAAAAATGCCAAGTGTGGTTCCACTATCAAAGTACGGAAAGTTGTGTTGATGAGCTTTCTGTCCAAAATTGCGTCTCTTGGAACAGGTTCATTGCAGATTATGTACAACGTAGTTGTTGCAAAGAAGATCCAGGATGTTTTATCCGGATGCAAAGGGAAGAACTTTCTCTGAATGCAATCACCTATGCTTGCATCTTGAAAGGTTTGTGGCCTTACATAGACCTTCACATGGGTGAGAAAATTCATTATGAGATTGCTAGTCAGGGGTTGTTGTCAAAACATGTTGTGCTTGGCAATGCCTTGGTCGATATGGATGCCAAACGAGGTGGCAGATGAAATCACCTATTCTTTCACATTGAAGGCATGTTTCCTTATGCTACAGAGTATGGTGTGGCAAGGAAGCTCAATGAACCGGATGCAAATGCCAAATGTGGTTCCCCTGTTCAAAGCACAAGAAGTTGTTGATTAACTTTCTGTCCAAAATGTCATCTCTTGGAACACGTTCCTGGAAGGATATTCCTAACATAGCTATGGCAAGAAAGCTCTTGGATGTTTTAAGCGGGCTCAAAAGGAAGTCCTTATACAAGACCTTGACATCGGTGAGTGAATTCAAGATGAGATGCTAGTCGGGGCACTGTTGGAGAATGATGTTGTTTTTTCCAATGCATTATTGATATGTCTATGAGCCGTACCAAATGGTGAGTATTGTACCAGTGAAGAAAGCGAAGAGGAATACCAAGCGGATTGGGTTGACGTCTATTCCCCGCACGACGGGGTGAAGCAAGTGCTGGCAGGACTCAATGGACTGATGCTTGTGCCAAAAAATGGAAATTGGCAAGATGTAAGGCTGGATGAGGCCTCCAAGGACGCCAATAGGGTGGATGTGAAATTTTGCGGTATTCCTGGTAAACCGGGCTTTGGGAATTTGGTGGCCAGCGGGCCATACGAAATGGGCAGCAATGAAATGCATGAAGAGGCAGAAGAGAAACACCAAGTAGACCTTGCTGCCTCCTACTTCCCACGTGATGGGGAAAGGGCGAAATATGCGTTGCAAGGTGAACTACATCCGGCTGCCTCCTCTGTGCCCGAGAACAGGGCTATGGAGATCATTGGTGTTATGCCTTGGGCATGCGAGGAGTTGAGGTTGGGCAGCCCGTCAAGTCAGGATGAGACGGTGAACCTGGAGCGTTGCATGGATATCGTGATGCTAGGACGTGACCTGAATGTAAGGGATGCGGGCCAAGAAGGGCCAGTTGATACACGTATAACCAATCGTATGTCGCTGAGGTGGGGGACGTGCTTGATGCCGAACCCATCCACCGATGGTAGTTATAGTACAGGTACGAGTAGCCCAATGTATGACAAATATGGTGCCCAATGGGACTTGGGGAAAGGGCCCCATGATTGGATTGCAGGTACAATGACAATGCAATACAAAGAGACCACGATGTATGAGGAAGTGGAAGCAAAAGGGACAATAAGCATGATCAGCCAAAGCAGCGTTATCCCAGGTAAATTGGAGCTGCTTGCTAGTTTTTTGACACCAGATGTGGGTTCACGTAGGTCATGCCACATAGAACAACGGAGTATGCTACTGATGCAGCCATAGATGGCCAATGGGTCCCCCCTTGAAAATAGGAGCATGCATACATGTAATGGACAATATAGGGTTGAGCAAAGCTCGTTCAAAACTGCTGCTCTTCACACACAAGGCACTGTGGCAGGATCTATTTATGGTTTTCTTATTGTTTTAGCGTCCAAAGACTTACCTTTTCTACGCTTGGTTGCTCTAATACCGTGGGTGATTTTCACAAGCTTTCTAAGATAGAAAAACCTTTATGGATTTTTTGGTGCAATGTCGGCCTTTATTGGTGGTGGGGTGGTCATACTGGCTAGGACCAACAAAGATTCAAGTGATGAGTCCTTGATTGTAGAAGCATTCATGGGCATGGCTAGCTTCATTGTAGTGGAGCTGCTTGTTATGCCTCGCAGGGCTGCAGGGGTAGTCAAAATTGAGATGATTTCAGATGAAAAGCCATGTGACTGCCGTGCTCTTGATGTTTTTAGAGTTGCGGTGTGCGAAGTGCTGCGCCTTAGTAGTGGTTGGCTTGTGAATGTACGACAAAAGCCATTAAGGTGCTCACTTGCCTGCATGCAAGAGTTGGTAAAGGAAGCAACAGAAGAGCCACAATTTTGGTACTCAGCTTTCCCTTCACGAAGCTGTTAGAAATAGAAGGCCAAATGGTGGATTTGCTACATTTCAGTGTATGCGCATTTGAGACGATTGTGGAAACTCTTAGAAATGCAGACATGGGCACTCAAGAGCTGATCATCTGATTTCAGCCATACTTCTACTGCTGTTTTCCCTGTTCTCAGTCCACCAAGGGCTCTGACATTGATTCCTCATCCTCCCTACTCCGTGTACACTGTTTTGAAATTTGTTGGGAGCGTACGAGCACGCTAAAAATCGCTGGACAGTAGCGTTTTCATCACCTCGCAGTTGCGTTTTTGGGTAAACAACAACCTCTTGGCTTGTGTTTTTCCCAGAGGATATAGTTACCTCTTGCCAGGACACCATCTCCTGGTAGTCCGTACGGTCTCTTAATGATAGTTGTACACGGTATATGATAGCCGTTTTTTGGCTCTCCGTAATTGCCATAGTAAGTTAACCCACCCTATCAAATCACTTAAACACTATGGCTATCCCTACCATTTCACTGTACATAGGCGTGTGTGAGTTAGGGGACTTCTCCCATATTTTCTTAAAAACCCTCAATTAGCTAGTCACTGGGCTAGTTGAGCCAAAAAAATAAAAAAATAAAAAAAATATAAGTATATTATGGCCCATTTGTGTGTAAATATTTCATTGTATATAGGGCCTAAATAAAAGTATTTTTCATAATTATTTTGGTATTTATTTAAATATTTCTACCTATGGTGTGTTATTTATGCTATGTACATTGACTCACCATTACCATATTTTTTCTTACCATTTTGCATACTCTTTATTTCATATAAAAATAATTTCATGCAAGCTTCTCTTATTTTTGGTGTAACTCCATCCCAGCAAAAATCCAAAAAAACTAGTTCTATTTATGTGTATATTTTTTCACTATTGTGATTTTTTCCTTCCTACATCTATTCTCTATTACTCTCATAAATTAGACCACAAAAAATATTCAACTTTTTATGGTAGACTTATAATGAGAGAGATTTATTTTGACACATTTATATTTTTTCCACCTATATTATTTATATTTGACATATACATATTTTTTTAGACCCCTCAATATTTGATTTTCTTAGTTGTACTATTCACTTATATCATGATCTCAACAATATCTTCAATTATAGACCTACCAAATAAGGTCAAGGATATGTGGCATGCATGCATGCACCATGGGGAGCTCACTCTTGGAGGTATTCAAAAGAATCATCCAAAGAAGGACCTCACAAGAACTTTGTGTAGTGGAAAAAACAGTCGATTTTGCTGAATTTTTAAAGATCACATGCTCCCCGAATTTGAAAAGGTGATACAAACAAAAGTTGTAGCTCGTGACCTGAACGTTTACCTCAATTTTTTTTATATTTTTTTGAGCTACGAGCAGTGAGCTCTGATTTAATTGGTGGACCCTAGTTTGCCCATGCTATGCAGCCACACTGCCTCTTCCACTTTATCATTTTCTCCCCGAATTTGAAAAGGTGACATGGGAGGTCATCTCAACCCCGACAAATGTCACATAGGTGAGGATGAAGTGATCTTGCTTGGTCACAAGGTTTCCTATAAAGGCATTGAGGTGGATCCTTCAAAGGCAAAGGCTCTTATTGAGCTTCCATCACCCAAGAATCTCAAAGAGGTCATCCCATTCATTCAAAAGGTGAAGTATATGTCACGCTTTATTCGCTTAGCTTCGGAGTTGCTTCATCCTTTGCAAAAGTTGACACAACAAGTAGAATTTGCATGGTCTTATAAGCTTGAAGAGTACTTTTGTAACATTAAAGTCATCCTGTCAGAGCTACCAACACTCATGCCTCCTTGTTGGGAGTACACATTCTTTGTTAGATCTAGTGTTGGGAAAGAAACAATTGCAGCGGTTTTGCTACAACAAGATCCCCACAGTACCAGGATGCGACCCATCTACTTTTCTAGTAGGGTCATGAATGCTTTGGAGAGAGGCTACACGGAGGCAGAACTCATGATGCTTTCTCTCATGTTTGCGGTGAGAAAGTTTAGATCCTACTTGCTACCAAAACCTTTTGGTAATTCTCAGTGCAGAAAATTTGTTTCCTTGGGTGTCATCTCAAATGAATCTTAGCACTAGGATCTCAAAGTGGATTATGGAATTGCAAGAGTTCCAATACTCTTTCAAGGTAAAAGATAGTGTGTGTGCACAATTGGCAGGGATCCTTACTTATAGGGTACATGAGAAGGAGATTAAGGTGCATGAAATAAAGACCCTACCTTTGCCACCACTGAAAAATATTCCTAATGATTTTACCTTGTTCTTTGATGGAGCTTTTCGACGAGCCACAGGAAAAGCAGGGGAAGGGCTAGTGTTGCTCAACCCAAGTGGGGAGGTGGTCATGAAAGAGAAGGTCAATCTACGAGGTTCAACTAGCAACAATGAAGCAGAATACGACACACTACTTCATGGTTTAAAGATATACATTGGCCAAGGTATACAACGTCTCATGGTAAAAGGGGATGCACTTCTCATCATGAAGCAAATTTTAGGCATTTGGGCATGCAAGAATGAAAGCCTAAGGACAAAAGTTCATGCCATTCGTAGATTGTTTAATCAATTTGAAGAAGTGCAACTATATCTAATTCCTAGGAAACAGAATGAAGATGCCGATTTACTTGCACAACAAGTAGTTACATGTGTTGAGAAAGAAGTGCAGGACATCATGGTGGCAGCAACTGTCAAGCAACCGAGATACCAGGGATTGGAGTCATTGACTCCTATTATTAGCTACATTTTGGAGGGTGAGTTTCCACAAGACTTCACGAAGGCTTAGAAGAGGGGACTCATGAAGAAGGCAAGCACGTATCTCTTCCTAGAAGGATCCCTCTACCAAAGAGGGAAGGATCAAGTGTGCATAAGAGTACCAACTATTCAGGAAATCCCAGCCATTCTAAAAGGTTTGCATGAGGAAGCGTGTGGTGGTCATTTTGCATAGGAACTCACTGCAAAAAATATTTTGATTGCTGGATATGTTTGGCCAAGCTTGCACATTGATGTTCAACATTGGTGTAAAAGCTGTCACAATTGTCAGATTAATGGAAACAAGCGTCTGTTACATGGTCCACGTTAGTAAGTCCTTGCAAATGGTCCATTTTAAAAATGGGGCATTGATGCTATGGGTCCATTGCCTAAGACTAAAAATGGGAAAGCATATATCTTGGTGGCCATAGACTACATGACGAGATGGGTAGAAGCACAAAGTGTGGCAAAGGTAAATGAGAGGACAGTGAGCAAATTTGTCTACACTCACATTTGTTGTAGATTTGGCACACCTTTGGAGATTGTTTCGGATAATGGTCCATGGTTTAGAAAGGGCTTGCTCACAAAAGTCTGTGAAGAACTTCAAATTCTACATCGTCATAGTACACCCTACTATCCCCAATCAAATGGTTTGGTAGAAAAAGCTAATGGTGTCATTGCAGGCATCATTAGAAAGATGGTGAAAAACAAGACAAAGTTGTGGGATGACTTTTTGGATACTGCCTTGTGGGCGTATCGAACCACATATAGGGAAGCCACGGAGTTCACACCATTTCACTTGGTCTATGGTCAAGAGGCTTTACAACCAATTGAGCTCAACATTCCAACAATGCGACTTCATGGCAAAGCAGCACAAGATGATCAAGAAGCATGGATGGATCGACTTCTTACCTTAGCTGAGCTTGAGTGGAAAAGAGAAGCAGCATATGAGTGCTACAAGAGGAAAGCTACGCAGGCGAAGGAGAAGCTTGACAAGAAACTAAAGGACAAAGGCATCAATGAAGGAGATCTTGTGCTAAGGTATGACAATCGACTCGACAATTGTTTTGATGCCAAATTTGAAACTAGATGGCAAGGGCCATACATAGTTAAGAAGGCTTTCAATTCAAGTTACTATCAACTTATGGACTTGAATGGGAAAGAGCACTCCAAGAAGGTAAACGGGTATCGCTTGAGGCCTTATTTGAGTCGCCTTCTACCAAAGGATCTACCAAAGATCTGTCCAAAGGCAGCTATCTCATGTAGGTATTGTTCCGTGAAGCATGAGTGTAACTCAAACCAAAATTCTGAGGGGCCAAACAATGAAGATCTCATCAAAGACTCTGAAGCACTCTCTTTGGAAAAGATGCTCTATGATAGTACATGAATATACCATCATCCTGGGGGAGGGCTAATGATAGCCGTTTTTCGGCTCTCTGTAATTGCCATAGAAAGTTAACCCACCCTATCAAATCACTTAAACACTATGTCTATCCCTACCATTTCACTTTACATAGGCATGTGTGAGTTAGGGGACTTCTCCCATATTTTCTTAAAAACCCTCAATTAGCTAGTCACTGGGCTAGTTGAGCCAAAAAAATAAAAAAAATATAAGCATATTATGGCCCGTTTGTGTGTAAATATTTCATTGTATATAGGGCCTAAATAAAAGTATTTTTCATAATTATTCTGGTATTTATTTAAATATTTCTACCTATGGTGTGTTATTTATGCTATGTACATTGACTCACCATTACCATATTTTTTCTTACCATTTTGCATACTCTTTATTCCATATAAAAATAATTTCATGCAAGCTTCTCTTATTTTTGGTGTAACTCCATCCCAACAAAAATCCAAAAAAACTAGTTCTATTTATGTGTATATTTTTTCACTATTGTGATTTTTTCCTTCCTACATCTATTCTCTATTACTCTCATAAATTAGACCACCAAAAATATTCAACTTTTTATGGTAGACTTATAATGAGAGAGATTTATTTTGACCCCTTTATATTTTTTCCACCTATATTATTTATATTTGACATATACATATTTTTTTAGACCCCTCAATATTTGATTTTCTTAGTTGTACTATTCACTTATATCATGATCTCAGCGCTATCTTCAATTATAGACCTACCAAATAAGGTCAAGGACATGTGGCATGCATGCATGCACCATAGGGAGCTCACTCTTGGAGGTATTCAAAAGAATCATCCAAAGAAGGACCTCACAAGAACTTTGTGCAATGGAAAAAACAGTCGATTTTGCTGAATTTTTAAAGATCACAGGCTCCCCGAATTTGAAAAGGTGATACAAACAAAAGTTGTAGCTCATGACCTGAACGTTTACCTCAATTTTTTTCATATTTCTTTGAGCTACGAGCTGTGAGCTATGATTTTATTCGTGGACCCCAGTTTGCCCATGCTATGCAGCCACACTCCCTCTTCCACTTTATCATTTTCTTCTTTCACACATTCCTCTCCACTCATCATCCCCACCTCTCTCACCACTCCTCTCTGCACCCTACTCACCTTCTTCTCAACCTTGAAGAATAAGAGAAACCATGGTGAACTCATGTCTCCTACACACACTTCCATTCCAAAATTGACCACCTAGTCTCATTTTTCCTCATCCATATTACCCATATCTATCAAAAAAACCACAAAATTCAGCCTCTTCTCTTGAAAGACAGCATCATGGTGATTGATTACTCATGTTCACTTATCTTGGCTCTCAAGGAAGGTCAAGAGTGGAGAAAAAACGTACCGTCGAAGCTAGTGGACCGTCAACAAGCGTCAAAATTGACCCTACTCAAGACACTTGGAGCATCAACATTGTAAGAAATCCATAATTTCTTACCTATTAAGAGTTTTTTCTTCTTTATTTGTACCCTACATGGATACTCCCATTGTAAATGTCCAATTCCATTTGTAAATCAATAAAAATACTAACTCTACAAATTTACTAACACTAACCTACTATGAAAAGTCCTATCACCTCCACTTCTCTCATCTCTCTCTTCTTCATCTATCCCCACCAACTTCTTGATAGTTCCAAGCAAAAGAAATTGGATAAGTGCTGAAAATCTAACCCGACAATGGTTAGAGGAGTAACTCTAGCCCTCAAAATTGCTATAAAAGGAGGGTGAAGCTAGCACAAAAATGGGGAGCCATAAGCAAGAGCACTATGCTATAGCTTGAGAAGCCAAGCTCAACCTCTCTAGAAGGAGCTCTTGAGTGAAATCTCATTGTCATATGCTTGTGCATGTGTTGTAATAGGGGTGATTAGCACGCAAACTCTACGCCATTGTAAGAGAGAGAGCGATCATTCAATTGAGAGTGGAAAATCTATCATTCCTCCTACTAGTGTAAGCCCAACATTTGCTCAATCAAGGAGGGTGGATTTGGACTAAGCTTGGATACTTTGTCTCTCTTCCAACATGAAGTAATGGACAACAATGATGTGTAAGTGTCTTGGTGATATTTTTAGTTCTTGATAGCTTGTGTCTGGGTGTTGTTATCAATTTAGCCATAAATCCCACATATTGTAAGAGGGCGATGGGGTGGAGAGGACTCCCCTGGCCTTAAGACAGTGATTGGGGTGGCTTTTCTTGTGATGTGTCGTGGTGAAATTTACTCAAGCTATGTTGAACAAATACTAATCTCACTTTGATCGGTCATGACAGATTTGTAAGAAGGTATTAATGCAACAAGCACCCCCTCCCTCTTCTCTCTCTTTCTTACATATATAACTGTGTTTGCTTGATCATTGCCGATACATTTCAAAGCAGCCCGAGCACTATCTTTCTCTCTCTCTCTCTTTCTCTCTCTCTCTCTCTCTCTCTCTCTCTCTCTCTCTCTCTCTCTCACTCACTCTCACTCTCACTCTCTCTCTCTCTTTCTCTCTCTCTCTCTTTACGCGTCCTAGTTCCCATCCAAAACTAGGTGGTGCCCCAAATTTGTGTAGGGTTAGGTTGCGGGTTTTTGTGTGTGTTGTTGTTTTTTTCCAACCCCAACCCAATTGAGCAGCACGGGAGCCTAGAAGAGTTCTTAGAGGCCACTCTTCTTGTTGCCCGCCACGGACCGCCTCAAATTGGTGCCCCCACTGAGGACGGCTTATGTATGTTTTGTGTAGGCTCAATCTTTAGCATAATCAAGTAGCTTGCATGAATTATGAGAATTTGGATGATCCCTTCATTCCCATTGCAAGGCAAAAGGTACACATAATTGTTAGTAATAAGTTGCACTTTCAACGTGTAATTCGTAGAATTTTAGGTCCTCTTAGGTTGGTAGACATAAACGCATCAGTAAATCCTTTTATTTTGCCTCTCATTAGGTACGACCTTAGTTTGGACGTCTATATTTTTGTTTTGTTTTAAGCATAAGGTCATGCATAGACAATGGATAATGGCCCAAGAATAGAGGTTTTCCCCTTTCATTTCACTCCACACATTAGAATAAACATTGCAATTAGTAGAAAAATCCATTTTCAACAACGTATGGTGTTCATGTTTGGTGCCCAAAGAGTAGGAAAAATTATCGCATCACCAAACCCTATCATCCTGCCTCTTATTGATTATCATAGGTCATTTGATGTGAATATTTTTATTTTGTTGTAGAATAGATTGCAATTTAGAAAACATTATTGTGTAAATTTTTTTAAGAAAGAAAAACAAAAACGTGTTGTCACTTTAAAACCGATTCAATGGAAGCCCAATGCCAAATGTCCGGATATCCTCTTTTCTTTGGAGATCCTGGAGAGGATGCATAATTATTTTTAGCAAATTTCAAGATGTCTTGTCGTATCAAAAGGATAGTAACTGATCAAGAACGCGTAGAGATGTTTGAAGTAGTCCTTAGGAAAGATGCTAGCACTTGGTTTGACTCTTTGCCTGAGGAAGTTAAAGAGAATTACATGGAAGTTGTGAATCATTTCAAGAGATACTTCTTTAATCCCCAAAACACTCAAAAGCTATGGCAAGACATTGTTTCTCATAAGCAAAAAGACCTAGATGACTACTACTTGTACAAGCAAGAGTTTCTACGTCTTTGCGCTGTATGGGTGAGAAATGTTGTTAACCCTAGTGATGGTGCAGAGTTCCTAAAGAAGGAGAGGTTCATAGCCGGACTCTTTCCTGACCTTAAGATAAAAGTTGAGGCGGGTGCACCTGCTACCTTTGATGCAGCTGAAACTAGGGCTGCCGAGAAATATAGAAAACTCAAGTGCCTAAGGGGAGAGGTTCGAATAGAAGGTCTTAGACCCAAAGGTAAGTCACAAGCATCAACATCTAGGGAGCTTCCTGAGGTAACGATGGAAGTGATTGAAAAGTTAAATGAATCTTTAAGCAGCTTGTCAATTCACCTTGCACAAGCTGTAGGTCCAAAAGGACAAGCAAGGAAGTCTGAAGAGCGAGATCCACGACTTAGGAGAGTCTTACAATGTTGGAATTGCGGAGGGTCTGGACATGGGATGTATAATTGTCCTTGGCCCCGTGGGGAGCCAGGGAGACCTAACTTGAATTACCGAGTGATGAATGCAGGTGAAGGAACTGGTCAACAACCAAGGCTTCTACAAAGACCAAATGGACCAAGACCACCTCCACAAGGGGTAGAAGGAGTTCCACCTTTGTCAGATCCAAATGTGCATGTGGTAGAGGTGACAAAATCAAATGAGGTTGACATGGAAGCAAATGGCATTAAGCGTGGCCGAGGAAAAGGTAAAGAGAAAGAAGGTGTCACATCACAGAGTGACCATGGACGAGGCAATAAGGCAAAGGAGACCAAGGAAGCTAAGAGGACTCGACGGCATATCAATCTCCAAGACTTCCCTCTTGGACATGGTATGGCTCCATACAACCTATTGGAAGACATGAGAGGTAAGGGTCCTGATATCTCATGGCCTCACTTTCTTGCACTATGCCCACAAGTTAGGAGGGATTTAACAAAGGCAGTTAGCACTAGGAGAAAGGTAAAAGAGAGTGTGCCTGTTGTAAAAATTGCACATGCTGAAATGAATGAGGATATTACACCTGTGCTAGATTGTTACATCAAAGGAAGATTGGTTAGGAAAGGTCTAGTGGATGGGGGTGCACAAATCTGCATCATGACAGAGGGACTCATGCAAAAACTAGGCATGCACATCCATGAGACACCTGAAATTAAAGTCAAGATGGCAAACAATAGCAAAGCTAGGTGTGTAGGCATTTGTAAAAATGTCTCTGTGGAGGCCTTTGGCATTAAGAAGGCGGTGGATTTTTATGTTTTGTCGACCAAGGGAAATGGTTACCCATTTATCCTAGGAAGACCATGGCTAATGAAAATGCGAGCTTTGCAGGTGGGAGAGTGGAAAGCTAATTTGCAGGAATGACAATCATAAGAAGGTTGTCTTTGACATGAAGGAGCAACGCCAAGAGGAGCTCCATGAAGAATCATCTCAAAGTGAGACGGAGGAAGGCTGGACCGATAGCACTTCAGAAGGAGAAAGTAGCGACAGCATTACTGAAGAGGAGTCTTCCATCGAAGTCATGGGGGTAAGGTTTAATCCAAACAACCAAGAGACCTCTTGCCCAGGTTTGGAAGAGGTAGGTTCCCAAGAAAACCAAAAAGTGGAAGATGAAAGAATTCTAGAAGGTATGTTATCTACAACACTTACAAAGGATGAAAGAGAGGAGCTCAAAGGTGTGTTAAGGAAATTTCCTAGGCTTTTCGCTAAAGACTACACCGATGTGCGTGGAGTAGAGGCTGTTCAACACAAAATTAAGTTGAAGCCAGAGGCCACACCTAAGCCTCAAAAGCTACGAAGGCTAGGAGTCATCAAGGAGCAGGCTTTACTCAAGGAGGTAAGAAAGCTTCTAGCAGCAGGTTTCATTTATCCAGTGGAGAATTCGGAGTGGGTCTCTACCGTTGTTGTCACTCCTAAGAAAAATGGCAAGTGGAGGGTGTGTGTGGATTACCGTCCACTCAATGAGGCAACAAAAAGAGATCACTTTCCCCTCCCATTTAAAGATGAGATACTAAATGAGGTAACTGGTCATGAGAAGTACAGTGTGTGTGATAGCTACTCGGGTTACTTTAAAATAGGTATCGCATTGGAAGATCAATTAAAAACAACCTTCATCACTCCTTGGGGTTGTTATGCTTTTAGAGTCATGCCATTTGGTCTTACAAATGCTCCTGCAACATTCGAACGTTTCATGAACATGGTGTTTCAAGCATTCTTTGGAAAGTCAATTAGGGTGTTCATTGATGATTTCTGCATTTATAGCTCAAAAACATTGCATCTACAAAGGGTAGAAGAAGGTTTAAAGAAGCTCTATGACATGGGAGGTCAACTCAACCCCGACAAATGTCACATAGGTGAGGATGAAGTGATCTTGCATAGTCACAAGGTTTCCTATAAAGGCATTGAGGTGGATCCTTCAAAGGCAAAGGCTCTTATTGAGCTCCCATCACCCAAGAATCTCAAAGAGGTCATCCCATTCATTCAAAAGGTGAAGTATATGTCACGCTTTATTCACTTAGCTTCGGAGTTGCTTCATCCTTTGCAAAAGTTGACACAACAAGTAGAATTTGCATGGTCTTATGAGCTTGAAGAGTACTTTTGTAACATTAAAGTCATCCTGTCAGAGCTACCAACACTCATGCCTCCTTGTTGCGAGTACACATTCTTTGTTAGCTCTAGTGTTGGGAAAGAAACAATTGCAGCGGTTTTGCTACAACAAGATCCCCACAGTACCAGGATGCGACCCATCTACTTTTCTAGTAGGGTCATGAATGCTTTGGAGAGAGGCTACACACAGGCAGAACTCATGATGCTTTCTCTCATGTTTGCGGTGAGAAAGTTTAGATCCTACTTGCTACCAAAACCTTTTGTAATTCTCAGTGCAGAAAATTTGTTTCCTTGGGTGTCATCTCAAATGAATCTTAGCACTAGGATCTCAAAGTGGATTATGGAATTGCAAGAGTTCCAATACTCTTTTAAGGTAGAAGATAGTGTGCGTGCACAATTGGCAGGGATCCTTACTTATAGGGTACATGAGAAGGAGATTAAGGTGCGTGAAATAAAGACCCTACCTTTGCCACCACTGAAAAATATTCCTAATGCTTTTACCTTGTTCTTTGATGGAGCTTTTCGACGAGCCACAGGAAAAGCAGGGGAAGGGCTAGTGTTGCTCAACCCAAGTGGGGAGGTGGTCATGAAAGAGAAGGTCAATCTACGAGGTTCAACTAGCAACAATGAAGCAGAATACGACACACTACTTCATGGTTTAAAGATATACATTGGCCAAGGTATACAACGTCTCATGGTAAAAGGGGATGCACTTCTCATCATGAAGCAAATTTTAGGCATTTGGGCATGCAAGAATGAAAGCCTAAGGACAAAAGTTCATGCCATTCGTAGATTGTTTAATCAATTTGAAGAAGTGCAACTATATCTAATTCCTAGGAAACAGAATGAAGATGCCGATTTACTTGCACAACAAGTAGTTACATGTGTTGAGAAAGAAGTGCAGGACATCATGGTGGCATCAACTGTCAAGCAACCGAGATACCAGGGATTGGAGTCATTGACTCCTATTATTAGCTACATTTTGGAGGGTGAGTTTCCACAAGACTTCACGAAGGCTTAGAAGAGGGGACTCATGAAGAAGGCAAGCACGTATCTCTTCCTAGAAGGATCCCTCTACCAAAGAGGGAAGGATCAAGTGTGCATAAGAGTACCAACTATTCAGGAAATCCCAGCCATTCTAAAAGGTTTGCATGAGGAAGCGTGTGGTGGTCATTTTGCACAGGAACTCACTGCAAAAAATATTTTGATTGCTGGATATGTTTGGCCAAGCGTGCACATTGATGTTCAACATTGGTGTAAAAGCTGTCACAATTGTCAGATTAATGGAAACAAGCGTCTGTTACATGGTCCACGTTAGTAAGTCCTTGCAAATGGTCCATTTTAAAAATAGGGCATTGATGCTATGGGTCCATTGCCTAGGACTAAAAATGGGAAAGCGTATATCTTGGTGGCCATAGACTACATGAAGAGATGCGTAGAAGCACAAAGTGTGGCAAAGGTAAATGAGAGGACAGTGAGCAAATTTGTCTACACTCACATTTGTTGTAGATTTGGCACACCTTTGGAGATTGTTTCTGATAACGGTCCATGGTTTAGAAAGGGATTGCTCACAAAAGTCTGTGAAGAACTTCAAATTCTACATCGTCATAGTACACCCTACTATCCCCAATCAAATGGTTTGGTAGAAAGAGCTAATGGTGTCATTGCAGGCATCATTAGAAAGATGGTGAAAAACAAGACAAAGTTGTGGGATGACTTTTTGGATGGTGCCTTGTGGGCATATCGAACCACATATAGGGAAGCCACGGAGTTCACAACATTTCACTTGGTCTATGGTCAAGAAGCTTTACAACCAATTGAGCTCAACATTCCAACAATGCGACTTCATGGCAAAGTAGCACAAGATGATCAAGAAGCATGGATGGATCGACTTCTTACCTTAGCTGAGCTTGAGTGGAAAAGAGAAGCAGCATACGAGTGCTACAAGAGGAAAGCTACGCAGGCGAAGGAGAAGCTTGACAAGAAACTAAAGGACAAAGGCATCAATGAAGGAGATCTTGTGCTAAGGTATGACAATCGACTTGACAATCGTTTTGATGCCAAATTTGAAACTAGATGGCAAGGGCCATACATAGTTAAAAAGGCTTTCAATTCAAGTTACAATCAACTTATGGAATTGAATGCGAAAGAGCACTCCAAGAAGGTAAACGGGTATCGCTTGAGGCCTTATTTGAGTCGCCTTCTACCAAAGGATCTACCAAAGATCTATCGAAAGGCAGCTATCTCATGTAGGTATTGTTCCGTGAAGCATGAGTGTAACTCAAACCAAAATTCTGAGGGGCCAAACAATGAAGATCTCGTCAAAGACTCTGAAGCACTCTCTTTGGAAAAGATGCTCTATGATGGTACATGAATATACCATCATCCTGGGGGAGAGCTAATGATAGCCGTTTTTTGGCTCTCTGTAATTGCCATAGTAAGTTAACCCACCCTATCAAATCACTTAAACACTATGTCTATCCCTACCATTTCACTGTACATAGGCATGTGTGAGTTAGGGGACTTCTCCCATATTTTCTTAAAAACCCTCAATTAGCTAGTCACTGGGCTAGTTGAGCCAAAAAAATAAAAAAATATAAGTATATTATGGCCCATTTGTGTGTAAATATCTCATTGTATATACGACCTAAATAAAAGTATTTTTCATAATTATTTTGGTATTTATTTAAATATTTCTACCTATGGTGTGTTATTTATGCTATGTACATTGACTCACCATTACCATATTTTTTCTTACCATTTTGCATACTCTTTATTCCATATAAAAATCATTTCATGCAAGCTTCTCTTATTTTTGGTGTAACTCCATCCCAACAAAAATCCAAAAAAACTAGTTCTATTTATGTGTATATTTTTTCACTATTGTGATTTTTTCCTTCCTACATCTATTCTCTATTACTCTCATAAATTAGACCACCAAAAATATTCAACCTTTTATGGTAGACTTATAATGAGAGAGATTTATTTTGACCCCTTTATATTTTTTCCACCTATATTATTTATATTTGACATATACATATTTTTTTAGACCCCTCAATATTTGATTTTCTTAGTTGTACTATTCACTTATATCATGATCTCAGCGATATCTTCAATTATAGACCTACCAAATAAGGTCAAGGATATGTGGCATGCATGAATGCACCATAGGGAGCTCACTCTTGGAGGTATTCAAAAGAATCATCCAAAGAAGGACCTCACAAGAACTTTGTGCAATGGAAAAAACAGTCGGTTTTGCTGAATTTTTAAAGATCACAGGCTCCCCGAATTTGAAAAGGTGATACAAACAAAAGTTGTAGCTCGTGACCTGAACGTTTACCTCAATTTTTTTCATATTTCTTTGAGCTACGAGCTGTGAGCTATGATTTTATTCGTGGACCCCAGTTTGCCCATGCTATGCAGCCACACTCCCTCTTCCACTTTATCATTTTCTTCTTTCACACATACCTCTCCACTCATCATCCCCACCTCTCTCACCACTCCTCTCTGCACCCTACTCACCTTCTTCTCAACCTTGAAGAATAAGAGAAACCATGGTGAACTCATGTCTCCTACACACACTTCCATTCCAAAATTGACCACCTAGTCTCATTTTTCCTCATCCATATTACCCATATCTATCAAAAAAACCACAAAATTCAGTCTCTTCTCTTGAAAGACAGCATCATGGTGATTGATTACTCATGTTCACTTATCTTGGCTCTCAAGGAAGGTCAAGAGTGGAGAAAAAACGTACCGTCAAAGCTAGTGGACCGTCAACAAGCGTCAAAATTGACCCTACTCAAGACACTTGGAGCATCAACATTGTAAGAAATCCATAATTTCTTACCTATTAAGAGTTTTTTCTTCCTTATTTGTACCCTACATGGATACTCCCATTGTAAATGTCCAATTCCATTTGTAAATCAATGAAAATACTAACTCTACTAATTTACTAACACTAACCTACTATGAAAAGTCCTATCACCTCCACTTCTCTCCTCTCTCTCTTCTTCATCTATCCCCACCAACATCTTGATAATTCCAAGAAAAAGAAATTGGATAAATGCTGAAAATCTAACCCAACCATGGTTAGAGGAGTAACTCTAGCCCTCAAAATTGCTATAAAAGAAGGGTGAAGCTAGCACAAAAAGGGGGAGCCATAAGCAAGAGCACTATGCTATAGCTTGAGAAGCCAAGCTTAACCTCTCTAGAAGGAGCTCTTGAGTGAAATCTCATTGTCGTATGCTTGTGCATGTGTTGTAATAGGGGTGATTAGCACGGGAACTCTACGCCATTGTAAGAGAGAGAGCGATCATTCAATTGAGAGTGGAAAATCTATCATTCCTCCTACTAGTGTAAGCCCAACATTTGCTCAATCAAGGAGGGTGGATTTGGACTAAGCTTGGATACTTTGTCTCTCTTCCAACGTGAAGTAATGGACAACAATGATGTGTAAGTGTCTTGGTGATATTTTTAGTTATTGATAGCTTGTATCTGGGTGTTGTCATCAATTTAGCCATAAATCCCACATATTGTAAGAGGGAGATAGGGTGGAGAGGACTCCCCTGGCCTTAAGACAGTGATTGGGGTGGCTTTTCTTGTGATGTGTCGTGGTGAAATTTACTCAAGCTATGTTGAACAAATACTAATCTCACTTTGATCGGTCATGACAGATTTGTAAGAAGGTATTAATGAAACAAGCACCCCGTCCCTCTTCTCTCTCTTTCTTACATATATAATTGTGTTTGCTTAACCATTGCCGATACATTTCAAAGCAGCCCGAGCACTCTCTCTCTCTCTCTCTCTCTCTCTCTCTCTCTCTCTCTCTCTCTCTCTCTCTCTCTCTCTCTACGGGTCCTAGTTCGCATCCAAAACTAGGTGGTGCCCCAAATTTGTGTAGGGTTAGGTTGCGGGTTTTTGTGTGTGTTGTTGTTTTTTTCCAACCCCAACCCAATTGAGCAGCACGAAAGCCTAGAAGAGTGCTTAGAGGCCACTCTTCTTGTTGCCCGCCCCGGGCCGCCTCAGTATCTTTGACATCGGCTTGATCATCTATGGGCGTAGAGTCCTTGGGAGATCTATGTATTCCAGCCATCATTCGGCAGTTGCGCACTCTAGAGGAGCTGGCAACTTATGGTTTGTTATGGACACACCTATGCACTCATCAAAGGAGTTCACATAAGATATAGCCATGCTCATGGCATATGGGATTCCGACATTCCCAGAGAAAACACCTCCATCTTGTGTGGACAGACACTTACCCTTTACTTTGTGCATACTTTGTATTGGGTCTACACAAAACTCATGCACTATGTTGTTTGAATAAATCCATTAATTATATCTGCATGGACTTAGGAAGCTGCGTTTTTGGACAACTATATCGTTTTTGCATCAAGAAGGCAGTGCTCAACTTTTCAACCCTAAATCTTGCCTTCCACACCGGCTCATGTTGTCGATCCTGTTCCTCTTTAGATCATCAGATTTCAGCTACTTTCTTTGTTTTCAGCTCACTAGGGGCTCTGACATTGATTCCCCACTATCCGCACACCCTCTACACCATTCTGGACCCTGCCGAGAGCATACGAGCACGCTGAAAATCAATGGACAAAAGCATTTTTATCACTTGCAATCGCGTTTTTGGGCGGACAACAGCCTTCTCGCTTGCGTTTATTACATGGGATGAAGTTACCTCCAGCCAAGAAATCATCTTGTAGTGGTCCCTTTGGTCTTTCAGTGAGACTGTTGTAGTACAAAGTATCTTCGTCATTGGGGAGATAAATTCATTCCAACCATAATTCGGCAGTTGCACACTCCAGAGGAGGTGGTGACTTGTGGTTTGCTATGGACACACCTATGCACTCATCAAAGGAGTTCACATAAGTTATAGCCATGCTCATGGCATATGGGATTCCGACATTCCCAGAGAAAACACCTCCATATTGGGTCGATAGACACTTACCTCTTGACCTCCACACATCAGATCACTTGCTTACATAGGATTATCTACATGGAATTAGGGGGAGGATTTTCGATCTCTTCCTAGACAAGTTCATGGCTTGGAATATCCTGGAGAGTTTACCCGCCAGATATAGGACATGAAGCATCCCGCGACTACATCCAGAGTCATCCAGAGCTTGGCTTAGATGGTAGTTCAATTACTCTTCTACATTCTCGATCATTTGGATTCCTACCTTCACAGTTTCTTACACAAAGAATGAAGTTACTTCCTTCTAGGACACCATCTCGTGGTGGTCCGTGCCTTTTCTAAGTGACTTCTGCAATACACAATATGTTCGACAACGGCTTGATCATCTACGGGCATAGAGTCCTTGGGAGATGCATTCATTCCAACCGTCATTCATCGGTTGAAAACTTTAGAGGAAGTGGTGACTTGTGGTTTGCTATGGACACACCTATGCACTCATCAAAGGAATGCACACGAGATATGGCAATGCTCATGGCATATGGGATTCCGACATTCCCAAAGAAAACACCACCATCTTGGGTGGACAGACACTTACCACTTGGCCTCGACACGTCAGATCACTTGCTTACACAAGAGCATCTACATGGACTTAGAAAGCTGCGTTTTTGGATAACTGTACCATTTTCACAACAAGAAGGCAGCGTTTTTATCACCTCTCAATCACGTTTTTGGGTGGACAACATCCTTTTCGCTTTTGTTTTTCACATAGGATGAAGTAACCTCCAGCCAAGACACCATCTCGCAGTGTTCCGTTTGGTCTCTCAGTGACTGTTGTAGTACACGGTACCTTCGTCATTGGAGAGATCCATTCCAGCCATGATTCGGGGGTTGCCCACTCGAGAGGAGGTGGTGACTTGTGGTTTGTTATGGACACACCTATGGGGCTCATGGCATATGGGATTCCGACATTCCCAGAGAAAACACCTCCATATTGGGTGGATAGACACTTACCACTTGACCTCGACACATAAGATCACTTGCTTACATAGGATTATCTACATGGAGTTAGGGGGAGGATCTTTGATCTCTTCCTAGTTTATGGCTTGGAATCTCTTGGAGATTTTACCCGCAAGATACACGACATGAAGCATCCCGCGACTACATCCAGAGTCATCCAGAGTCATCGAGAGCTTGGCTTCGATTGTAGTGCAATTACTCTTCTACAGTCTCAATGATTTGGATTCCTACCTTCAAAGTTTCTTACACAAAGAATGAAGTTACTTCCTTCCAGGACACCATCTCGTGGTGGTCCGTGCCTTTTCTAAGTGACTACTGTAATACACAATATGTTCGACGTCGGCTTGATCATCTACGGGCGTAGAGTCCTTGGGAGATCCATTCATTCCAACCATCATTCGGGGGTTGCACACTTTAGAGGAAGTGGTGACTTGTAGTTGGCTATGGACACACCTATGCACTCATCAAAGGAATGCACACGAGATATGGCCATGCTCATGGCATATGGGATTCCGACATTCCCAGAGAAAACACCACCATGTTGGGTGGAGAGACACTTACCACTTGACCTCAACACGTTAGATCACTTGCTTACACAAGAGCATCTACATGGACTTAGAAAGCTGCGTTTTTGGACAACTGTACCGTTTTTGCAACAAGAAGGCAGCGCTCATCTTCTCAACCCTAAATATTGCCTTCCACACTAGTTCGCCTTGCCAATCCTATTCCTCTTTAGAACATCAGATTTCAGCCATACTTCCACTGCTACTTTCTCTATTTAACGGGGAACGGAGACCTAAAAACGGCCATTCCGTGTTACTATGCCCTCTACACCGTTCTGGACCATGCCGGGAACGTACGACCACGCTGAAAATCAATGGAGACAGGTTATTTTAGTACAATTATCAACATAAAGTCAAATAATACATTCTCACATTTCTTTCTCTCTCTCTCTCTCTCTCTCTCTCTCTCTCTCTCTCTCTCTCCACCCAAATGTGAATCCATTGTTTACTTTAAAATAACAATCTACTTTTTAAAATATTAAAATACATTTTAAGTACCTTATATATTTATACCTAAAACTCATAAAAGTTCATACAAAATCATTTTAATAGAGTCTAATTGTTTTTTTTTTTTACAGAAACAAAGTCTCCTTGAAAATCAACAACTCCAAAAAATAAAAGTAAGATCTTTATTTATAAGTTACAATGTGTAATAAATAAAAAAATATATATTGGACAAACGAATAATCTAAATAGAAGGATTTTACAACATAAAAAACAAGCCACTAAATTGATGATAACTAACATTAACAGATACAAGCTGTTCAACAAAAGTCCACAATCAAAATTATAGATTCAACAACAATAAAGGACAAAGAAAATCACTTTATATTAAGAAATTAAGATCAATTACTCCAAATGGATACAATGTTTTTTTCGAAAATCCTTCTCCAACTCTCTCTCTCTCTCTCTCTCTCTCTCTCTCAAGTACTCTAAAAGCTACCCTAAAGATACACAACCAAAATACTTCTAATACACATAAATTGTCAATTTTACAAAATTTTATTCAAAACAATACATTATAGATGTAATCTATTGCAAACCCATATATATTTCACATAAAATCTAACCCTACACAACCACTTCACACTCAACCATTAGCTAACTGCCCCATACTAGTTTTTGTTATTTCCTTCCAATTTAAAATTTAAAATTGTTCTAGGGCACTACTAATAAGCAGTCCAATTGCATTGTCCCACTTAGGAGACAAATTTGATGTGTCAAAAACATGTCTCAATGTGGGACCCATCAACCAACAATGCAAGAGATATTGACCACATTTTTGGGATGTGTAATAAGCTTTGGAGAAGAAAAATGTTGGCTTTTTCATATGTTCAAGCAAGGACATACATGAATGTAGAAAATTCCATGTCTCATTAAAGGATGACCTTTTGATTGGCCTCTAAATAGTTACAACAAGTTACAACGATTTCAACAAGTGCATATGACACGAATGAGTACAAAGTAGAAACTAAATTAAATTTCATATATGCTTCAAGTTTAAAACTATGGGGGGAAAGTGTTAGAAGTTGTGGAGAAGTATGAAAAAATACCAATTACTCACAATAGTGTCAATAGTCTCCTAGAATCTACTAAATAACTACCCCCCCCCCCCCCCCCCCAAGATCAATTTACTACTAAATAACTACTAAATAAAGGACAAAGAAAATCACTTTATATTAAGAAATTAAGATCAATTACTCCAAATGGATACAATGTTTTTTTCGAAAATCCTTCTCCAACTCTCTCTCTCTCTCTCTCTCTCCCTCTCTCTCTCTCAAGTACTCTAAAAGCTACCCTAAAGATACACAACCAAAATACTTCTAATACACATAAATTGTCAATTTTACAAAATTTTATTCAAAACAATACATTATAGATGTAATCTATTGCAAACCCATATATATTTCACATAAAATCTAACCCTACACAACCACTTCACACTCAACCATTAGCTAACTGCCCCATACTAGTTTTTGTTATTTCCTTCCAATTTAAAATTTAAAATTGTTCTAGGGCACTACTAATAAGCAGTCCAATTGCATTGTCCCACTTAGGAGACAAATTTGATGTGTCAAAAACATGTCTCAATGTGGGACCCATCAACCAACAATGCAAGAGATATTGACCACATTTTTGGGATGTGTAATAAGCTTTGGAGAAGAAAAATGTTGGCTTTTTCATATGTTCAAGCAAGGACATACATGAATGTAGAAAATTCCATGTCTCATTAAAGGATGACCTTTTGATTGGCCTCTAAATAGTTACAACAAGTTACAACGATTTCAACAAGTGCATATGACACGAATGAGTACAAAGTAGAAACTAAATTAAATTTCATATATGCTTCAAGTTTAAAACTATGGGGGGAAAGTGTTAGAAGTTGTGGAGAAGTATGAAAAAATACCAATTACTCACAATAGTGTCAATAGTCTCCTAGAATCTACTAAATAAACCCCCCCCCCCCCCCCCCCCCCCCCCCCCCCCCCCCCGGGTTATTTCCCTTCTAGACTTATAAGTAGGGAGGTGGGATATAATTCACACTCAAGGGGGGAGGGGAGAAGGAAAATTTTGACGCCTAGGCTAAGATCGGGATAAGGCGAAGGGCCAAGACTCATATACGATCAAGGGGTGATATATTTTTAGCAGGCTATGAGTCTATATATATCAAGGCTAGGTGGATATTTGCATGTGTTAATTTCCCACGGTTCCATTATGTTAGAAATATGGAATACAATAAGGATCTAGTAGCATGAGAGTAGAGAGAGATACGATGCAAAATAGATTAGTGGCAAATCAAAAACTTTAGATTAGCACACTATTACAAAGTGATGGCATTATCCCCCCATGCGCTCTCAAGGTAGAACATAGATAGCGATTTAGACAACTAGAGAAAATAGGAATACAAGGGACTAACAACCCTTCAACAAGGATGTGTGGTGTGCATCAAGTGCGTACACCATTCTACTCAATTACTTATGAGAAGGCCTACTCATATAAATGTAAGGGAGCCTCTAAACGCCCATGTGTAGCCGCCCTTAGATAGCCAATTGCAAGTAGGACTCTCACATGCACCCATGTGTAGCCTCTCTTGAGTAGACAAGTCCTCCTAGAACTAGGCCACCGGCGGACAAGGAAATCCGTCCACCGGCCAAAGATTATGGACATCCAGCCACCGAACATCCATTTTCCGGTTGTCTTCCGACTGCTGTTCGACAAAGATATTTTGGCAAAAGGATTTTTTTGGCAAATTAAAAGTCTCTGAGTCTTTTCTTCCGAAGGCCCCCAAAGTTGGCCTTCAATTTTTTTTGTACCATCTACGATCACAAAGAGAGATCTCATTAGCATCCAAAGATCAAATCCACCAAATATATGTGCACCACTCGCTTCTCCTCATATGGAGGCCTTACAAATTGTGCAACATATATTGTGGTGGAAAATTTGAGAAAAGTGGGTATTGCAAGTATACCAACATCATACTGATATGAGAGCTCAAGGTAGAGAGGAAACCCCTTTACACTTCTTGATTTTTTGGGGTACCCAAGGGACAACTCAAGGGGCCCATTCCATGGGCAATAGCCGCATGCTACAAAGTGGAGATGGTAGATGGTTTACAAGGGCTTGTTCCCCAAATATTCAATGAATTCAGGTATGCGTACATAGCAATATGTACACAATGATAGACATCACATGCAAATGACTACTGCAAGCCAAAGAGAAGCCTTGATATGGGTTGTGGTTCAGGCAAGTTCCTAGACAAGAAGCATAAAGCTATGGTCATAGCATTGCAAGATTGGGAAGCAACATCTCCCGATTATATATGCAAAGTACAAAGCATGTCTTAAGGCTCAATCCAGATTAATATAGAGTTTTTTCTGAGTCGATCGACATGGTTGAGACAAACAAAGGGCAAGGATTAACAAGAATTCTCCATGGGCAATGATCAGGACCAGATAAGCAACATTGGGAACTTTTGCAAGATGGGAGATAAGTATCAAACTAGAGTTAAAATTTTGCAATTGATTCAATTCTTTAGGTTGAACGGCTGGATATTTTGCACCAATGGTAGCATCCAAAGTTGGGCTATAGAGATGCATCATAAAAATCTAAGGACTCACCCATTGATAGGTCAATTAATTGCAGTATGACAAATGAATGCAAGGCTTATTTGTCAGGACACCGGCAAGGCCAGATTAGACAAGGGTAGGGCCAGGCTAGGCGGTGTGGAATGAGGAGTCCAACTAGGACAAAGGGCCAAGGGCTTGCCTATATAATGGGTGGTTGGGTGGTGGACTCTCAAAATCTAGCTTCACTTGTCTTACATTAGTATCAAGAGCCTCAGGTTTTTTCACGACAGGGTGTGGTCCTCATCTGCACCTTTTTTGCATGTTCATGCAAGCAAGGAAAAATACGAAGCCCAGGCTTGGCTGTGCGGGCATGGTCTCTTAGGAGGCACCGTCGAACCCTGTTGCACCCGTGGGATCCTCCTCTATCGAGGGGAGTGAGCAGAGGCAAGGAAGTAAAAAATGAGTGTGCTTGGGCTCGGTAGGTGCACCCGAGGGTGCTGAGCAAAAAACGTCACAGAGGCCGATGTAGTGGAGCAGCAGAGGGTTCGACCTCTCTCTCTCCATCTTGCTCGTCGTCACTGCCTCTGCCACCATAGCCAGTCTTGGTTTTTTTTTGGCCTTCCCATCTTGGGCCGCCCACAGCCTTAGGGCATACCAAAATTAAACCTTAGGGCAAGTGCCCACGGGAGTTAGGACAGTGGCTACATCCTTCGAGAGTATTCGACCATCTTCGACAAGACTTGGCAAGTTCAGCATGCAAAGGGGCATCAACATGATTCAACATTATTCGATGACCATATGCAATGGATATGGGCCAACACAGGATATCCACGAAGGGCTCATGGTGGCTGCATGGATGAGTGTAGCACGAACTTCAATGACCTCAACAATATCAGGTAATATCGGGTAGTTAGGCGAGATTTAGAATCAAGAATTCAAAGGCAAAATCTCCAAGCACTCAAGGAAAAGATCCGACGTGTTGTACACAACTTCGAGACCATGTGAAGGCACGGCCTTGGTCTTGTCTCTATTTGTAGTGACAACATCTTGTAGATTTGTCCAAAAAGTTCCACTATACATACTCATGCAGCATGTTAGATGTTGCTAACAAGAACATTGTCATGGTTTCACCGCTCGAAGAGGGCTTGTCAGTATTGGTAAGCAAGTTGACTTTCACATTTTCCATTCTCACTTCATTGAATTTTACAGATCTCTTTAAGTTCGATGCATACATTGGGCTTTTCAATCATCGAGCCGCTCCATCATGTTTGGCATGTGAATTTTTTTTCATGCATGGGATATAGTATGTTCAAAATCTATGAGCACAGTCGTTGGCCAAATGATTTCTACCATTAACGGTCTGCAGTTATGGTAAAATTTTCATTTTTGGGTTGGAATTTTTGCTCGAACATCATTCTGCGGCAATGTTAGGTCTTAAGGTTCAGGCAAGGCTTGTGAAATGTTGGTACATGCAAGGCATGTGAACGTGATCCAACATGTTTTACAACGTAATTGGCAATGACTGCATGCCAAGTGGTAATGTGCAACTCAGGGTTACGTTTCCTTTACCTGTCTTGTATATGACAACGTTGTGACAGACATCACGGGAGCAAGGCTCCATCTACAAATCAAGAGGATAACAAATCAACCCCAGCAAGTACCAGGAACTCCATAAGTTGTTAAGGGAAGCAAGGCTTCCAATTTGGCATCTTGCATTGAGATTTTCCCGTCTAGCTTATGCTATGAGCATAAAACCTTGGAGGACTTTTTATGGATATAAGCCATCTTCCCGCGAGTTTTTTTTCCTTCAGAATTTCCAGCCAACTGGTTACAGCAAGATGACCAGGTTAGACAATTTTAAGTTTTGCTTGTTTTTCCATGTCACATTTTTTTTGAAAAATATTGTATTTTGTGCAAAGCAAAGTGCTTTGACAGTTTCACATGAAGCGCGGCTTCTAACGTGTACACCGATATAGCCCATTCACTTCAAATCTAGGGCATTAGTATATACGTTTGCAAAAATGGTAAAATACGGATATCTGCTCCCATTTTATGTGTGGCAACATCTAGTTAGGATGTCTCCCTCGCAATACAGGCTACTATGCACGACACTTCTGCATGCAAGGCATGCTAGCTGGGTGGATTCAATTCTATCGCCTCCTGAAACACACTTCTGCTATCACACCAGAAACTTTGTCAAGGACAAGATAAGTTCTAGAGTGTGCGTATGTTAAGTCACATTGGTGTCGTCACAACCACATACAAGGTAGGTGGGTTAATCTGTGACTTGTTTGTGTATTTCTGTTACCTCTCTCGATGAGAGAGTCATAGCAGCAAACTGTTGTATGATAAACTGCACGCTACGCATAAGATGCACACGAGCATGGGCACAACATATACAAAGTACTTACTTACGAAAAGTTCCTCAGCCCAGCATTCTCTCTCCCTCTCTCTCTTTCTTATTTCTCTCAACGAATAAAGAAAAAATTTTAAGAATCTTTTGATAAATGTGTTGCTCGTGAGTCAGCCAAGTAGCTCTAACTTTCAGCTAGTAAGTGGCCAAGACGCCACTCCAATTAGTCTTCATTGATTCCTCGATTGAACACTAATTTGTTATTGGCATAAGGGCTATGAGCCACACAAGCTAAGAGCCATTGTAGGACCTAGGGTAAGACCCAAATGATGGCATTTCTTGGGTGCTTGTTCTCCAGCTTGAACATGTCTACCCCGTGGAATCCTCATCGATGTTAATGGCCAAGCAAGAGTCTTGACATTACAAATCTTTTGGGTGCTCTATACATACTACATGTTTTCAGTGCGACAATCAAATTGAGTTTCTGATAATCTTCAACTTACATCAGCTGATCTTTACCACGGAGTATAGATGCAACAATCAGTTTTGAGACAGCATGGCTGTCCATAAGAGCTAGGCATCTCACTTGGGTGGATCTCTTGCTCTCTCTATAGTAGTCTATGGCTGCACAGTTTTGGGCTAAGACCCAGCATAAATCACTCCATCGACATTGAGGATCACAATTTGATCTATTCCCATTACACTTTCAAGGAAAGAATTCTGCAATCTACCATGCGGTAGCGAAGAAATTCAACTTTTCTAGTTGATTCCAATAATTTGGTACACAGTGTGAGCGGGATGGAAACACACAGAATGCCTCTATACTGACCCGACACACACTCTTGGAAGGATACACACACACACACTATGGGGCACCACTCGGCTTACACAACACACCTGGCCGAGACATGGAACACACCTATGGAGTGAGAGGAGAGAAACTATTCACTTGCGCACTCCACACAGAGAGAGACACACACACACACCCCCAAAAAACTCATCTCAAGAGAGGAGAACTTTTGATATTTAGATAAAAATGAGCTTGGGCCAACACTAAGGGGCAAATTGCTCACACAAAATGGGTAAAATATACCAAATACAATCACAAATTGGAGAAGAAGCTTCACTCATATGAGAAACTTACACAGCCAAAACAACAGAAAAAAATTGAGGAATTTGGAAAAATGGACAGCACCATCGCGTTCGGAACGGCCCAAAACCCAAGTCTACAATGTCAAAGTACTCAAATCCGACCTCGGATGAGCAGTTTAGGGCCAAACATGCTCCAAAACAACAAAAAACATAGTTGCGGTTGTTTCTCCTCTTCTCTCCACGTTTCTTCTGGTATTCTCTCTATTTTTTCAGTTCCCACACTTAGCTTTATTACTTGGGCACCCTTGGCCTTTTAGTTGACCTCAAACGAATCCCGAACAGGCCAAAAACTGACATCGCAGTGCATAGTTGTCACCTTTTTGCATCATCCGCACACCTGGCACTCAGCTTTTTTCAATAATGCATCCCATAACCATGGGAAGTGGCCCCAAAATATGGTCCTCATGATGACCTTTCTGCATAATTAGCACAACAAAACACCCACGTCATGTCTGTACTTATCCACCTGCAAGTATTGACCCCATTCGCGATCCTCACGCCACTATATGCCATCTGACGCATCTGCTTACCTCATGTCGTCGGCCCGCGGATAGCTTCCTCGAGAAGTTTTATGCGCTAAAAACTCATCATTATTATAGAAAAAACACACTAGTACTGGTAATAGTGAAAATCGATGCACTATGTACATGTTGTCCTACGTGTACATGTGGGCCCCATGTAACCACCTAGCTTTGGAAAATGGTCAATCCTTTATTCGATGCACCATGCATGTGTATGTACATATGCACAATCCCTTGCTCCAAAAAACTCCTGACATAATTTGCCCATCCTCTAGCCTGCTAGATCATTCATGCTCAGCAGCAGCAACACTAGTAGATGCTCATTCCACCTAGATCCCACACAAAAACACTTGGCATTCCTTGCATCAAAATATTAATGAAGGTTCCACCTGGTTCCCAAGGAAAACCTGTAGAGATGCCATATATCAACTTTGCATCAAGAAAATAATCAATTACTTTGGCATAGACCTGCATGTGCAAAAATATCTCCTTCTCCATAGTTGAGAGGTCTCCACTGATCATGTGTCATCAATTCCTACTTCATTGACAACTCAACATTGGTTTGCATCAGCCCTTCAATCACTTCATAAGGCCCTTTCACTTTCATCTTCAACTTCATTCGGAAATGCAACTAAACCAGACTCCTGGATATCTTTCTCCATCAAAAGAACTGCACCGTCAGCATCCTCAGGACTGCTGGTAGTATTATCACTGTCCTCGTCAGACACTGTGGAATAGTATTCATCACTAGACTTATCCTCATCTTCATAGAGATCCTCCAATCGTTTCCTTGTGTCCATATTATATAGCTTCTTGGCACCTGTCTTTCCATAGAGGCTAATCGTACCACGTTGCCAATCTCGAATAGCTCCCACTGCATGTAACCATGGTCTACCCAGTATAATAGGATATGATCCCAACCCTACTGGCATCACATGAAAATCAACCACTGCCTTTGCATCATATGCCTCCACTTATAAGCTCTTTACAACACCCAAAAATTTTACATTCTGATGGTTTTTCAATCTGATCCGGAATCTTGACACCCCAATCACTGTGAGACCCATCTTCTCAACGCATGAGTGTGTTATGACGCATATTTGGGCTCCACCATCCACATAACCTTGTCCCAGATTTTTTGTTTTGTGCCACACATCTACTATTGGACAAATTTCTGGTAGCTCATCCATCACCAACACCTTTACTGAACCTCTCTCTGGCTCTTTCTCCATTGGGTTAACCATCCTCTTCCCCTGTCGCTTTAGCTTAGGCACCATCTCTATAAGCTGCCCAAAAGTAACATCTGCCTTCCTGCTTGTCAGATCCTCCTTCAAGTCATAGCTTAATTGCCCATCCCCTAGTGGAAAATCTGACACATAAAACTTGAGACGAGACCTTCTTTTCCTCTTGGCCTTGACATCCTCGCCTTCATGGATCTTTTCCTTACTAGGATCTAGGAAACTTATTCCTTCCTTGTCCTCTGTGATCCTCTTCCCAATAGGCATCAGTAATGTATCCTCTATCTTTGATGCCTTCTCCAAGGTGACTACACTTAACACTTTTGTCTTTCCCTTTTCCTCTTTGGTTAATCCACTCGTTCCTTCTTCTCCCTTGATTTCGATGCCATAATCATTTGACCTAGTTAGCACCTGTCTTGGCAATGGATACATGTCTCCCCCCATCCTTGGTGGCTTATCACATTGCGGACTGATGTGGCCCAACTCTCCACAATTATAACATGTGGGCGTCTGCCTCCAGAACCTACCATTACTTTGTCCAGCACCATTCTTAGGTCTTTCTTCACCTCCTGGCTCATTTGCAAACCTCCTTGAACCTCGATTATTTCCCACTTGACCTAGCATGTTTAGGCTCAGATTCTTCATTAAATCTACCACTTGCCTCGTGTCTTGCCTTAGCCCATCATCTTGCATTGCTGTAGTGACCACTGCTGGCATAACCTTAGGAGTAACAGAAACCACTGGTTCATGATGAACCCCACCTTGCGAAGAATCCATAGTCTGAAATTTAGACCTCATTGGCAGAGACTCCACCCCTAACTGGCTCATTTTCTTCAGCTTCCACTCTTTGTTCCTTGCTACCTCTAGTGCATCTTCATATGTCCTAGCCTTCTTTAGCTCCACTCTCCAACGTATATTCTCCCAAAGACCAGCCAAGAACCTGTCCTTATTCATCATGTCAGGCGGGGGTATCTGTGGTGCTAAGGCCTTGCACATCCTCTCCCATTCCAATGAGAACTTATGTATGTACACATCTACTGGCTCGCTTTCCTTTTCCACTAAAGCCTGTACTTCTTGCCACACTTTGTCAGGATCTTCTATCTTCACAAACTCCACTTCAAATCCATGCCGTAGATTGTCCCAACTCAATCTTACAGGTGGATCAGCCACACACAAATCCTCTTCAAATGCTTTGGACCAAACTCGTGCATCACTCTTCAAACAGATTTGGAGAAGACGAATCTGGTTGCTAATGTAGGCAACCTCCATCTTTTCCAAAAAATATTCCACATCTTCATCACTTCTTCCATGAAACTCCAGATAAGAGAAATCCATGGCTACCCAAGTTACGATGCTTTGAGAACCCCTTCGAACACACGTGCAAGAACCCAAAACTTTTCACTACCCAATCCCCAGAAACTTCAATGGAGCTCAGCTTTAGATAAGGACAAACACATGCACATCAAATGAATTTTCATAGTTAATCATTGGAATTACAACAAGCAAAGGACATTATAGGATCTCTCGTAATCTTCTTGGCCCGAACATAAAGACAATGAGCTGCTGGAAAAAAATCTTCCTGGACACATGAACATTTATCTGGATTCTTTGAGTTAAATGAAAAGGAGTGAATTGAGGGCCATTTTCATCATCCATTAAAGTCAACCATGAAGCTCTAAAGAAGGCACACCTGACTTATCCTTTGATTTTGCCATAATTTCAGCAGCATAACAGTATAAATGGCTTAAAAGACCAAAAGACCAGCCATCATAACTTGGAAAAATTTTGACTGAGTTTCCCCAGAAGTAGAGCAATAAGAACCCAAAATATAGACTATATATGTATGCATAAACTGCCAACAATAGAACGCGAGCATCAAATAGGAATCACTAATACATAGCCTATGGTGAGGTCATGAAAAGGGTGCTCCAGCTACCTATATCACCAAAAGGATCTCCACATTTGAGAATCCCCTAGCTCAATAAAACCTCACGCTATTGACCCTCACATGAAGGCTAATGCAATCGCGTATAGTCAAGTCTCAGAAATGACTATCTTCTAGACCAAGTCTCAGAAATGGCTGGGACTGCTAAATAAAACCAAGTATGGCTCCACAAAGGCGTACAATTGGCATTTTCCACAAGTAATGTACAATACCAACAGACAATGTGCTCAAACAGGCGCCAAATGATACATACCCACAACAACTGCAAGTGACACAACTGCTAGTGTATCACTGTACTTCAGCTACATGTTCCTGTGTGAATCACTTGTACTTGTACCTCTCCCTGTAACCTGTAACTTGTAACCTGTAGTCTGAATCTCGAAGCTTGAAGCTCGAAGGAGAAGGTACTCGAAGAAGATCCTCCGTGGGGGCGCCAAAAGAATGTGAGCGGGATGGAAACACACAGAACGCATCTATATTGACCCGTCACAATCTCTTGGAAGGATACACACACACACTATGGGGCACCACTTGGCTTACACAACACACCTAACCGAGACAGGGAACACACCTATGAAGTGAGAGGAGAGAAACTATCCACTTGTCCACTCCACACAGAGAGAGAGACACACACACGCAAACCCAAAAAACTCAGCTCAAGACAGGAGAACTTCTGATATTTAGATACAAACGAGCTTGGGCCAACACCAAGGGGCAAATAGCTCACACAAAATGGGTAAAATATACCAGATACAATCACAAATTGGAGAAGAAGCTTCACTCATAGGAGAAACTTACACAGAAAAACAGTGAGGAATTTGGTAAAATGGACAGCGCCATCACGTCCGGAATGGCCCAAAACCCCAATCTACAATGTCAAAGTGCTCAAATCCGACCTCGGATAAGCAGTTTAGGGGCAAAGCAGGCTCCAAAACAACAAAAAGTTGAGTTGCGGCTGTTTCTCCTCTTCTCTCCATGTTTTTTATGGTCTTCTCTCTATTTTTCCAGTTCCCACACTTAGCTTTATTACTTGGGCACCCTTGGCCTTTTAGTTGACCTCAAACGGACCCCGAACAGGCCAAAAACTGACCTCGCAGTGCATAGTTGTCACATTTTTGCATCATCCGCACACCTGGCACTCAACTTTTTTCAATAATGCATCCCGTAACCACGTGAAGTGGCCCCAAAAGATGATCCTCATGATGACCTTTCTGTATAATTAGCACAAGAAAACACCCACATCGTGTCTGTACTTATCCACGTGCAAGTATTGACCCCATTCGCCCTCCTCACGCCACTAGATGCCATCTGACGCATCTGCTTACCTCATGTCGTCGGCCCGCGGATAGCTTCCTCCAGAATTTTTACGTGCTAAAAACTCCTCATTATTAAAGAAAAAACACACGGGTACTGGTAATAGTGAAAATCGATGCACTATGTACATGTTGTCCTACCTGTACACTTGTGGGCCCCACATAAGCACCTAGCTCTGGAAAATGGGAAATCCTTTATTCGATTCACCATGCATGTGTATGTACATATGCGCAATCCATTGCTCCAAAAAACTCCTGACAACGGTTGACTATGTTGGTTACCATTACCTACTAGTTGAGCAGTTTCTACAAAGGGTCTTACCAAGGGGTTTGAGTATGTAGCTTATAACAAACGGGTTTGGATTGCGAAGGCAACACCCATGGTTTCCAGTGCAATGTTGCTTGGTTTTTTCATAGGAGGGAAACGTGCTCCTCTGCATTTGAATACGGGTAAGTGAACATTAAGTTCACATCTCCAGGTACGCATCTATTTATTTGGTGTTAGTCCATTTTTTAGTATGCTTTGCTTGGTTTTTTTTTTCAAGTCGTATAAATACGCTTGCATGTTTCAGGGCCATGCCAAGGGCATGTCGTAACAAAGTGTTTTGAGCCGTCGTGTCCAATATACATTTTTGCATTATGCTATTATGCACACACTTGTAGGGTTCACTTTGGCACATGTTGTCACATGGGATACAACATGGTCTAGGAACTCAAGGAGTTCGGTTTAGCTAGTGTGGAGCAATGATTCAGAGGGTCCCCCCCACTCTTGTTGCCGCAGAGCAGAGTGTTTTGCAGTTACCTCCATACACAAGTACATCTTGCACTTGATGGATGTCGCCTTTTCGGCCATTCTTATTTGAGACATATTCCACATGTGGAAAATATGAGTCTCTAGGCCTCACACTAGCGCCTAATTCCTAATAATGTGTCGCGACAACGTCCCTACGTGCTGATCGCATCCGTTTATTAGACCATTTGGAACATACCGTATTAGGAACAATTTCAGTGGCCAAAAATTGTCTGGTACTAAGTACAGACTTGTTCCGATTACAAGTGCTGTGAAACCATCTTAACGGAGGGTCGTTTCTACATATAGCCAAGTATGCTATGTTCATGAGAATATCTCATGATACGGTACCTAGGTGTGACTAGGTTGTCACATTCTGCTATGGTCCAACTTTTGTTGCCCGGCTTTCCCGTATGTACCGTGGAAAGTCTCGTCATGGAATTGCGGTTTGGATAAGTTTGTGTTAAATGCATGCATACTAGGTGTTATGGGCCCTAGTGTTTAACACTGATTTATTTGGAGTGGCATGCAAATTTATGGACTTTATTCTTTATGCACATTTCTGCACTACAAGTGCAATCTCTGCTACAGATTTATTATGAGTTTACACCCTGTCCAGTACTGGCTCAGGATGGGTGTCTGCGGTTGGATGGTCTAAACTCTATGAGCTTACTCTAGACTAGCCCGCTTTCAACCTAGTTGGTTTTCTCCACTCCATATCAAATATATGGTTGGATACTCAATGGTTGATTCATAGTTTATCGTTAGTCGTGGAAGACTGTTTGTAAATGTTTGGGGGAAAGCACCTCACTCTTACTGCTGCTATTCATCCCGTGTTGGATGGGCAGCTTACAAGTATTTTTTTGCTAAAGGATCTGCTAAGAGCATACGTTAGCACAATTCATTCTGAATGGGAGATTCTCTCCCTATTCTAGAACTTGCTTAAGTAAGGTTTTCAACTTTGAACACCTATTGTGGTGAGGTTGGATACCGTTTCAATAGTTTCATAACTCAAGGACTTAATAGGTGTGCTGACAAAGTATTTTGGCAGGTAACCTTCATTAGGGGGTGAACATGTTCCCATTTACCAGTCATCCGGGATGACTATCTGTAAACCATGAGGAAAACACGCCTCAGTAATGTCAGTTATCCAAGGGGATAGACCGATTACAAAGAGTAATCTTGTGCTGAAGGATATGCAAAGTGCGTGTGTTAGCACCAAGCAATCCAATTAGTAAGCACTTATTGCTCTACTTGGAGTTTGCTTACCATAAGTTAAAAGCATGTTTGCGACTAGGTATAGTCTCTCCATGTATAAATCAAGTCCTCAACCTTGAACACAAGTGATGGTGGGGTTGTTTACTGCTGAAATTGGAAAAAAAGTCAAAGACTTAAACTTGGCTGATGTGTATGTTAGCAAGTTACTTTCATGGAAAGTGGAAATAGGTACTCTTTAGGATACACCTTGGTGTAATAACTCGTTTTGAATACTCATGTGTGTTCTAAATGGAGTCTACACACAATGATAGGATAGGAATCGGTAACACAAGCTGGTTGCAAATGGACAACAATGTGGAAAATCAAGATGTGGCTCTTGGTTTCATTGAACCTCCTGCAGAACCGTGTTTCGGTCAACCAAAAAGATGGATCCATGAAGGATTCCACTTGGGAAAACATTAGTGTTCTTAAGAAGTTCCCCACTTTTGTTTTCGAGGACAAAAACTCTTCTTTAAGGGGGGAGTAATGTCAGAACACCGGCAAGGCCGGACTAGACAAGGGCAGATCCGGGCTAGGCGGTGTGGAACGGGGAGTCCCACTAGGGCAAAGGGCCAGGGGCTTGCCTATATAATGGGTGGTTGGGTGGTGGACTCTCAGGCTCTAGCTTCACTTGTCTTACATTATTGGTGGTAATTCGAAGGTACTTGGCATGGCTGGTTAGTTGTTCTAGTTCAAGAAGCTAGTAGGGGTTTCTCTTTCTTTTCATCCCGCACTTTTGGGTGTGATATTTTGCTAGTGCAAGGCTACTAGGCAAAGGCCAACTATTCAGGGATCACGGAAGCTTAATCACCCCATCCATGCAATTGACATGGCAAGTTGATACAGGTAATTTATGAGGTACACACTCAATTTTGATCTTGCTTATTAAATTCTTAAAGGACATGCATTGTGGCTATGCTATGCAATGGACATGTGTGCTACCATGGACGTTCTTGTATAATTGTGCAACTTAAGAACTCCAGGAACAAGCAAGGCTTGTAGCAAAGAACTGCAACATTGGCAAATGATCCTAAGAATCCACACAGGGCATGTGATTATCTCTTGATTAAGGAGCAAGGCTCTAACAAGGATAACCCATACAAAGGATTCAATGATGCTCCTCAACCTTGAATAAGAGAAGGTTACCTGGCATTAAAAGCAAGTCAGGCATGGTTTATGACTTGTGAGAAAAAGGTAATCTGAAGGCCAGTCCTTATTTCCAATTCCTAAAAGTCGATAGACAAAATTGATTATGGTAAACCCTATCAAAAAGCGAGGTTTGAAAGGAAATTACAAATGGGTACTTACAAAGTAGCATTGAAAAACGAGGTATATTTTGTTTTTGCAATTACTAGTGATAATTTTTGTGCTTCCAATATAGTGTCCTACTTGACAAAGTCGACAAGCGCTGCAACAATCGACAAGTAAACCACACCAAGTAATCCAATGAATTCTAGCAAGAAAGGTGGCAATTCAAGAAATTCAGTAAATAAGTTACATTTTACAATTTATAACTAATCTTGTATAATTTTTTAGCATGCCACAAGTAGATGTTTCTTATGTCAAGTAGAGATTGGCAGTAAGATGAAATTTGATAGCTAAGCTTCTGTTGGACGGATACACCGCGACGGACGTCAGCACAACGAGAACTCACATAACAAGATTTGTCAGCTAAGGACGAAGCTCGACCCGCAGGCGCGTGGAAGCAAGAATAGGGTGTCAACCTACACTCAACCAACTCCTAACTAATTCCTACAGAGGTCTCTACCAATTGTCTAAGTCACAACCTTCAAGAGTGCATAAGAGGAAACTTCCTACAACGCTTTCTAGAGCCGAACACCCATCAATCAATCTCGAAACACCATAGAACTTGAAGGAGACCCTACTAATACCAATAGGTCGCTGTCCCTAAGGTCTATGAACCAAAATCCCAACCCAAAACACCCAATGCAAAATCACGTAGGATGTCTGGCCGAAATTTGTAGGTCTTCAATTCCAAAATCTAAAGTGCCTAATGTGTAGCTCTACTCAATGTGAACGCATGGATATGCTGCAATGCAAAATCGAACAATGTATGCTCACCAAATCACCAGATGAAGCTCATAGAAGGATCTCGCAAAACCGGACCGTACTCGTGCAATGTAGGTATCAGGGCATAGCTCTCGTCGCGGGCAACACGCTGCACTTCTCCGCACTCGATTCTGACCACCGGTGCACACATAGCATCAAGATGAAGCTCACACTCTCTCTCGTACACAGTATGCTCACTCACAGACTTCAAAACTTCTTTTTAAAATGACAAAAGGTTTTTTTCATTAAGGTCAAAAAGTGGTATAAATACCTTACAATTCTCAAAACCTAAAGTTCCAAAATCAACCATCTACTCAATCTAACTATCAAAAATGGGATACAATCTAAAAACTTCTGTAAGCTCCAATATTTACAAGGTGAAAAATCAGGTTTTCTCAATAAATGAATAATTACAAAAAATGATAATCTTCCGAGTAGTTAGTTTTCGTGGGGTATGTCCAGCTTCTAACACTCCCCCCCTCCTTGCTCATGTCGTCCCCGACATGGACACTGATCTGCTTCTTCATCGTATGGTTTCGCGCATCTTGATCAATGATTCCTATCTTGCATGTAGATTCATCATTGTTGGGCCAAAAATATCAGTGTTTATTGTGAAGAAGCCGGTGTAGAACGCTTCTTCAAAGGCTTGGAGGTGATAGGATGGTAGAAACATTATCCTTTGATACAACGCATGTATCACCTCCTTGGAAGGCTAACCAGACAGATCATAGGCACATCTGTAAGTATCTTGGAAGAAGAAGATACTGTCTGTCACATGGCCTGGCTTGAATGTCTCAAATACTGCTAAAAGAGTCTTGCAGATTTTCTTCATCATGATGCACGTAAGGTCAGGTGAGCCAGTAAACAATTTGATGGCCCCCGTTAGGGTTTTCACCATGTATTGGACACTTATTCTCTCACCTGCCTTCAAGACCGATAGCTTAGGATAATTCACCCAAGTGGGTTGGCTCCTTTGTAATATCTCCTGGGCCTTCTACGTCCTAATCCTTGGTAGAGGACAAAAGCTGAGGTTGTATTTGATGTTTCTTGGTGCCTCTACCAAATGGATTAGGTATTGTGGGTACTTTGTCAGCCAGGCCTTCCTCCATTTTGGTTGAGAGTAAACTATTAGCTTGACCCCTTCTGGTTGGGAGATATCTGCGTTGTAGAGTGACATTGTAGGCTCTTCTGTAATCCTCCTATTGATGGTGGCAGCTTCATACTTCAGCAAAGGATATGGGAGAGAGGGTTGAAGACATTCGCGCCTGAGGTTGCTGGCATCGATCTTCTGGATAGTCATGGATTTGAAAACCCTCTTCTCCCATTTCAAGGATTCCTTAGCCATCTCTCTGATCTCCATCTCTATTGCTTTATGCATCTTTTCCTTCTCTTCCTGTGTCAGATCTTGCGGCTCTTGAGAGGATCCTTCTAGGATTTCCTCTTGCATAGGTGTGTCCACCGGATCTACCACATTTTCTAAATCTATGCCTTCATTGGCCGCTGGCCCTGTGCCCTCTTGCTCTCCAGCTTGTTGTCCTCTCAGCTCCTCAATCTGCTTTAGGAGTTTCTGTTTTTTTTTTCAGCTTCTTTGCCCATATTCACGAGGAGGTCATTCAATTCGGCGTTTATCTTCTCCTCCTCCTCGAGCTTTCTTTTGATACTTTCTAATTCTTCTTGCAGGGCTTTTTGGTCTTCTTCCATTCGTGTTTGCATAACAATTGACCCTTCTACCATCATCAATCCTTGCTTTTTCTCTAGAGTCAGCTCCTTCTGAAGTTCTTGCATCTGTTCTTATAAAGTTGGCTTTCCGTGGTGATGTGAGTCTAGCTAGTAGCTCTGACTCGGGTAGGAGATGCCCGCAGCCTCTGGATGGTTTGATCTTCCACTTTGAGCTGGTCCTTGAGCTCAAGGATCTCATCCTAGATGGCTTCTTGATCTATCTCCGCCTTTTATTTGGCATTTTGCATGGCTTCAACTTCTTTAGATTCCTCATCCAGCTGTAGGGTTAGGTTATCCCTTTCCCTCTCGGCATCTATCAATGATTTGCTGAGTTGATTACATTCCTACTCAACTCCTTGCATTCTTTGTGCTGCTGCCTTATTTTCTTTCTCCATTTCCTGGCATCTTTGCAATGCCCTTGCTAGGCTAGCCTATAGCTCCGCTTCTCTCTCTTTCTGCCTTTGAATTTGTCCTTGCAAAGAGTCTATTTCTAGCTTTATCTTCACTTCAGTGGCCTTGAGAGCTGCCATCTCACTTTCTGAGGCCATGGACTGCGCTCTTAACCTAGTTAACTTTGTCATCACCATATCCTAATTGTTTGAGGGCGGGTGCATGTCCATTGTATCTGTGGCCATCTCTTTTAGTTCTACTAACCTCATGCTTTGCATTTGTTCATTAGGCCCTGTGCTTGCCAAGTCGAATGCCACTGTGGCAGACTCTTCTTTTGTGTATCGTGCTGCTAGTAGGTCCAAAAATGTGTTCTATGAATCATTTGGCTCTTGTTTCCCACTTCAAGGCTTAGCCTCTTCCTTTGGTTCTGGCTCCTAGCTCTGCTTTTGCTTGGTGTCTTCTTGTTCTTCTGGTTTGTCTTCCTTCTCTTTATCTTCTTGTGGAGGGCTGCTAGGAGGTGGTGAGGGCGGTGGTGAGGGCTGTGGGCTGGCCGGTAGAGATGTAGGCTTTTTCTTTAAATCTCGGTCTACCTTAGTCTTTCTTTCTCTCTCTTGGCTCTCCTGCTCGTCTAGCAGTTTCTGTCATACCTGCTCAACTTCTTCTTCTGTAAAAGGTACATGCAGGATATTTTCTGATGCGGCATCAAGAATCTCAAAATTTTTAATGTAATCTTCGAATCTATCCCTTTGCACCCTTCGGGGTGATCCCAACATTGCTTCTAGAGACGGCTTCCAGAGTTCACTCAAATCGCCTTTAAGGGCTCTTTCTGCTCTGAAGATCTCCATCAGCCGCTCTAGTCTTGCCGCTTTTTGTGACTTTGTCTCTTTTGCCGACACTTGGGCAAATTCTTTCTCTCCCTTCTTTTGCTCAGGCTGCTCTTCTTGAACAGAATCTAGCCATCTTTTCAATCTTGTGGCAACCCTTGGTGCTCTTTGTGGCTCGTCTTCTTTGTCTTCTTTGAGCCTCAGCCAGTCGTTCTGTGACAGGGGGTCAGGCCATCTTCCTTTTGCGTGCAATGACCCATAAATCACCTTAGTGATTAGCTCTCCTGGCACAATATACGTTGGCTTCTTGTTACCCATCTTCACTAGGTTTTCATGTATATATGCTGCATAACTGATTATCTTCGGAGTGCTCTTCATTAGGAAAAATATGAACCCTCTAGGGGCCCTTTGGGATTAAGGTTAATTCGAGGCCAGCCAATAGGAAGAGGGTGGTGGACACACTCTATACCCTCAAAAAAGTAGGGGGACAAGGTAGCTTTACACCTCTTAATGGCCTCTTACCTAGTGAGAAGGTAAGGGAGGTGGCTAGGGGAAAGGGAGGGGGGGCGGGGAGGGGGGACCACTTTGACCTTTTTTCCCCCACTTTTTGGCCCGGATTTAAAAATACACTAAAAATTTCAAATTTTCAAAAAAATTCAAATTTCAAGTTTTCCCTCCTTAAAAGGTCCCCTAACCTATTTCATGGTTAAAAAAGTATTTTTGACCTCCAAAATTAAAAAACGTGCACTAAAAAATTTCAAAAAAATATTTTTTTTCAAAAAATTTCAAAACATCATATTCCACCCTCCAAAGTCTTTCCAAACCTATTCTATAGCTAAAAGTGATTTTCTCTCTCTACAAATCCTTTTCCAGGCTCTCCATGGCTACAACAACCACATGCACCCCCTATAGTCCAACATTATCTCTCTACTAGCTTTCTTCCATCTCCATTGTAGCACCAAGCAAGCTTCTTCCCCATCTCTTCCCCTTGCCCACCACATAGTTCCACACCAAGCTAGCTCCTCTCCCTTCTCTCACCTCCATTAGAGCATGAAACAAGATTCTCCTCCTACTTTCATTCACTCACACTACATGGAAACCTCTACTCCCGAAGGTGGAAAAAGCATCAACTCACATGACTTGCATACCACAAGAACAGGAGGTTTGAATAGTGCATGGGCATTGCAAGGATTCATCTCCAACATAAAGATAGAATGGTGAGAAAACTACCCTTGTAGATTACATTCAGAGCTTAAGATCATCTCCATCTTTAAGTTTATCATGCTGGAGGGAATTAACCTCTTTATGGCTTTCAATGTTTAGGCTTCACACCTCATAACATTGGGTGGTGCTATTTTGTTGATGGCTTTGGTGCGCCATCTATAGTTTTGTAGCATGTGATTGAGTCTCACAATTTAAGTAAGTTGTGTTATCTATGGAGAGTCATCAAAGATTTTTCTTATAATTTATTCTTTGTATAGTTGTCATTAGATTATTAGAATGATATCATTTTGTACTTTATAACTTTGTGCTCACATAATCTGTTGTTTACTTACAGAGTCAACTTGTTTTGAGAGGACATCAGCAAGCAACCATGTGCAGAGATGGAAATCACCCTATTTTTGTTCCGTGAGGAACCTTTCACTACCGTGTTAAAAGATTTTGATAAGAATAGTAGGATTTTTGTAGAATCTTGAACCAATAGGTACTCTCTAGGAGCTCCTAGAAAAGCCATCACTATAGTACTACTATCTTCCCTAGTGTCATAGACACACAAATACTCGTGTATATGAATCTCTAGATGAGACAAATACTTGTAAGAGAAGCCTAACAGCAACAACATTGTCTCCATTTGTAATTATTTTTATGAGGCTGGATTCCTTTATAAATGCAATATAAATATTTCTTTTTGTTAAATGGTGTCGCACTGAGTGAGAGTATTTTATTTAGATTACTGGAGTTTCATACAGATTTGAGAAATATTGTTGATTTTTTTGGATATTCTGATTTGCCTGTAAGATGTTTGAAGTTTCAAGTCTTCATCATTCCACCATGAAGAAATTCATGCAATATTTTGATTTCACTTTAATCACTAATGGTTATTCTTATTAAGTGGATCATAACCTTTGTCAAATGTCCTCATTTGGGGATGTTGAATATATATCAATAGCAACATTTCAAAAGTTGAGAAAGCTAAATTCTTGCTTTCCAAAATGTTATTGTTTCCATACTATGCCTATGCCAAGCTTGACTTAGAGAAATGACAACTTGAGATGGAGGTGTAGATATATAGGGGTGAATTATAATTGATTCTTGTTTCATCATATATATTATAAAGCCTTTGAGTTTCCACCTTTTTGAGTAGTGTTGACAAGTTTTTGGTATCAAACCTTCTTAAATATCCCTATTCATTCGCTATTGGTAGCTATTTATTTGGTATTGTTAAAGATCATACCAATAGCTATCACCTTGTGAACTTAATTGTTGAATTACGGATTTGATTTTTACTATGTAGCTCATTTGGATAGAGAAAATGTAAACATAAATTATAGATACATGCATTGTTAACATAGATGATATGTATCACTCGAACCTATATAACTGCTAATCAAGAAACCTTTGGTCGGATACTATAACAATAGGGGTCACATGTGGTTTTAAATACCAAAGAAATGGCTTAACCAAAACATTTCCAAGAACACGAGGTGAACACAAGGAAGTAAAAATTGGCTACTTGTTTGGTTGATTTCTAGTGCTAAATGTTCTGAGTGCACAAAATTTGTGAGGCCTTTGACCTTGCGAGTTCACTAAAGTATATGTAACATAGCACATGTGTTCAACAGAAGGGAATTTATATTCTTGTAAAGTTACAGAAACATGTGTAGGTAAGGCCTATAAGGGCTACTTTCAATCCATTGTGGTGAACGCACATGATATAGGAAAATTTGACATAGTAAATACTCCGTACATCAAACACTACAACTCTATCTCATGGCCATACATTAAAACAAAGCCCCTATTTGTCATTTTGAAGCCCCAGAGACCCTCAACAGGAGGGACCACAACGGCGCGTAGAATGCCCATCTAGGCATAAATAGGGACCAAGATATTTCCAAGAACAGGGGATGGACACAAGGAAGTAAAATATGGTTGATAAGCATGATACAAGGTTTAGGTATCTGCCATTTGGGGGGGGGGGGGGGGAGGGGTTGCTATGAACACATTAAACTGCCCAGTTCTATCTCATGGCCATGCATTAAAAAAAGCTTGTACTTGTCATTTTAGGGGCCCAGGGACCCTCAACAAGAGGGGCCACAAGGGCGCGCAAACTGGCCATCCAAAAATTTTGGATGGCCAGTTTGCGCGCCCTTGTGGCCCCTCTTGTTGAGGGTCCCTGGGCCCCTAAAATGACAAGTACAAGCTTTTTTTAATGCATGGCATAATACAATGTTTAGCTATTTGCCATTGTGGGGGGGGAGTTTGCTATGAATACATCAATTTGCCCAATTCTATCTCATGGCTCTGCATCAAAAAAAGCCTGTACTTGTCATTTTAGGGGCCTAGGGACCCTCAACATGAGGGGCCACAAGGGCGCGCAAATCAGCCATCCAAAAAATTTGGATGGCTGATTTGCGCGCCCTTGTGGCCCCTCATGTTGAGGGTCCCTGGGCCCCTAAAATGACAAGTACAGGCTTTTTTTAATGCATGGCATGATACAATGTTTAGCTATTTGCCATTGTGGGGGGGGGGGGGGGGGGGGGGGGGGGGGGGGGGGGGAGTTTGCTATGAATACATCAATTTGCCCAATTCTATCTCATGGCTATGCATTGAAAAAAGCCTGTACTTGTCATTTTAGGGCCCCAGGGGCCCTCAACATGAGGGGCCACAAGGGCGCGCAAATCAGCGGGCCCTAAAATGACAAGTACAAGATTTATTTTTATGCATGGTCATAATTCAAGTTGTAAGTTTTTTTTTTTTTTTTAAATAAGTGTTGGACTTTTAAGCTGTTTTCAAGAGCTTCTAGTGTTCAATTGGCTCTGAATCTGTCTGGGCTTGTCTCACATAAATTTGTTCATCTCGTCGCGCTCTTCGACTATCGTGTGATGCAAAAAAATCATATCCTACTCGGATTTTCCAAAAATCAACGTGCAAGTTGGCAATTTCTAAAAAAATGATGTAAAACAGACATTTCTTACTTTTTCCTTAATCTACGGGCTCGAACGGGCATTAAAACCATGGAATCTGAAAATACTCAGAGAACCAATGTTTTTTATTGTGTTAAGGACTGCATTTCCTACATACAAAACTTTCTCCAAATCTCACCCTAACACCTTCAAAAGTGGCTTCCAAGGAGTGCTCTCGATCAAAAATTGAAACTGAAGGAAAACAATCAGAATGAACTCCTAGACTGTGTACAAACTTTAAAATAACCAAAATTTCCTTTTAAAAAAAGTTATTGCTAAAAATTTGAAAATAGACCACCCTTAGACTTCCCACAATGATAGAAATCAAAAGGTTCAACGAGAGGTCTGGTGTCACAAGTGCATGGTAGGAATCTAATCGAGGCTTATTCCGTCAAGATCTCTTATACTTTATTATGTCTTCTCATGTACAATCTTACCAAAAAAAACAAAATTACACTTTAAATGACTACAAATTTTATTTAACTTATCAAACAATCTAAAATATGGTAGACCTAGAGTGCTCTTACACATCAACAAACAAAAAAGTCCAAATTTCTTCTCATTAACTTTGATAAACATACATCTGTGAACACTTTACAAGGAGTAGTGTGGTCATGGTTCTTACATCCATTCCATGACATGGTATGCTCCTGGGGTGACCTATCACATAAAAATATCTTTGGTAGGAGTGCCCTCATGTTCGGAAAGAGTGTGTCGCTGCTGATGAAAAGTTTTTGCATTGTCCTACTAGGGATCTCTTCATGTCAGCATAATGATTTTTGGTGTAGTGGGAGCCACATTGCCGCTGAGGAGAGCTTTGTGCCACCGTAAAAGCTTCATGTTATGCCAATTCCTTGAGCCGTTCTTGCAAACAACGCCACTCAACTAGCATAGCAAGAGGTCACCTTGTAACAAAAACATGTATGAATTCAACATTTGCAAGCTATATAATGAAGACACTTGTTAAGTATATGTTGTAAAAATTTGCAAGTATTTCTATCTAGCTGGGAATAAACAATATAAAAATATACATTAGGATGAGACTACCACCCCTAATAAGCATGGATTTGAAGCACCTACCTGCAAGATGTAACAAAGAAGAATGTTTTAGAGGAAAAGTGGTGACACTTGGCCTCTCTAACCTGCAGCCTTTCACTATTTGTGCATAAAAGCAACCTTTGTGCCAAGCACTACAAAACAAGTAGAGGCAACACCTTAGACTTCAAAGTTTATGATAAGAAGAACACAATCAAAAGTAAGAAGTCTATTGTTACCTTGCATAAAGGGGTGTTTTATTCAAATATGTGATGGTATTGGCAAGATATTGAAGAATCGTCAACATTCATCTCACCGATGGTGCGACGTTCCTGGGATGACCTCTGCTCACCCTCACGTGCGGCCTTCGATGCAAACGTTGCGAGCAAGCAAATATGTATGCATACGATTTGTCCTTGAGCACCATGGTAGCTGTTGCATGAGGAATCAAAAAATGAAAAGAGAGAGGGGGGAGGGAGAGAGAGGAACATGGGAGAAGACAAGGGGGTAGTGGGGGAGAGAGAGAGAGAGAGTGGAGAAGGAGGAGAGAAGGGGGCAGGGAGGGAGAGGGAGTAACATGGGAGGAGAGAAGGGGACAGTGGGAGAGAGGGAGAGAGGGGAGGAGGAGGAGAGAAGTGGCAGGGAGGGAGAGGAGAGGGAGAAAGGAGGGAGGAGGAAGAGAGAAGAAAGGTTTTTTTTTGGGGGGGAGTTTTTTTTTGAAAAATTGGACTTTTAGTGCTTGTAAGTTTTAAAAAATGTCAAAAAATACTTTTTTGATATGGATATATGTTGGGGGGGAGTTTTAAGTCAAAAATAAGTAAAAATAACTTTTTTAAAAAAAAGTCAAATTTTGGCTCTTAGTGATCCACGTTTTTTATGATGTGGCCACACCTCTTTACTCCCTTCACTTTCAAAAAGCTAGAGAGAGAAGCTGACCTCCTAGGTCCACATCCTACATGTGTCAAAAAAAAAGGCTAGAAAAGCCTACTCAAAACTAGCTTCTTGAACGCCCTTGTCCCCTTAACCCTACACACCATTAGCCTTAATCCCTAAAAATTAGGATTCCTTACAAGACCCATGCAAGGTTCATATTTCTCCTAATGTCATCATTGCCCAAGTGAATGTCATGGAAATTGCACCTGGCGGCATTCTGTACTTTTGTGGCCTCTTCGTACACATATGGAAGTATTGGTTGTACAACTGACTCATGATTGCCACTCTTGGGTTGGAAATATCTTCAAAAGTGTAGTTACCTTTCTTCTCAGTGTACACCCTGACCTCATCCCTTCTTTTAGTTACACTAGCTCCCTTGTTGGAGAGGTCTAGTGCATCTGCTACAACTTGCTCTGTGATGACTATTTCTGTTTCTGGCCTGCCTTGTAGATCGGTTACTCTGGCCACTCCATCTTCTTTGATGGTCATCACAAACTCCCAGAATCTCTTTATGTCAACCCCTGCCGGCACTGCTGCAAAATAGTTGTGGAGATCAATCTTCTCCAAGTACCTGGCCATCTTGATTCTTACGAACTCATTGAGTTCCCGCGGTAGCATTGGTAGCTCGATCACATTCCCTTCAGTGTCTTTGAACACTCCTTGGTAGATCTTTAGGTCGTTCGACTCTAGCAGATCTTCTTGGATCCATGTGCTGGTGGGCTTTACTGTTCCTTCTGGTATGACGAAGGGCTCCACTTCTTCTAGGTAATCCCTAATGGTCATTCTTCTCTTCTTTGCAGGTGACTTTGTAAGTGCCATAGATCCTGTTGCACTCAGTAGTCTGAAGTTAGCGTTTTTTCCATAGTAGCTGAGAAACAGAGTTTGAACTATCCAAGCTTAAAAGAAACTTGTGAAACTTTGCATGTGCTCATACTGCCAAAATTTTCCATTTAGACATCCTACGCGTAGGATGTCTTTTTCATCAAAATTGGGTGATACTTGACATGTTGGTAGTCCTTGGCCTATGGAACATGGCTATGTGCTTGGATATGGATTTGGCCATCAAAAAGTAGAATTTTTGGGCTGATTTAGGCTTTAGGTCACAAATTGGGTAGAAAGTCCATAACAAGTAGCAATTCATGTCCAAATGGGTTGAAAATTGGTATATGGGCTCATTGCACCATGGCATTGGCTCCCATGATGTCACTCTTTGCACAGAAGGTCCAAATTATGCTGGAGACATCCTACGCGTAGGATGTCTATTTCATCAAAATGGCATGAGATTTGTTCTATGGGTAGTCCTTGGCCTATGGAACATGGCTATGCTCTTGGATTTGGATTTGGACAAGGATTGATGCTTGTAAGAGCCTGTGTAGTGTTTTTGGGCTCAAAAAGTGTATCTTGAAGGTGTTGGGGATCAGAATTGAATAGAATCGCTTCAAAATTGATATATGAGCTGATTCGATCTCGAATGGACAAACATCCTCTATAGGCCAAAAATGTCAAATAGACATCCTACGCGTAGGATGTCTACTTCATCAATTTTTTCTTCTGACCACACAGATTGGTTGGTGATGAGCTTGTGAATGTGTTGTGCAAGTTTCATGTGATTTGGACAAGATTTGGTAGGTATATGGCCCATTATTGCCTCTATGCCCTAAGTTTGCCTTTTTTTCATGCATATGAGGTCAATGTTGGTCCAAATGTGATGAAACTTGGTCGCTAGCATGTAAAGGTCATTCAGAAAATGTGTGTGATGAAAAATGTTGGGATATGTGCCTAGAAATCCCCTTGAGACATCCTACGCGTAGGATGTCTCCTGATGATTTTTTTATGGAATGTGCCACTAGTGCCTGCCCTTGGTCCCCCTGAGTCCCTTTTAAGCCTAATTTCAACAAAAAAGTCAAATTGATAGAAAGTAACTCCCTGTGTGGACTTCAAAGCCTCCGAGCCATTATCTGACTTTTGGAGTGCATTTTGGCGATGAAATTTCTTAATGTTGGTCTCCATAGCTTCCCGATCGCTTGGGGATCCTTGCCGTATGGTTTTTGTCGACTTTGGCTTCACCGGAGCTTCATTTGGCATTTTGTCGCTCTAGAAGCACCCGTGGTTGCGTTTACATGTCTTTGATGATTTGTGGTGGTCTACCACCATAGGACTTGATTGTTGATGGTCTAGGAAAGCCGCTCGTGAAGTTTGGTGGCAAACGCGCATGCGGTTTGGCTGGGAGAGCTATTTGACGCTTTGTGTGTCTGATGCCGTTGTCAGGCGTTTTTTAGAGCAAGGGATTGCGCATATGTACATATACACGCATGGTGCGTCAAATAAAGAATTGCCCATTTTTCAGAGCCAGGTGGTTACGTGGGGCCCACATGTGTACAGGTAGGACAAGGTGTACATAGTGCATCGATTTTCACTATTACCAGTACCACTGTGTTTTTTCTACAATAAGGACGAGTTGGTACCGCGTAAAACTTCTCGAGGAATCTATCCGCGGGGCGACGACATGAGGTAAGCAGGTGCGGCAGATGGCATCGAGTGGCGTCAGGAGGTCGAACGGGGTCAATACTTGCACGCGGAGAAGTATGGACACGACGTGGGTGTTTTCTTGTGCTAATTATGCAAAAAGGTAATCATGAGGACCACTTTTTGGGGCTACTTCACGTGGTTGCAGAATGCATTATTTGGAAAAACTGAGTGCCAGGTGTGCGGATGATGCAAAAAGGTGACAACTATGCACTGCGAGGTCAGCTTTTGGCCTGTTCGGGGTCCGTTTGAGGTCATCTAAAAGGCCACGGGTTCCCAGCTAGTAAAGCTAAGTGTGGGAACTGAAAAAAGAGAGAGAAGACCAGAAAAAACGTGGAGAAGAGAGGAGGAACAGCCGCAAGTGTGTTTTTGCTGTTTTTGGAGCATTTTTTGGCCCTAAAATGCTCATCCGAGGTCGGATTTGAGCACTTTGACATTGTAGGGTGGGGTTTTTGGGCTTTCCGGACGCAATGGCGCTGTCCATTTTTCCAAATTACTCACAGATTTTTTGTTGTTTTTCTATGTAATCTTCTCCGGTGAGTGAAGCCTCTGCTTAACTTTGTGGTTGTATCTGGTGTATTTCCTCAATACTGTGTAAACTATTTGCCCCATTGGTGTTGGTCTGAGCTTCATTGAGTCTAAACAACAGAAATTTGCCTCCTTTGAGCTGAATTGAGAGTGTGTGTGTGAGTTTGTATGTGTGAGTGTTGAGTGGGCAAGTGGGAAATCTCTATCTTCTCACTCCGTCTGTGTGTTTCCTGTCTCGGCCAGGCTGGTTGTGTAATCCGAGTGGTGCCCCATAATGTGTGTGTGTATCATCCAAGAGTGTGTGTCGGCTCATTATAGAGACGTTGTGTGTGTTTCCATCCCGCTCACATTCTTTTGGTGCCCCCACGGAGGATCTTCTTCGAGTACCTTCTGCTTCGAGCTTCAAGCTTCGAGATTCGGGGCTACAGGTTACAGGTTACAGGTACAGGTACAGGTGATTCACACAGGTATAGGTAGCTGGAGTACAGTGATATACTATCAGTGATGTCACTTGCAGTTGTTGTGGGTATGCATCACTTGGCGTCTATTTGAGCGCATTGTCTGCTGGATTGTATGTTACTTGTGGAAACTGTCATTGTACCCATTTATGGAGCCATACTTGGTTGTATTTGGCAGTCCCAGCCATTTTTGAGACTTGGTCTGGAAGATAGTCATTTTTGAGACTTGACTATACGCGATTTGCATTAACCTTCGTGTGAGGGTCGATAGCGTGAGGTTTTTATTGAGCTGGGGGATTCTCAAATGTGGAGATCCTTTCGGTGATACGGATAGCTAGAACACCCTTTTTGTGACCTCTCCATAGGCTATGTACTAGTGAGTCCTACTTGATGCTCGGAGTCTATTGTTGACAGTTTATGCATAGATATACAGTCTATATTTTGGGTTCTTACTGCTCTATTTATGGGGAAACTCTGCCAAAATTTTTCCAAGTTATGATGGCTGGTCTTTTGGTCTTTTAAGCCATTTATACTGTTATGCTGCTGAAATTCTGGCAAAATCAAAGGATAAGTCAGGTGTGCCTTCTTGAGAGCTTCATGGTTGACTTTAATGGATGATGAAAATGGCCCTCAATTCACTCTTTTTCATTTAACTCAAAGAATCCTGATAAATGTTCATGTGTCCAGGAAGATTTTTTCCCAGCAGCGCATAGTCTTTATGTTCGGGCGAAGAAGATTACGAGAGATCTTGGAATGTCCTTTGCCTGTTGTAATTCCGATGATCAACTATGAAAACTCATTTGATGTGCATGTGTTTGTCCTTATCTAAAGTTGAGCTCCATTGAAGTTTCTGGGGATTGGGTAGTCAAAAGTTTTGGGTTCTTGCACGTGTGTTCAAAGGGGTTCTCAAAGCATTGTAACTTGGGTAGCCATGGCTTTCTCTTATCCGGAGTTTCATGGAAGAAGTGATGAAGATGTGGAAGATTTTTTGGAAAAGATGGAGGTTGCCTGCATTAGCAACCAGATTCATGACCCTACGCAAATGTTATGCCTTCTCCAAATTTGTTTGAAGAGTGATGCACGAGTTTGGTCTAAAGCATTTGAAGAGGAGTTGTGTGTGGCTGATCCACCTGTAAGGTTGAGTTGGGACAATCTACGACATGGGTTGGAAGTGGAAATTGTGAAGATAGAAGATCCTGACAAAGTGTGGAAAGAAGTACAGGCTTTGGTGCAAAAGGAAGGTGAGCCAGTATATGCGTACATACGTAATTTTTCATTGGCATGGGAGCGAATGTGCAAGGCCTTAGCACCACAGGTACCCCCGCCTGACATGATGAAGGACAGGTTCTTGGCTGGTCTTTGGGAGAATATACGTTGGAGAGTGGAGCTAAAGAAGCCTAGGACATATGAAGATGCACTAGAGGTAGCAAGGAACAAAGAGTGGAAGCTGAAGAAAATGAGCCAGTTAGGGGTGGAGTCTCTGCCAATGAGGTCTGAATTTCAGACTATGGACTCTTTACAAGGTCGCATGCCAGGGGTTCATCACGAACCAGTGGTTCCTGTTACTACTCAGGTTATGCCAGCAGTGGTCACTACAGCAGTGCAAGATGATGGGCTAAGGCAAGACATGAGGCAAATGGTAGATTTAATGAAGAATCTCAGCCTAAACATGCTAGGTCAAGTGGGAAATAATCGAGGTCGAGGGAGGTTTGGAAATCAGCCAACAGGTGAAGAAAGGCCTAGAAATGGTGTTGGACAAAGCAATGGTAGGTTTTGGAGGTAGACGCCCACATGTTACAATTGTGGAGAGTTGGGTCACATCAGCCTGCAATGTGATAAGCCACCAAGGATGGGGGGAGACATGTATCCATTGCCAAAACAGGTGTGAACTAGGTCGCATGATTATGGCATCGAGATTAAGGGAGATGAAGGAACCAATGGATTAACCCAGGAGGAAAAGGGAAAGACAAAAGTGTTAAGTGTGGTTACCTTAGAGAAGGCATCAAAGCTAGAGGATACATTAGTGATGCCTATTGGGAAGAGGACGACAGAGGACAAGGAAGGAAGAAGTGCCCCAGGTCCTAGTAAGAAGAAGGGAAAGAGTCATGAAGGTGAGGATTTCAAGGCCAAGAGGAAAAGGAGAGCTCGTCGAAAGTTTCATGTTTCAGATTTTCCACTAGGCGATGGGCAATTAAGCTATGACTTGAAGGAGGATCTAACCAGCAGGAAGGCAGATGTTACTTTTGGGCAACTTATAGAGATGGTGACTAAGCTAAAGCGACAGTGGAAGAGGATGGCTAACCCAATGGAGAAAGAGCCAGAGAGAGGTTCAGTAAAGGTGTTGGCAATGGATGAGCTACCAGACATTTGTCCAATAGTAGATGTGTGGCATAAAAGGAAAAATCTGGGACAAGGTTATGTGGATGGTGGATCCCAAATATGCGTCATAACACACTGATGCGTTGAGAAGATGGGTCTCAAAGTGGCTGGGGTGTCAGGTTTTCGGATCAGATTTGCAAACCATCAAAAAGTAAAATGCTTGGGTATTCTAAAGAGCTTAGAAGTGGAGGCATATGATGCAAAGGCAGTGGTTGATTTTCATGTGATGCCAGTAGGGTTGGGAGCATATCCTATTATACTGGGCAGACCATGGTTACGTGCAGTGGGAGCTGTTCAAGATTGGCGACATGGTACGATTAGCCTCTATGGAAAGACAGGTACCAAGAAGCTTTATAATATGGACACAAGGAAACGATTAGAGGAGCTTTATGAAGATGAGGATGAGTCTAGTGATGAAGACTCTTCCACGGTGACAGATGAGGACAGTGATAGCACTACCAGCAGTGATGAGGATGTTGATGTTGCATTTCTTTTGATGGACAAAGAAATCCAGGAGTTTGGTTTAGTTGCATTTGCGAATGAGGTTGAAGATGAAAGTGAAAGGGCCTTATGAAGTGATTGAAGGGCTGATGCAAACCAAGGTTGAGTTGTCAAATAAGCAGGAATTGATGACACAAATGATCAGTGGAGACCTCTCAGCTATGGAGAATGATATATATTTGCACATGCTTGCTAGTTTTCCTTATTTGTTCATTACTTCATATGAAGAGATCAGAGGGTTTAAGGGCGAAGAGATGCATATAGAGCTGAAAGAAGGTGCTAAGCCAGTGCAGCAAAGGCTAAGAAGGATGGGTCAAGAGCAAATGGAAGCCTTGCGAGAAGAGGTGGACAAGTTGTTGAAGGTAGGGCTCATAGTCCCTGTGGAGACCACAAAATGGGTGAGTCCAGTTGTAGTCAGTCCAAAGAAGGATGGGAAGTGGAGAATTTGTGTAGATTTTAAACCCTTAAACGCAGCCACTAAGAAGAACCCATATCCTCTTCCATTCATCGATCAGATCTTGGATTCAGTGGCAGGTTATGAGAGGTACAGTGTGTGTGATGGTTTTTCAAGCTATTTTCAATTGAAGATTTCTCTTAAAGACCACTTTTATTACGCCATGGGGCTGCTATTGCTACACAGTATTGCCATTTGGGTTGTCAAATGGACCTTTCTTCTATCAAGAGAGAGCAAATTGGGTGTTGGAACCATTCATTGGTAGTTGTGTTAAAGCTTTTATGGATGACTTCTGTGTTTATAGCAGTAGGGCTAAACACCATGAGAAGCTACAGATGGTATTGGCTCGATATGATGAATGTAGAGGACAACTAAATCCAAAGAAATGTCATCTAGCACAGCCAAGGGTGAAGTTATTGGGCCATATGGTGTCAGAAAATGGCATTGAGGCTGATCTAGAAAAGGTTAAGTCTATTATTCTTTTTCCATCACCTACGAGTACGAAGCAATTGGCAACTTTTATACACAAAGTGAAGTACATGGCATGGTTTATTCCATTGTCTTCGCAGCTTATTTATCCATTACAGCAAGTGGCAAAGCATGATCCATTGCAATGGGATGACAAGTGTAAAGAAGTGTTTCAAGAGGTGTTAGGGGGGTTGTCAGCCATGCAGGCTCTTGATTGGGAGAAAGTGTTTTATGTAAATCCATCAGTAGGGGATGATGCCATTGGAGCCATGCTATTGCAAAAGGGGAAGGGAAGCCATTATATGAGGCCAGTGTATTGTGCAGCCGAGTGAAGTTGGTAGCGGAGAGAAAGTTCTCGGAAGTAGAGCTAGTGATGGCCAATGTAATATTTGCTTGTCGACGATTTCTTCATTACTTGCTACCACGGCCTTTTGTTTTCTTGACGAGTTATTCCTTTTTGCCACAATTAATGAATTGTACTAACATGTCAAATGTGGTGAAGAAAGGGGTAATTGAGCTGCAAGAGTTTGAGTTTTCTTTTCTAGTGGAAGATAGTACAATGGCTACCCTAGCTGATTTGTTGACCTACAAGGAGAATCCCCTTATTGTTAAGGAAGAGGTGGTGAGAAAGGTAGTTGAAGAAGTTCCATAGATCAGCAATGCACATGTGTTGTTCTTTGATGGTTCATACAGAAAGAGCCATGATGCGGCTTCAAGAGGTATAGCACTTTATGATCCAGAGGGGAAGCTAGTATGCAAGAGAGGGTTCAAATTGGATACTCATAGTAACAATGAGGCTGAATATGCTACTCTGGAAGCCGGATTACACATTTGTTTGAAGCATGGGGTTCGAAGGTTGAGCATAAAAGGTGATGCCTTGTTAGTGGTGAAGCAAGTGGTGGGTGTGTGGAAGAGCAAGAACACCTCATTGAAGGAAATGTGTTTCAGAATCCCGTTAAAAAATTTCGAAGCACGGAGCATCAGACACATTGAACGTTCTCTAAATGGAGAGGCACATGAAGCAGCTCAAGGCATGATTGGGGAGCTATTTGTGTTGAGGACCACTTTACCTCTTTATCATGGCCGGGAAAGTTTGGCTCAAGAAGAGGAGTTTTTGCTAACATGAATCATTCCAAAGGAGATTCAAAAGTCTAAGAAGTATGGCTTTGTGCGTAGAGCATACAGGTACAAATTGATTGGTGATGTCTTATACATGAAAGGGGCTGATCTCGTGTTGAGACGTGTGCCTTGGCGGGAGGAGCTTTACAGAGTGTTGGAAGAGAATCATGAAGGCGCATGTGGTGGCCATTTTTCTCTAAAGATCACCTTGCATGAGATTTTGCAAGAGGGGTATGTATGGCCTAGTTTGCGCAAGGATGTTCACCATTGGTGTAGGTCTTGCAATAGGTGTCAAGCATTTGGGAAGAGAGTGTTGAAGCCAGAGCTACAAAAAACCATTATGGCGTTTGATGTGTTTGAAAAGTGGGAGATTGATGCAATAGGCCCGTTACCTATCACAAGCAGGGGCAAAAGCTATATTTTGATGGCAGTGGACTATCTCTCTAGATGGGCAGAGGCTATATCAGTAAACCAGATCACTGCAAAGGATGTGTCAAAATTTGTGTATGATGAAATATGTTGCAAGTTTGGGGTGCCATTAGAGCTACTTTCAGACAAGGGGCCAGGATTTAGAGCTAAACTGCTAGACTTCTTATGCGCAAAGATGAAGATGAGGCACCTGCATACCACTCCTTATTACCCGTAGTGTAATGGCTTAAATGAAAGATTCAATGGTGAGTTGGTACAAATTCTTTCTAAAGTGACAAAGCACCAAGGAAAGAATTGGGATTTGGAATTGCCTAGTGCATTATGGGCTTACCGTACTTCGGTGAAGACAGTTACACGGTTTACTCCATTTCATTTGGTGTATGGAAAGGAAGCACTGTTGCCTGTGGAGGTAGAGTTGCTTGCGGTCAAGATGTTAGAGAAGTTGCTTGGGCTGCCTAGTGATGCATTCAAAGAGAGGCTCTTGCAATTACAAGAGGTCCAATTGGATAGGATGAGCGCATTGGAGCATTATGGACAGATGCAGGATAAGGCTTTGGCAAAGATAAATGAAAAGATCAAAAGTAAAGGTATCAAGAAACATGACTTGGTTTTGCGCTACAACAGTAAGCTGGACAACACCTTCCAAAAGAAGTTTCAAATTAAGTGGGAAGGCCCTTTCAAGGTAGTGGAGTGTTTTCCAAATGGCACATATCAGCTGGCTAACCTGGATGGTGTTCTACATAAGTCAAGGGTAAATGGATTGCGTCTTAAATTTTATCATGCTAGATTGATGATGGTGGAGCAAGATGAGCTGTCTGTGGATGAAGCAATGTTGGTGAAGGATGAGGAGACCTGTGATGCAGCGAGTCTCATATCTCTCTTTGTTGCTGCTGATCATGAATGATCTACCAGGCTACGGGATGGGAAAATTATGTCAGGAGTTTTTTGAAGCAAGGGATTGCGCATATGTACATATACATGCATGGTGCATCAAATAAAGAATTGCCCATTTTTCAGAGCCAGGTGGTTACGTGGGGCCCACATGTGTACAGGTAGGACAGGGTGTACATAGTGCATAGATTTTCACTATTACCAGTACCACTGTGTTTTTTCTACAATAAGGAGGAGTTGGTAGCGCGTAAAACTTCTTGAGGAAGCTATCCGCGGTCCGACGACATGAGGTAAGCAGGTGCGGCAGATGGCATCGAGTGGCGTCAGGAGGTTGAACGAGGTCAATACTTGCACGCGGAGAAGTATGGACACGACGTGGGTGTTTTCTTGTGATACTTATGCAGAAAGGTCATCATGAGGACCACTTTTTGGGGCCACTTCACGTGGTTGCGGGATGCATTATTTGGAAAAAGTGAGTGCCAGGTGTGCGGATGATGCAAAAAGGTGACAACTATGCACTGCGAGGTAAGTTTTTGGCCTGTTCGGGCTCCGTTTGAGGTCATCTAAAAGGCCACGGGTGCCCAACTAATAAATCTAAGAGTGAGAACTGAAAAAAGAGAGAGAAGACCAGAAAAAACGTGGAGAAGAGAGGAGGAACAGCCGCAAGTGTATTTTTGCTGTTTTTGGAGCATTTTTTGGCCCTAAACTTCTCATTCGAGGTCGGATTTGAGCACATTGACATTGTAGGGTGGGGTTTTTGGGCGTTCGGGATGCAATGGCGCTGTCCATTTTGCCAAATTCCTCACATATTTTTTGTTTTTTTTCTGTGTAATCTTCTCCGGTGAGTGAAGCCTCTGCTTAACTTTGTGGCTGTATCTGGTGTATTTCCTCAATACTGTACTGTAAACTATTTGCCCCATTGGTGTTGGGCTGAGCTTCATTGAGTCTAAACAACAGCAATTTGCCTCCTTTGAGCTGAATTGAGAGTGTGTGTGTGAGTGTGTATGTGTGAGTGTTGATTGGGCAAGTGGGAAATCTCTCTCTTCTCACTCCGTCTGTGTGTTTCCTGTCTCGGCCAGGCTGGTTGTGTAAGCCGAGTGGTGCCCCATAATGTGTGTGTGTATCATCCCAAGAGTGTGTGTCGGGTCATTATAGAGGCGTTCTGTGTGTTTCCATCCCGCTCACACCGTTTTTGAAGTCTAGTGCCGCTTCGGGTCACTTTTTGGTCATGTGGATCACATAGACTTGTGGAGCATGTCGAGATGCTCCTACCCATGAATTTTGGTAGCATTTGGGCGCCTTTTCGCTGATTTCCCATTTGGTGGCCTCTTGCGGGATTCTAAGAATTAGGGTTTTTTCCGATGGTTTTCTACTGCCTGTGGACATCAAAGACTGGTCGCCTATGCTAGGTTAAGCTGCCGATGAAGTCTCGTTGCTTTTGGGTTAGCCATTAGGTCGCCACCTCTACTTGTAGGTCTCTACCGCCCGCTTTGTGTGTGAGGCCTACGCTAGTTTTCGGAACAAAACGACAAACATGCACAAAAAGCTCAAGGTGGTGAGCCTACCTCTCATGTCTAAAGCCCGTCGGGTAGTCGTGCGCGTCGTAGAAGCTGTTGGAAGGTTCGTCCGCTCTAAGTGGCAGAAGCTCTCTCCAAAAGGTCAATAGTAAAAATGAGGTGAAAATTTCTTATAATGGAGGTCCCTGAACCACTTTTCATGAAATTTGACACGTGCTCCCAACTTCTTGCAAGATGCGGTTTAAACTCAAAAATTTCTTGATTTGGACTCCATTTGCTCTGTTTACCAGAAATTTGGCATTTCGGTCAAAACCTTGCCAAAACACGCTTTCCGCTCTAGTCTCATAATTGCACCCCCACTGTACCATAGGTTGTCCTATAGTCACCGATCATCCCCATATTTTTGTTTTTCATTACGATCGTTTTTCCTGCTTTTTGTATTTTTGGATTTTTTCTGCCAAAAATTAGCAAAATTAAAAGAAAAATAGCAAATCAAACCCAGAAAATCCTTAAAAATCATAATAAATCATAAACATCACCGCAAAATATTATATACACTCACATGCAATTTTTATGGCCGAATTTCTCCGTTTTACCAATATTTTACCCGAAAAATAGCTATTTCTACTTACATACACACACCTATGGGCTTGATTTGGCGTTTGGCCCCATATACGTATAGATACAAGCTTTATAAGGGCATATATACTTGGGTTAGTCTAGAAAATTTTGCAATCAAACAACAACCCTTAAAATAGTCGAAAATCATGCCCCTTTTTTACTCTTTCTACTGTTGGTTCCGCATTTGAGAATGCCTCCCCCCCTCCTAGCCAGAGTCCTCCCGGACGACAAGGTATCGCCTCGGAGTATGTGTCATGCATAGGTTGAAAAATTTGTGCTAATGCTTGGCCGATTAATGTATACTCAGTCAATGCATGGAAAAATTAATGTTGTGCAAGAGAAGGGAATAAGCCATATGCTTATTGGCATTCGCCGTCGAGGTTTCCTGTTTTCTTTGCAAGTAACAGCTGTAAATCTACTGCTCTCTGTTTAATTGTCTTTTTTTGCAAAAGGCAATCGCTTTGCTGCTACTGTTGATATAACCATAGTTGTTTCTATGGAGATGATTGGCTTGGCCGGAATGGCCGTAGTCCTTATTTCTTTTTCTTTCCATTGGTAGCTTGTTTTTACCGGTTTTTGTAGGTGTTTTGCCACTTCCTTGGTTGCCAACTGTTTTGTTGCGGATTGGCATCCACGTAAGTTGTTTGTCCTTTTTCAAATGTAGCTGTCTGCCTTCCGTTATTGCTTGTACTGAAGAGAGTTCCTTTTGCTTTTGTTTTGGTATCCAAATGCAAGTAACATTTGGGTTATTGCTGAGCATTTTGTTTGGGATCCATATCTGTTTTATGCCCTTGGTTTTTGGTTGAACTACGTGCTTCGGTTGAATTCTTTCGTTGCATTGTTGTTTGTCTGCCATGTCATTTCTATCCTTCCGCATCCATACTTGTTTTCCTTGTTTTGGTAATCTAGATCTTTGCATTGCAGTCAGTGACTTCGTATGTATGTACTTAGCATGATGGGATTTTACCTGTCTGTTGGCCTTGGGTATCATGTAGTTCTTTGGTGTCATTCTTGCTTTTGGCTCTTTTTCCACTGATTGCATTGCTTGCAGCTGATTATTCCGGTATTGCTGAGTAAAGGCTATCACCTGTTGTTCTTGTGCATGCTCAATTTTGACTGCAATCGCATTCCAATCTATCTGCACATTATACTCTTTTTACCAAGGTTGTCCCAACATCATTGGGTGTTGTGTGCTTTCATCCTCGACTACGTAAAATTTGTGTGGGTAAATATATTGATGTACTTGTACATGCAATATAGTCCAACCCAATGTTGTCAACGAGTGTACATCATAATGATGTACTTGTACATGCAATATAGTCCAGCACTTGACTAGTAGGATGAAGTTGACCTGTGGATTTGAGCTGTTGGTATAATCCGTAAGAGATCAAATTTGCTTGAGCTCTAGAATCAAGGAATGCCGTCGATTCAATTTGATTGCTACCCAGTTTGACTGCAATTATTGGCTCCACTGTGTCTTCATCCAACTTCGTTAGTCGAATGGCATTGATTCGCAATGGTGCTCCACTTAGTTGTTGTTGTCGCAGAAGTCTTCGTTTTGCAATGCGTTCTTTTGCTTCTGCTTGAGATTCTTCTCATACTCTCTGTTTTTCCTTCATTCGTTGTTTTCCTTGATGAATTTTTCGAAGCATATCCTATGTGAGTGGTAAATGATATTTCTTCAGACGACATCCACTAATCCAGTTCGGCATTTCTTCAACTGCTAATGTAGCAAGCTTGACAACTCCACTTTGTGATAGATCACTAGTCACAAAGGGTCCCATCCCTCGTTTTTTAAGTTTCTTGGCATGTTGCTTCAAAGTATAAAAAAGTACATAATCACCTGTTTTGAACTCTTTAGTGCGCACTTGCTTGGCAAAAAAATCTTTTTGTCTTCTCTTTTTAGCATAGATTGAAGCTACAGCTCTCAAGCGGAGCTCATCTAGATTTTCAAGATCATCTATTCTTAAAGAGAGCTCATGCCCTGTCCATTCTAAGCGTTTTTCTACTCGTAGAGTTGGAATTAAAAACTCTATGGGTAGTATAGCATTTAGGCCAAACACCATGTTCTACGGTGTTGTTCCTATGGATGTTTTGTAAGCTACCTTGTATGCCCATAGGGTTGAGTGTAGCTGATGATCCCAATCTATTCTTGATTCTGACACTATTTTAGTGAGAACCGTGCATAGTGTTTTATTTGTGGCCTCAGCTTGTCCATTGGCCTATGGATGGTATGGAGCAGATTTTCTATGTATGACCATGAATTCCTCTAGCAGATATTCAATGACTTCATTAAGAAAATGTGTCCCACGATCACTGACAATTTCTATTGGTAAACCATATCGTACAAAAACATTCTCATACAAAAATTGTACAGTAGTTCGTGTATCAGCTTTTTGCGTTGCCTTGGCTTCGACCCATTTTGTGAGATAGTCCGTAGCCACAATGATATATTGGGTATGGGTGCAATATGCAGGGGGTGAGATAGGTCCCACAAAATCAATGCCCGATTTTGCAAATGCTCTTGCTCTCATCATTGGCCGTAGTGGCATTTCATCTCTCTTTATCTGCACCTTGGTGCGCAGACATGCGTCACAACGCTTTACAAACTCTTCAGCATCCATGTGCAATGTAGGCCACCACATACCTGCGGTTAAGATAATTTTTTCCAACTTATCGCCTGAAAAATGGCCTCCACTTATTCCGCTATGTACATGTTCTAGAATCAGTAGGTATTCGCTTTCACTTGCACAGATTCTAAGTTGATTGTCATTTCCTCGCTTATAGAGTTGGTTCCCAATTAACTGAAAGTCACGGGCTTCTAGCTCTATAGATTTTTTCGGTGCTCTTGTTATGTTCTTTGGAAACATCATGGTGGTTAAGACATCAATGATATATTGACTCCATACAGGTGCAATGTTTACCTGAAACAATGTCGTGTGATCCACTGGTCGTTTGGCACTACGTATAGTACAATTGGTAACATAAGAGGATGAAAGCATGTTAACGTGTCACACTTTTCCATGTCCCAGACAATGCTAACTAGCACAATTTTGACATATGCTAACTAGTACAATAACATGAGCTACATCTCCAAAGTCTATGACATATGATATATCAATAAAAATCTCTTGAAACAAGGAATCCAAATATACAACCTCCGACAAATTTTGATATAAGTTCTAAGAAATTTACCAGACGCCCAACTTTTTTAAAATGTGCTAACTTGAAAATGCTTACTAGCACAAAAAGCGTGACACGTTAACATGGTTTCACCGAAGAATGTATGTCCGCATATATAGTTGGCCAATAAACCCCTAACTGTTTCAGTCTCTGGTGTGTTTTCACTGTTGAACAATGAAATGCACAATCCTGGACATGTGCTTCTTCAAGGTATCACTCGAATTCTTCCGGATTTATACATAATTGTAGGATTTGGTCCGATCCTAGATGATACAGCCGTCTTTCTATCAACTGGAAGCTTTTTGTTTGTCGAATTGTTTGTTGTTTGGATTTGTATTCCATATTATCAAACCTACTTCCAAAGGAAAGAATGCTAACTATTTCCTGTGACCATTTTGGTATCATTTCAATATTGAAAAGATAAGCATCTGGTATGTCATCATCTACTCCTTCAGAAGCTTCCCTGTTGTGTATCCTTGAAAGGTTCTCTGCTCGTAGATGGGTTTTACCCTTTTTGACCACCACTGTGAAATCAAACTCTAGCAATATAATAAACCAGTGTACAATTCTCCCTGTATTGCATGGTTTATTTACCAGATACAAAAGAGCTTGATGATCTGTAAAGAACACAAATTGTTTGCGAGCAAATAATGCCGGAATTTATTTACAGCATAAATCATTCCTAACCCTTCTCGTTCGGTGGTTGTGTAGTTCTTTTCTGCACTGTTTAACTGTCGGCTTGCATAACACACTAGAAAATCCATTGTTCCTTCTCCAGGTTGAGCCAGAATACTCCCGATTGCATAGGCAGAAGCATCAATGTGAACATGGAATATCTTTTCCCAATCCGGTACTTTAAGTACGGGTGCTGATATAAGGTTTTTCTTCAGTTTTTGGAATGAAGTTTCACACTCGTCGGTCCAATCAAAATTGACTAGCAAATGATACAGAGGTTGTGCAATGACTGCATACATGTATATGAATCTTCGATAATATCCGCAATGTCCCATGAAGGATTGCACTTGTTTCGCATTAGTGGGCCTGGGTAGTTCTACTATGACTTTGACTTTGTTTAGGTCAGTGGTTATGCCATTTCTTGAAACAATGTGTCCTAAGATGCGGCCTTGTTTAACCATAAAGATACACTTTTCCGGGTTAAGACAGATTCGATATGTCCAGCATTTTTCAAATACCTTTTGCAAATGATCAATATGTTCCTCTCGTAGAAGAGAGTGTACACAAAGATGATCCATGTATATTTCTAAGAATATTCTCAGGTATTCTTTGAACGCCTGCGTCATTAACCTTTGGAAAGTAGCTGGGGCATTAGTTAAGCCAAACGGCATAACTCGATACGCATAAATTCCCCATTCTATGGCAAACACTGTTTTGTGTTGATCCTCCCTTGCAATCTAGTTAGTTGTATCCTAAAAACCCATCCAGAAAAGAATAAGCCTGTTTTCCAGCCACCAGCTCAAGTACATGTTCTGTGATTGGCAAGGGATAATTATTCCTTATGGTGGTTGCATTTACCTTTTTGAGGTTTACACACACTCGCAGTTTTCCGCTCTTTTTGGGAACTACCACAATGGGTGACACCCAATCTGTATGTTCAATTTCATATAGATGAATTCAGCTTCCATTAGCTTATCAATCTCTTCTTTGATTCGTTTAGCAAATGTATCATTGTATGTATAAGGACGTTGTTTGCTAGGTTTTGCATCCGATTTCAAAGGAATTGTATGTTGGTATGTCGATGGATCAACTCCTTTGAGGTCTTTATAGGACCATGCAAACACATCTTTATATTTCTTGAGAAGTTGTGTTAGCCGTTCTTCTTCTTTAGGCTCTAAATCGTTTGCTATATAGACCGGCTGAGGCTTTTCACTTGATCCGCGAGGTCTATTCTTTTTGCATTTTTTGGCCCATCATAAGATTCTTGGTTGGTTCTTTCCTTGACTGGTGGCGTCATGATGATTTTTCTGTCCTGGATGGTAGATTTCCGATAGTGTGATAGTACATTCATGTTTCCTTTCTCTGACTCCCCTTTACCATCACTATCTTCTTCAGTAGTCCATATCTCACGTAAAGACCGTTTGAGTTCTTGGTATTTCTGTTTACAATCCAGTTTGGTCCACTCTTGGTCTTTTGTTGTTTTTTATTTTTATTTTTGAGAGTTTTGTGATTTTGTTTCTGTTTTAGCTTTTCGTTCTTGTTTTATTTTCTCTCGCGTTCTTTCCCTTCGATCTTTTAAGAATCTTCCTGATATTTGATCTTTTACACAATCCTCTGCTTTTACAAGCATCAAATAGTGAGTTTTACCTTTTATCATGGGCATCAGGTTTTTTCTTGCTTTGTTTCTTGCTCGTTTCCTTCTATAGCGTTCCTGGCGTCTAGGGTGCTGATTAGCAAAATCATAAAACTTGATATTCTCGGTTTCCCTTCCCGGCTCACTTGAGGTGTTTGGACACTCATTATCTACATCATCGTTTACTTCCAGATGTTCAGAGGATTTATAAAACTCTTCTTGTTCCGGTGGTTCTATCTTCTCATCTTCTCCGGGTATAATGCTTACCATGTAGTGGTGTAGCACATCATAGCCATCCTTATCGCAAAATTTTGTTGTTGGACTATCTGTAATGGTATAGAAATCCAATGTTGCTAGTATGTGTTCCCATTCTAGAGGTTCCAAGGCATCTTCAGGGAAAGGTTCTAGAATATACTCCTTGTCCTCTATCGCTCTTTCTAAGACGCATTCCTCTCTTCTTAAGCTTCCACAATGTGAAGCTCCGCACATCCATAGCTCTTTTTGTTACCCTAACCATGCTGGGAGTTCTGATCTTGCTACTGTAGTTGAATCAAACTCTTCCACAGGTGTTTGGTTCACATCTTTGTAACTATGGTCTTTCATGTGTATTTTAGTTGTTGTCGCGCCATGAGGCTGAGGTATATGTGGTCGTAACCCCAATCTTGGACCATCTTCAATTGTTGCATGAATGGTCTTTCCAAGATGATCTCATAATTGTTCTTTTTGTTGAAATTGACTATCGCAAATGTATGCTCATACTCGATCCTGCACGAAGTGACAATCACTTTTTCTCAGAGTCCTAGAGGCTTCTCCATGAACCCGTTTGCCAATTGCAGTTTCATTATGGTAGCTCTTAAAGCTAGTTTTTCCCATTTTTTCCAGATTTCCTTGGTGGCGATAGCAACTCCCACTCCACTGTCGAGAATAGCTTTGGAAACTACTCCTTGGAATTCTACTAGTAGCGTGGTGTTTCCATCTTCTCCCTCACAATACTCTCCAACCTTGTTTAATGGTATTGGCCTAGTGTTTAGTTGAGGCCTGTCCAAATCTCTGATCCCTTCATGTCGCCTCAAGGTGGGGTCTTTCACTCCAAATTTTTCTAGGCATTTACCTACTGTGGTCCACATGTTTGGTCGTAACCTTAGGAGTTCTACTAATGTGATTGTGCATGCCACCGGGGTGGACAATAACTCAATCAATGCTTGTGAATCCATCACTTTGTTAGAATAAAGTCTTTGAGATGGGATTGCTCTCACTTCAGACTTGTCCTTATACTCTCCTCGGTAAGAAGGTAAAGTTTTCAACGAGTCTGGTTGGCTGTGCCCCGAACTAATTGATCCCTGGTCTCCCCCTTGTGAATGTATCTCAAAGTTCATTTGTGACCTTTCCTCAAATTCTTCAATAGGAGGTGAGATCACGTTCTTCTCTTTTCTCTTGCTATTCATGTGGTTACTCATCCTGTTAGCCTCGTTGGCCTCACGGATTTGCTTCCACAGATCATCTAGACCGTTACAGTCCTTACCCATTTCTGTCAATGTTTTAGGCTGGAACCCGTCACTTGCCTCATCTGTTGTATTTGGCACTATGATAGGCTCTCCTATGGACTCATAGGCATTAGTGAGTCTTTCCTTTTTTTCTACTTGTTCCTCTAAAGTTGGGTGGATAGGGGTTGGAGCTGGTGCTTCATGCAAATTTGCAGGTTTACCCAGGGGGTCTTCCATCAATGATTGAGATGTTTCGATCATCTTTTTACACATTTCCAACCTTTGTTTTTCTATTTCCGCATATGGATAAGTCATCCATATTTTCTCCTGGGTTTGGTTCTTTTTGAGTCTGCCTTCATAAGCTTTTAGAAGCGCATCCAACTGCTCATTTACCTTGTCTGCCAGTACAAATCCTCCTGATCCTGCACTTTTGGGCTCTGCTATTTCCTTGGGTGCTATGGTTGCCGTGGTGTGTGAACGTAATCTAGCTAGATCCTCTAACCGCTCTAATCTATCCTTTGTATGTTTCAACTCCTCGAATAGAGCTATTTGCTCTCGTTATTTCCTGGCTTTCATACGCGCCTTTCTAGCTTTCCAAGTGCTTCTCTGATTTTTCGTTTCTGAAATTTGCTCATCGGTTTTTGGCACTTCAACTATGGGTTCGTTCGTCATTGTTTGAGCTTGGGATCGTGTTACCGCCTGAATAGGTATGATTGTTTCATTTTCCAACCCTCCACTGGAAGGTACTCTTTCTAGCATGTTCAAGGTGGTTTTTGCTCCTTTGCTTGGGTTTTTAGGGCAATCGCGAATCAAATGAGTAACTCCACACTCGGTGCAATATGCGTTGACTCTAATGATTTCATCATGAGGACAGTCTCTTAGCCAATGGTCTCCACCACACTTGTAGCAGGGTCCCTTGGGTTGTTGAGGTGCTCCTTGAGCTCCTCTTTGTTGGTATGCATGTCTCTATCCGCCCATGCCTCCGTTGGCTATGAACAACAATGTTCGTTCATCTAAGCTATATCTTCCTTCTCCTGCTACCTGTGCAGCTGTTGGTGGTTCTGCACTTCCTATCATGCTCCATGGTTCTAGTGTCGAGGGTTCTTCTGGTGGATAATAGACAGAGTTTGCCGCATATCCGTTGGGATCTTCATAATATGCATGCATAGGCACCAAAGCCTTATCCTCTGATTTGGTTACGGTTGGTATGTATCTTATACCGATTGGTCGTAATCCTGGTAGGGGTGGTTGTTTCCCCAACACCGGTTGTGGTCTTTCTACACCTACAGGTCCTGGTAGGTTGCCTTCTTGAAACCTAGGCATCGGCGGTGGAACTTGACGAGAAGCTAACGGAGCTTCGGGAGCGTAAGGTCTCTCTCTCACATATCCTTTGTTATAATAACATTCCTCTATCCCATGGTTTGTTCATTTTTGTTCAATAGCACACCACTTGGGCTGTCTAGCCTGGGGTTTAGTGTACAAGTTAATCTTTTTTAGCACTTCATCTACAAACAGCTCTTGGTTTACAGCTACTTCTCCTTTCATTGTTGTCTTAGAAGACTTGCTTCCACTTTGTTGTGAAGATGAATCGTCGTCAAGGTCCTTGAACTCCCCCTCTTTGTAGACCGCACAATTGTCCCCACAAGGTAAAGAGCCTCCTTGGTCAACTCATTCAACGTCGTGCTCCTCTTCATATGTAAGTACTTGTGGAGATCCGCATTCCTTAGTCCTTGGATGAATATAAGCATAAGTCTGGATTGAGGTGGTGTTAAAGAATATGATGTTAAAGAATATTTCATTGTGCTATGGGCGGCCAGACACTGACTATACTATGTTGTAAATATACTTTGGATAATAGTTAAAAGAGAAGAAGAGAGAAGAGCAACACGTTGAATGGCTGCCCACAGGGTAACGATTGTGTGTGTGTGTGTCTCGATGTGTGTTGATGTGTGTGTGTAGTCTTCTTTCCTACCTTCTCCATCACCTATGCACTCTACAAAGTGGTATCAGAGCTCATTTTAAGGAGCTACAGTCAATACACAGATTTCCGTAGCTCTGGAAAACAGCCAAAAAGAGAGTTTTTTTTGTCATAACTCCCTCACCCGAACTCGGAATACAGTGATCCAGGAGTCTATCTTTATGTTTTTGGGCATTCCGGACGCATTGGAATACTTAAATTTGCAAAAATCTGTAATTTTCTGCAAAAAAACAGCCAGCTCACACAAGCATAGGAGATTTTCAGTTTTGCACTCGGAAGTAGATTTACAGGTTACAGGTGAAGAATTCAGCATTTACACAGGTTTTGGAGAGCGACATAGAGCTTTTGCATCATGATATTGTGTTATCGAAGAATATGTTTGGTTGTTGTGGGTCCGTTATGGACAGCCGCCTATGTAAGAAAGGTTTTGGGAAGAAGTTGAGGCAGTGATATTGTTAGATTGAGTACTTTGTGGTTATGTATGGATATGCGGTTAATATATTTTGAAAAACTGTAGCCTTTGTGAGGGTCGAGTGAGGTTTTTTGAAGCCTTGGCCTTGGGAGCTTTGGTACCTTGGCAAGGTGGATTAGGTACTGGAGCGAACCCCTGACTGGCCCCGCGAACGACCTCATATGACGTTTACGACTATGGGAAGAAGGTGGATGTATGGATATGTGGTATAGGACAGCATATGGATTGCATTTGCATACAGGTCCATGTGGACATTGTTTTAGAGTATTTATGCATAGTATTGAGTCAGTTTGTGGCAAAGTGAGTCAATGGATTTTCCCTTGGCAGTGAGAGATTTTCTGTCAGTGTTTATGAGCACTTTGGTTGAGATTGTCACCTTAGATATTGTCCAAATACAAACGAAACTCTGCCGAAATTTTATCAAAATCCTTTGGAAGAAATTGAGAGAGTGAAGATCGTAGAAAGTTCAATTCAAGTCACACAGATTGTTGGAGAGAAGCTGACCAGAGAGAACTACAGCATATGGTCTTACAGGATGGAAAACTTTATCATGGGCAAAGGTTTATGGGATTACATTACAGGTGAACAAGAGTGTCCCGAGGTTGGTTTGGAACCAAACAGAGAGAATGTTGAAGCACATAAAACATGGCAAGCAAGAGTAGAAGCTTACAAGAAGTGGATCAAGAATTCAAGGAAAGTGATGCATTGGATTTCACTATGCATTAGTGACTTCTTTATACCACATGTGAAGAAGGCTCAATCTCCAAAGGAAGCATGGGAGATACTAGCAAGAATGAACAACTCCAATATAGAACCACGAAAAGTTCACTTGAAGCAAAGGTTACATTGTGTATGGCGAGGAAATAGATCCATATCAGATTATGTGACAGAGATAAAGCAAATACAGGAAGATCTTCCGAGAATTAATGTTGAAATTCCAGATGATGACTTAGTTTCAGTGACATTTAATGGTTTGGGACCAGAATACAAGTCATTGGATACATCTATATCTGTTCGAGGACACATGCCTGATTTTGAAGAGTTATTAAACCTTTGTTTGCAAGAAGAGGTGAAGCTAGGCAAGTCAGGTCCTTCTACATCAAATAAAAATTCCATAGATCAAGTTTTTTACTTTAGAGGTCGTGGAAACAATAGAGTTGGAAGAGGAAACTATGGTCATGGAAACAATGCTTTAAGAGGTCAATGGCAAAACCAACAAAGTCAAAGTTACAATGATTACAGCCAAAGAGGCAAGGGGAGAGCCCGACCTCGTGGACGAGGAGGTGGACGATTTTTACATCCTCAAAGAGATGGATATTGTAACAGATGTGGCATTTATGGTCACTTTGAAAGAGAATGTTACACAAGGCTAAATCATAATCATGATCGTGGTGGAAGAGGCGGAGGTTATGGCAAACATGGAGGAAACTTTGCTGGATACAATCCTCATGATCAAAATATATATGACAATAGGTTGAGTGGACATTTATTTCCTATGGATCATGTTGTTGGAAGCATGGTGGAGCCACATCATACGGATGATTGGTATTTAGATAGTGGTGCCACAAATCATATGACTTATCATGGTGAATGGTTTGACAGAAAAGAGAAGTTAGAAGAGGATGAGTGTTGAGAGAAAGAATAGAGTCATAGCAGAGATTGCAAGAGCCATGATGAATGAGATGAATATGCCATTAACATATTGGGATGAATAAGTTCATACAGTAGTACACATTATGAATCAAACACCAACAGCTGCCATTCATGAAATTTCACCTTATGAGAGACTTTATGGGATCAATCCAACACTTTCCTACATGAAAGTTTTTGGATGTGTTTGCTATGTTCATGTGCCAAATGAAGCAAGAAAGAAGATGGAGCCAAAGGCAGTGGAGTGTATATTCTAGAGCTACCCAGTTGAAAAGAAAGGTTCCAAGTGCTATGATCCTACGACAAGACAAGTTTATGTCAGTAGAGATGTTAGATTTTGTGAGCATGAACCATGGTATAAACCAAAGCCAGTGATGATAGAAGATGAGTATGAAGAGCAAGAGAATGTGCGTCATGTTGTTGATAATCCAGGACCATCAACAAGAACTATTTCAGGACCACATATGGCAGAGGAGAGTACAAGAAGTGTCAACCCATGGAGTGGTCATTTGCGAGGTAAGAAGCAAGACGAGAAAGGCAAGAAGAAAGTGGTTGAAGAGAGTTTTGGAGATGAAAGCCTCGATGAAGAGCATGATTTACCACATTTGAGGATAGCTCGCAGTAAGAATATTGAGAAATATGTACCCCCATATGCAAGAGTTGAAGAGAAGAGTGCACCACAGTTGAGAAGATCAGAGAGGGTGCGTTATCCAGTTGATAGATTGACATACAACAGTTACATGCGTACACATTATGCATACATGGTTTCACATGTGCAACATAAAGAGTCTACATGTTTTCAAGAGGCAATTGGAAAATCAGAATGGGAGGCAGCTATGGATGATGAGATGGATGCTCTTGTGAAGAATGACACTTGGGATTTGGTTCGCTTGCCAAGTGGAAAGAAAGCAATTGGTTCAAAATGGGTATACAAAGTCAAGTGCAAGTCAGATGGTAGTGTGGAAAGATACAAAGCGAGGCTTGTTGCTAAAGGTTATGCACAAAAAAAAGGTCTTGCTTATGATGATACATTTAGTCCAGTTGCAAAGATGACAACAGTCAGATTGGTGATAGCAATGGCAAGTATGTTCGGTTAGAAGTTACAGCAAATGGATGTCGATAATGCATTCTTGAATGGTGACTTGGAAGAAGGAGTTTATATGATATAGCCAGAGGGTTATCAACACCTAGAGTTTCCATATTATGTATGTAAGTTGAAGAAAGCATTGTATGGTTTGAAGCAAGCATCTAGAGCTTGGTGTGAAAAGATAACCAGATTCTTGAAGAAGATTGGATTTAAATAGTCTACTGCTGATCACTCATTGTTTTTGAAGCATGTTGATGGAGAGATCTTCGTTATTGTTATCTATGTTGATGACTTGATTCTCACTCGAAGTCATGATGAGAAAATTTGCATGTCAAGAAGAGTTTGTTGAGAGAATTCAACATGAAGGACCTTGGTGAGTTGAGATACTTCTTGGGAATTGAAATTGTCAACACTTTATCAGGAATTTGAATGATACAAAGACAATACGCGTTGATATGCTTAAAAAGTATGGAATGACAGCGTGCAAACTGGTTGATACACCTCTTGATCAAAATGTGAAGTTGTTTGCTGGAAAAGAATCCAATTTACCATGCTCGCACCAAACACATTGAAGTACATTATCACTTCATTAGAGAAAAATTTTTGGCAGGTGAGATTGATTTGGTGTATGTGAAGACAAATGATCAAGTTGTGGATATATTTACAAAAGCTCTTGGAAAGGATAAGTTTTGCTACTTTCATGAAGCATTGGGAATCCATCATATGCAAGCTCACTCTGAGCTTGAGGGGGAGTGTTAAAGAATATGATGTTAAAGAATATGTCATTGTGCTATGGGCGGCCGGACACTGACTATACTATGTTGTAAATATACTTTGGATAATAGTTAAAAGAGAAGAAGAGAGAAGAGCAGCACGTTGAATGGTTGCCGCACAGGGTAACGATTGTGTGTGTGTGTGTGTGTCTCGATGTGTGTTGGTGTGTGTGCGTAGTCTTCTTTCCTACCTTCTTCATCACCTGTGCACTCTACAGTTGACAGTTCTTCCACAGGACAGAACTTAACATATCTTTTTAGTTTTAGGGATGCCTTTCGTATAGATTCCTCATCTTTCTGTTTGAATTTATGGATTTGTGAGACGGTATTATGAGCTACCCCCCTTTGTGAGAATTCCTCTCGATAAATTCGTCAAACACTTCCTCCATAGACTCAAAGTCTCTATGCTCTACAGAGTCAAACCAAGTGGCAGCGTCATCCTCTAGGGTTAGTCCAAACCCTGCAAATTGGGTAGGGAAGTCTAACACCTTTTCGGCTCTAATTACTCGCACAAAGACTGCTACATGATCTCTTGGGTCTCTGTTTCGTGTGTATTTCTTGTTTACCCATTTTTGCACTTGAGAAGGTCTAATTCTATGATGGTCTACAAACCTCATCATTGGATCTCTACATCCTAATCAATATGCCTCCTCAGGTCTTCTGTAGTAGGCTGGTTCCTCTCCCAATGGTGCTCCTAAGCCATAATTTCTAATAGTTCTCGCCAGAGATAGTTCATCTCTTCGAACTCGTTTTAAGGGTGGCCCTCCAGGCTCTGTTGACCCTTGAGTCTTTGGCTTACGCTCTCCTTGATACCTTGAATAGAGTGGTGGTTCTTGCAAATCCCTTAGCCCTCGTGCGGCTTGATAACCATCTCGGTTTTGGTCTTGTTCCAATGTTGCACTCTGTCGAAGCCATGCCTGCAATGATGGCTAGTTTGCTGGATGGTTTTCGTTGTTGAATGCTTGCTGTCGGGTGGAATGTGAAGTGGCGTCATAATCTTCTGAAAAAGGATTCGTTGACTTGCTTGGGGTGTAGGTGGCTCTTGGCACTTCCTCAGGGGAATATGCTGATGCTCCTAGACCTGTTGCCCTTTCTACCTCCTCTGGGAGAATACATTGGTATTCTCGCCCGTATCTATCAACAAAAACTATACCCTTCCCCATAGCAGTTTCATAAGAGAATAAGTGAAGAACCTTGTCTTTGCTCAATTTGTTTAAGTATGGTTCTTTGCTGTGAAAGTAAGCGACTATACCCTCACTCTCATGCTTGTAGATTCCCACGTTCTCATTATAAGTTGGAACCCTGTTTGTTTTCTTATCATACATAAAAATAGCTCCGGGAGGATCAATGTTTGGTGGCGGTTCTTGAGCTTCTAAAACAATTTTCCCTTTTGCCACATTATCTCCATATATGTTGTAATCTTCAGGGTTACCGACATTAGATAGTGGTTTCTCTTTTGGTCTCGGAATCTATCTCCATCATCATAGACTTGAATTATCTCCAATCTCTGTGATGGCCTCTCTTCGATACAAATGCTCTTGTGTCCTCGATAGTCAGAATAGACTAGGGCTCCCCTTGAGTTTATTCCCTCTAAGAAGATCACAGTGAGCTTGGAATCATTCAAAGGATTTAGGGAGGTTCTTCCTCCTAGAATTTGTCTGTCATAGGTGAAACCTCCTGGTTGTTGACTATACATCATGAAGAAAGATTTGTCCGACAAAGTGTCAGTATCACTACCTTCCTCAATAATCGGTGCTAGTGGATCTAGCCTTTCCTGAGTTACACTCTCTTCGGTGGACACTAAGCTACCCTGGTCACTTGCCACCCTCTGGTCTCTAAAAATGTATCTTCCTGATCTTAAATTCATCAAACTTATCAATGCAATTTACCACAAATCCAACCACTCACTTGGCAAAGGACCAGTCTCCGCACTACTTCTTGCTTTGCTGCTCTGCTGAATATACCTGTACACAAGCGTTTAATTTCGGCAATCGAATCGAAGCATTTATCTGCTAGAGGTTATCTTAGTAATGATTGGTATAACTAGAGAGTTAATCTCAACCACTACTGTATTTTATACACTGGTGATGTTCTGGATTAGATCTGCTATTGTGGAATTGTACTTCCCTCGGATGTTGGTCAATTTACGCGAAAAAGTCTGAATTCAGTCTTTGCTCCTTCAAATGGACAAACAAGGTCCAAATTTCCTTCTAAAAGAAGTTCTAGAACCTTAAGCCAAATGGAATCTCACTATCTAAGCCCAGTCAAATTTTCTCTTCAGTAGGTCCCAGTAGACATCCTACGCGTAGAATGTCTCCTACTTTGTTGTGCCTGGATTTTTGCACTATGGATTCCCCTTGATGTGTTGAGTCCACAGCTGTTTTTACTTCTTGATTTGGACACCTATAAGCTGGTCAATGAGTCAGAAATCTGTTCCGACATCTTGTTGTTGATCTTGATCAGTCTAATCAACTCCAATTTGAACCAAAATTGACCAGGAGGATTGCCTTAGGCTATACAACACCTTGCTATGCCCCTAGTCAGTGTATGGCTTCAATTTTTTGCTTTAGACATCCTACGCGTAGGATGTCTTTTTCATCAGAATGGCTTCAAATTCAAAACATAGACTCCCCTTGAGTTGTTGATCACTCTGGTATGCTCAAAATTTGGTTTGGAGTGCAAAATCACACAAAAGACATCCTACGCGTAGGATGTCTTTTTGGCATGTTTGACCCCATACTTGACCCACAGCTTCCCCTTGATGTCAGCAACCCACTGGTATGCTTAGATTTTGGTTTGGATTTCAAAAGTCCCCAATTTTAGCTGTTCTTTTCTTTTTCACTCAAAAGTGATAAAGTCTGCTTTGAACCCAATTTTCTCACCCAAATGAGATGAAACCCCTCTCAGTCACTCAATATATCATGCAAGTCATGCTCATGCAGCCATCTTATGGTTTTGTTCTTAAAATAATGCTTTGGCACAATTTGGGTAGGATGTCTGGCAATTTCAGTCTATTTGGCCTTATCTTGTCAAGATATTGTCAAATTTCCACTTTCCATTTGAAATTAGGTTAAACCCCACCTTTTGAACACACTGGTTAACTCAAAATCCCAAAATTCCCACCAGATTAGCCTGTAGACATCCTACGCGTAGGATGTCTCCTGGCTTGAAATTAACTTTTTTTTTCGACATAAATGCTCCTGATGCTCTATAGCTCTATCAGAAACACTCATAGTAAATTTTGGGCTTCACTTAAGCTTTTAAACACACTTTTCCGTCTTTTTGCGTCTTTTACAAACTTGTGATGAGTTTACCAAGAAAGTATACATGCATGAAGTGCTCTAGATCCTAAATCATGATGTCCTACTTACTCTACTCCTACTCATCATGTGAAATGGTGTTTTGGTTTCTTTGTGGCCTCTCCGGACTCTCAAGCTCTCCTCTCACCGCTTCTATAACTCCAACTCCTACTCAAGAACACAACTAATACCTAAAACTATCTTAGTCTACCTATTTCTATGTGAGGTCCCCACCCCACCGTATCAAACGACGGATCTGATGGTGAACCTGGTGGCCACTACATCTATAGGGGAAGCAAACAAAGTGGTTCAGGGTTCAACTAGTGGAGGATCTCTCATCACAAAGTGAGTCGAGTTCGAGCCTACTAGTAATGGGATCTAGCTCCACCTCGCAGGGGAAGCATACTTAATCTATCTAGCGATCCTAAGACCCACCTTCCAAGAGGAGAGAAACCTCGAGTGCCTTTTTGCCCATGTTTCAGAGGCACGTACACTTGAGACTTCGCCTCTCTAGGGGCAATGAGTATTACTAGTATCGATTTAAACACTATGGGGACAGAGAGTTCCTGACCAATCGGGACCACCCTTCTCATAGGCATTGGCAACCTGAGCCAAGCCCCCACTTTCCACCCCCACACTCACACTTCCTTGTGTGTCCTAATTACTACCACAATGATTGTTCAACATAAACATTCCTTGATTAAATTCCGAATCACAATGTTCATTAAGATAGCCCTTCAATCAGTATTGCAAAGCGGCACCAAGATAGTATTCTAGTAAAAATTCTACTCAAACTTATTCATTAAAATTCCAATGTTTTGGAGGTACAACACCCCCCCTCCAGCGAGAGTTTACTCCTCCCATTGTCGCCTAGCTGCCCATACAACTAGGTATGTCCACTGCATAGACAGCATGACATGGACACTCCCACCGTATAGAAAGCAAGACGTGGGTTCCCACCGCATAGAAATCAAGTCGTGGGTATCCACCGCATAGAAAACAAGTCGTGGATTTAAGAGCCTTTAACGAGCAACTCTGTCTCCTGTAATCAGTAGGGGGGTCACGACTAATTCAACATTGGAAATAGAATGAACATTTTGAGCTTAATTTTTCCTAGTAGACACTCTTTCCTATTGCAAACAGCATACCCATCAATCATTTCTTTCCTACTCTAGACTTTAATGTACAAATGAATTCAATGCAGAGGTTTCCGTTGGATTTCTCCAACATGTTTGGGGATATGTTCATTCCTAGCTAAACATGTGCAATGTTAATTTAAACGACTTGAATAAAATTGTGACCTACCTCTTCCATTTCTTGTCAATGGCCCGTGAGATGGCCGGTGCTTGTTCGTCCATGGGAGGTTTTCCCTTTTCCATTCACATTGCTCGTTCCCACCTCGCGGTCATGGGCACCACCAAAGCGAGTTCTCTTAACCGGGGCCATTTTACTCACTACTCTAAATAATAAACTTGAAAAAAAGAACTAAAGACCGAGAACATCATAACAACCGAATGGAAGATTAGAATCATTAAAGAATCCTCCTTATGCAAGAGATTAGATTTTTCCTTCGAGACCTAGCAATTTTATGGGTAGTTCTTTACTTGCCCTATGGGAACTGGCTCTAAAGTTAATCACTTGGCTTAGATGATTAAGAAATTCAGAATTTTACTAATTGATTTACAAGAGAGATGAAGTAAGCAAGCTCAATCACTTTCCTAGTGCGATTTGAAGATGCAGAATTACTGCAGCCATGTGTGATAGAAAATTCTCTTCTTATTGGCCTAATGACGGTTTAATTTTAGCCTTAATCATATTTTAATGTGAGAGAATATTGATTCTAATTTAATTATAATACTATTGAATGGTAAAAGAATGAATTTCATCAAATCTACATTCTTACTGGTTGACAATTTATTAACTATGTTGCCTAGAGAAAGAATCATTCCTAATCATGTATTAATCATTGATTTAAGAATGATGAATGGCTGCATAAATTAGCTAATTGAATGATGATTATGTAATGGAGTATAGCTATGTAAACTTAGAGAGCAGCTATTGGGAATTATAGCTAAAAGTAGGCATAGTAGACGAAGAATTTGGGAGAATAATGATGAGAATTAAGAACAGACGGAATTAAACCATAATTACCGTGATTAGGTACTGAGAATCCTCTGGTTTTTCTGATCCAATGAATCCTCAAGATGAGAATTTCGGCAGCACCTCCCTCCTTGCTTCTCCTTCAAAAACTGTGTACCAGCAGTACCTCCCCAAGGTGTGTAGGTGTGTGTGTGTGTGTGTGTGTGTGTGTGTGTGTGTGTGTGTACTGTGTATGTGTGTGTGTGAGCATGTGTGTGTGTGAGAGAGAACACCTTTAAATAGGCTCCTCAAGGCTGAAAATCGATTTGGGTTGCTATAAGCATCTGAGTGAGCACTCAGTGAATGCATTGGCCAGTCTAGTTGCCTACCCACCAAGTGTCTAGTTGGTCAGTTTAACTGGCTCTCACACCCACTCTCTAGCTTAGAAACTTCCCCTACAACTCCCACAAAGCAAGAGGGTGCCCCCTAGCTGCTAAAGCTGGCTCAGAGTGGCCTGGAACCTACTCTCACACAGCCTCGAGCTTCGGTGCCTTCTTAGACAATGTTTGGGAAATTTGGTTTTAGGATAAAACGGGATATAGGAGTCGGAATTTGATGCCGAAATTTGTTATATTAAGCTCTAACTAACGCGTAATGGTCCGAGTACCTGCCATATTTAGCAGCCCCCGGGGTCCGAAAATGCATTTTTTCAAATTCGGGATACGGGTGCAGTTTTTCGAGACGATCAAAACTGGATGGGTCAAGTGACCAAAAATTTACTATTTTTGGAGTTTTTTTACAAAAATTATTTTAATTCACATTTCGAAGCTTTAAAACATTCTAAACATCTTGGCACTCACAGAATTTGGAAAACTGCTAAAAATAGTAACTTTTTCCATTATGTTCATTTCATGGTACAATGGTGCTCTTTTTGGGTCGGGTCAGAGACCTTACAACCTCCCCAATGTGAAGAATTTGAGATTTCCTCATCTCAAGAATGTGTTTGCGTAATCTTTTATGAGTGTTGGCTCGTCCTCCCAAGTTGCATCTTCTTCAAGGTAATCCTTCCACTTTACTAGATGCTCCGTGATAGTTATGTTGCGTAACTTCCTTTCCCTTGTTTCATGTACATAGTCAAGTTGGAGATCGAGAACTCCTTGTGCTGGCATGACTATCTTATCTGAGTCCAAGAATTGATTAGGATTAGAATATAGGGTTTGAGTAAGCTGACGTGGAATACATCATGAACCTTCAAGTTTGCAGGTAACTTTAGCTTGTAGGCTTGTTCACTTACAACCTTAACCATCTCGAATGGTCCACAATACCTTGGCCTTAGCTTCTTATATCTGCCTAGTGATAAGTTACTTTTCTTTGGTCAGACTCACAGAAAAACCTTATCCCCTTCTTTGAAAGTTCTTTCCAAACTATTCTTATCTGCATAGTGCTTCTGTCTATCCTGAGCTGCCTAAATGTCTTGGCGAATAGCTCTAGTCTGAGCTTCCATATCTTCTAACATCTTTCTAGAGGCTTCTACCCTGATGGTTGGATCTGAGAAGTTCAGTGGTGCTAAACATTCCTGTCCATAAAGAGCTTTGAAGGGTGACATTCCAATGCTTCTGTGTTCGGAAGAATTATAAGCATACTCCACCAAAGGTAGATATTGTAACCACTTCTTTGGTTCTTGCGAACAATAGGCTCTGAGAATGTCCTCGATGACTTGATTAACCATTTCGGTTTGCCCATCTGTCTACGGATGGTATGCTATGTTGAAAGCTAATTGTGACCCAATAGATTGGAAAAGAGAAGTCCAAAATTTTGATGTAAACTTGGCATCTCTATCACTGACGATACGCTTGGGTAGACCATGTAACCTAAAAACTTCCTTGATGAATACCTGGCGAATATCTAAAGCAGTAAAGGTTGTCTTTACAGGTATTAGATGAGCCACTTTTGTGAGCATATCAACAACCACGATAACAGAATCATAACCTCCTGTAGAAGGTAATCTTGTAACAAAATCCATACTGATGCATTTCCATTTCATCTGGGGTATGTCAAGAGGTTGAAGTTGCCCTAGTAACTTGATTCTTTTGGCCTTTATCCACTGACAAGAAAGACATTGCCTCACATAATGAAGTATGTCTCCTTTCATTCCAGACTAGCAATAACTCCTCCGGACAGCATGAAGAGTCTTAGCATAGCGTGGATGTCCACATGTAGGGTTATCATGTGCTTCATATAGAATAGACTTCTTTAAAGCTAGATCTCTAGGTACACAGAGTCTATGTCTGTAGTAAAGACATCCTCCCATAAGAGAGTAATCTTTAGCTTCACGCATCTTATTCTATTGAACTAATGATACTATACGTTGGTACTCTGGATCTACCAAGGATGCTTCTTTGATTCTATCCCAGATAGGGTTATTTAGAATAGAGATAGCTCCAAGAAAGGATTTTTGGCTAAGACCATCTACAACTGCATTTTCCTTCCCTGGTCTATACTTTATGTCAATGTCGTATTCTTGTAAAATCTCTATCCATCGCCGTTGTCGCATATTGAGAGTAGGTTGAGTAAAAATCCATTTTAAGCTCTTGTGGTCTATAACCAGCTGAAACTTGCGTCCGAGAAGATAATGTCTCCATAACTTCAGCGTATGTATAACCGCTAAAAGTTCCAAATCATGAGTAGGATAATTCTTCTCGTGATCCCTCAGCTTTCGCGAAGTATACGCCACTGGTCTTCCTTGTTGAGTAAGAACTCCGCATAAAGCAAATTTGCTAGCATCGATCGCTACTTCAAATTCTTTACTAAATTCTGGAAGCTGAGACCAAGAATTATTTTAGCTTAGCAAAGCTAGACTCGTGCTTGGTCTTCCACTAGATCCTCATTCCTTTCTTCAGGAGTTCCGTCAAAGGTGTAGCAATACGTGCATAATCCTTGACAAAAATCCTGTACCATCCCGTTATTCCAAGAAATCCTCCTACTTCGCTGACGGTGGGTGGTTAAGGTTAGTCAACGATATCCTTGACTTTGTCTGGGTCCACTGAAATCCCTTCGGCCGATATGACAAATCCAAGATAATTGACCTTTGGTGAGCAAAAGGGACACTTGCTCTCTTTAGCGTTGTCAAGAGGTTGGCAGTCTTTCCAAGAAGGCACCGGGCCTCTTGCTATGAGAGTTTGTGAGGAATCTCAAGGGTTCTGAGAAGGAGCTAAGATGTAGATAACATAGCTTCTAGAGCTAAAGAAGAAATGTAGCCAAAGAAGCCGCTCACTTTCCCTTATAAACACACACGTGATGGAGAGAACTCATGAAAGATAGTCAGAACAAAACAAAAATGAAAACATCGAGATTACGATCATATCGTACTATGGGTAGGATAAAAGGGTTAATGGATGAGTTAATGATATTTAATCTTTGTTGTCCAAATAAGCTACGGATTGCTCTTGGGAACTGTAGCTTTGTGCTTACTATAATGTATATGTTTTGTCTAGCGACTGGGATTAATTGTGAGTACAAATCCTCTTGATTCATAATAAAATAACCACATTCACATCAAAAGAGAAGTCATAGTCAATAATAGGTAGTATGATGGTATCTGGTGAGAGAAGTACTTTGTTGAGCCTTTCAGGACCAAATAGAAGCACTATGCGTTGCTGAAAGTGAATCTTCCGGCTAATCCAAATGTTGACCCTAATAGATTGCACTGAATGGAATTGAAAGAAATTACCTCTATGTGGAATATGGTTATTCATAAATGATATACTTAGTCTGTTCAAAGATAAAGGTGTGAAAGAAGTGAAAGGAGAAGAAGAAGAGAGTTTCTCTCCCAAGCCCTATTGTTGCCCTTAGGCAATAAGGATATTGCGGGGAGAGAAGTACCTATAGCAAGGAGATTCTAGAGTTTGTGGAAGAGAATGAGAACCTTAAGAGAGAGAGATGCTTGTGGAAGATGAAGATATGGTTACTAACCTTGTGGACATAATTGTTTCCCGCAAGAAGGTTGTACCCATTACATTGACAAGGTTGCTGCTTGAATACCTTCCAATGAAACAATTAGGACACAACAAGAGAGATCAAAGGAGTAGTAAAGACAGAATTAGGGATAGATCTAAGTGTGGTGGTGGTATTAAAGATAGATAATGAGGGATAGAGATAGAGTTAGAGAAAAGTATTGGACTAGATATGCAAATGAAAGCTAGGAAAACTAGCAACATATATCTTACATGAGAGCAATCACCACCACCTTAATGGAGAGAGAAGATGAGGCAAGACTTCAGCCTTTCTTCAAGAGAAAGTGTGACACTATGATGAGTCTGTCACAATGGAATTGAGATATTCTCACTCACTCATAACTTGCCTCAATGAAGAGAAGGTTGCCCTTTTTATAGGTGAGGGAGCCATGTTTTACATAATTACTTGATTAGGCTAAAGAGTTAGCCCAAATCAAATGTTCTTTGGATATTTTTTAAACTGGGAAATATTAGGACTCAAAATATCATGAAATTCAGCATTTTTGGTCGTTGAAGCTCCATGTGGGTGCATGATGTATGTGGGCCCCACCTAGGCATCTTCTGTGTGGCTCCAGCAGGGGGTCCCAACTTGTGTGTCTTGTCCTTCAAGGCATCTTTGAGGTGTCACATTCACATGCTTATGTCTTTTACCCTCCAAACATCTTATTTTATGGAAAAAGACCAAGATTACCTCTTTTCACTTGATTCACCTGTTTACCATCTCTTCTTGCAGTGTAGTTGTGAGAGGATTTTTCACTCTTTTCCTTGTAGCTTTTGACCTGTAACTCGGATTCACATGCTTGAAAAGGCAAAATTAGCCTACTAAAAGAGCTTTACTTGGTTTTGGAATTTTCTCCACGTCCTTAGGTCGGGATGTTCAAATTGGGATGGTCCAAGAATCTTTGGATCTTCCTTTTCATAAAGTCTTCTAGTAGGCCCTTCCCTCTTGTATGTATCCAAAAAGGTATGCATTATTGAAGGGTTATATTATTAAATAAATGTGAAAAGAAGAAAATAATTTATATATGGTAGGGTATAGCTAAGATATTAGAATAAATATACAAATGCTTTTCCCCTAGACAAAAAGAGGCACAATCATTGATACTTCTCTTGTTGTACTTTCTAATAGTAATGTACATTTATATTACTTCAAAGGTAATACTAAGGTATGGTAGAAAACTTCTATTTATGAATGTGAGTTATTAGATGAAGTATACTTATGCGTCAAAAGTCACAAGATAAATCGTTTAATGCCCGTTCCCACTATATACGTGCCACAACACGACATCCAACCTGTCTAAACCTGCACATTCTCCTGTATGTGCCACATTGTCTCTTTGTAAGAACAGACCTCTTGTACATCTTCCTTGCTTTCTTCTTCACTAGATGATTCCAGAGCTTCATGTTCACTTTGATCTTCACCTGTGTTTTTCTCTTCTTCCTCATCAACATCTTCTAGATCATTGTCTCCTCTTCTCTTAAACATTTTGATCCTTTTTCCCGCAATGGGAATCTTTAGTTCTATACCATCTAGTTCAGACAAGCTGTAAGGAGCATTTTCATGCACATGCTTTACAACATACAGTCCAAACCATCTTTTTGAGAACTTACGCATGACTGTGTGCTGGTTATCAAGGCTACTATCATACACTAAAACCCAGTCACCTTTGTCAATTTCTTTGCTCCTGATTCGATGTCTCTTATCAAAGTAGTCCTTGTTTTTCAACCTTGCATTTTTGAGTCGTTCTTTTGTAGCTTCAATGTCTCCAAGTCTTCTCTCTAGTTGCCTTATACTCAATGCAAGGAGATCTTCCCTGCTAAGCCCCTCTTGCCAAGGTAGTACATTCCATGTGGGAATTGTATCTTCAATCGGCATCACTGGATTTTGACCATACATTAGCTCCGCAGGCTATGTGTTGCACGATCAGCCCATAAAGCATATGGTAACAATTTTGGCCACTCACCAACTCTTCCTTCGTAAGCCTTAGCCAAAGCTTTGATGATAGGAGGATGCCCTCTTTCACTCTTTCCATTGCCTTCAGCGTTGTAAGCTGTGGTAAGAGAAAGCTTGATTCCTAATCTAGTAAAGAACTCCCTTGCTTCCTCAGCATCTAGCTCACCTCTATCTGCAGTGATCTTTCCCACACAGCCATAACGGCAAATCACCTCATCAAGAAGGAATTTGCACACAGATTCTGTGGTTTTATCTCTTAATGCTCTTTCTTCAACCTGGTTAGTTAGGTCCTCTCGTGCAAGAACCAAGTATCTCATCTGCCAGAGTCCTAAAGGCATTGTGACTAGATCCACAACCCATTTATAGTGCATGGCTAGTGGATATGTAGGGTGCAATCCATCACGATGTCGGACATTTGAATACATTTGACAAGTCACACATGACTCTACAAATTGAGATACATCTTTATACATACCCCTCCACCAGTATTTTTCTTTCAACTTGGAGAAGGTTGCCCACACACCCCTGTGTCCAGCCCATAGACTCTCATGAAAATCTTGCATGAGCTTTACTTGAGTCTCTTTTTTACATATAACCCGTTGTGGTGTAGCACCCTTTTGTTTAGGATGCTTCCACAAGTAACCATCCCTCAAAAAGTACCCATATGCTTTCCTGCGTATCCTCTTGAATTCTTATTCAGACCAATCATCTTGTTTTGTTAGAGTACTCAAGTAGCTTCCAATAAGAATCCAATCACCTTCATAAAGCTCTTTCAAGAATGATTCAAGTAGATTAGTCATGCAAACATTGTTACTTTTGACATGAGAGATAGAATAGAACTTTGTGCCTACATCATCTCCCTCGTCAATCATTTGTAACTCATCTTCATACCTTGCCCTTGATAGCATATCTGCCACTGTATTGTCTTTACCTGTAATGTGCTTAAACTCGGGATTTAAGGACTTAATGTAGGCAATCCACCGCAACATAGCAATGCCTTGCGTTGAGCATCTTGTAATCATCCCAAGAAGTGGTAGACAATCTGTTTCTACAACCACACATGCACCAATTAGGTACTCTTTCCCACTTTTCAAGGCTATAACCATACCCCATAACTCTCTCTTTATCTGTGGATAGTTTCTTTGGCGAGCACTTAGTACCTTTGCTCCAAATCTTACCACATACCTGTGTCCTTCTTTGTCATCTTGCCCTATTGCCCATCCAATCCCTGTAGGACTGGTGTCTACTGTCACAATTACTGGCCTTTGACACTCATAGTCTACCTTTCTCAAAGTTGTTGCTGACTGGAGCAACTCCTTTAGCTTTTTCATGGATTTTACATGTGCTTCTGTCCATTTAAACTTCTGATTCTTTCTAAGCAGCTGATAAAGAGGATCAGCTACATGTGAATAATGTGGAATCCAAATAACATAGAAGACACATGCTCCCAGAAACCTTCTAACCTCAGTGATGCTAGTGCATGTTTCTTTCATTCTTTGGATGGCATCTACCTTTGTTGGACAAGGTTTCCTACCATATGGCCCGCACATGTGCCCCACAATGAGCACTTCATTGACACCAAACATAGACTTTTTCCCTGACAATGTAAGATTCACTTCTTCCAACTTAGACAAAATTTTATCACAATCATTTATGTGATTTACCACAAACCTGCGACATCCCTTGAGATCTAAAGCTTCATCTTTGTCACTTTCTTCACATCCTTTGATAGGCAAATCATAAATGAAAGACATTGTGATTTGAGGAATAAAGTCACGTAAGACCTTATTCATCCCATTCATCATATGTGCAACCGAGTTGGTTGCTCCCTGTGGCAAGGTACACATCCTTACCAAACCCAAAGGTGTCCTCATGGTTGTCAAGTCTCTGCTTTCTATTGCAAGCTGAAATTGATCATAACCTGAGTAGAGATCCCCCATTGAGTAGATTGCCCTCCCTGCAAACGCCTCTGCAAACTCATCCACAATTGGACCTGTACCTACATTTCTAATCGTCACCTTGTTTACCGGTTGCATATCTTGGATGAAGCGTAGAGAACCATTCTTCTTTGGAACTATGAACCACCTGTTTGAGTATGGAGCACAAGAAGGCTCCAAGATTCCTATTTTGATTTTCTCATTCAGTAGCTCTACTAACTTTGGCAAATGAACCTTTGGAACTGGAATAGGCCGCAGATTCCAAGGCACATGAGGTATTGTGAAAATTACCATAGGAGCTACAATAGAAGGATCAACACATCCTATCTCATGTGGCTCAAATGCAAAAGCCTTACCATGCTTTGAAAGAATTTCTTTGAAGCACTTTGGCTCCTCTTGTGTTAGAAACTCCTCGCGACCAATCTGCAACTCTTGGAAAGACTCCTTTGTGAAGGTATGCCCAATATTCTTAGGATTCCTCAAACTTGGTTGTAAGGAAGCCAGCTCAATTTTTTCCCTATTGTTGGGTGGTAAGGGTGAAGCTACTGGTTTCACCTTCTTTGCTACACTCTTGTACTTAGTTTCAACATGGACTTTTGGGCCAACTGTTTGGTTTTCTTTAAAGGCTTCTATTACTTGATACATTTCCATAGAGCAAACTTCCACAACTTCATTTTCAAGATGCAAACTAGACCCCATTATAGCATCAAGCTCACCCATAGTATCTACAAAAGAAACTTGTTCACACAAACCCAAAACATTTTCAATAGGCTCTAGCAACCCACTTTCTTTCATGCCCATTTGTAAATTATGTACATATTGCCTCTCACATCTCTTCAAATCTTCAAGTTTTGTAAAACATACTGATCCATTTCTTGTTACCAAGGAGCCTATTGAGAAAGTTTCACCTATTTTTGGATCAGGCGAGACCCTTTTTCTTTCTGTACCACTACAATCCGGCTTTACAACGGTACTTGGCCAAAACCCATCATTTCCCTATGGTCATGAAACTCTTTGCTCACCTTTGGTAGAGGATGTTCTCTGAGGTTGTCACGATTTCTTTCATGGTTCACACAAACTGTGAGAAATTGGACAGCACGTTTACCATGTTTGCTATGTATCCTAGCATATGTAGAACCATCGTCCATTACCTTTGTTTCCATTCGAACTCCCCCAATGTAGGTCTGTCCAAGGATGAGATGATATGAAGATGTATCCTGTACAAAGAAGTTTTGGTCAATCTTGACATCACCTATTGTCACCTTCACACCTGGACATGCTACATACAATTCACCGGATGAATTGTTTGTCACTTTTACCATCCAACCATGATCTCTGTCCATTGGCCATTTGCAAATGTTGTAGAGATTCTTTGACATTATGTTTATTTCTGAACCATGGTCAATCAAGGCAACAAATGGTTCTTCAAGATCACCTACCTTGACCAAAGTTTCTGTAGTAGCCCTTTCCCAGTGACTTCGTGAATAGTAGCTCCTAGGAATATCTTCAACTTCTTCATCATCATTTGAGAAATGCACTTTCTTCACTCTCCCACTAGATTGGTAGCATCCTACCATAGCTCCATCATCCTCCTTATTTTGCAGCTGCATCCCTTGTGTCTTTGAGGTTTCCCCTTCAACCTGTGGACAAGAAACTTCAGCAAGGGTTTGCCTCTTCCTCTTGATGATGTCAATGATCTCCTCATGGAATTCATGCTTTGCAATGCCAAGAAGTTCTCCCAGAGTAAACTCAATTTTGCTATTTAAGATCCTCTCCTCCAAGACTTTCTTTAAATCTGTAGCAACCTCAATATCATATTGTAGTTTATAAGTTGGGCCTTTTGTCTTACCTTTTGCTGGCTCTTTCTTCTTTCCTATTGTAGAATCCTCCATGAGTACTTCAGGTGGAGATACTCCTTGTTTTGAGGGTGTTTGAGAAGGCATTGAGTCGCTTCTTCCCCCACTTCTAGAAGCTCTTTTTGAAGGTCCTTCATCAGCATTCCCACGTCTGCGCTTCTCTTCTACAATAGCCTCATTTTGTTGGCATTTTGTAATGTAGGCATGCACTGACAATGACTCCACTGGATCATTCCATCCGGTTTCTAGACGTATGCAATCACCTGCTTCATGTAGAATCTCTTTTGTAAGCTTTCCCTTTTTAGCTAATTGCATGACATTTGGCCAAATTTCACCATGATGGTCATTCACCTCTTCATCACTAAGATGCTTAATTTTTACTCCATAAGTACCTGCCTCAACTGAAGAGGTGGCATGGTTAGTTGCCATATCTTCAACTAAGGTTTGCATCCCCCCCTTCCCAAAGTTAGTTCTCAAGGGTAGACCTGTCTCTCTTAATTGGATTTTACCATCCTTAAAAAAGACAACATCTTTTGATAAAGCATCACTAAAATCATCACAATCCCTTCTTACATGGTCTGTACTATCACACCAAATACATCTATTAACAAACCCTTCTTTGGGTTGTTGCCTTTGCCTAGGAAGTGGACCTGATGATTGGCCTTTTTCTTCAAGCTTTGCAAGATTCACCTTCAAGTCACGCATTCCCTTCACAAGCTCATCTAGCATGGACTCATCAAACTTAGGAGCGATAAAAGTAGGCTTTACCATTTTGTTAGAAGTTGAGGTTGAAGGACTTGTAGTGTTTACTACCATCTTGTCCCATCTTCTTTGTCATTTGTCAAGCAACGAGACAGCACCTTCAAATTCATTCCAGTCGGTCTTTAGTCCTTGCTCAGAATCTTTATCTTCAAGAAGAAGATCCAAATTTTCTTGAAACTCTTTACCTGCGGATTGTAAGAAAAGATCTGTCTTCTCTGCATCTAGTGTGGCCCTTTCTGTCCTGGTGAGTTGTGCATAGCGCCACTCAAATTCCCTAAGTAGCTCTGTTATTGATAGTCCTTGCTTTGGCTTGAATACCCATTCTAAGAACGTCCTTTTTGTCACTCTCTCCGAGTCCTCCATGAAATATTCCTCCTTTAAAGCTACTTTCAGTTCTTCCCAATTTCTCCCATGCCCATCTTTAATTCCCCTAACATGCTCCCTAATTTTTGGAGCAACAACTAGCTCAAAGCTTTGAATCATCTCACCTTCTAACACGCGATGCAGCTCCATCTCCTTCAAATACTCGCGTAAGTACTTGGTTACATCTTTGCCATTGAACTGATCCATTCTGTTGATGACCGCTTGTATGGCCTTTGTTGCTAAAATCTCCCTTCTTTCAGTAGCATGTTGTTGTTGCATGAACATTCCAAATGCTTGAAACATTTGTATTGTTGCTGGGTCAAAATGCATACCCTGTGGCTCAACATGATCACCCATGGTTACCCACAAAATCTCACCCTAGTTGATTTGCGTCGGGTTCACCAAAAATATGTCAAGAAGTTGGCGGTCTTGCCAGGAAGGCACCGGGCCTCTTGCTGTGGGAGTTTGTGAGGAAGCTCAAGGGTTATGAGAAGGAGCTAAGATGTAGATAACATAGCTTCTAGAGCTAAAGAAGAAATGTAACCCAAGAAGCTGCCCACTTTCCCTTATAAACACACACGTGATGGAGAGAACTCATGAAAGATAGTCAGAACAAAACAAAAATGAAAACATCGAGATTACGATCATATCGTACCATGGGTAGGATAAAAGGGTTAATGGATGAGTTAATGATATTTAATCTTTGTTGTCCAAATAAGCTACGGAATGCTCTTTGGAACTGTATCTTTGTGCTTACTATAATGTATATGTTTTGTCAAGATATTGGGATTAGTTGTGAGTACAAATCCTCTTGATTCATAATAAAATAACCACATTCACATCAAAAGAGAAGTCATAGTCAATAATAGGTAGTATGATGGGATCTGGTGAGAGAAGTACTTCGTTGATCCTTTCAGGACCAAATAGAAACACTATGCGTTGCTGAAAGTGAATCTTCCGGCTAATCCAAATGTTGACCCTAATAGATTGCACTGAATGGAATTGAAAGAAATTACCTCTATGTGGATTATGGTTATTCATAAATGATATACTTAGTATGTTCAAAGATAAAGGTGTGAAAGAAGTGAAAGGAGAAGAAGAAGAGAGTTTCTCTCCCAAGCCCTATTGTTGCCCTTAGGCAATAAGGATACTGCGAGGAAAGAAGTACCTATAGCAAGGAGATTCTAGAGTTTGTGGAAGAGAATGAGAACCTTAAGAGAGAGAGATGCTTGTGGAAGATGAAGATATGGTTACTAACCTTGTGGACATAATTGTTTCCCGCAAGAAGGTTGTACCCATTACATTGACAAGGTTGCTGCTTGAATACCTTCCAATGAAACAATTAGGACACAACAAGAGAGATCAAAGGAGTAGTAAAGACAGAACTAGGGATAGATCTAAGTGTGGTGGTGGTATTAAAGATAGATAATGAGGGATAGAGATAGAGTTAGAGACAAGTATTGGACTAGATATGCAAATGAAAGGAAAACTAGCAACATATATCTTACATGCGAGCAATCGCCACCACCTTAATGGAGAGAGAAGATGAGGCAAGACTTCAGCCTTTCTTCAAGAGAAAGTGTGAAACTATGATTTGTGTGTCACAATGGAATTGATCTATTATCATTTACTCATAACTTGCCTCAATGAAGAGAAGGTTGACCTTTTTATAGGTGAGGGAGCCATGTTTTATATAATCACTTGATTAGGCTAAAGAGTTAGCCCAAATCAAATGTTCTTTGGATATTTTTTAAAATGGGAAATATTAGGACTCAAAATATCATGAAATTCAGCATTTTTGGTCGTTGAAGCTCCATGTGGGTGCATGATGTATGTGGGCCCCACCTAGGCATCTTCTGTGTGGCTCCAGCAAGGGGTCCCAACTTGTGTGTTTTGTCCTTCAAGGAATCTTTGAGGTGTCACATTCACATGATTATGTCTTTTACCCTCCAAAAATCTTTTTTTATGGAAAAAGACCAAGATTACCTCTTTTCACTTGATTCACCTGTTTACCATCTCTTCTTGCAGTGTAGTTGTGAGAGGATTTTTCACTCTTTTCCTTGTAGCTTTTGACCTGTAACTCGGATTGACATGCTTCAAAAGGAAAAATTGGCCTACTAAAAGAGCTTGACTTGGTTTTGGTCTTTTCTCCACACCCTTAGGTCGGTATTTTCAAATTGGGATGGTCCAAGAAGCTTTGGATCTTCTTTTTCATAAAGTCTTCTAGTAGGCCCTTCCCTCTTGTATGTATCCAAGAAGGTGTGCATTATTGAAGGGTTATATTATTAAATAAATGTGAAAAGAAGAAAATAATTTATATATGGTAGGGTATAGCTGATATATTAGAATATACAAATGCTTTTCCCCCAGACAAAAAGAGGCACAATCGTTGATACTTCTCTTGCAGTACTTTCTAATAGTAATGTACTTTTATATTACTTCAAAGGTAATACTAAGGTATGGTAGAAAGATTGTATTTATGCATATGAGTTATTATATGAAGTATACTTATGCATCAAAAGTCACAAGATAAATCGTTTAATGCCCGTTCCCACTATATACATGCCACAACACGACAGCGTAAAGTTGGTGTTCCCGAAGAAGATCAAGTACTTTGCGAACATGTTCTTTGTGATCTTCCTTGTTCTTAGAATAGATTGAAATGTCATCAAAGAAAACCAAGACAAAATCATCCAGTTAAGGTCTGAAAATATCCTGCATAAGTCGATTGAAGCTTGCAGCAGAATTTGTTAGACCAAAAGACATTATTGTGAATTCGTAGTTTCCATACCTGGTGTTGAAAGCCGTCTTTGGAATATCTGATTCTTTGATCCTGATTTGGTAATATCCTGACCTTAGATCAATCTTTGTAAACATTTTGGCGCTGTGGAGCTTGTCTAAGAATTCGTCAATCCTTGGAATTGGATACTTGTTCTTAACAATTACTTGGTTCAGTCCACGGTAATCTATGCATAGCCTTAAGGTTCCATCCTTCTTCTTCTGAAAAAGAACTGAAGCACCCCAAGGAGAAGTACTAGGTCGAATGAATCCTTGCTCAATGATTTGCCTAAGTTGTTCCTTGAGTTCGATGGCCTCTAAAAGTGACATTTTATAAGGTCTTTTTGAGATAAGTTCACATCCAGGGATAGTCTCAATCTCATGATGTACCTCTCTATGTGGCAGAAGATTCGTAAGGTCTTCAAGGAATACATCATCATACTCCCTCAACCAGTTTGGTCGAAGTGAGGTATCTGATTGGTCCACCCTATTGAGCTTTACCACATAAATTTGTTGTCTCTTTCTTAGTCCCTTCAAAAGTCTGATGGCCTTAACTAGAGTAGCCCTAGTTCTCCCATTTTCCCCCTGGATTAAGGCTTCATTACCCAAGTTATCTGTAAAGGTAAAGTTCGCTTGTGCACAATGGATGTGGGCCTTGTTTTGCTTTAACCAGTCCATCCCTAGTATCCCATCAAAGAATCCTAAGGGTAGGGTTCGAAATTGGGCAGAAGTTGGATGTCCCCCTAAATCAAAGTTGATTTTTCCTGCAAAGTGTTGAGATACTAATTCCTTGCCGTTTGCTAACTCTACAACTAGCTTGCTTGGGATACTTATCTAGCTTTAGCTTCCTCATGCATCTGGGTGAATGAAATGAAAGAGTACTACCACAATCTATAAGGAAGTTAACTTGCTCACCTCTGAGAGATCCTGGCGTATGAATGACTGTGTATTGCTCGCAACCATTGGGGTTGTCAATTGCAGCATGCAAGGTTTCTCTCTCCACTGCTTCGTCACCCACAGTTGGTTGTACCACTGCGGCATTCACTCTGGCGGTAGCTCCACGCCCTCGCCCTCTTGTCATCCTTCCACGTTCTCCTCTTCAATTAGCTTGGCCACGCCCATGGGTATTCATAGGTATGGCATTGGCATTGGTTGCCTGGGTGTTCCTGGGGAACTTGGATCTATAATGTCCATATTCGCCGCAACCATATGTTAACCCTCACGGCACACGGACACCCTATGATCTATAAACGTTGTATTATTTAGAGTCAGGTACCGGGCTTGTCGGACCAATAGGAAAAGGTAGAGTGATCGCCGATGAGAGGCGCACTCTAACTTGGACATTCAAGGGATTAGTTGGCTAAGCATGGGCGCCCAAGTGTGAATGGGGTGAGCTCCTATAAAAGCCAACTAAACCTAATTTTTACTCATTCTCTCATATGTGCAATAGAAGAGTGCTCTTGCTCCATTTCCATCTTCCTCTTCTTCACCTCCTCGTGTGTGTGTGTGTGTGTGAGAGAGAGAGAGAGGGAGAGTGTGTGTGCGATCAAGCATTACGAAGGCACGACGGCGGCGAAGCGGTTGAGCGTGGCACGACTGCAGCTTCTTCTTCATCGCGGCGAGGAATCCACCACGAAGGCGAGCGTAGAGCGGTGAGTGACACACCCTTTGCTCTCTTGAGCTTGCTAGTTTAGGCTTGTTGTGTGCTTGGAGCCGTTTGTGGCTCGCACACGGTGTATTGGCAAGTCCCTTGCTTCGACAGTGCGGCAAGGAGCGCACATTTTTGGCGCCGCTGCCGGGGATATGCCATACACTAAGCTCGGTTAGCACTTTACGCTTTTTTGTGGTGCAATCTCTATCATAGGAAAGGCAGGGAATGAGGGTGTGAAGCTGTGTGGAGATTTCTGTTTTTTGCATTTTCTACGTTTTCTGGTTTGCACTGCACAGTTAGCATTTCTTGCGTTTTTGCATTTTCTGCATTTTCTGTCAAGTTTCAATTTCTGCAATTTTCTACGTTTTCTGTGTTAAATTTTCTGTCAAGTTCCAATTTTCTGCATTTTCTGCATTTTCTGTGCTT